>NC_091136.1:64444964-65108557 GCF_041381155.1 Argopecten irradians | reverse complement strand
GGGGTGGGGGGGCAAAAAGACAAAAGGGCCCGTATCGCTCATCTGGTTGTTATGTCAAGTAATTTTGAAATGGCCCCCGCTAGAGTTTACATTTGCAGCTCATTGTCACATGCGATGGAAATGTCTAACAGTAACCTAAGTACTCTGAACTAGCCACCCGGCTCAAAGTATGAAATATCCTAAATATATTGAAATATCTGGTATCGTTTACTTATTATTATTTCTGATTAAACTAGTGTTCTTTTAAATTCATATTTTAAACTTTTTCTGACTCTTCTTTTTCGCATTTACTTTTACAAGTGTTGTTACTTCACCAATTCTTTTAAGAATTTGAGAATACATCGGAAGTCATGGTGATGTATTGTGACATAAAAATATCTTCGTGCGTGGATTTCCAGTTTGCTTTAATTATTTACTCTACGTCTTATATTCAATTGTTTGTTCCAGGCAGAAGATCTAACAGCTGACCAGGTCGCAGGTAATTTCACTTCCTAAAATGGTTGGAGTCCACATCAACATTCAATACTGATATGATAGCCGGTAGATGACAACAGTTTACAACGATAGTCCGTTGCTTAAACATGTTGAAATATAGACATGTAATATATTTCTTCCGTCTTTGTAAAATATTTTTATTTGGAACGATATATATCTTATATTATATCTTAGATATGTACTATAAGATCCGTGCTTTCCTTGCTTGACCTTTAGAATGTAAGGAGGCGTTCGGCATGTTCGATAAGGATGGAGACGGAACCATTACTACCAAGGAACTGTCGACGGTGATGAGGTCACTAGGTCAGAACCCCACAGAGGCCGAGCTTAGATGTATGTTACAGGAGGTTGATGCTGATGGTGAGTGCCATGTTCAGTTTTACTTGTGACATTTATATTATTAAGATGTATTAATACTTACACTTTCCGAATTACAGTTTCCGCGAGAAATTTCCCACTTCTTGCAAATGCAATATTACCTATGAATTGTGACCATTGGATGAGGTGAATATGGTGTTATAACACCCTGGTAGAATCAAATAATGACCAGGCGTATTTTGTATTCTACCAGAATGGTAATACTTAATATCTATTACACTGTATACTGATATTTCTTTTTGATTCATCATCTAGGCAGTGGGACCATTGACTTTGCTGAATTCCTCACCATGATGGCAAAGAGGATGAGCAACGCTCCGGAATCTCCCGAGGAACAAATGTTAGAGGCGTTCCGACTTTTTGACAGGGATGGGAACGGTTCCATCAGTCCAGAGGAGCTAAAACAGGTGATGGCTAACCTAGGCGAGAAGTTGACAGATGAGGAACTGGACAGTATGATCAAAGAGGCCGACACAGACGGCGATGGTAGTGTAAATTACGAAGGTAAGCTAACTGGAGGTCACACGTCATTAAAGACAGTTATAACCAGCTACATATATACATGT
Source organism: Argopecten irradians (assembly GCF_041381155.1). Classification (NCBI taxonomy): domain Eukaryota; kingdom Metazoa; phylum Mollusca; class Bivalvia; order Pectinida; family Pectinidae; genus Argopecten; species Argopecten irradians. The sequence continues at coordinate 65,107,118 of NC_091136.1, read as the reverse complement.
ATATACTAGTAAATAGATACAGATTTTTAACCCATGTATAGATCGTGTTACTATCAATCTGGACTTATATTGAATCAGTTGAGGAGAAATAATGATACATCATTATAATAATCTATTCTCACGGTGTCGGTACCAAAACTGATCACAATAAGATAATTGCTATTGCTTGTCGCTATCCTTCCTTAATAAATTATGTTTTGTTTACAGAATTTGTGAAGATGATGACGGGCCGATAAGATCGGTAAATCATACATATATATCACCACTTCGTATAGACTTAGGTATATTAATCATAAATGCTTGACGTCGCCACAACTGGCACAACTGGCAATTGCAAAGTAACACGAAACCGAAATCTTACCAGGCCAGATCTGGTCGGAGGAAAATCACCTTGTACTCAAAAAGACATCACCGTGAAAGTTATATTTTACTTTTTTACACATATTTTTGCCAAGCATGGACCTAACTTTACCTGGGCAGGTAAACGTCGTACCAACGTACCACGTGGACCAAATGTGATACGTGATTCATGGACTGTTTTACCTGGTCAGTGATTCCATGTACCATGTGGCTTAATAACTTACACAAGGATCTCCTGGTTACTGTGTGCCGATACCCAGCTGGATGCATTTACCAATTCATCGGTATATGTTAAATATCTTCCTTGTTTTTGGTACTGATGTGGAATTTTAACTGAATAAATCTGTCAAAAAGATTCTCATGTTACGGGGAAGGTTATTCCACCAATTCATTTTGAGAAGTTTTGGTCACTTTTTGTTGTTTCATTTTTGGTGAAAGATACGTGTATTTATTGCCATATTGATTGTTCGAAAATTATGAATAAATGTTTAATTTGAGTTCAAAGTTGTCGTTCTTCATTTTTTATTTCTTTCTTTTCGTCGTTAGATCTTTAGATAAGCAGGAGTATTGTTTGACTAAGAATTGTTGTTCGCAAACGTTAAAGATGCTCGACTGCCGATGAATGGTATTTTTTCCCAATCAAAAACAGTACCAGACAACTTATTATTTTTCTTCAGTTACAAAAGTTACGTACTTTACACCATTACAGCCATTGAAAATTTGAGCTTCTTATTTCAAATCAAGATAAAAATGTTAAAAATAATTCATTGCATCCCGAAAACATTACATGACAATATATCCTATATACACACAACCATTAGAACCCCTCCTTAATGTATACACAATAATCATTACTGTTTATTTCCAGTCATGCATATAACACATAATATTTGATTAAATTGGTTAATTGTATTGTTTGTGTGTTCAGCATACAAATGGACTATATCGAAAAAAATGTGTTTAACAACTGCCTGTACAAAAAAGGCACATCAAGATGACAAAAACTAGATGTTACATTAACGAATAACAGAAATGAGAAACCAGCAGCTAAATTCAAAACACAATTTAATTATATATACAATATTATACAGAGATGGTTTACAATGTCTAAAGTAATTGGTGGTGGTACAAGAGTAGTACGATGATTTAAAGTGTTACTTATCTGTATGCGAATGTCCTGGTATAATCCTTGATCCTTCCAGGTTTCAAATTAACAATAATCACAAATCCACAAGGAAATTGAATGTCCACCGATGATTTTTAAAGTTCCAGGCAATATGAATAAATCCACACAAAGTGTTGTAATAATCCACAGATAAAGTCACAATAGCTCTCCCAATAGAATCTAATATGGCACTGTACAATTCTTGATATGTCTCATTACAGGTCTCATTACAGTTCTGATTAGCCTTGGACACCTCGAGTATATATAGCTAAACCCTAATTCAAGAATATTGGAGAACCTTCTACTTCTAGAAATATCTAACTAAAAACAGTAAACAAGTAAACACACAGAACTTCTACTTATAATCAACATGTTTACAAACATATTTGTTTATACGATGATAATATTCTAGAAAGTTCTATAACCTAAATCAATGATATGACCTTTATAGGCTGTATTGATATTAAAGCTATAGGAATTATCTCCCTTATCTCATAACTACATATTTAGTGTCATACATAACAGAAGCATCCACGAAAAAGCGCCCTAAAATCGTGTTTTGTGCTTCAAGACAATAATGTATAACCTGAAATGTTCGTTGTAGAAACTGTCGTTGTTTCCATGGTTGCTTTGAAAGCAGAATATAGAAAGAACGAATTTTGCTTTTATAGTATTGTCACTATTGCTCCATCAAATATTTCTAACCATGGAATGATATCAAAACTCCAAACAATGAAAAAAAAACAGTACATGACAATGCACAAATGAAAAGTTCATGTTATACACTACACAAATGTATTTGAAAATCGGAAAAGGAACGAGTTCTAGAAGAGGAGGTTATCGTAGGAAAATGTATTTTTGTTATCAACACTATCACGAATGATCTCAACATTAGGTTTTTATTATCAGTCATTTACAAGACTATTATGCATATTCACGCAATGTGCGATCAAAAATTCCTTGACTTCTTTTTTGGAAGGCTTATCTTTTGAAAGTCTCACGAGTGATTCTACAATTTAAGCTTATTTGTAGTTAACTACCTGGCAAAAACAGTGAAAATAATCATCGAAAACGAAACCGATTACCGACTTTACTTAATATATAAAATCATATCTGAGCGGAGATACAAAATAATACGTTCATCAGATGCATGAGGACACATACTAGAATATTATTTATTTATAAAAGATAAAGAACACGCACTGAACTTCATTCTATTAATATAATTTAACTTGAAATGTAGGATTCCTCCTAGAAGTATATGAATCAGGTTATAATCTGATAAAGAGTGGCGGAGATGCTTTATTCTGGATCGAAATCTGCACAAATATTACAAAATAAATCATTTCTGAGACTTTCAGTTTTGGAGCAGTGTAAAGCTATATGTGTTATACGGTCGTTATACAAAATACCACAAAAATGACACACCTCATAGATATCTGATTTTCTTAAGTAAAACATAACTTAACCATACAATTTATCATTCTTAGATGTTCAGGAAATTTCAAACTAATTGACCATAAAAAATGTGGGGTAATTACGTTATGAACGAGCATAAATATCTGTATCGTTTTGCATTCTGTTAAATAGTGTAACTTCTTCTAAGCTATAGACAGCGGTATAAACAATGGACTTTCATTGTAAACTTTGGAAAACAGCATCAGAAATAAACTACAATAGATAATTGAACAGATCATGTTTACAAAGTATTCTTACAATATCAGATATGAAGCCGTGATGACAAGAATTATTCAAAGGGTACATAACCGTTTCATAAATATAGTATAATGTAAATTAAATGTACTCAAAAAATAGCAAGGACAGTTTTACAGTAATGAAATGATCTATTAAGTTGAAGAGAATGTGTTTAAATTTTGAAGCGAGGGCGAGAGCCGCCATATTGCACCATAATAAAATCTACTGACCCCCTATAAAGTGTTAGGGGTCACCACGCGAGGGCTCTCCGCCAATCATTTGGGGACAATTCTGTCCGAGATGCGATAAATTTTAATAATTTAAACCAAAACTACTGTTTCACTCTCCTAGAGCAATGGAGGGTATTATCGTCAGTGGGTAGTTATCGCCAGTTTTTCCTTGATTTAAAATTATTTTGATAAATGGTACAGTCCGGTTGCTTCTTTAGAAACTTTCTGACCCTACCATCATTCAGGAAAAGCTTTATCTGTTTGTATTTTGATGTTCAAACCTTTATATACAATGTTTTTCCATGCTGTATTTCGGGCCGTCTTATGTGATTGAATAAGGTAAGTCAAAAACACTTTTCCTTATGAGATCAAAATCGTAAAACAAATGCAAGAATATATATGATCTATGACAAATTCTAGAGCGTCTGCTAAATTGACTAGCGTTCTGTGTACATCCGGGGTACTTCAATGCTGTTAATGGGCCTGTCGATAACTAACTCAAATTGTACACTGGAGGCAGTTATCATCAGTTTTCTTCATTAAATAGAAAATGTTTAGGAAAAAAATAAAAAAGGGATCTCAATATACAATTCTCAAATAAAACTTGAATTGAAAGAAATCGAGGGGAATAATACTTGTAGTCTTAAATTATTGGACATAAAGTAGAGAAATGTTCCTATATTTGGAACCTTGCTTTCACTTTCATGTCATGGACTAAGTGCATGTGGATGTTTATACCATAATATTTACATTTCCGTTTTCTCTTTGCTATATAACCTTACCAACTGCGAAATCGTTTACACTTGCGTAAACGCAGTGGTTGCCGCGCAAGAATACACACACCGGAACACTGACTTCCGCAAGTAGTGTGAATGCGCATCCGGTTAGGCCTATTGTTTCTGTATGAAACATCTTCAATAGATTGCATGTATGAATGTTATGTAAATCTTAAATTATATGTCAGCAAATAAAAAAAATAACAAATATTGTGTAAATGGGATAAAAAAAGATAAAGTCAATGTGGAACTATATTTTGTGTACTCTCTAAATTTGACAACATTTCCCGCCAAATTGAAGTCAGCTGTTCCGGGATTCCATCAATGGACCGGCTGTTCCAACGATCGTATAACATTGGAAAAACAGAGTTTTATTTTATTTAAACACTTGATTTGAATGAAATGGTCAATCGAAATGTAAATATAAGAAATAATTTTATTGTTTGTTGTTTACTGGTGTGTAAACTGCATTTTTTGTACAGATATTTAACATGACGCGCAAACAATAAAAATCATTCCTTAAGTATCTATATCTACATGAAGTTCCCGATGTAACAATATCATGCAGATGTATATTTGGCTGTATTGTTATATAGAAAATAACTGGAATTATAATATATGTCTATAGATTTAATCAGAATGCTGTTGTCTTGTAAAGAAAAATACTGCTCAAGTCATGATCAGATTGCTTTGAATTGCATGGTCTATGTTTCGTTAACAGAGCACATGGTTTTACATAATATGACATAATTATCAACTTATATCATTTAACAACGTTTCATTAGAAATTAAATGAACTATTTGTTTTTAATAAATGTGAATGTAGAACTACATAAACTAGCATTTCACTGCCAATATTCATAACTGCAAGGAAGGAGTCATATATATATATAGGAGTCATACATTATTTATTTACTATATGATGTATTAATTACATGTACCTGTGGAAGTCTCTGTCAACAAAATACGTCAGGTGAATCGTGGTTTCACTGAATTGTCATCAATAAAGCAGAACCAGTAAACATAAACATTGTCTTCAAATTGTGTATGCAATATTAATATGAATCAGTTAACAAACGTGGCACAAGGTGAGAAAATGTACTTTTAATAGGTGAAATAACATAGACTGGCGATAACTGCCTCCATTCAACCGGAAGTGCGAACAATGAATTCTCCCTTATTATCATGATTAACGTTGAAAACGAGCGCACCTATAAAAACACTGATAATTGTATAGACAACTATATCACATTTTTAAATCAACTGTGTGACATGACTTTGTTATGACTCGGAGATGCTTAACCCGACGATAATACCATCCATTGCTCTAGTAGAAAATGACAGTACTATCACTTCATACAACATAGGTTATAGGAGGTTACGAGGGTAAATCGTAAGGGTTCATAGACATGGATGGACGGACTATCAGCACGGCTGTTACCTGGTGGATGTGTCAGTTACCAGTGGTAACATATTCACTGGTGGATGTGTCAGTTACCAGTGGTAACATATTCACTGGTGGATGTGTCAGTTACCAGTGGTAACATATTCACTGGTGGATGTGTCAGTTACCAGTGGTAACATATTCACTGGTGGATGTGTCAGTTACCAGTGGTAACATATTCACTGGTGGATGTGTCAGTTACCAGTGGTAACATATTCACTGGTGGATGTGTCAGTAACCAGTGGTAACATATTTACTGGCGGATGTTTCAGTTACCAGTGGTAACTTATTCACTGGTGGATGTGTCATTTGCCAGGGTAACATTAAAATATACTTCAATAGGTTCCCAGTTGGTACACAATAACGAAATTCGTGTCAGTAGATTCACGCCAAGGTTTGAGCATGAAATATGCATAGAACTCAGCACGTTATGTCCTCCCACAAAGCTGTCCTGACAATGTTCACAGCCGGAGACTGTACGATGGGCGTTGTCTTCTTGGGTATAAATAATATTGGACCTGGTAGGTGTTAGAGGACGAATATCACACTTTATGTGTATTGGCCAACATGCTTTTGTCTATTTTCATACTCTAAACTAAAAAAAGGTCACGTAGTATATCATGATACAGGAAATAGGTACCACAGCAAAGAGTTTGTAATCTTTATCATGGAAATGGGCAAACAGAGATTATCAATCTAGATTGCCATGATATGATAAACTGCAATACACATTCGAAACCACGTAGTTACCGATTTACAAGACAGTTGGGACTATTTCTTTTTCGACATCAATAAAACAGGAGAAACAGTTTTCTGAAAACTTTTTGTGCATAATTATACTCGATATCCCAGAGGTTACCATAACTGTCGTTATCGGGCTACTGTAGTATCGAGGATGGTGCATTATGATTAAGTGATCAAAATCAGTAAGCAAAAACTTTATAGCATTATCAGGGATGGCAATGATACATCAATGTCATTATAAACAAATCCTGTCAGTATACATCATATATTTATCGCTCACAAGATATAATTATATGACTGTTACGGTCGATTGTTCATATGGATCAGAGAAGTAATAACAATGGTTGTATTCCAGATGTATGTCTGAAGGATGCAAATTGCTTTAAATAATAAATATGGGGCAAAGAAAAATGTAGTCAAAACAATAGTTAGAAAATTAAATAAATATTGTCACATTATGGTATAACTGTAGGTTTAGACAGAGTCATGAGTTAAGATATTTACCCGATTTGTATTGTACACCATAAACAGATGTGTAAATCACGCTTTATTACCATATACACAATGTCCACAGATACTACATGCATCTCCTAGAGGTCAGGGACCTTCAATTATTACTCTATCTATAAACTCGACAATTCCTATAATTTATTATACCTGTCACGTGGTACACCGGAAATCTACACAGGTATCTCTCAGGTAAAACAATCATATTGTATCCAGGTGAGAAGCATCAGTAGGTACTGCTTTGTTAAGGCGTTAATTGGTCACGTGACGTGGAGATGAGTTGCTGGAGCGACACTGGACGATGGATACTGGTGTCCGTGAATGTCCTTAGTGCTGTAAGTTTTTTTTTTTTATTTTCTGTATTCATCCATCATCTTCCTATTGTCTATCCAACTCTATCCCCTCTGGAGTAGGATAGCAGTTGTCAGTATACGGAGGAGGTCATAGCGTCTGTTCATGTGTCTTCTCTGGCTGGAAATAGAAACAAAGATGTGAATCCAAACACGTGACATATTAGAAAGTTCATATGCTAAACGGCGATTTAGAGAGATGTGATAATAAAAATGATAGATTGTACAACCACCTTTAAGCGTACTATCCTTGGTGTTTTAGGACAGTAAGGTATCGTAGTCAGTTTATACATTGCATGAATTATCTGAGATCACGAAAATGGCTTTAATTGTTTGTATTTATCAGATGTAAACAAAGCCAAGAGATAATGTCCATTGTAAAGATGTTTCACCGTGGAAAGGGGTAACACAATAACCGTGAATTTCCAGTAAATCACCGCTGTTATAGAGGGCCGTTATCATCGTATAGACATCGCTAATATATTCAGCATACGTTCCATCTAAGTAACAGTCTCCAGCCATCCTACTATTAATACCTAGCGTCCTTACGTCAGCTTTACATTCGGTTCTAAATCAAGGTAAGTACATGTGTAGTTTATATACTCAAAACACCACAAATAAGAACGCACAATTTGAAACTTATCAACCATCGTAAAGGTATGGCCCACACTAACTTTAGTTTTACAGTGACGATGACAAGATCAACTGGAATATAAACAATATATCTATAATACGACCCTGTGTTTCGGAAGGGTGAACGTCTTCTGCTTGATAAGTGATACCAGACAGGTCTATGTCAAACTTCGGGTAAAAGAGATAAAAAGTTAAAAAGGGCATATTGTTGCATCGTTTTTTTGGAGCTGAACCAGTTAACTGCCGTTAATGCTCTCTCTTCCTGCAACGGTCCCGTAAATTCATTTGTACGTGGCGACGATGGAGCATGTTCGTGGATTATATCATGATAAGAAACCAAAACATTAGTTAGCAATCATCTGGAGTATGGCATGTAAAAGGAAACATATTGAAATGGTTGTAATCACTATGGACACCACAGATATTGAGAACGTCAGACTGCATTAATTATAATACTTTGAAACATTAGCAGAAAGCTGACCATACAACATTTCAATATTTGGGTCAAGACTATTTGTGTTAATGTCACTAATCCATCCATTATAAGAAATTAAGATAAATATCCATGATTGCAATTCTATTTCAGCAGTGTATGCCTGATCGGCATTGAATTTGTATTTTTTATTCTGATGCAGTATGTTTCTTAAGACATGATGAAATTGTAGATAGAAATGAATTATTTTATCCACTTTGGTGTCCCTAAAGCCTTGCTGACGAGTCCTAGAAGGACGAAACAAAATCTTGATGTACCTAAAGTATTACTGACGAGTCCTAGAGGGACGAAACATAATCTTGATGTACCTAAAGTATTACTGGCAAGTCCTAGAAGGACGAAACATAATCTTGATGTACCTAAAGTATTACTGACGAGTCCTAGAAGGACGAAACAAAATCTTGATGTACCTAAAGTATTACTGACGAGTCCTAGAAGGACGAAACAAAATCTTGATGTACCTAAAGTATTACTGACGAGTCCTAGAAGGACGAAACAAAATCTTGATGTACCTAAAGTATTACTGACGAGTCCTAGAAGGACGAAACATAATCTTGATGTACCTATAGTATTACTGACGAGTCCTAGAGGGACGAAACATAATCTTGATGTACCTAAAGTATTACTGACGAGTCCTAGAGGGACGAAACATAATCTTGATGTACCTATAGTATTACTGACGAGTCCTAGAGGGACGAAACATAATCTTGATGTACCTATAGTATTACTGACGAGTCCTAGAGGGACGAAACACAATCTTGATGTACCTATAGTATTACTGACGAGTCCTAGAGGGACGAAACATAATCTTGATGTACCTATAGTATTACTGACGAGTCCTAGAAGGACGAAACATAATCTTGATGTACCTATAGTATTACTGACGAGTCCTAGAGGGACGAAACACAATCTTGATGTACCTATAGTATTACTGACGAGTCCTAGAGGGACGAAACACAATCTTGATGTACCTATAGTATTACTGACGAGTCCTAGAAGGACGAAACATAATCTTGATGTACCTATAGTATTACTGACGAGTCCTAGAGGGACGAAACATAATCTTGATGTACCTATAGTATTACTGACGAGTCCTAGAGGGACGAAACATAATCTTGATGTACCTATAGTATTACTGACGAGTCCTAGAGGGACGAAACATAATCTTGATGTACCTATAGTATTACTGACGAGTCCTAGAAGGACGAAACATAATCTTGATGTACCTAAAGTATTACTGACGAGTCCTAGAGGGACGAAACATAATCTTGATGTACCTTAAGTATTACTGACGAGTCCTAGAGGGACGAAACACAATCTTGATGTACCTAAAGTATTACTGACGAGTCCTAGAGGGACGAAACATAATCTTGATGTACCTTAAGTATTACTGACGAGTCCTAGAGGGACGAAACACAATCTTGATGTACCTAAAGTATTACTGGCAAGTCCTAGATGTACGAAACAAAATCTTGATGTACCTTAAGTATTACTGACGAGTCCTAGAGGGACGAAACACAATCTTGATGTACCTAAAGTATTACTGGCAAGTCCTAGATGTACGAAACAAAATCTTGATGTACCTTAAGTATTACTGACGAGTCCCAGAGGGACGAAACATAATCTTGATGTACCTAAAGCCTTGCTGACGAGTCCTAGAAGGATGAAACAAAACATGCACTGACAAAGTAAGATTTTCAATAAAAATGTGGTGTGGGTCTACTTTATATGTCTGTAATGATTAACTTTCATATATATTTTGTTATATCCAGAACATAACATAAATTCAAGTAATCCTTATAACACATGTATGATATTTTACCTGTAATTTCTCTTTTATTGCCGGAATCTTTTCTCTCACAAATTATTACGCTGTTGTATCAACCAATCCAATGCGACGTTCTAAGAGGCGTGAAAATGAATAGTAACACGATGTGTAGTCTGCCTATTTAGACACATTTGATATTCATTGAGTTACATTAAATTACGGTAGCTAAGATACTAAACTAAAGCTATAAATACTTAACAGTGACATTATAGTAAAAACAAAAGGACAGATATACAGTACATGTATGTGGTTCAGAAGAGTTTGACTGTCGCAGTCAAATCAAGTCAATGTGAAATCGTAGGCATTTTTACCTAGTTCACTTCTTTGGTGACTTTTCTCTGTCTATTTCCATTTTGTTTGTTTATTAGCACATGACATCCGTCAAATTACATCGTTTTATTCTTTGTATCAAAAACAGAGCAGACCTTTACCTCTTGAGAGGTTTGTTGAATATTATTGTTGGAATGGTGGCGGCCATGTTAAGGTAGAGAGTAACAGGTATGATAAGAAAAGATATTATACCCAAATGGTCATCTATCAGAAAGTTCGGTGGGCATCTCCATATCTTCATTTGTTAATGAAGGTACCACAAAATGTTGATATCATATTGAGAACTTCTGACGGGAAATGTTTTTTATTTTATTTTATTGTGGCTATATTTGGAACAATTTTAAAGAAACCCCGAACTGATAAAAAAATAGACATATAATTGATATGAAAAACGAACTGGTTAAGCAAATATTCTAGACACAACCTGTGACATTGTGTGTTTTTCCTGATTATAATAGTTAACAAACCCCGAGAATTTCATAATTAGTGTTTTATAGTGCCTTCTGGTCAATAACAATATGTAAAATAGGTTTACATCAGGGAAGGTAATTAGATTAAATTCGTATTTTTCAATTAAATGATAATTCAATAAAAAGCAGTTTATCAACGTTTTCCAAGCCAATAGATTATTATATTTATGAGCAAACAAAAAAGAACTAGAGAGAAAAAAAAGGCATAAATATCTTTACAACTATTGACAGGGGATCTAAATGCAGGTTATTGGTATATTTTCATTTAACTAATTGACGCATCATGATCATGGAAACGAGCGATATAACTTAAATAATTTTAGAGAGACCAGTGAGTGGAGGTAAAAAGAAGCATTTATGATGATAAGGACTTTTCTATGTTTATATTTAGACATATGACGTTACCGCGTGTGTTTTTAGATTATGACATCAAGTACCCGAACCAAATCATTTTAGATCAAATTCTTAAGAGATATTTGGAGATACTAACGCCATGCGAGTGTTGGTTGTATGGGCGTTGACATTTCGCCGACCACCTAACAATAGCCGTAATGGGCCTACGCATACAACTGGGTCACGGTGATTCTCTATATATAGTAACTTGTCAATATTCCGGTTAAACCAGCTGAAGCGTTTTAAATGTTTTATCATTGGTGGTAAGTTACCCGTGTGAGAGTAAATATCGGTATACAAGCGTAGATTGGTCCCGTAACTTTATAATATAGGGTTACGACAAGCTGGGCAGCTGACACCTCGGGATAAGTTCATGGATGGTCCGGTCGTTCGTTGGTGATATTTATACAACTTTACCAGGAAGATCTTTATTATTCATCGTTCAGGAATATGGATAACTGTTGTGCGAGTTGTGGGCAAATAGTATTGGTGATAGTCAACGTTCTAGTCGGTGTAAGTAGCTATGAGGCTGATTTCTATATGATATTGTTGTTGTACCGCCATTATTTACCTGTACATGTAGATTGTGAAATACACATCACACCTGTACGTGTTCACTGTTTAATGTAGCGGTGACGTACACAGGTACAGCAGTTATATATACTTATTTATCGAACGCACGCTATAACTTGAACAGTGATATCTAGTCTGTGTAATAAGTACCAAAATTATAAATAAACGCACACTGCGAATTTTCAATTGTTGTAAAGGGAGGTAACCACGGAAACCGATACATGTACTAATTTATTTTTAGTTGGGGTCTTGGTATTAGGGTACATTTTATGCGATATCTTTTGTTGTCTTTGTCTTTAAACCCCGTTAATTATACACAAATATTCATATCATACACGTGCAGCTTAAAGAATACCACATATCTATAGATGCATATAGATAAACGATATGTTTTGTGTATATATACAAGTTTAGACGTTGGTTTCAGATCTAAAGATTGATGTCATAGCTGTAAGTCTCGGTGATAAAAAATAAGGGGAAAATACATATCATGTACGTTAGGATTGAACGTGCTGTACACATATATATGTGCATGGATGTCCAAAACTGCATAATAAATTATTTAAGATAACTTTTCTCTTTGAAATAAAATTCAACAAACCTTTGACTACAATTGTTTCAACAAATATTTATTTGTTGATGGTTTCGACGAAGAGTAAGAGATTAGATAACGTAAAGTTTATTTTTAGTAATTTAGTAAAACGTATGAAAATATCTAACTTACTCTAATAATTATTATAAGTCTTCATTTATCTGATGGTCTGTGTAAGCTTTAGATTTATCTGATGGTTTGTGTAAGCTGTAGATTTATCTGACGGGTTTGTGTAAGCTGTAGATTTATCTGACGGGTTTGTGTAAGCTGTAGATTTATCTGACGGGTTTGTGTAAGCTGTAGATTTATCTGATGGGTCTGTGTAAGCTGTAGATTTATCTGATGGTTTGTGTAAGCTGTAGATTTATCTGATGGGTCTGTGTAAGCTGTAGATTTATCTGATGGGTCTGTGTAAGCTGTAGATTTATCTGACGGGTTTGTGTAAGCTGTAGATTTATCTGACGGGTCTGTGTAAGCTGTAGATTTATCTGACGGGTTTGTGTAAGCTGTAGATTTATCTGATGGTTTGTGTAAGCTGTAGATTTATCTGATGGTTTGTGTAAGTTGTAGATTTACCTGATGGGTCTGTGTAAGCTGTAGATTTATCTGATTGGTCTGTTTAAGGTGTATATTTATCTGATGGGTCTGTGTAAGCTGTAGATTTATCTGATGGGTCTGTGTAAGCTGTAGATTTATCTGATGGGTCTGTGTAAGCTGTAGATTTATCTGATGGGTCTGTGTAAGCTGTAGATTTATCTGATGGTTTGTGTAAGCTGTAGATTTATCTGATGGGTCTGTGTAAGCTGTAGATTTATCTGATGGGTCTGTGTAAGCTGTAGATTTACCTGATTGGTCTGTGTAAGCTGTAGATTAATCTGACGGGTCTGTGTAAGCTGTGGATTTATCTGACGGGTTTGTGTAAGCTGTAGATTTATCTGATGGGTTTGTGTAAGCTGTAGATTTATCTGACGGGTTTGTGTAAGCTGTAGATTTATCTGACGGGTCTGTGTAAGCTGTAGATTTACCTGATGGGTCTGTGTAAGCTGTAGATTTTTCTGATGTGTCTTTGTAAGCTGTAGATTTACCTGATGGGTCTGTGTAAGCTGTAGATTTATCTGACGGGTTTGTGTAAGCTGTAGATTTATCTGATGGTTTGTGTAAGCTGTAGATTTATCTGATGGTTTGTGTAAGCTGTAGATTTATCTGATGGTTTGTGTAAGCTGTAGATTTACCTGATGGGTCTGTGTAAGCTGTAGATTTATTTGATTGGTCTGTTTAAGCTGTATATTTATCTGATGGGTCTGTGTAAGCTGTAGATTTATCTGATGGGTCTGTGTAAGCTGTAGATTTACCTGATGGGTCTGTGTAAGCGTTTGATCTTTGTGTCTAATACTTGATGTAGAGGACCATTTTCTCTACAGTCAGCCACCATTCTCGTGTTCACATTGTACACGTCCAGCCGCCGTGACGCGGCAGTTTACGGAACTTAATTTATGAAATAAATAATAATCAAATTACACGTCATACTTTGATGAAGATTAACAAAAAACGAGCGCTCCATCCCATAAAATCTACCCTGTCTAACAGCCTGCTTCTGCATACGTGAAGAAGTTGATATACAGGTTTTAATATGAGGAAACATTTGATGCAGAACAGGAAAAAACCAATTTCACTAATAATATTAAAGTCAGAAATAGTAAAATTAGGATAAACCTTTGACCGGATAGAGTACCACACACTTGATTTACTTCTGACGTTATTTAGATGATTCCTACGTCGGGCTTGTTACGTTGTAATATATTATATACATAAATGGCATATACAGTATAAGTTTAAAGCTCAGATTTAACATATTCGGTTCTTTCCTTTATCCTCGTTTATTCTTCCGCATTCGTTAGTCTTAAACTGATATCCTACTTATGTAAAAATCAATATGATTACCAATTCCTGAAGCTCACATATCGTACACAGACAGTTCCATGATACTCTCATAGATATCAAATATAACAAACCTGGCATGTGGTATATAGTTTTAAATGGTATTTAATACCCAGTGTACACTTTTAATAATTTACTGATATAATGCAACTCTAATCCTGATATATTGCGTACATTGCATGTCTCACAAAATTCATCGAAACAATAACATGTCTGAAAATATGTTCGTTCACAATAAGCATTGAAAGTTATTATTGAGAGTAATTCCCAAAACCGCACCATCAATATTTTTGTTTGGCAATTGTTCAAGTCTAGGTTTCAATCGCCTTATATTTTTATTTGTAACATTTTTAATTTAGAGTGATCAAATTATCTCTTCTTTATATCCTTGATATATTGAATCTTTGGAAAACATCTTATTGCGTTTGCATGTATACCTCTGTTACGCCCGTCCATCACCACCCTATCCCTATGGTGTATTGAATGATCACGTGGTTCTGCTGTTGCAGCTCCTCGGCCTCGCACTGTTGGTGGGAGGATGTTTGCTGAAGTTTGGTAGCGGTTTGATAGACGTGAATGGGTACATCGAGGACACACTGGCTGAGGTGGTCCTGGCAGGCATCGAGCAGTCCATGTCTGGTGTGCTTGACAACATCGTCATCATCTGTATCGTAGCAGGGGCTGTGATCCTCGTCGTGTCGCTGCTTGGATGTCTCGGCGCTTGTTGTGAATGGAAAATTGCTCTGATCATTGTAAGTATTTTTACATATTATAGTCTCTGGTAGTGGGGTTATTACATAATTCTTGCTAAAGAAAATTTAAATGCACAAATTCGATGCAACATCTGTAAATATGTCCCGGACACGATATTACAACATTCCTAACTCGAGTTTACTTTGGACAAAGCTCCTTTCGTCTGGTATTCCAGTCATATAAACTTAGCGTTCTAGTAATCAAACTGACTGCCTTTCGTCTGGTATTCCAGTCAGATAAACCTAGCGTTCTAGTTATCAAACTGACTGCCTTTCGTCTGGTATTCTAGTCAGATAAACCTAGCGTTCTAGTAATCAAACTGACTGCCTTTCGTCTGGTATCCCAGTTAGATAAACCTAGCGTTCTAGTAATCAAACTGACTGCCTTTCGTCTGGTATTCCAGTTAGATAAACCTAGCGTTCTAGTAATCAAACTGACTGCCTTTCGTCTGGTATTCCAGTTAGATAAACCTAGCGTTCTAGTTATCAAACTGACTGCCTTTCGTCTGGTATTCCAGTCAGATAAACCTAGCGTTCTAGTAATCACACTGACTGCCTTTCGTCTGGTATTCCAGTCAGATAAACCTAGCGTTCTAGTAATCTCACTGACTGCCTTTCGTCTGGTATTCCAGTCAGATAAACCTAGCGTTCTAGTAATCACACTGACTGCCTTTCGTCTGGTATTCCAGTCAGATAAACCTAGCGTTCTAGTAATCACACTGACTGCCTTTCGTCTGGTATTCCAGTCAGATAAACCTAGCGTTCTAGTAATCACACTGACTGCCTTTCGTCTGGTATTCCAGTCAGATTAACCTAGTGTTCTAGTAATCACACTGACTGCCGATTATCTCCCTTGTTATTTTCCTAGCTTTTAGACACATGTGTTTTGAATGTTTCAGTACTCCATCATTATCTTCCTTGTATTGTGTGCCGAGGTGGCCCTCGTTGTATTGGTTGTCCTTTTCAGATCAGAGGTACGTAACAATGAAAGCTTTTATAGGTCCATCACAATAATCACAGCGCTGGTATGGCAGGAGTAATGTACCAAGTAGCTTTATCAACTAATGAAAATATTCTGATAAAACGGTGGTGCTGTTATATATTCATCTTTACAAAACAAAGCAAAAAGTAAATGTATCTTGTTAGCAAAACAATTTACGGTCGAAGCCATAAAGGCAACGCTTGACATTGCTGACGTTCATCTGTCATGTGTCCGCTCAGATTACGACGAACATGAAAAACGCCATGAACCAGACCCTGTACGAGACATATGACAACAAGGCCGACAACCCAGTAGTGATTGGATGGAACACACTGTTCTACAAGGTACAGTCACCAAGCCCTCATCTTAATTCAAAATATTAGTGTTCGAAAGATTAAAACTCTTTACACTCACCTAACATTGAACAGAAGACATCCAAATATGTGTTTTGATTTAACATATTTTATTGTATAAAACAAACGCAAAGTGCGTAAGTTATGACAACTTATATAAAAGTCCTCTCCTCTATATAACAAATAAATATATGTATTATACTACCTATAGTTACCCTGTTTGTTTTCTGTTCCAGTTCGACTGTTGTGGAGTGAACAACTACATGGACATTGATAACGCCAAGAATTTTACCCAGACCAACCCCAGCTTCCAAGTAATCCCATTCTGTTGTAAGGAAATTGAGTTCAACTACCCAAAGCTGACTCCGCCCCCTAACGATCCCTCATTCAACTGCTCCAAATATCCAACCACAGAAAACTCCAACTATATGAGGGTAAGTCACCGGTGTCATTGGAAATTCATGGTAAGATATATAATATCGTTTATAATTCATACATTTTCTCTCCTTCAGATGTAATACTGGTCGTATGCAATACACTCATGCCGCATGATGTTGTTAGAATTGTGCCTGCTGCCCATGTTGCATGATCGTAAAAGGCGACTAAATTTAGGATCTTATCGTTTCTCTTCTTCCTAACTGACTTTATCTTCCTAATGCCTCCCTTGGTACCGCCTCACTTTTGTCCTTGAGTTGAGCGTTCGCCCCTGTGAGGAAGGCTCTGGGTTCTGTCCCCTGGCCGAGACACACCAAAGTCTATAAAGGTGGTAGTTTCTGCTCCTGCTTAGCGCTCAGCATACAAGGAGTGGGACGACTGGTTCGCCCGTTGTCAGTATAATGTGACCGGGTGGGGTGTGTTGCGTTGCTTGGTGTCTTCGGCGGCATGCTTCAATGATATAGCACTATAAAAAGGGCAACAGTTCCGCTATACAAGAAGACACAACACGAACATATCGCAGTCTGCCAAAACACGCACCTGCACTTCACACACGCTGCACACTGCATACATGGGAGGCCGTCCTTACATGACCCTGGTTATTATTAGGACGTTAAATAAACAAACAAACAAGTATTGCATGGCTACACGCAATTTTCATGTATGGAGAATTGATTTACAGTTTCGGGTTTCATCGAACTTTCTCTGAAAATAAATGGCTATCATAATTGTAAAATTGTAATAAAACGTCGACGTATAAGAACTATAGGATGTTCTTCCCTCGAGATCACAAAACTATCGACAAGCCAGGTGTTTTACTACATTTGTAACCCTCGGGTAGAATGTGTCTATCCTTCCTATCGCCATATTGCAGAGTCCCACAGTTAGTTGATATGTAACCAACAACGTACAGAGCCGAACAACAAACACCACTCAATCTTCTAGCACTTCATATCATTGCTAAGGTACATGTCTCAAATTCCATAGCATATTGCATTTTGAAACTGATCCATCAACATGATCATTAATGTTCAAAGGAAAAAATGATATATACATAGCATATCTAGAAGTAAATTTAGATTACTATTTCTTACATTGCATACGTAAATTCATAAAAAACGAAATGTCAAAGCCATCTCCGGTTGTTTCATTCATTTGGGATTTCAGTAAATTATCATTAGAAAAGAAGGAAACTCAGAGACAACAATTATTTTATGGTGAGTGACCCTCTACAAAATAGAATAGCCATAAAATGGATGTTGTCTCTGATTTTCTTTATTTTTTATTTGCCATTTCAGTTACATTGGATCGATTATTCCTGTTTGCTATCACAAAGGACAAAATCGGTTATTAATATCGGTTATAACATTCTGTTATCATTATTACAGGGGTGTTACCTGTCACTCGAGGATTTCCTCGGTGTCTACCAGAAATATTAATATCTGTTATAACATTCTGTTATCATTATTACAGGGGTGTTTCCAGTCACTCGAGGATTTCCTCGGTGTCAACCAGAAATATTAATATGTGTTATAACATTCTGTTATCATTATTACAGGGGTGTTTCCAGTCACTCGAGGATTTCCTCGGTGTCTACCAGAAATATTAATATCTGTTATAACATTCTGTTATCATTATTACAGGGGTGTTTCCAGTCACTCGAGGATTTCCTCGGTGTCAACCAGAAATATTAATATGTGTTATAACATTCTGTTATCATTATTACAGGGGTGTTTCCAGTCACTCGAGGATTTCCTGGGTGTCTACCAGAAATATTAATATCTGTTATAGAATTCTGTTATTATTATTACAGGGGTGTTTCCAGTCACTCGAGGATTTCCTCGGTGTCTACCAGAAATATTAATACCTGTTATACCATTCTGTTATCATTATTACAGGGGTGTTTCCAGTCACTCGAGGATTTCCTCAGTGTCTACCAGAAATATTAATACCTGTTATAACATTCTGTTATCATTATTACAGGGGTGTTTCCAGTCACTCGAGGATTTCCTCGGTGTCAACCAGAAATATTAATATCTGTTATAACATTCTGTTATCATTATTACAGGTGTGTTTCCAGTCACTCGAGGATTTCCTTGGTGTCTACCAGAAATATTAATATCTGTTATAACATTCTGTTATCATTATTACAGGGGTGTTTCCAGTCACTCGAGGATTTCCTTGGTGTCTACCAGAAATATTAATATCTGTTATAACATTCTGCTATCATTATTACAGGGGTGTTACCTGTCACTCGAGGATTTCCTCGGTGTCAACCAGAAATATTAATATCTGTTATAACATTCTGTTATCATTATTACAGGGATGTTTCCAGTCACTCGAGGATTTCCTCGGTGTCAACCAGAAATATTAATATCTGTTATAACATTCTGTTATCATTATTACAGGGGTGTTTCCAGTCACTCGAGGATTTCCTTGGTGTCTACCAGAATCTGTTCCTGGGAGTCGGTATCTCACTTATTGTTGTAGAGGTAAGATGTCTATATAACAATGTCTGGTCTATTAAAAGTCCTACCCTGGCTCTGATAGCCACGCCTAAAGTCCTACCCTGGCTCTGATAGCCACGCCTAAAGTCCTACCCTGGCTCTGATAGCCACGCCTAAAGTCCTACCCAGGCTCTGATAGCCACGCCTAAAGTCCTACCCTGGCTCTGATAGCCACGCCTAAAGTCCTACCCTGGCTCTGATAGCCACGCCTAAAGTCCTACCCTGGCTCTGATAGCCACGCCTAAAGTCCTACCCTGGCTCTGATAGCCACGCCTAACGTCCTACCCTGGCTCTGATAGCCACGCCTAAAGTCCTACCCTGGCTCTGATAGCCACGCCCAATGGCCACCATACATAGAGCCGATAATCCGTCCATAACTTGTTACTTATTTACAGATAGAGGCAAGAAAAATCTGAAAGTATAATAACAGTATTTTGTGGATTGAAATGATCAAGTTAGTGGCTTTACCATCTACCATCACAAGGAATGTATCCGATAGTCTTAACTCCAGACCTCTAATATAAATACATTTATTGAAATGAAGGGATGAATGAGAAATACAAATCGAATTGAAAAACAATCCCAGGGCGAAAGTTCTGTTTGAAATATATCTAAAGAAATGCCAAACTATTTTATAAATTGCCATAATGTACCAATAAGTTCATTATAAAACATGGTCAAATTGAGGGGGGTGTCTTCAAAGAAAATTTGAAATATTTTGTGATACAATTACTCTTAAATCTTGAATCTCTAATGAATTATTAACTTGGTAAAACAATTGTGATACATTATATTATATATACTGGTTACCTGTTACCTGTGATGGAATAATAGCTTTGCAGCATTATCAGGATTACGTGAAATATTGTGGACACTGAATCACCGAGATGTTTTTTGTTTTAGATTTTATGTTTTGTGGCGGCTTGCTGTATCTGCCGTGGGATTGGTGATCGGGGAAAGGTGGTGTAAGGACCTGCTCCATAGTACTATATCATATAACGACATGCTCCACAAAGACCACATCAATGCTACATTCCCCAACAAATGACTGTTGTTTATCATGTTTATCAAACTATGTTAGTTCATTTCTTTTGAAAAGAAGCTCGTGTCATTTCAGTATTTGAAAACTTACGAAAGTTTAGATAAACATGATAAATAACAGTGCGTTAAGGAACTTGTGTATCCGAAAACTTTAACTCTATATCAATACCGTGATGATCAATCGTTTCTGTCACATGCAGGGCAGCTTTCTGACACATTTCGCATTGTGATATCGTTCCGCCATAAATTATGGTACCCAAATACTTTGACAAAAATGTCACACCAGTATCTGATCCTTGTGTTAACATATGGTGGTCCTGCTATATGTTGACTTTGTGCACCACTTCTATAACAGTTAGCTTTCGTTATCATTAACAAGGAGACATGTGAAATTTGGATGAAGATCACATTTAGAACTGTTAATTTCTGCCTAAGTTATTGATGTGAAATTTCTCGCTTAATTATATCTAAGAGAAAGAATTCACAATAAATAAACTTGGAAATGGCATGCATGACGTTACAATGGCCAATTATTATGCTTTATTCACTATTCTGTGCTCTCAGATATGCATTAATGAACTCGACATGAGAATGCTAGTCATTGCTAATAAACACTAGTTTTATTAGGAGTGACACTCTGTCTGAAGTTCTGTAAGAGTGTGTTTACTGGAATACAATAAGTTGTCGAGCTATTGTCAATGACGCTAGACCGAGTAGGCTGATGACTATAGGTTAACCCTAGATAACAAAGACAGCTGTTGATATATACATCACGGGTATTTTGTTGATAAATGTCTATAACATGCCATAAATGAGAAGAAAAAAATGCCCACTATGAGTTTTTTAAAAACAATTTTAACGACAGAACTAATTATGAAGACGTCGAGAAACATAAGACGGCCATAGCATTTAATTTATGACGTATATTAACCAGGACGGATACCTTCTCCACAATCAGAGACGTTCTGATCTACCTTCCTCTTGACGACGTGAAACGAAGGGAAGTAATTCTGGTAGATGAGAATGAAGCAGAATATCTCGTTAGTTATCATTGTTGTGGTGTGAATACCGGCGAGATAAACTCTAGTAATATCACCTGGAATACACTACCGAATACTTGGCAGTACTTTACACGAACAGTTTGTCGATTTATTTCATAATTTGTTTTATATGGTTACCCTTTGGTGACTACGTATAAGGGTAATCTTAGCATTTATACAGGACATGTTTATATGGAAAGTATATTTCGGTGTTGCTGATGCTAGACGAAATCCAGTTATAAATCCTGGCCTCTCATCTTATCATCCACTGCTGACTCATTACTGTACACATGGTGTGCTGTAATGATTTCTATTAAGTTCTAGATGCCATTTACTTTTTTATAAAATAAAATTATTGGTTTATACACAGCGATAGTAGTGTTGTTTGTACGTCTACAGTTGACAGTCAAACATCTCACGAGTTCTGTAGATTTAGCTTTGTTTGGAAACAGTTACGTAATTTACTTACGAAACAGAATGACGTCGTTTTCTGGAAATCGACAACTCCCTCATTAGTAAACATACTTCTGTGCTGTTTGATAGTGCAACATCTGAAGAACAAAAGTCATTCAAATTATCATACGCCGGTCGTAATATATCCGGTTATCTAATACAAATTGATTGTCCTTCGCCGGTGTAACGTTGAAAATGGACCTCCGTTGAAAATTGACCTCGGGTCAGTTTTCAACGTTGAAAACGGACCCCGCATGCCGTTGAAAATTGAACATGCCGTTGAAAATTGACAGTGTCTAGGGTCAATTCTCAACGGCAGGTCTGTTGAAAAATGACCGTTGAAAAATGACCTTGGCAAACTATCAACGGATGGTCTGTTGAAATATGATCCTAGTACATTCACATATATATAACTGTTGCACAAACATAATTCTGTTATCGCCATTCCTAATATAAGCGACCCTTCTGTGCTGGTACTTAAATTATGTAATCACCTCGATTTGAATTGAAATTTGGTATTGTTATCATCGTAACAAATACCTCATTTAAATATTTTAGGTGCTTGTATGTTTATTATGGAGAATACGGCACTACAAAACTTTCATTTTTTTCTATAGTCATTTTGTTCGTCCGTGTAGATAATGTTAATTTAATTGTTCTCAGACTGAGGAATTGCTATATAACACTGAGGTAACGTAGTAAATAAAAAGGAATTGTCAACTGCATGCAAAGTTTGTACTGTGTGGTGTTCACTTCCGAGTACCAGTGGATAGTGTTACAAAACTATAATATGGGATATTATTAATTTGTTTCTTAATGATTTTTTATGATTATATTTTCGACGATTTAACGTTTGTCAGATATTCAGTAATTGTTAATATATACTTATTCCCTGCAATACAAGAATGCATGTATTATATATCTGCGTATGGATCAGTTATGTTGTGTTTTGCGTATGGTTGTGTTGTTGTGTTGTTTTGTGGTTGTGTGTTTTTGTGTTGTGTGTTGTGTGGTGTTGTTGTGTGTTGTTTTGTTGTTGTGTGATGTTGTGTTGTTGTGAGTTGTGTTGTATTGTTATGTGTTGTTGTGTCATGTTATTGTGATGTGTGTCATTGGTGTGTTGTGTGTTGTTGTGTGCTATGTGGCTTTGTTTTGTGTTGTGTTGTTGTGTGTTGTGTTGTTGTCCGTGTATGTGTAATGTGTTGTTACGTGATGTTTTTGTGATATGTTGTTGCGTTATGTTGTGTTGTGTTGTGTAGTGTTGTGATTGTTGGATGTTGTTGTGTTTTTGTTGTGTGGTTGTGTGTTGTGGTGTGGTTGTGTGGTGTTGTGTTGTATATTTTGTTGTGATGTTGTGTTGTGTTGTTGTGTAATGTTGTGTTGTGTTGTTGTGTAATGTTGTCTTGTGTTGTGTGTTTGGTGATGTTGTGTTTAGTGTGATGCGTTGTTGTGTTTTGTGATTTTATGTTGTTTGATGTTGTATTGTGTGATTTTGTGTTATTTTGTTGTGTTTTGTTGTGTGATGTGATGTGTTGTTGTGTGGTGTTGTTTTGTGTAGTGTTGTTGTATTGTGTAGTGTTGTTGTGTTGTTGGTGTGTTGCTGTGCTGTGTGATGCTGTGTGGTTTCGTGGTGTTGTGGTGTCATGTTGTGTTGTTTTATAAAAACGAGTTCTTGTAAGGTCACTTTTCAACGGGGTCTATTTTCAACGGGTCGGTGTTAAAAGTGCGCTGAAAGTTCAGTTTTTAGCCCACCATCATCAGATGGTGGGCTATTCAAATCGCCTTTCGTCCGTGGTCCGTCGTCCGTCCGTCCTTCCGTACTTCCGTCCGTCCGTCCGTCCGTTAACAATTCTTGTTACCGCTATTTCTCAGAAAGTACTAAAGGGATCTTTTTCAAATTTCATATGTAGGTTCCCCTATGGACCTAGTTGTGCATATTGCAATTTGGGACCGATCGGTCAACAAGATGGCCGACAGGCGGCCATCTTGGATTTTGGTAGTTAAAGTTTGTTACCGCTATTTCTCAAAAAGTACTGAAAGGATCTTTCTTAAATTTCATATGCAGGTTCTCCTAGGACCCTAGTTGTGCATATTGCATTTTGGGACCGATCGGTGAACAAGATGGCCGACAGGCGGCCATCTTGGATTTTGATAGTTAAAGTTTGTTACCGCTATTTCTCAGAAAGTACTGAAGGGATCTTTCTCAAATTTCATATGTAGGTTCCCCTAGGACCCTAGTTGTGCATATTGCATTTTACGACCGATCGGCGAACAAGATGGCCGACAGGCGGCCATTTTGGATTTTGATAGTTAAAGTTTGTTACCGCTATTTCTCAGAAAGTACTGAAGGGATCTTTCTCACATTTCATATGTAGGTTCCCCTCGGACCCTAGTTGTGCATATTGCGTTTTGGGACCGATCGGTCAACAAGATGGCCGACAGGCGGCCATCTTGGATTTTGATAGTTAAAGTTTGTTACCGCTATTTCTCAGAAAGTACTGAAGGGATCTTTCTCACATTTCATATGTAGGTTCCCCTAGGACCCTAGTTGTGCATATTGCAATTTGGGACCGATCGGTTAACAAGATGGCCGACAGGCGGCCATCTTGGATTTTGATAGTTAAAGTTTGTTACCGCTATTTCTCAGAAAGTACTAAAGGGATCTTTCTCAAATTTCATATGCAGGTTCCCCTAGGACCCTAGTTGTGCATATTGCATTTTGGGACCGATCGGTCAACAAGATGGCGGACACGCGGCCATCTTGGATTTTGATAATTAAAGTTTGTTACCGCTATTTCTCAGAAAGTACTGAAGGGATCTTTCTCAAATTTCATATGTAGGTTCCCCTAGGGCCCTAGTTGTGCATATTGCATTTTGGGACCGATCGGTCAACAAGATGGCTGCCAGGCGACCATCTTGGATTTTGATAGTTAAAGTTTGTTACTGCTATTTCTCAGAAAGTACTAAAGGGATCAATCTCAAATGTCATATATAGGTTCCCGTAGGGCCCTAGTTGTGCATATTGCATTTTGGGACCGATCGGTCAACAAGATGGCTGCCAGGCGGCCATCTTGTATTTTGATAGTTAAAGTTTGTTACCGCAATTTCTGAGAAAGTACAAAAGGGATCTTTCTCAAATTTCATATGTAGGTTCCCCTAGGGACCTAGTTGTGCATATTGTGTTTTGATACTGATTTGTCAACAAGACAGACGGCCATCTTGGATTTTGGTAGTGGAAGTTTGTTACCACTATTTCTCAGAAAGTATTGAAGGGATCTCAAGCAAATTCCATACATAGGTTCCCCTAGGGCCCTAGTTATGCATATTGCGTTTTGGGACCAATCAGTCAACAAGATGGCCGTCTGGCAGCCATCTTGGATTTTGATAGTTAAAGTTTGTTATTGCTATTTCTAAAAAAAGTACTGAAAGGATGTCTCTCAAATTTTATATGTAGGTTCCCTTAGGGCCTTAGTTGTGCATATTGCATTTTGTAACTGATAGGTCAACAAGATGGCTGCACGGCCGCCATCTTGGATTTCATTGTTGAAGTTTGTTACCACTATTTCTTAGAAAGTGCTGCAGCGATCTGTCTCAAATTTTATGTGTAGTCGTGTTTGAAAAAGTTTGAAAAGCAGGGAAAAGATCCCTCTTTCCATTGTCAGACATAGATCATTCTTTGGTGGGCGCCAAGATCCCTCTGGGATCTCTTGTCAACGGTTTTCGTGGTCATTTTTCAACGTTGAATAATGACCCGAGGTCAGTTTTCAACGGAGGTCCAATTTCAACGTTACACCGGACCTGCCATCATTGGTTATTAGGATAAGTGACTTCATCTCGAGTCTGCGTTCTCTGTGACATAACAGGACATTTTATACTGCCGGTGAAATTATGTGAAGGACACTGTTAAAAATAATAATAATAAGTCGAGGAACACAAGTTCAATAAGTTTACTGTAATACCTTTATTTCTTAACTTCTAGTCATATATATCTGCTAGTCAAGAGACATTATCATAGATGTGTTTATAGTAAACCAAATATTTCAAATACAAGTTATATATGTTCAGTGCTATCTTAGATAGTTTTTTTTCTTAAAGAAAAAGGGTTGTTGAACATTTTCTAATTTCGTTCCGTAAGATATCGAGATCCGGAATATCATTTCTATAATTCGCTATTCCTAAATTTATATGGAACCAAGCCTCTCTTTGAATAAAAATGTGGACGGCATGGCAGCTAAGAAAACTTCTGTCTACTTTTATTTGTTTGATATAACAACTCCACATCAACATGGTGGCAGCGGTGACGGTCGTATGCTATGAACTGTACTTAGTACAACGTAAGTGTTGAACTGTTCTGTGACTAAATCTATGAAAGAATGGGTGAAGAAGGTCAAGAGGTTTTCCTTCCCGCCGAGGCAATGCCCGTACCGGCAACCAAGCATATCAACACAAATTTACGTAATGAGAGCACACTCAAACCATTCGGAGAGACGGAACTCATGGTCATGAATCCTAAAACAGGAGAGGAACAGTCTGTGAAATTTGTTGTCGTCAATAATAGATTACAGAACATTCTTGGGTTAAGATCCATACAAGAATTGGGTCTAGTAACTGTAAACAATGAACGGTTCATTGGAAAAGTAGAATCATCAACTGTTACCAAACTGGGTGACCTAGGGGAGGCAACTCTTACTCTTGACCCTGAGGTAAAACCTAAAGTTCTACCTTGTAGAAAACTACCAATTTCACTCCAAGATCAAGTCAAGACTGAATTAGACAGTTTGGTGGAGAGACAGATTTTGATACCAATTACCAAACCTACACCTTGGGTAAGTCAAATGGCGGTGGCCCATAAGCCAAACGGAAAACTTAGGATATGTTTGGACCCCCAAGTACTAAACACAGCCCTTCAAAGAGAGCACTTCAAACTACCGACAGTTGACGATGTTTTATCAAAGCTGAACAATGCCCGCGTATTTAGTAAACTAGACGTAAAGGAGGCTTTTTGGCATATACGCCTGGACGAAGAATCCAGTGAATATACAACCATGATAACTCCATTTGGACGATATAGATGGGCTCGACTAACTTTTGGACTGAAAGTATCTGGTGAAATCTTCCAGAGAAAATTAAACGAAGCCTTAGAAGGACTAGATGATATTTTCGCCATAGCTGACGATATCATTGTTGTAGGAAAAGGCGCGTCAGACGCAATCGCTCTGGAGGACAACAAAGAGAAACTAGAGATTCTTTATCAGCGATGTGAAGAAAGAAACATAGTCCTTAATGAAGAGAAGAAAGTTACAGGTCTCAAGGAGATACTCTTTCATGGACATACCATTACC
The DNA here is from genome assembly GCF_041381155.1 of Argopecten irradians. NCBI lineage: Eukaryota > Metazoa > Mollusca > Bivalvia > Pectinida > Pectinidae > Argopecten > Argopecten irradians. The sequence goes on along the minus strand of NC_091136.1, from coordinate 65,079,692 downwards.
GCCAATGGTATTAAAGCAGACCCTCTGAAAGTTGAGGCCATTCTGAAAATGGCCAGTCCTACTGATTTCAAGTGGACAAAGACACATGATGCATGTTTCTCTACTGTAAAACAGGCACTCACATCTACACCAGTCTTAGCATACTATGATCCCAATAGGGAGTTAGTAATCCAGGTTGACAGTAGCAAAGATGGTATTGGTGCTGTTATGTTGCAGGATGGAAAACCATTGGAGTATGCATCCCGAGCACTTACTTCCTCAGAAAGGAAGTGGGCACAAATCGAAAAGGAAGCACTCACTACCCTATATGGCGCAGAACGCTACCCTATATGGCGCAGAATCACAAGCCGTTGGAGTCAATACTGAAGAAACCACTTAGCTGTGCCCCAAGGAGGCTTCAGGATATCATCATGAAACTCTACCGGTATGATGTAGAATTTCGTTTCCTTAAAGGGACATCACTCGTCATTGCTGATACTCTGAGCAGAGCATATCTTGACGAAGCTAGACCTCGCATCATGAACATAGAGGTCAATGAGGACATTTCAGACAAATGGATAAGAGAAATATGTGACGCCACATCATCAGACCCTGATTTTCAAACCTTAATGAACACTATAGAAACTGGATGGCCAGAAACAAGGGAGACTACTCCAAATCCTTGTAAGCCCTATTTCGATGTAAGAGACACTCTGGGGATTATAGATGGCTTGATAGTGAAAGGAGAAGCTGTCATTGTACCCAAATCACTACTAGCTGACATCAAATCTAAGCTTCACAAATCACATGTTGGATTAGACGCCACTATGAGGAGAGCCAGATGTACTGTATACTGGCCCGGCATGAAAACTGAAATAAAGCAGATGGTGGAAACCTGTGAGGCATGTCAAGAGATGGCACCTCGATCTACGAAATTATCACTCAAACAACATGATGATGGTGACAAGCCATGGAAAAAGTTAGGTATGGATCTATTTGAGATAAAGGGGAGACAATACCTGATAACTGTAGACTATTACAGTAACTACATAGAGGTTGATTACCTCTCAAAGGTAACCTCAACTGCTGTCGTGAACGTTCTGAAGAAACAATTCGCTCATTTTGGAATTCCAACAATAATCGTGTCAGATGGAGGACCACAATTTACCTCTAGAGAATTCCAACACTTTACCAAGACATGGGGTATTAACCATGTGACGTCATCTCCTCAGCATCAGCGAGCGAATGGCAAGGCTGAAGCAGCCGTAAAAGTGATCAAACACCTTATGATAAAATGTACCAGAAACAGAGAGGACCAATACGAGGTCTTTATGGAACTAAGGAACGTACCTAGACAGGATACAGGACTCAGTCCTAACGAGATGGTGTTCGGTCGACGAACGCGTACGCTCCTCCCAGATTTGAACCATGGTCGCGAGGAAAATGACGTGATTAAACGAAAACGCGAGAGTCGGAAGAAAAGTGTCAAACGTTACTATGACAAGACTGCTCGTGATCTACCGTACGTGAATGAAGGACAGAATGTCTATTTTTAATACAAGGAACATGAACGATGGATACTAGGTCGTGTTTTGGAACAGTGTAGTGACTCTACCTACATGATACAGGCTCAGAATGGTGCTGTATACCGTAGAAATCGAATGCACTTTCGACCAATCAAGGTTGAGGCAATTATCCGCGATAGGTCACTGTGTCCGCGTTACCACAGCAACAGTGACACTCTGGACAAGAGTGATATTACGGTACCACAACATCAACCCATATGTGATAGCCATGAGTTGGACAATCGAGCAAGCCCGATTAAGCGCGATGAGGAAAAGTGTGCCACTAACACTTCACCATCTAAAACCATGGAAGGAACCACAAAAGGAAGCCTTAACGTACCACCCAGAAGGTCTAGAAGGGAAAGGAGAGAACCTACTCATTTGAAAGACTTTGTTCGTTATAAGTGAATCTTCTCAAATAATAGGTGGTTCTCGGAAACTCTAGTATTTCTGATGAGTTCCAATCAAAGTTTAAAGTTTGTTTCTAGTAGTTATAGTTAGTTAAAGTAGTTAGTGTGTTTAAAAGGTCCTAAAGACTTGTTTGAACAGGACATTTTATACTGCCGGTGAAATTATGTGAAGGACACTGTTAAAAATAATAATAATAAGTCGAGGAACACAAGTTCAATAAGTTTACTGTAATACCTTTATTTCTTAACTTCTAGTCATATATATCTGCTAGTCAAGAGACATTATCATAGATGTGTTTATAGTAAACCAAATATTTCAAATACAAGTTATATATGTTCAGTGCTATCTTAGATAGTTTTTTTTTCTTAAAGAAAAAGGGTTGTTGAACATTATCTAATTTCGTTCCGTAAGATATCGAGATCCGGAATATCATTTCTATAATTCGCTATTCCTAAATTTATATGTAACCAAGCCTCTCTTTGAATAAAGATGTGGACGGCATGGCAGCTAAGAAAACTTCTGTCTACTTTTATTTGTTTGATATAACAACTCCACATCAACAATATGGGGGTGTTGGCATCCTCTGGAATATATGACTATGTTGGAAATCGGATACAAGACATTGAACCGAATCAAGTTGACGTTTCTGTATCTCAAACAGACGATTATCGTCAGGAAAATTAGGCAGGTGTATGATAATGTTATAATTTAATACTCATTTGTTCATCACATCATTGTTAATGTCATCTAAATCCCTAATGATTGTACGAGTGAGTTTGACGTTTATATAATGGAGTGAACTATCTTATATACACCCTGGATGTTGGCTACTAACATACGGAAACTTCCGCACGTTATGTCAAGAAGTAAAGATGATGTAAAAAGAAATGTTGAAGTTGAACTTTAAATTTTAATAACGATACGTTTGACTTGACGGAGGGCAATTCTGGAGTATCCAGAATGTAGCCGTTGTGTTCCGTGCAAAGTCGGAGACCTAACTAACATGAAATAAAACATAACATGGTTAAATACATATACAGACAATGAAATTCTAGAATTGTGATTGACAGATGTCGCTTATCTATAGGTGTTAAATTAGACTGAGGCAATCTGAAGATGACCAGTGGACTAATATGATAATCCTATTACGTAATATAATGGACAGGTTAGCTGAGTTGTTATACCTATGCGACAAAGAATTGATCAATGTTGACATGTACAGTTGTAACGGAGAAGGCTTTGGCGGGAAATGGCTATGATGTATTTGCTAGCTATTAGAATCTCCTCTGGGTGGAATAAGAGTACAAGTAATATATATAAAGCTTACCTATTTAAAGCGTTACTAATTTACGAGTAATTACGGTCTTATGGAGCTGTAGAGAGCCAAGGTACATTTCAGTTGTTCGAAACCGGCGCTACAGGCGGCCATGATGGAAACTACAACCTTCGGAGCGATGTGCCGAGCGCTGTGATTGGTCGATCGTGAGTAGCGACAAGCAATGTGGGCCATCGTTTCTACCGCGCGGCAGGTATAAATACTCGTGCGCGCACGCGATACAGCAGATTGGTTGCAGGACTGGTTGAGCCAGCCCATTCACTGGTAAGTGCCAGCAGTCTCCGGAATGGAGGCACTATGGTGCACCATGCCTCCTTATTACCTCCAAATTCAAATAGAATATACATATGAAATTGAATAAAATAATACGGGAATCGTTCCGTTGGTAATATGTAACAACTGTAACTAGTATAAATAAACAGTAAGCTGGCTGTGAAGTGATATTGCGTATGTCGGCCGGATATAGCGTAATTACTACTGGTCAGTGATAATGAAACTAGTACAGAAGGGAATTAGACATTTCGGGTTTACATTACCTAGGAGAAAGACAGGTTTTTACCGTCTATTTTACTGGGGATGTGTATAATAGTGACAAATATTGCGTTCCCGGCAGGGTATGAATTCCACCCCGTTGCCGCTAGTGTTGCAAGCCCCGATGTGATCCACATCGGGCACTTTGAGACTGATAAAAATATATTTTTCGGGTATTATCCTTATGTAACTGTATTGTTCTGACAACTATGATCAATATTCAATTCACAAACCTTTCGATTATAATCTTTCATCAACTATTAGTGGTAAAATCCAAGGCAAACACAACACATGTATAATTCTGTTCAAATACGCCGCCATTTTGATTTACCGGAAACTGTGACGAAATGAAACACTCAACAGGTAAAATATGTTTAAAAGTTTTAAAAAGCCAACAAACTAAGAAAAAATATGGTGAAACTGAACAAATGTAAGTATTATTAAGAATTAAGCAAAAAAGAATTTTTAAAGTTCATGTTAAAAACTTTGTAACATTTATTTCTTTCGAAGTGAAAATTTGTAGGTCATTCCATATATGGTACTAGGTGCCATATTTGGAGCGCGAGACTTTCTAACGAGAAGCATCATGGCGGCCAAGTGAGCCGTGTCGGAGATGCGAGCCATTCAAAAGTGCTTCAAAACATAATTAAGACATGGAGGTGGGTATCATTTTATGTTAAAAAATGTTTGATATTGTTGAATTTAATTAAAAAATTACATGACACACATGAAATGCAACATTTTCACCGCTGGATGTTTTGCAACACTACGGGCAATGGGACGGAATCGTAGCTCTGACGACGACCATCTGTCAGGAATCTTCCGTCCGTCGTTCAGAGCTACGTCATCGCAGCTAGGGTGAGACAAGTAGGTTTAGGTCGGCCCTGGGCGCTAGGGATAAGAATGGTTAAACCCTCAGAACTTCCACTATTAACTTCACTGTAAATGTTGTGCAAAGTTATTAAATTCCATATCTAAATTAAACCTGTGCTCTGGCAGCGTGTGTAGGTCAGGATGTCAGTCTGTTCTGTTACTCGGGGTTAAAGGTCAATAGTTGGGACATTAGGTCGGTAATTAGTACGTTGTATGGGGAGTGGTTATTACGCATACAGGAGACCAATTGATTAAGTCAATTGGTCTATAAATATCATATATATATTATCGGATTTCATTGGATCTTCGTAACTGGGGTATTTCTTATTATATATTTTTCTTGGAAGTATAATAGTATTTTTATTATACGAATTGTTATATACAGTATTTTTGAATCATTTATATTATTGTTAATAAGAAGAAGGTCTAATTGCTGATTATTCATATTTTTGTTATCACATATTCTATAAGTCAGGGCTATTTGTTAAATGAAACCGTTATCGAGTGTTTACCTATACCGTATTTTATTTGTTATGGGAATTGTCTCCCTTTGTTGCTAACTTTTGTTGAGGTTATCTCCCTTTGTTCCTTTTAGTTCTATTTTAGGGAATTTTATTGTTAACAGATATCTTAGGGTTTAGTAAATTGACGAATCTTTTGTTAGCCTTATTTTATGATTCTATTCAGTTCAGGAGTTTTTATCATGGGTAATTTACATACTGAAATTGTTATAGCTGGAATCAAATACTTTGTCCATTCCGATTAGATCCAGGATAATTTTTCTACTTTTTACTTTTGTTATCTGTTTACTTTATGTTTATATAATAAACTGTTGACATTTATTTCATCTTCTGGTTATACTTTCCATTGTGTCCCGCCGGAATCTCAAAAGAACATTGCAGAGGGAGAACTTGAGGAATGGGTGATGAGCCATATATACTAAAACACAACGCGAATTACCATCTCCACTATACACGGAAGGCTCACCCATTCGCTAAGACCCCCCTCCTGCTACACAGTAAAGCTGGACTTCCGGACTCTCATCATATACATTGATAATATTAACAATAGGAATACTAGCTATTGTGATGTCTTAGAAATATATTTAACAAAGAGTCTTATGAGTAAACGTATTTTGAACAGTTCAGAGTCAATTTTAGCACTACGTTTTTTAATACAAAATTTCCTTGTGATAATTCCCTCCGGCTACGAAAAATGAGACGTCCTCGTCTCAGAGAGTTATTTAAATCTCCCTCTTCGGCTTCGTTTATTTTGGTACGGTCCATGGTTGTAATGTAGGGGTACTGGTGCTGTTGGTTCACGGGCAATCCATTGGAAGAACACGTGTTCTGGTTTGGCATATAATTTGCTGAATGAGATGGTAAAGTCTGTACACATTCTTTAATGTTCCGCTTTAATCTAGAAATTTCTTTGCCGAGGTTGGTGTTCCGTTGGATAAGCCTGCTGTTTTCTAAACTAATAGTGCGAAATTCCTCTTTTTGGTTAAAAAGCGATGCCTGCAAGTCCTCGATGAAAATATCTCTGTTTAATATAATAAGTTTTATTGCATAAGATACTGATATAGACTTACAGCTATTCGTGTGTGTCCCAGGTCTAAACGTATATATACTATCAGTTATCAGTGCCATGCGATAGCTGGCCAGGTCTGTACATAATAGTCTGGGTTATAGGTATAGGTTTCTCGTTGTTGTGTAATGGTATGTGGTGCCTGAACATCTTATATGTAATGCTAATTGTGAAACTGGTCAGTATTAATTGGTTCATCCTCGATATTCCAGGGGTTCCGATTACTTACGATCTCTACACCCCTGGACTATCTTATTTCCCTGTAAGATGATTTTCCTTTCATTTTATTGATTATAAGATCTTAGCCTGATTGGAGTGCAAGATTTCACGGCTTGATTGTTAATACGGCATGACGTCAGCACGAGCATTTTTTTTCTTTTCATTAATTCCATTTTTATATAGCACAAGTTTGAACAGTACTAGTTCAGGTTAATCATTTTTTTTATTCTTTTTGGATTTATGAACTAAATGAAATTTCTATGCTAATGAACTCTATCATCCTTTATTTTACAAAATCATGATATTTAAACATTCTTAAAATTACTATTAGTCTAAGATATTTGAAATACAATACAACAAAATTCTGTTTTACATATGTTGTTACTCTGAGCAAATGTACAATTACTTTTTTATAGCATTTTCATTTTTACTGGTTGGTTAATACTTAGATATCATTCACAATACAATTGTAACCATGCACTTGGTAATTTCTATATATTGGTCATTTTATAATTGATTTATCAACTAACGTTTAACAGATATACAAAACACTGTGCCCAGGTCAAATTATTCAATTAATTATATTGCATCATGTACATTTATAACTGATAACTAACAAGAAACATATTATGTTCTAATGTAGCTACACACTGTAATATAAATACCTATGATTAATTAGAGAATATTTTTTCCACTTTATTAATAGTACAGATTTTCTTAAAGCAATGTAACAATTTATTGCTAAATTTTTATATACTCTGTGACTTATCCATGGTTATGCTGTTGTACTACAATTTTTCATATGGAAGTTCTTTTAACATTTTATATTGTGACATTAATACATATGAAATTCATAAACACATTAACTTACCAAATAATTTGGGGCATGCCTAATGCAGTTTTATGCTGGGTTCACATAAGTTGAAATATGTTCCTCTTGCGTTATTTACACAACTTTGCTACATTTATTACTTGCACAACAACAAAGAACTTCCTGTGAATTGTATCATTACATTAATTGTTTACCAGTCTTAGTCTAATTAAAGACGAGGCATCATGCTAGTGTTTTAAAACGATATGGCGTTGACCTAGCGCTATTCATTTGCTTTCATTTTCATTTTTATTTTAATAACAGCATAATTATCATGAATATGTCGAAGTCCTGTAATTGTTTTTGTATTTTGCTTACACAAACTCTAGCTACAAATATAGAATCAGTTCTTGTACGTTCTTCAAGTTGATTTACATTGTACATCATTTATAATTATTAAGTACATAATCTATAATTATCAAGCTTTATATAAATTTTTCATATGATAATGTTTAAGTCTTGTATCAATTTAGATTGTATTTCGGAAACATAGCGGAATATAATAAGTTTTATTTTAAATTTATTATTATTATTTCAAATTATAACTAATTTTAAATAATTATTAACAAGGGGACGTAATATAATATAATAAGTTTTATTTCATAAGATACTGATATAGACTTACAGCTATTCGTGTGTGTCCCAGGTCTAAACGTATATATACTATCAGTTATCAGTGCCATGCGATAGCTGGCCAGGTCTGTACATAATAGTCTGGGTTATAGGTATAGGTTTCTCGTTGTTGTGTAATGGTATGTGGTGCCTGAACATCTTGTATGTAATGCTAATTGTGAAACTGGTCAGTATTAATTGGTTCAGCGTGTTACTTATGTTATGCAGTAGCTATCCATGTATCAGATGTTTCAGGTGTTGGATATCATGGCCAAATACTGATCCCCATGCTCTCGTTGTTATGTATAAATAGAGCTGACCACTTATTGTAGAAGAGAGAGGGAGAAACATAGAGGAACACACACCTTGTGTGTGGTCCTATTTTGGGCCACATATATCAACAATGACTCTATGTAACGTATGAAGTACTATAGAATAAAATGTCGACAAAAAACATCAGAGTCAATCATCATTTCAACGACAATTCTCAACGCACAAAAAGTTATACGGACCCAACAGACGAAGACTACATATACCTGATGGCCACCTATACAACAGCTAAATAATACAACTTTACAAAACAAGATTCAAAAACCATTTTATTATATCTGGAGTGCAATTCCCTTATTGTATTCTGATGTTCAATCTTAAGGGTTATACACTGTTTTTCCCATGCTGATGCTATGTTGTCTTGGGAGTTCTGAAGATCGGAGACACAGTCCTTAAGAGTTGTGATTTCAGATTGAAAATTATTACATTGTCGTTGTAGAATCTCTACTGTAGACACTAGTCTTTTGTTCTTTTTTGTGAGACATTTTAAATTGTCCTGTTTCATATCAGTTTTCGAAACGGCTGTCAGCTCAATGTCAGAAAGTTCATAAAAAGGAAATGATTTCTGTACCTTTTTGATCTCTCGGCAATTCCCGAGTCGTTCGGAATCTCGCCGCCGTTTAGATGTGGACTTGGTCTTTTTCCTTGGCGATGTCGGACGATCAGACTCTCTGTCCGAAGATTTTTTTCGGAGCAGAAACAGGACGTGCAAAGGAATTGGGACACTGTCTGGTCCAGGGAGAAGATCCTGTAGTACTGATGTTTTCAGTACGATATCCGGTCCGACGAAAACACATCCAATGTCCAATATTTCCACACCGGAAACAGTAACATCCGTTCGCAGGACACCACAATACATGATTGGGGACGAATTTATCACCGCATCTGTAACATGCGGCGTTCGTCATCCTGACAGTTACTGTCATACACAAACGTTACTCTGGTTAGATCCAAAGTATGACGAACACAGCCTTGGTTGGGTTCCAGTCCGTGTGATTCCGAATAGAGTTGGTCCTTCTAGATCTTTGTGTCACTCGTAGGGAATACTTCGCTTAGCAGCTGAGGTAACGGGAAAGCGTACCCAGCTAAAAAGTGGGTACTGTCCGGATTAACTCCACCAGTTAACATACGGAACTTCCGTACGTTTTGTCACGATGTAAAGATGACGTAAGAGAATGTTGAATTTTAACTTTAGAATTTAATAACGATACATTTGACTTGACGGAGGGCTATTCTGGAATGTCCAGAATATACCCGATGTGTTCCGTACAAAGTCTGGGACCTAACTAACATGAAATAAAACATAACATGGTTAAATACATATACAGACAATGAAATTCTAGAATTGTGATTGACAGATGTCGCTTATCTATAGGTGTTAAATTAGACTGAGGCAATCTGAAGATGACCAGTGGACTAATATGATAATCCAATTACGTAATATAATGGACAGGTTAGCTGAGTTGTTATACCTATGCGACAAAGAATTGATCAATGTTGACATGTACACTAAAGCTGGACTTCCGGACTCTAATTATATACATTGATAATATTAACAATAGGAATACTAGCTATTGCGATGTCTTAGAAATATATTTAACAAAGAGTCTTATGAGTAAACGTATTTTGAACAGTTCAAAGTCAATTTTAGCACTACGCTTTTTATCACAAAATTTCCTTGTGATACTACTCCAGAAATGAACATTTATGTCAATGATAACGGACAAGCATTAATGGTCCAGAATCTACATAGTCTTGTAGGCAGGTGTATGATAATGTTATAATTTAATACTCATTTGTTCATCACATCATTGTTAATGTCATCTAAATCCCTAATGATTGTACGAGTGAGTTTGACGTTTATATAAAGGAGTGAACTATCTTATATACACCCCGGATGTTGGCTACTCCAGAAATGAACATTTATGTCAATGATAACGGACAAGCATTAATGGTCCAGGATCTACATAGTCTTGTATCGTGAGCTCCATAATGAAATTTCTTCCCCAAATGAAAATAGACATTACATTTAAATAGTTCAGGTATGAACACGTACGCTGTTTCAACAATATAGTCCTACAATGTTTGTCGTTGATGTTGTCACGTTTGTAAGACAAAACAGATAGAAATTGAACAAACAATGGTAAATTGTTATTTTCTTATCAAGGTTAATAGAACCATGTCTGAATTTCGCTAAATAATATTTCATTTTATGAAGCAATATTTTATCTTCTTCTGTTTCGCCAAATTAAGACAATTTATCTTTTTAGCAGAAAATGTCAACTTCCATAAAACAAACGAATGATTGTAAAGTCTCATTTTACTGGTGTCTTATAGTTATGTCTCCCACTTTACCCTAAATGTTTGTTTGTGTAAGAGACTGTTTGACATTTGACCAATGGGTATCATGACTACGTCTGTAGGATTGTTACATTCTATTTTCTGAACCAACTATGTATTATAACTAATATATACACTATTATTAGAAGGATATGCCAGCGAAAAGTGATCGGTGAACATCCTATACATGTACATTGAAAATGAGTATTTAAAATAGCATTAAATATAACATCAATAAAAATGGGCCCAAAACTAGTCCTTGTGTCACACAAGCGTTAGTCAGTATTAGACCTTCATTATTCATCTATAAGCTTTGATTTCTGAAAAGATATCCTGTAAACCAATTGTAAATAATATTTTAAAAACCATATGAATTACGTTTTACTAATAAACCATTGTGCCAGTCTTTGTCGAAAGCCTTGGGAATATATAAAAAAAAAATCTTGTTTTCTAAAGATAAACAAATGTTATGATAGATATCTAGTAATTGTGTAACGATGTAATGGCCGAGGACTAAACCAGATTAGTGTTTCTAAAATAATATTATTTTACACATTTCCATAGACGACTCGCTCAAACACAATATTAACAGTACTAAACATTTGTCTGTAATGTGAAGATAAAAAAGTTCGCCCTTTTGTAATAAAGGTATGACTGTAGCTCTTGCATTGACTTGGAAACTTACATTGATTCAGAGATAGATTTAATGTTATCGAAAAGGAGCACTTTTTGTCGATTGTTTTAGCATACATTTTTTCCTGAAATTGACCTGTTAGCAAAGATCCTTGCTGCATTGGAATTGGTGCATGTGTGTGTCGTTATAAGAGATGTATAAAGTTTGGCATACACTTTGCCGAGACTAAAATAGGTACCATAAGCTTTACTTACAACACACAGAGCTCAAGGAATCTTGTCTTAGGGCGCCACAACTGTTGATCAATGTTTACATTATCAAGTCCTACTCAACATGACGATTGCATATATTTTATGATCATGTCTATTCAAATGTTCACCTGGACAAAAGCTGTTTCTGTATAATTTGGCATTGGTTAAAATTATATAGATATGTTTACACTTACAAAGTTATTGAATCTCAATAACTGTTACGTTGACGATGGAATGTCTGTTTAACGATTGAACTTGACGCTGGAATGTCTGTTTAACGATAGAACTTGACGATGGAATGTCTGTTTAACGATAGAACTTGACGATGGATATGTCTGTTTAACGATAGAACTTGACGATGGAATGTCTGTTTAACGATAGAACTTGACGATGGATATGTCTGTTTAACGATAGAACTTGACGATGGAATGTCTGTTTAACGATAGAACTTGACGATGGATATGTCTGTTTAACGATAGAACTTGACGATGGAATGTCTGTTTAACGATAGAACTTGACGATGGAATGTCTGTTTAACGATAGAACTTGACGATGGATATGTCTGTTTAACGATAGAACTTGACGATGGAATGTCTGTTTAACGATAGAACTTGACGATGGATATGTCTGTTTAACGATAGAACTTGACGATGGAATGTCTGTTTAACGATTGAACTTGACGATGGAATGTCTGTTTAACGATAGAACTTGACGATGGAATGTCTGTTTAACGATAGAACTTGACGATGGATATGTCTGTTTAACGATAGAACTTGACGATGGAACGATTGAACTTGACGATGGAATGTCTGTTTAACGATAGAACTTGACGATGGAATGTCTGTTTAACGATAGAACTTGACGATGGAATGTCTGTTTAACGATAGAACTTGACGATGGAATGTCTGTTTAACGATTGAACTTGACGATGGAATGTCTGTTTAACGATAGAACTTGACGATGGAATGTCTGTTTAACGATAGAACTTGACGATGGATATGTCTGTTTAACGATAGAACTTGACGATGGAATGTCTGTTTAACGATAGAACTTGACGATGGAATGTCTGTTTAACGATAGAACTTGACGATGGAATGTCTGTTTAACGATTGAACTTGACGATGGATATGTCTGTTTAACGATAGAACTTGACGATGGATATGTCTGTTTAACGATTGAACTTGACGATGGATATGTCTGTTTAACGATAGAACTTGACGATGGAATGTCTGTTTAACGATAGAACTTGACGATGGAATGTCTGTTTAACGATAGAACTTGACGATGGAATGTCTGTTTAACGATAGAACTTGACGATGGAATGTCTGTTTAACGATAGAACTTGACGATGGATATGTCTGTTTAACGATAGAACTTGACGATGGATATGTCTGTTTAACGATAGAACTTGACGATGGATATGTCTGTTTAACGATAGAACTTGACGATGGATATGTCTGTTTAACGATAGAACTTGACGATGGAATATGTTGCGATGTTGTTTAACGATTGAACTTGACGATGGAATGTCTGTTTAACGATAGAACTTGACGATGGATATGTCTGTTTAACGATAGAACTTGACGATGGATATGTCTGTTTAACGATTGAACTTGACGATGGATATGTCTGTTTAACGATAGAACTTGACGATGGATATGTCTGTTTAACGATAGAACTTGACGATGGAATGTCTGTTTAACGATAGAACTTGACGATGGAATGTCTGTTTAACGATAGAACTTGACGATGGATATGTCTGTTTAACGATAGAACTTGACGATGGATATGTCTGTTTAACGATAGAACTTGACGATGGATATGTCTGTTTAACGATAGAACTTGACGATGGATATGTCTGTTTAACGATAGAACTTGACGATGGATATGTCTGTTTAACGATAGAACTTGACGATGGATATGTCTGTTTAACGATAGAACTTGACGATGGATATGTCTGTTTAACGATAGAACTTGACGATGGAATGTCTGTTTAACGATAGAACTTGACGATGGATATGTCTGTTTAACGATAGAACTTGACGATGGATATGTCTGTTTAACGATTGAACTTGACGATGGATATGTCTGTTTAACGATAGAACTTGACGATGGAATGTCTGTTTAACGATAGAACTTGACGATGGATATGTCTGTTTAACGATAGAACTTGACGATGGATATGTCTGTTTAACGATAGAACTTGACGATGGAATGTCTGTTTAACGATAGAACTTGACGATGGAATGTCTGTTTAACGATAGAACTTGACGATGGATATGTCTGTTTAACGATAGAACTTGACGATGGATATGTCTGTTTAACGATTGACCTTGACGATGGATATGTCTGTTTAATGATTGACCTTGACGATGGATATGTCTGTTTAACGATAGAACTTGACGATGGAATGTCTGTTTAACGATAGAACTTGACGATGGATATGTCTGTTTAACGATAGAACTTGACGATGGATATGTCTGTTTAACGATTGACCTTGACGATGGATATGTCTGTTTAACGATTGACCTTGACGATGGATATGTCTGTTTAACGATTGACCTTGACGATGGATATGTCTGTTTAACGATTGAACTTGACGATGGATATGTCTGTTTAACGATAGAACTTGACGATGGATATGTCTGTTTAACGATAGAACTTGACGATGGATATGTCTGTTTAACGATAGAACTTGACGATGGATATGTCTGTTTAACGATTGAACTTGACGATGGATATGTCTGTTTAACGATAGAACTTGACGATGGATATGTCTGTTTAACGATAGAACTTGACGATGGATATGTCTGTTTAACGATAGAACTTGACGATGGATGTCTGTTTAACGATTGACTTGACGATGGAATGTCTGTTTAACGATGACTTGACGATGGATATGTCTGTTTAACGATGAACTTGACGATGGAATGTCTGTTTAACGATTGAACTTGACGATGGAATGTCTGTTTAACGATAGAACTTGACGATGGATATGTCTGTTTAACGATTGAACTTGACGATGGATATGTCTGTTTAACGATAGAACTTGACGATGGATATGTCTGTTTAACGATAGAACTTGACGATGGAATGTCTGTTTAACGATAGAACTTGACGATGGATATGTCTGTTTAACGATAGAACTTGACGATGGATATGTCTGTTTAACGATAGAACTTGACGATGGATATGTCTGTTTAACGATAGAACTTGACGATGGATGTCTGTTTAACGATTGAACTTGACGATGGAATGTCTGTTTAACGATAGAACTTGACGATGGATATGTCTGTTTAACGATAGAACTTGACGATGGATATGTCTGTTTAACGATAGAACTTGACGATGGATATGTCTGTTTAACGATGACTGACGATGATTGTCTGTTAACGATGAACTTGACGATGGAATTTGTCTGTTTAACGATAGAACTTGACGATGGATATGTCTGTTTAACGATAGAACTTGACGATGGATATGTCTGTTTAACGATAGAACTTGACGATGGATATGTCTGTTTAACGATAGAACTTGACGATGGATATGTCTGTTTAACGATAGAACTTGACGATGGATATGTCTGTTTAACGATAGAACTTGACGATGGAATGTCTGTTTAACGATAGAACTTGACGATGGATATGTCTGTTTAACGATAGAACTTGACGATGGATATGTCTGTTTAACGATAGAACTTGACGATGGATATGTCTGTTTAACGATAGAACTTGACGATGGAATGTCTGTTTAACGATAGAACTTGACGATGGAATGTCTGTTTAACGATAGAACTTGACGATGGATATGTCTGTTTAACGATAGAACTTGACGATGGATATGTCTGTTTAACGATTGAACTTGACGATGGATATGTCTGTTTAACGATAGAACTTGACGATGGATATGTCTGTTTAACGATAGAACTTGACGATGGATATGTCTGTTTAACGATAGAACTTGACGATGGATATGTCTGTTTAACGATTGAACTTGACGATGGATATGTCTGTTTAACGATAGAACTTGACGATGGATATGTCTGTTTAACGATAGAACTTGACGATGGATATGTCTGTTTAACGATTGAACTTGACGATGGATATGTCTGTTTAACGATAGAACTTGACGATGGATATGTCTGTTTAACGATGACTGACGATGGATATGTCTGTTTAACGATAGAACTTGACGATGGATATGTCTGTTTAACGATAGAACTTGACGATGGATATGTCTGTTTAACGATTGAACTTGACGATGGATATGTCTGTTTAACGATAGAACTTGACGATGATTATGTCTGTTTAACGATAGAACTTGACGATGGAATGTCTGTTTAACGATAGAACTTGACGATGGAATGTCTGTTTAACGATTGAACTTGACGATGGATATGTCTGTTTAACGATAGAACTTGACGATGGATATGTCTGTTTAACGATAGAACTTGACGATGGATATGTCTGTTTAACGATAGAACTTGACGATGGATATGTCTGTTTAACGATAGAACTTGACGATGGATATGTCTGTTTAACGATAGAACTTGACGATGGATATGTCTGTTTAACGATAGAACTTGACGATGGAATGTCTGTTTAACGATAGAACTTGACGATGGATATATAGAACTTGACGATGGAATGTCTGTTTAACGATAGAACTTGACGATGGATATGTCTGTTTAACGATAGAACTTGACGATGGAATGTCTGTTTAACGATAGAACTTGACGATGGATATGTCTGTTTAACGATAGAACTTGACGATGGAATGTCTGTTTAACGATAGAACTTGACGATGGATATGTCTGTTTAACGATAGAACTTGACGATGGATATGTCTGTTTAACGATTGACCTTGACGATGGATATGTCTGTTTAACGATTGACCTTGACGATGGATATGTCTGTTTAACGATTGAACTTGACGATGGATATGTCTGTTTAACGATAGAACTTGACGATGGAATGTCTGTTTAACGATTGAACTTGACGATGGAATGTCTGTTTAACGAAGGAACTTGACGATGGAAATTGACGATGGAATGTCTGTTTAACGATAGAACTTGACGATGGATATGTCTGTTTAACGATAGAACTTGACGATGGAATGTCTGTTTAACGATTGAACTTGACGATGGAATGTCTGTTTAACGATAGAACTTGACGATGGATATGTCTGTTTAACGATAGAACTTGACGATGGATATGTCTGTTTAACGATAGAACTTGACGATGGATATATAGAACTTGACGATGGATATGTCTGTTTAACGATAGAACTTGACGATGGATATGTCTGTTTAACGATAGAACTTGACGATGGATATGTCTGTTTAACGATTGAACTTGACGATGGAATGTCTGTTTAACGATAGAACTTGACGATGGAATGTCTGTTTAACGATTTGACGATGGAATGTCTGTTTAACGATAGAACTTGACGATGGAATGTGTTGTTTAACGATAGAACTTGACGATGGATATGTCTGTTTAACGATAGAACTTGACGATGGATATGTCTGTTTAACGATAGAACTTGACGATGGATATGTCTGTTTAACGATTGAACTTGACGATGGATATGTCTGTTTAACGATAGAACTTGACGATGGATATGTCTGTTTAACGATAGAACTTGACGATGGAATGTCTGTTTAACGATAGAACTTGACGATGGAATGTCTGTTTAACGATAGAACTTGACGATGGATATGTCTGTTTAACGATTGAACTTGACGATGGATATGTCTGTTTAACGATAGAACTTGACGATGGAATGTCTGTTTAACGATAGAACTTGACGATGGATATGTCTGTTTAACGATAGAACTTGACGATGGATTATGTCTGTTTAACGATAGAACTTGACGATGGAATGTCTGTTTAACGATAGAACTTGACGATGGATATGTCTGTTTAACGATAGAACTTGACGATGGATATGTCTGTTTAACGATAGAAACTTGACGATGGAATGTCTGTTTAACGATAGAACTTGACGATGGATATGTCTGTTTAACGATAGAACTTGACGATGGATATGTCTGTTTAACGATAGAACTTGACGATGGAATGTCTGTTTAACGATTGAACTTGACGATGGAATGTCTGTTTAACGATAGAACTTGACGATGGATATGTCTGTTTAACGATAGAACTTGACGATGGATATGTCTGTTTAACGATAGAACTTGACGATGGATATGTCTGTTTAACGATTGAACTTGACGATGGATATGTCTGTTTAACGATAGAACTTGACGATGGAATGTCTGTTTAACGATTGAACTTGACGATGGAATGTCTGTTTAACGATAGAACTTGACGATGGATATGTCTGTTTAACGATAGAACTTGACGATGGATATGTCTGTTTAACGATAGAACTTGACGATGGATATGTCTGTTTAACGATTGAACTTGACGATGGATATGTCTGTTTAACGATAGAACTTGACGATGGATATGTCTGTTTAACGATTGAACTTGACGATGATTATGTCTGTTTAACGATAGAACTTGACGATGGATATGTCTGTTTAACGATTGAACTTGACGATGGATATGTCTGTTTAACGATAGAACTTGACGATGGATATGTCTGTTTAACGATTGAACTTGACGATGGAATGTCTGTTTAACGATTGAACTTGACGATGAAATGTCTGTTTAACGATAGAACTTGACGATGGATATGTCTGTTTAACGATTGACCTTGACGATGGATATGTCTGTTTAACGATGACCTTGACGATGGATATGTCTGTTTAACGATTGAACTTGACGATGGATATGTCTGTTTAACGATAGAACTTGACGATGGATATGTCTGTTTAACGATTGAACTTGACGATGGATATGTCTGTTTAACGATAGAACTTGACGATGGATATGTCTGTTTAACGATAGAACTTGACGATGGATATGTCTGTTTAACGATAGAACTTGACGATGGATATGTCTGTTTAACGATAGAACTTGACGATGGATATGTCTGTTTAACGATAGAACTTGACGATGGATATGTCTGTTTAACGATAGAACTTGACGATGGATATGTCTGTTTAACGATAGAACTTGACGATGGATATGTCTGTTTAACGATAGAACTTGACGATGGATATGTCTGTTTAACGATAGAACTTGACGATGGAATGTCTGTTTAACGATAGAACTTGACGATGGAATGTCTGTTTAACGATAGAACTTGACGATGGATATGTCTGTTTAACGATAGAACTTGACGATGGATATGATCGGTTTAACGATTGACCTTGACGATGGATATGTCTGTTTAACGATAGAACTTGACGATGGAATGTCTGTTAAACGATTGAACTTGACGATGGATATGTCTGTTTAACGATAGAACTTGACGATGGATATGTCTGTTTAACGATAGAACTTGACGATGGAATGTCTGTTTAACGATAGAACTTGACGATGGATATGTCTGTTTAACGATAGAACTTGACGATGGATATGTCTGTTTAACGATAGAACTTGACGATGGATATGTCTGTTTAACGATAGAACTTGACGATGGAATGTCTGTTTAACGATAGAACTTGACGATGGAATGTCTGTTTAACGATTGAACTTGACGATGGAATGTCTGTTTAACGATAGAACTTGACGATGGATATGTCTGTTTAACGATAGAACTTGACGATGGATATGTCTGTTTAACGATAGAACTTGACGATGGAATGTCTGTTTAACGATAGAACTTGACGATGGAATGTCTGTTTAACGATTGAACTTGACGATGGAATGTCTGTTTAACGATAGAACTTGACGATGGATATGTCTGTTTAACGATTAACGATTGAACTTGACGATGGATTATGTCTGTTTAACGATAGAACTTGACGATGGATATGTCTGTTTAACGATAGAACTTGACGATGGAATGTCTGTTTAACGATAGAACTTGACGATGGATATGTCTGTTTAACGATAGAACTTGACGATGGATATGTCTGTTTAACGATTGAACTTGACGATGGATATGTCTGTTTAACGATAGAACTTGACGATGGATATGTCTGTTTAACGATAGAACTTGACGATGGATATGTCTGTTTAACGATGAACTTGACGATGGAATGTCTGTTTAACGATAGAACTTGACGATGGATATGTCTGTTTAACGATTGACCTTGACGATGGATATGTCTGTTTAACGATTGACCTTGACGATGGATATGTCTGTTTAACGATAGAACTTGACGATGGAATGTCTGTTTAACGATAGAACTTGACGATGGATATGTCTGTTTAACGATAGAACTTGACGATGGATATGTCTGTTTAACGATAGAACTTGACGATGGATATGTCTGTTTAACGATAGAACTTGACGATGGATATGTCTGTTTAACGATTGAACTTGACGATGGATATGTCTGTTTAACGATAGAACTTGACGATGGATATGTCTGTTTAACGATAGAACTTGACGATGGATATGTCTGTTTAACGATAGAACTTGACGATGGATATGTCTGTTTAACGATAGAACTTGACGATGGATATGTCTGTTTAACGATAGAACTTGACGATGGATATGTCTGTTTAACGATAGAACTTGACGATGGATATGTCTGTTTAACGATTGAACTTGACGATGGAATGTCTGTTTAACGATTGACCTTGACGATGGATATGTCTGTTTAACGATTTACCTTGACGATGGATATGTCTGTTTAACGATTGAACTTGACGATGGATATGTCTGTTTAACGATAGAACTTGACGATGGATATGTCTGTTTAACGATAGGAACTTGACGATGATTATGTCTGTTTAACGATTGAACTTGACGATGATTATGTCTGTTTAACGATAGAACTTGACGATGGATATGTCTGTTTAACGATTGAACTTGACGATGGAATGTCTGTTTAACGATTGAACTTGACGATGGAATGTCTGTTTAACGATAGAACTTGACGATGGATATGTCTGTTTAACGATTGAACTTGACGATGGATATGTCTGTTTAACGATAGAACTTGACGATGGATATGTCTGTTTAACGATAGAACTTGACGATGGATATGTCTGTTTAACGATAGAACTTGACGATGGATATGTCTGTTTAACGATAGAACTTGACGATGGAATGTCTGTTTAACGATAGAACTTGACGATGGAATGTCTGTTTAACGATAGAACTTGACGATGACGATGGATATGTCTGTTTAACGATAGAACTTGACGATGGATATGTCTGTTTAACGATAGAACTGAATGTTTTAACGATGGACTTGACGATGATGTCTGTTTAACGATAGAACTTGACGATGGATATGTCTGTTTAACGATAGAACTTGACGATGGATATGTCTGTTTAACGATAGAACTTGACGATGGAATGTCTGTTTAACGATTGAACTTGACGATGGATATGTCTGTTTAACGATAGAACTTGACGATGGATATGTCTGTTTAACGATAGAACTTGACGATGGAATGTCTGTTTAACGATAGAACTTGACGATGGATATGTCTGTTTAACGATAGAACTTGACGATGGATATGTCTGTTTAACGATAGAACTTGACGATGGAATGTCTGTTTAACGATAGAACTTGACGATGGAATGTCTGTTTAACGATAGAACTTGACGATGGATATGTCTGTTTAACGATTGAACTTGACGATGGATATGTCTGTTTAACGATGACTGACGATGAACTTGACGATGATTGATGTCTGTTTAACGATTGAACTTGACGATGGATATGTCTGTTTAACGATTGAACTTGACGATGAATTTTAACGATGACTTGACGATGGTCTGTTTAACGATAGAACTTGACGATGGATATGTCTGTTTAACGATAGAACTTGACGATGGATATGTCTGTTTAACGATTGACCTTGACGATGGATATGTCTGTTTAACGATTGACCTTGACGATGGATATGTCTGTTTAACGATTGACCTTGACGATGGATATGTCTGTTTAACGATTGACCTTGACGATTGACCTTGACGATGGATATGTCTGTTTAACGATTGACCTTGACGATGGATATGTCTGTTTAACGATTGACCTTGACGATGGATATGTCTGTTTAACGATTGACCTTGACGATGGATATGTCTGTTTAACGATTGACCTTGACGATGGAATGTCTGTTTAACGATAGAACTTGACGATGGAATGTCTGTTTAACGATTGAACTTGACGATGGAATGTCTGTTTAACGATAGAACTTGACGATGGATATGTCTGTTTAACGATTGACCTTGACGATGGATATGTCTGTTTAACGATTGACCTTGACGATGGATATGTCTGTTTAACGATTGACCTTGACGATGGATATGTCTGTTTAACGATTGACCTTGTGATTATTGCAGTCTACTTTGGGGTATTGAGGACATTCTAACAGTTTTAGCTTCTTAGTCAGGTACTCAGAAATAACCACACATGAGAGCTTCGATATGACAGTCATTGCATGCTGGTTCAAGTTTTTCATTAGGTCAACAGGACCACAAATATAAGGTAAGCACACCTTTACAACCTAATTAATCCTGGACTCCTACTCGCAGCTCCAGGATGACTTCAGAGTTCACACAGTTCAGTGTGTTGTCTAAGATGATTAATTGTTGATGTAAAATCTTCAGTGTTGGATTAAGTTTTTTGGCTCAGTGATCTTTTGACAATACTATAAAGTACGAGTTCTCAATCCAGCCGTTGACTTATTATCAGTAAAAGAAATGTTGGAGCTCTCCGTTTCTATATTCACTTTCGGATCTATAGCTCATGTTTGGATCCTCTGTTATCCGTTTTGCAAGAATAATATATCTTCGCAAAAGAGATACAATGTGAGTCGCCCTTTGGATGTCTCGTTGTTCACGCTTAGGACCTGAAACATAAATTGGCCCTCGGAAACCATTCAGACTACCTGTCACAATACGTACGAATCCCCAATTACTGCGTGATATGAAAATAGTTTTATACCATTTCGTTAATCGCCCATGGTAATACCCGACCACCCAGCGTACCACACCAATTGTGATAATATCGTTTTTGCAAGGGGTGACTTACTTGTTGGCAGTAAAGGTGGAGCATCATATCATAATTCGCCTAGGAGATCCAGCACACCTCTAACATCATGGTTACATTAATATTACCATTGCAACCAAGATCTCAGAAGAAGTTCAAAATTGTCCATGATCAGTTTTATTTCCGTTATTTAAATGGTGCTGTGAGATATGTTGGAAAGTGTTGCTTCAGACTATTCTGTTATTGTTGGCAACTGTTTCCATGAACGGTTAGTTTTATGCTTTATCCCAAAATACAACATGGTTTATAAGTGAAGACATAGACTTTGTGACAGCTGAAAGGTCAGATTGGCAACATTCATGTGTATCGCGACTCTGTGGTTTGGTCCATCCCGTCCATGACTGGCAATCAATATTTAGAGAGAGATAGTTATTTGAAAGCTATAACTTTGGTGACATTCCATCTTTGGATACCTAATGAATTGTTTTAATTACATGATTGATAACCTGTACAGAAATTCCCATAATCTTTCCATTGATTTCTCGGTATCAGGGTGCAAGTACAGAAAACGCGATGTAATCGCAATTTAGTGTGGTTTGCACAATTCTTTATGTATCGGTAAAATATGTATACATTGTGGTTAAGTTAATTGTTCTCTGCGTATGGATGCATGTGCATGTTTGTATATAAATTGTAGTTTGTGTTGGTAGAGTTGGTTGTTGGATGCCATAGACACTAAACCCAGTAATCCCTTATTGTGGAGTGTATCTGACTTTGTTGTACCGTCATATAGGCGGGTGCTCCGAAAAATAAACGGAGGAATTTACGTTGTTACATACATACATGGCAGATACATTTTGGTGCAGTCAAGTGGAACATTTACAATGGGAAAGGAGACCAGCCTTGTTATCAGTCCTACTCGCCAGCTTCTTCAATGCCTGTTTGTCCGTGTAGCATCGTTAGCCTATCATCATCTTTAACACATATTAGTCATTCATTTTAGCCAAATGATTTGTGGGGAATCCTAGCCCTTCAATAATTTGTCTGTCCTTCCACAATCTTTGAAATTTAGCTTTCAGTGTATGATACTCAAACAATATGGTGAATGTTGGACCATGTTAAAACTAGAGTAAATACATTAATTAATCTCAGCAGAGGTATTTGTTTCTCTAATAAAAAATGATCTCCTGAGCAAATAAGATGTGTTGTTTTTTATTATCATTTATTTTTAAAGTATTATTCAGCCAGTGTCTGTCGCCGTGAAAATCCTATACTCCGTGATAAAATGGAGAGTTACATGTAAGATAACATAGAAATATTACTTTTAGCTAGCGGAAGGGGCATAACTCTTGCATCCTTCGGAGTGGTCAGTATTGGGTTAACGAGTCTCGAGAACGCTTTATCTCAATTAAAATATTTTCCAAAATCAATGTGATCCAACTGATTGCGTCAGAAAGTATTAAATGGAGTGCGCGAAAGTACAAACATATCCACACAACAAGTTTATCTGTCTTTGCATATTACAGAGTTAGCTCCCTTGCGGGTAGGTACCGATTGTTACGTCATTATTTTGTGAGCGCAATTCACGTCGTTTTCTCCGAAACGTATGACGTTACGCTCCCAAGCACATGACGTCACAATCAATACCTACCTGCAAGTGCAGATAACTCTGTAATATGTGTAACATGGAAGAAATACGCCAAATCCCAGATGTTTGACATACTGTTTTTATTCCTTCTTGTTAAAAGCTATACAATTTAGGCATTTGGTCTGCAAAAATACAAAAAGCATATCCAGTTGCAGAACAACAAATATAATCAAATTACACAGATAAAACTAAATAGGGAATAATTAACAATTAACTGATAACATATTCAGTTATATATAATAGAATGATAAACGATCTATTATAGTTCACACATTTATAATTACTATATACATTTGTCATATAACACCGAAGAACAGTATGTTTTACAGACAAGTGAATAGTACTCACAAATACACAAACTAATGATAACTCACCCTAAGAAAGGATTATGGAGTTTCAAATTCACATGATGGTTAATGTCCGCTATTACAGATAGTGCCTGTGAACAAATACAAGCATTCTGTAATGTACACAGATATACGAATAAAAAATACAATACAATAAAAATCTTCACATTATCGGATTCGAACTCACTACGTACACAGCTAGTTCAACACAATCGTCTACCACTCTATCGACTACGCTATCGAATCACTTACAAATAAATATACTGATAGGCATTTACAAAAAGCTACATGTCTATAAATATGATTAAACAAAGAAACGCATATAGTACGTATTCAAATGTCGAATCGATCGTGTTTCAAATATAAATGATCTGATAATTACATACATGTATATATATACGATCAAATATGAATAGATCTAAAAGTACTTACAAGATTCAAAAGATTCAAAGTCGTTACTTGGTTGATTATTGTAGATGTATTTAAATGCGTGCTAGCTGTCTTCTAGACGATCAGGAACTGACCAGCTCTTAACAAGGAGTTATGATTTGAACTGACCAGTAGATCTGATTGGCCGAAATCTATCGTTACTTTCCGTAGTGTTTAATTTTCTTTAATTCGCTGATTATTTATAATCGTATAAAACTTAAATGATTACAATTAAAAAAACCATAGGCTATATATAAAATAACTTATAAAATATCACATATAGTTTTTTGACTAAATGTCACATGACTATCACGTGACCTTGATAGTCTATATTTAAAATACATATAACAAATAAATACAAAGTATGTACAATTCACATTGTTACATTCTTCCCTGCTTAAGGTTGATGTCTCAACAACCTTCTTAATTCAACAATACCGATACAACATTTGTTTAAAATGTACGTGTACAGTATTAGTTTACCAATATTCTCAATGTAATTTCAAAATAATTACCAAGCTAAGTAAGCTACGGAAAATATTTGAACAAAACATATTTCTCATCTTGTACAACTCTAGCGCGTACACAACAAAATATTGTATCTGAGCTTTAAAACTAACCGTTTTGACTGAACACTGCAAAACTATAGAAATGTATATCACTTATACTGTGAAAAATCACTAAAACTCTCCTGTAGTGTTCGTCCTAACGAATTACTGATGGATGTGCCTAACATCGCAACAGCTTGACTAAAATCTTGGAAATTAGGAGGTGGGCCAGGCCTTACAATAGCCGACATCTCGTCGTTCCCGACCGTTGCAGGCTGCAATGCTGTCTTAGGGAGATGATGGGGGTTGGAAGGGGTCTTCCCCGAACACCAACTCTGGGTAGGGTGGGGTGTTTTCATAGGGGTTAAGGTGTGTTGATAGGGAGTTATAGTCTATCTCAGAATTGTTCTCAGTGCAAGATCACAGGTAAATCTCAGGTAAATCAACTCACCTGGTAGGTGATCAGCAAATCAGTAACTGTTATTGTCAAGATGCTGCAGAATGGTGTATAAAACAGAGGCATACTTCAGAAAAAATCATACTTGCCATGATATTTGAATAGAACGTTAACTATTCTAGATCATTCAATTTCATCATTTTTTATACTTTCCGACTTATTTTAGTTTTCAGATTTAGATTAATATACACTTTGTAAAACATCTGTACTAGAACTGTCGAATTTACAGTTTATTATTGATCTATACTTGACTGCATGTTATTTTTCAGTTTTCAAGGATGAGAATCTTCCTCTTTAATTCAGAGGATTTCTTCTGATTGGGCAATATTTAGGAGAAACAAATAATGTCAGATATGATCTAAAATATCATAAATTGACCCTTTTATAAAATAAAAAAAAAAAAAAACACCTTAGTGGGGGGGATTAGTATCTTAGGATAAAAGTGAAATGTTTCCTCCCCTCCCTCCCCCAGTCCTCCTTCCTCCTTCCTCCCTTTGTTGATAAGATCGATAAACTATTTTCATTTCATCTAATTTTCTTTCCCTGTGTTAATTACGAAGCTTATGAGCGAAAAAAAGTAGGGTTGGGGAGAGGCATTAAAACCTTAATGTATACGGTTAGAGCCCCCCCACAGTGACAAGACCCGTACCCTCGAATCATCCCCTGTGACGAAGCAAGGTCTGTAAAGCGCCGGCCAATTCCTACATCTGACCGTCAACCCACCCACGTTAAATTGGATCACACCGTCCTCGCACCAATCAATAACTCGTGACCCGCCAGTACCCCACCCTAAACCAAACACCCACACCTACCATACCAATAACGCCGTGATGAAAAACCAATAAATGCTTGAGTACCGCAAGGTTCAGTACTTGGTCTTTTCTTTTCTTATTGTTTATAAATGACTTAACAGATAATGTAATATCTTACATAAAAATATTTGCTGATGACACATCTCTGTATTGATAATGATGATGACCTTTTACTGACAGTAATACATGCAGAGTTCTTGGATGATGATCTATCGTCAATTTCTTCATGGGCTGATAAAAAAAAAGATCATGGTCGGATCACATCTTTAATATTTTTGAAAAAGTTTCATCAAGACAGAACTTATTACGAACATTGAAACATAAACTAGATAGAGTCACCAAGAACTTTGTATCTCTCCTATATCAGACCAATTTTAGAAAATACAGACATTATTTGGGATACCAGAACGGAACCATTGACTTGATGACATAAGCCGACTCATGATCAGCATCACAGCTGCTGCACCTTGCTTAAATTGGCAGGAACTATTTTGCATATCAATTCAATTAAAAATATTTTATTTTATATAAATTATACAAAATAGGATTGGGTAACAGGCAGTGCCTATATCAACCCTTTCCCTCTTCCACTAGTGTACAACATTTTATACAAATTAAACATTAACAAAACTGTAATATATCTTATGATGTATCTTATCATACCGTGTACATTTACGTACACAGAACTCGTATAATAGTTACAAACGCAATTCGTTATATAAACCTTACTGGAACGATATCTTACAGGAGAATTGGGATGCATTATGTTCATTTTATTTTTAACTTAGCGTATTTGATAGAGTAACTGTTTTATGTGAATATTTTGAAAGTATGTCTTCTGATAATCAACTTATCTTTTTAATGAATTGTGATGTTTTACAAGTTAGTTTTGCTAAATATATCTTTTCAGCGATGAGGAGAAGGCGATCTCTATAATAGTAATTTTGACTTATTATAACTTTAACTGATAATGTTGTTTTATTCACATATGTTGTTCATAATTTTAGTACATTCGTGTCTCGTAAGCCAATTAATGGCTGGGCATTTTTACTAATGAAGACATTTTTTTTAATTGTAAATGTTGTGTAAAGATTTGTGACATTATTATGCATTATTATTATTATTATCTTATCATAGGTATGAGTATAAAAATTTACCTGGTTGAAAAGTTACCTGAGTTGGTGTTAGATTTTGAAACAGACTATAACTAAACTTCAAAGGGTTCCCTACATAAACACCTCCCTTTGTCTTTACCAGAGTTGGTGTTCGGGGAATTCGCCGGTTGGAATGCATCCCTTTGTTCCGACGTTCGGATACCCTCCGTCTCCTTACTGGCCCTTGGCTCCCTAACTCCGTCTGAGTCTCTGACTCAGTATCTCTCGTGACGCACTTCTCGGGTGTTTGTCGTTGCACGACAGGTTGAGCCTGCTTTAATAACGTTTCGTCATTACTGTCACTAGTATAGCTCTCTGGACTCCCCTTCCCTGCTTTGTCACATCCTTGAGGGGGTCCGCTATACACACCCCAGTCATCCGAGTCATCATGGTCAGTTTCACTTGTATTCGACCTTATTTCTTTATTTTGTGCGCATTGGCTAGAATATCGCCGATTTCAGATTCGTCCGACGATTCTGTCTCGCCTCCCCTAGCCGCTTTAATGCTGTCCTCAGCATTTTTAACATCAACTTTGTCGCTTTCGACTGGTTCCTTTGTGTCTAGAATTTCTCTACGTGACGATGATTTCACGGGTCCAGCGCCATCAACCAGTTGTACTTGATAAACGTTGTCCTGTAGTTTACCAACAACTTTATATGGTGTTGATTTCCAAGCATCTTGTATTTTGTTTCGTCCTTGAGGGTGGTTTCGAAGGAAAACTCTAGTTCCAATAGGAATATTGTTCTTTTGTATTCCTATTCATGTACTCTGATCTTTCCGACGCTTTCTTCTTGATTCCGACATACGACGATGATGTAGGTCTAACCAATCATCCAACGTCGTTGTAAGATTGGCATGTGGTCGCCTGAATACGTGATCAATCGGTAATTTCGGATCGCGTCCGAATAGTAGATAAAATGGTGACATCCCCGTTGACGCGTGCGGCGTTACGTTGTAATTGTATACCAATTCCTGTAGATATTCGGGCCATTTCCGTTTTTTCTCCGGCGGTAAGGTTTTTAATAGATTGTGCATTGTTCTATTAAAGCGTTCGCATTGAGCATTTCCTTCCGTATTATACGGTGTTGTCCGCGATTTGGTAACGTTGTAGATGTTACACAACTCCTTAATGACGTTACTTTCGAAATTTCTACCCATATCACTATGGATTCGGTTTGGTATGCCAAATTTCAAAAACCAGTCTTTGACAAGAATCTTTGCCACTGTTGTTGCTTTTTGATCTTTTGTTGGAATGGCGGCGGAAAATTTCGTAAAAACGTCTGTTATCACCAACACATTTTCTCGTCCATCTGATGCTTTCTCTAGTTGCGTTAAGTCCATAGCAACAACTTCCATTGGCTGGAAAGCTAAGAGATGCGCCATTGGTGGCTTAATTGTTGCAACGCTCACATTGTTTTATCCATTTCTGAACGTCGCTTTCCATTCCAGACCAGTAACATCGCTTTTTGACTAAGCACACGGTGCGCTCAATTCCTTGATGACCTAATAAATTGTGTAGCGATTCCAGTATTGTAGGCCTCGTGGATTCAGGAGTAATAAATAAGAAGTTATTACCAACTTCTGGGTCCATAACTCTGTACCATAGAATTCCATCCTCTTCAGCTAATCGATCCCATTTACGCAGGATCTTACGAGCATGATTTGGCTCTTGACGTAGTTGTCTTTCCGTCGGTTTGTGTCCAGAGCGGACATTAACCATCATGTGAATTTGAAACTCCATAATCCTTTCTTAGGGTGAGTTATCATTAGTTTGTATATTTGTGAGTACTATTCACTTGTCTGTAAAACATACTGTTCTTCGGTGTTATATGACAAATGTATATAGTATAAAGTAATTATAAATGTGTGAACTATAATAGATCGTTTATCATTCTATTATATATAACTGAATATGTTATCAGTTAATTGTTAATTATTCCCTATTTAGTTTTATCTGTGTAATTTGATTATATTTGTTGTTCTGCAACTGGATTTGCTTTTTGTATTTTAGCAGACCAAATGCCTAAATTGTATAGCTTATAACAAGAAGGAATAAAAACAGTATGTCAAACATCTGGGATTTGGCGTATTTCTTCCATGTTACATATGCTAATTCGGAATTTTGGTATGTTCTGCACGTCAACCCCGCATTCCTTTTGGCACTAACAACCACCTATTAATTTTAACTTGTGGGCATTAAGTTTAACTTACACGATTAATTGTGTAATGAAGCAATCTCAATTTATTTATTCATTTATTTGCGGGGGGAGGGGGGTCTCGGCTTACAGTAATACATAACTAAAAAATAGATAACATATATTATGTTCAAAATTGTCTGTCCTAGATCTCATGTAGACAATGCTCGCCGACTTATAATTATGGTCACCCCTCGATCGTTTTCCTCCACGGAGAGTAACCCTACGATAAACCACAATAACCCGGACGTTCTTTAGATAAGGAATGGTAATATCAGGGGAAAGGTCCGGAATACCATCATAGCACTGTCGTCCGCCCGTTGTAGGAGGGGGTTGTCGGGAGGGGGAGCTACGGGAGAGGCCGAATATTGTCAATGGAGAGGTGCGTCTAACTACAATTCAATGCAACATTTAAAACCGAATAAATGTTTATTTGTTGTGTTTCACTGTTTTTTGTTTGTTTGTTTATTTGTTTTTCTCGGAAGTCTAACTTCATCCTGTGATCCACTTGTAACAAAAACGGTATCACCTACAGGGAACCCTCAGCCCAGTATAAAAGCTTGAAATCTGATCGCTCTCAACTTTACTATTCAATGGTATTCGACATGCATAGAGAAAAATCTGTTGTGTTGTGTGTGTGTGGAGCGTGGTGTGAATGGTATCTATTATACACTGAGGGTCTCTGGGGCTAGCAATCCTCCCAAAATCTCCGGGTCGTGTTTTTCTGGTCAGAACCCTGGAATGAAAGGTGTGTACTACTACACGTGTATGACGTATAACAATATACCTGTTCTAATTAACGATAAACGTACCTGTTACCACCTGTCCCAAAGTACCAGTGCACTCTATATCATATATATATACTATACTCTATACTATAGATCTACTATGGTACTGTACACTGTACTTTTATACTGTACTCTATACTATAGATCTACTGTGGTACTGTACACTGTACTTTTATACTGTACTCTATACTATAGATCTACTGTGGTACTGTACATTGTACTTTTATACTGTACTCTATACTATAGATCTACTGTGGTACTGTACATTGTACTTTTATACTGTACTCTATACTATAGATCTACTGTGGTACTGTACATTGTACTTTTATACTGTACTCTATACTATAGATCTACTGTGGTACTGTACATTGTACTTTTATACTGTACTCTATACTATAGATCTACTGTGGTACTGTACATTGTACTTTTATACTGTACTCTATACTATAGATCTACTGTGGTACTGTACATTGTACTTTTATACTGTACTCTATACTATAGATCTACTGTGGTACTGTACATTGTACTTTTATACTGTACTCTATACTATAGATCTACTGTGGTACTGTACATTGTACTTTTATACTGTACTCTATACTACTATAGATCTACTGTGGTACTGTACATTGTACTTTTATACTGTACTCTATACTATAGATCTACTGTGGTACTGTACACTGTACTTTTATACTGTACTCTATACTATAGATCTACTGTGGTACTGTACATTGTACTTTTATACTGTACTCTATACTATAGATCTACTGTGGTACTGTACATTGTACTTTTATACTGTACTCTATACTATAGATCTACTGTGGTACTGTACACTGTACTTTTATACTGTACTCTATACTATAGATCTACTGTGGTACTGTACATTGTACTTTTATACTGTACTCTATACTATAGATCTACTGTGGTACTGTACATTGTACTTTTATACTGTACTCTATACTATATATCTACTGTGGTACTGTACACTGTACTTTTATACTGTACTCTATACTATAGATCTATTGTGGTACTGTACATTGTACTTTTATACTGTACTCTATACTATAGATCTACTGTGGTACTGTACATTGTACTTTTATACTGTACTCTATACTATAGATCTACTGTGGTACTGTACATTGTACTTTTATACTGTACTCTATACTATAGATCTACTGTGGTACTGTACATTGTACTTTTATACTGTACTCTATACTATAGATCTACTGTGGTACTGTACATTGTACTTTTATACTGTACTCTATACTATAGATCTACTGTGGTACTGTACATTGTACTTTTATACTGTACTCTATACTATAGATCTACTGTGGTACTGTACATTGTACTTTTATACTGTACTCTATACTATAGATCTACTGTGGTACTGTACATTGTACTTTTATACTGTACTCTCTATACTATAGATCTACTGTGGTACTGTACATTGTACTTTTATACTGTACTCTATACTATAGATCTACTGTGGTACTGTACATTGTACTTTTATACTGTACTCTATACTATAGATCTACTGTGGTACTGTACATTGTACTTTTATACTGTACTCTATACTATAGATCTACTGTGGTACTGTACATTGTACTTTTATACTGTACTCTATACTATAGATCTACTGTGGTACTGTACATTGTACTTTTATACTGTACTCTATACTATAGATCTACTGTGGTACTGTACACATGTACTTTTATACTGTACTCTATACTATAGATCTACTGTGGTACTGTACATTGTACTTTTATACTGTACTCTATACTATAGATCTACTGTGGTACTGTACATTGTACTTTTATACTGTACTCTATACATATAGATCTACTGTGGTACTGTACACTGTACTTTTATACTGTACTCTATACTATAGATCTACTTGTGGTACTGTACATTGTACTTTTATACTGTACTCTATACTATAGATCTACTGTGGTACTGTACACTGTACTTTTATACTGTACTCTATACTATAGATCTACTGTGGTACTGTACATTGTACTTTTATACTGTACTCTATACTATAGATCTACTGTGGTACTGTACATTGTACTTTTATACTGTACTCTATACTATAGATCTACTGTGGTACTGTACATTGTACTTTTATACTGTACTCTATACTATAGATCTACTGTGGTACTGTACATTGTACTTTTATACTGTACTCTATACTATAGATCTACTGTGGTACTGTACATTGTACTTTTATACTGTACTCTATACTATAGATCTACTGTGGTACTGTACATTGTACTTTTATACTGTACTCTATACTATAGATCTACTATGGTACTGTACATTGTACTTTTATACTGTACTCTATACTATAGATCTACTGTGGTACTGTACATTGTACTTTTATACTGTACTCTATACTATACTGATCTACTATGGTACTGTACATTGTACTTTTATACTGTACTCTATACTATAGATCTACTGTGGTACTGTACACTGTACTTTTATACTGTACTCTATACTATAGATCTACTGTGGTACTGTACATTGTACTTTTATACTGTACTCTATACTATAGATCTACTGTGGTACTGTACATTGTACTTTTATACTGTACTCTATACTATAGATCTACTGTGGTACTGTACATTGTACTTTTATACTGTACTCTATACTATAGATCTACTGTGGTACTGTACATTGTACTTTTATACTGTACTCTATACTATAGATCTACTATGGTACTGTACATTGTACTTTTATACTGTACTCTATACTGTAGATCTACTGTGGTACTGTACATTGTACTTTTATACTGTACTCTATACTATAGATCTACTGTGGTACTGTACACTGTACTTTTATACTGTACTCTATACTATAGATCTACTGTGGTACTGTACACTGTACTTTTATACTGTACTCTATACTATAGATCTACTGTGGTACTGTACATTGTACTTTTATACTGTACTCTATACTATAGATCTACTGTGGTACTGTACACTGTACTTTTATACTGTACTCTATACTATAGATCTACTGTGGTACTGTACACTGTACTTTTATACTGTACTCTATACAACATATCTACTGTGGTACTGTACACTGTACTTTTATACTGTACTCTATACTATAGATCTACTATGGTACTGTACATTGTACTTTTATACTGTACTCTATACTATAGATCTACTGTGGTACTGTACACTGTACTTTTATACTGTACTCTATACTATAGATCTACTGTGGTACTGTACATTGTACTTTTATACTGTACTCTATACTATAGATCTACTGTGGTACTGTACATTGTACTTTTATACTGTACTCTATACTATAGATCTACTGTGGTACTGTACATTGTACTTTTATACTGTACTCTATACTAGCTACTACTATATCTACTGTGGTACTGTACACTGTACTTTTATACTGTACTCTATACTATAGATCTACTGTGGTACTGTACATTGTACTTTTATACTGTACTCTATACTATAGATCTACTGTGGTACTGTACATTGTACTTTTATACTGTACTCTATACTATAGATCTACTGTGGTACTGTACACTTGTACTTTTATACTGTACTCTATACTATAGATCTACTGTATGGTACTGTACACTGTACTTTTATACTGTACTCTATACTATAGATCTACTGTGGTACTGTACATTGTACTTTTATACTGTACTCTATACTATAGATCTACTATGGTACTGTACATTGTACTTTTATACTGTACTCTATACTATAGATCTACTGTGGTACTGTACATTGTACTTTTATACTGTACTCTATACTATAGATCTACTGTGGTACTGTACATTGTACTTTTATACTGTACTCTATACTATAGATCTACTATGGTACTGTACATTGTACTTTTATACTGTACTCTATACTATAGATCTACTGTGGTACTGTACACTGTACTTTTATACTGTACTCTATACTATAGATCTACTGTGGTACTGTACACTGTACTTTTATACTGTACTCTATACTATAGATCTACTGTGGTACTGTACATTGTACTTTTATACTGTACTCTATACTATAGATCTACTGTGGTACTGTACATTGTACTTTTATACTGTACTCTATACTATAGATCTACTGTGGTACTGTACACTGTACTTTTATACTGTACTCTATACTATAGATCTACTGTGGTACTGTACATTGTACTTTTATACTGTACTCTATACTATAGATCTACTGTGGTACTGTACACTGTACTTTTATACTGTACTCTATACTATAGATCTACTGTGGTACTGTACATTGTACTTTTATACTGTACTCTACACTATAGATCTACTGTGGTACTGTACACTGTACTTTTATACTGTACTCTATACTATAGATCTACTGTGGTACTGTACATTGTACTTTTATACTGTACTCTATACTATAGATCTACTGTGGTACTGTACACTGTACTTATACTGTACTTAACTATAATCTTTGGTACTGTACATGTACTTTTATACTTACTCTATACTATAGATCTACTGTGGTACTGTACATTGTACTTTTATACTGTACTCTATACTATAGATCTACTGTGGTACTGTACACTGTACTTTTATACTGTACTCTATACTATAGATCTACTGTGGTACTGTACACTGTACTTTTATACTGTACTCTATACTATAGATCTACTGTGGTACTGTACACTGTACTTTTATACTGTACTCTATACTATAGATCTACTATGGTACTGTACATTGTACTTTTATACTGTACTCTATACTATAGATCTACTGTGGTACTGTACATTGTACTTTTATACTGTACTCTATACTATAGATCTACTGTGGTACTGTACACTGTACTTTTATACTGTACTCTATACTATAGATCTACTATGGTACTGTACACTGTACTTTTATACTGTACTCTATACTATAGATCTACTGTGGTACTGTACACTGTACTTTTATACTGTACTCTATACTATAGATCTACTGTGGTACTGTACATTGTACTTTTATACTGTACTCTATACTATAGATCTACTGTGGTACTGTACATTGTACTTTTATACTGTACTCTATACTATAGATCTACTGTGGTACTGTACATTGTACTTTTATACTGTACTCTATACTATAGATCTACTGTGGTACTGTACACTGTACTTTTATACTGTACTCTATACTATAGATCTACTATGGTACTGTACATTGTACTTTTATACTGTACTCTATACTATAGATCTACTGTGGTACTGTACATTGTACTTTTATACTGTACTCTATACTATAGATCTACTGTGGTACTGTACATTGTACTTTTATACTGTACTCTATACTATAGATCTACTGTGGTACTGTACATTGTACTTTTATACTGTACTCTATACTATAGATCTACTGTGGTACTGTACATTGTACTTTTATACTGTACTCTATACTATAGATCTACTGTGGTACTGTACATTGTACTTTTATACTGTACTCTATACTATAGATCTACTATGGTACTGTACATTGTACTTTTATACTGTACTCTATACTATAGATCTACTGTGGTACTGTACATTGTACTTTTATACTGTACTCTATACTATAGATCTACTGTGGTACTGTACATTGTACTTTTATACTGTACTCTATACTATAGATCTACTGTGGTACTGTACATGTACTTTTATACTGTACTCTATACTATAGATCTACTGTGGTACTGTACATTGTACTTTTATACTGTACTCTATACTATAGATCTACTGTGGTACTGTACATTGTACTTTTATACTGTACTCTATACTATAGATCTACTGTGGTACTGTACATTGTACTTTTATACTGTACTCTATACTATAGATCTACTGTGGTACTGTACATTGTACTTTTATACTGTACTCTATACTATAGATCTACTATGGTACTGTACATTGTACTTTTATACTGTACTCTATACTATAGATCTACTGTGGTACTGTACATTGTACTTTTATACTGTACTCTATACTGTAGATCTACTGTGGTACTGTACATTGTACTTTTATACTGTACTCTATACTATAGATCTAC
Source organism: Argopecten irradians (assembly GCF_041381155.1). NCBI lineage: Eukaryota > Metazoa > Mollusca > Bivalvia > Pectinida > Pectinidae > Argopecten > Argopecten irradians. Next base: position 65,042,718 of record NC_091136.1, on the reverse strand, counting down.
TGTGGTACTGTACATTGTACTTTTATACTGTACTCTATACTATAGATCTACTATGGTACTGTACATTGTACTTTTATACTGTACTCTATACTATAGATCTACTGTGGTACTGTACATTGTACTTTTATACTGTACTCTATACTATAGATCTACTGTGGTACTGTACATTGTACTTTTATACTGTACTCTATACTATAGATCTACTGTGGTACTGTACATGTACTTTTATACTGTACTCTATACTATAATTACTAGATCTACTGTGTACTGTACATTGTACTTTTATACTGTACTCTATACTATAGATCTACTGTGGTACTGTACATTGTACTTTTATACTGTACTCTATACTATAGATCTACTGTGGTACTGTACATTGTACTTTTATACTGTACTCTATACTATAGATCTACTGTGGTACTGTACATTGTACTTTTATACTGTACTCTATACTATAGATCTACTGTGTACTGTACATTGTACTTTTATACTGTACTCTAACTAGATCTACTGGTACTGTACATTGTACTTTTATATGTACTCTATACTATAGATCTACTGTGGTACTGTACATGTACATACTGTACTCTATACTATAGATCTACTTGGTACTGTACATTGTACTTTTATACTGCTCTATACTATATCTACTGTGGTACTGTACATTGTACTTTTATACTGTACTCTATACTATAGATCTACTGTGGTACTGTACATTGTACTTTTATACTGTACTCTATACTATAGATCTACTGTGGTACTGTACATTGTACATTGTACTTTATAATCTGTACTCTATACTTTAGTATCTACTGTGTGTACTGTACATTGTACTTTTATACTGTACTCTATACTATAGATCTACTGTGGTACTGTACATGTACTTTTATACTGTACTCTATACTATATCTACTGTGGTACTGTACATTGTACTTTTATACTGTACTCTATACTATAGATCTACTGTGGTACTGTACATTGTACTTTTATACTGTACTCTATACTATAGATCTACTGTGGTACTGTACATTGTACTTTTATACTGTACTCTATACTATAGATCTACTGTGGTACTGTACATGTACTTTTAACTGTACTCTATACTATAGATCTACTGTGGTACTGTACATTGTACTTTTATACTGTACTCTATACTATAGATCTACTGTGGTACTGTACATTGTACTTTTATACTGTACTCTATACTATAGATCTACTGTGGTACTGTACATTGTACTTTTATACTGTACTCTATACTATAGATCTACTGTGGTACTGTACATTGTACTTTTATACTGTACTCTATACTATAGATCTACTATGGTACTGTACATTGTACTTTTATACTGTACTCTATACTATAGATCTACTGTGGTACTGTACATTGTACTTTTATACTGTACTCTATACTATAGATCTACTATGGTACTGTACATTGTACTTTTATACTGTACTCTATACTATAGATCTACTGTGGTACTGTACATTGTACTTTTATACTGTACTCTATACTATAGATCTACTATGGTACTGTACATTGTACTTTTATACTGTACTCTATACTATAGATCTACTGTAGTACTGTACATTGTACTTTTATACTGTACTCTATACTATAGATCTACTGTGGTACTGTACACTGTACTTTTATACTGTACTCTATACTATAGATCTACTGTGGTACTGTACATTGTACTTTTATACTGTACTCTATACTATAGATCTACTGTGGTACTGTACATTGTACTTTTATACTGTACTCTATACTATAGATCTACTGTGGTACTGTACATTGTACTTTTATACTGTACTCTATACTATAGATCTACTGTGGTACTGTACATTGTACTTTTATACTGTACTCTATACTATAGATCTACTATGGTACTGTACATTGTACTTTTATACTGTACTCTATACTATAGATCTACTGTGGTACTGTACATTGTACTTTTATACTGTACTCTATACTATAGATCTACTATGGTACTGTACATTGTACTTTTATACTGTACTCTATACTATAGATCTACTGTGGTACTGTACACTGTACTTTTATACTGTACTCTATACTATAGATCTACTGTGGTACTGTACATTGTACTTTTATAATGTACTCTATACGACATATCTACTGTGGTACTGTACATTGTACTTTTATACTGTACTCTATACTATAGATCTACTATGGTACTGTACATTGTACTTTTATACTGTACTCTGTACTGTAGATCTACTGTGGTACTGTACATTGTACTTTTATACTGTACTCTATACTATAGATCTACTGTGGTACTGTATATTGTACTTTTATACTGTACTCTATACTATAGATCTACTATGGTACTGTACATTGTACTTTTATACTGCACTCTATACTATAGATCTACTATGGTACTGTATATTGTACTTTTATACTGTACTCTATACAACATATCTACTGTGGTACTGTACATTGTATTTTTATACTGTACTCTATACTATAGATCTACTATGGTTCTGAACATTTTACTTTTATACCGTAAACAAACTTCATTTCGTGTGCGTATGGATTTTGGGAGATAATCTTTACGAATGGATTTGGGGGAGACAATCGGTACGGATGGATTTGGAGAGACAATTGGTACGGATGGATTTGGAGAGACAATTGGTACGGATGGATATGAGGGAGACAATCGGTATGGATGGATATGGTGGGGGAGAAATCCGTACGGATGGATATGGGGGAAGAAATTGGTATGGATGGAATGGGGGAGACAATTGATACGTATGGATTTGGGGCGACAATCGGTACGGATAGATTTGGAGAGACAATTGATACGTATGGATTTGGGGAGACAATCGGTACGGATGGATTTGGGGAGACAATCGTTACCGATGGATTTGGAAATACAATCGGTACGGATGGATTTGGGGAGACAATCGGTACGGATGGATTTGGAGAGACAATCGTTACCGATGGATTTGGAGAGACAATCGGTACGGATGGATTTGGGGTGACAATCGGTACGGATGGATTTGGGGAGACAATCGGTACGGATGGATTTGGAGAGACAATCGTTACCGATGGATTTGGGGAGACAATCAGTACGGATGGATTTGGAGAGACAATCGGTATGAATGGATTGGGGAGACAATCGGTACGGATGGATTTGGAGAGACCATCGGTACGGATGGATTGGGGGAGACAATCGGTACGGATGGATTTGAGGAGACAATCGGATGGATTTGGGGAGACAATCAGTACGGATGGATTTGGAGAGACAATCGGTATGGATGGATTGGGTTGACAATCGGTACGGATGGATTTGGAGAGACAATCGGTACGGATGGATTGGGGGAGACAATCGGTAGGGATGGATTGGGGAGACAATCGGTACGGATGGATTTGGATAGAGTTAAGGAATATCGATGTGTTATATCACAAAGGAAACGGTGTCAGGTATAGCTAGGATAATAATAAAGGCATCTATGCTATTGGAAGGTCCATCCTTTAGCTACATTTACATATGATTAATCAACTTTTACAATTAATCAAATTCTGTTAAACAGAAAGGCAGCCGACATTAATTAAGTACATTGTCTACAGCTATGTACGTATGGCCGTCTAATGACGACAAAATACAGAAAAATATGTAACCTACTTTTACTATTTTGTTTGTAACTGATATAGACGGCAAATATATAAAGTTTATCCTAAGGGGCCTCAGAACATGCCTCAGGTACAGAAGTTAAAATGTGAAGTTAATTACGGACATGATGTCACGACCTCCGGGCACATGATGTGTTTCCGACATTCTGTAACACCTCGTCATGTGGTGATAATATAGATGTCACTGTATGTGTGATCGCTTCATCTGTATAACGTGTACCCGCCAGGGCTGTCTTTAGGGTGGAAATAAAACACAATATAGACAATATATAGGTAGGTGTGTAACTATACATGTGTAATATATCAAACTAAACCACGTGTTCCATCTCTCTATCAGATAAAATCCCAACCCCATCCAATCATCAGCATCTAACACGCTGGTCAACATCAAAGGTAGAGCAGGTAGGGCAGGTAGGGGGTCAGTGAGGTGACGCACTTGGTAGTTCAGGTGAGCTATTTGGTAGTTCAGGTGAGTTATTTGGTAGTTCAGGCGAGATATGTTGATAGTTCTGGTGAGATCTTTGATAGGTCCATGCATTTAGCCGGCGGCCTGATGCAGGTAACTAATTCTGATTAAGGATTCGCTCTGCGCAGCCGGCCCCAAGCCCGTGTAGAGAAAGGAGGAGGGAATAACCCCTGGTTACTAACAAGTCCAGAGTAGAGGTTGTTACCTAAATCAGGACAACCAAACCAACCAACATGGTCGCCTCCTTTACCATTTCCTATCCCTCACTGTGTGGATGTGTCCCATCTCTTAGCTCCAGCTAATGACATATATTGACACACGTGACGTATTGGAAGAGACACGACAGGTATGCCAGTCCTTTATAATTGGTGACAGGTAGAAGGGACATGATCGAAGATACAACAGTCATTTATTTTCTTTATCATCAGCTCACAACGATAACGCCGCGATAAGGCGGAACATTGTGATATTTTATAAAATACACCTTGAAATTCATTAGTATTCACAACAACGACGGAGAATCATTTCCATAGAGATTTTAATGTTGTCATTGTTACCAGTTATTTTTTATGTACAATTTGCTTATTATTTTCTTACTAGTAATTTACATTGACGAAACGGTCGAAATCGATCACATAATTTCAATACTTTGACTGTTACCCAGCAGTTCTAGTCAGTGATATAATATTACCACAAATAAAGTAATGTTTCCTTATTGTGCGTCCGATGTACATAGTCCTAATAATATCCCATGTTTTTGAATCAGTTGACATGACCGACTTTTAATACTAAATATATACCTTGATGAACAAGATACACGTCCGATTAGATAGTTCAGCCGTGTGATCATATCATACATTTAATATGTCCCGTGTATTATCACACAAACCGAAACAAGGTGTGCGAGTTCTACAGGTAAATAAACCGGTAGCTGAAATAGCACTGGGGCACCGCCCACCGAATAGCGTTCGTGTTTGTCGCCAGAGGTCGCTTTAGTTGGCGCACCTGTATCAGGTATACACTATCGTCGGGTGGCAGCCATTCCATGCACACTCTGTTCGTTAAATTCATTTAAATTTGAATGTGGATTGGTGTTTCATAAATAAGAAGAGGGATATATATATATTCTCCTGTAATAATTTCAGTTCGGGAGAGGATGCCACGGTAAACTTGGTGTTTGTAGGTAAGTCGTGTGTCGGACGGTGGCTCGTCACAGCTCCACGCCTGCTGGTCAGCATCCGGTTTCTGTTCATGGGTACGGGACAGGTTTGAAACTCTCTTATCCCGTATAAACTTTCACCAAATATTGTATATCATAAAGTCGTGGTGGTGTCACTGACTTGTAACCATCACACAGGCATATTTATAGACTCCATCACACTTCAATGACCTTGTTTGTAAACGTGCGCGACAAATGCATGCTCCTTGTACCACGCGCGCACGCTGTTTACTCGTGACATACATGTCCCTATGAGGGGTTCTAGGCCCTACTAGCAGGTACCCTGTGACAGTCTCGGTCCAATGTTTAATGGTGTCTGGTAAGGTCTGTATTAGTGGTTCAATTATGTGGGTTGGTTATTTACAAGATACCAAACCTATATGGTTGCATGGACATGGCCAATTTTGAATGTTGGATGACATAAAGAAAATCTTCAGTAACTCATTTGTCTTTGCCTACAACGTACCTTTATTACCTGTGATAAACCTAACCCTACATCATGAGTATAGGATACCGCTAAGTTATATTTTAACTTTTGAAGGAGAAGTCTTGTAAGTTTTGCTGTAGATTTTGCCTGTTAGTGACCTTATTTCTTGCACCTTTGGTAAACTAAAAATGTTGATATATACATAGTTTATTTTGATAATTACAAAATCCTATAACCATAGCATTAAGTTAACTGTGAAACAAGCTATGACGAAGTTAATCAAAGGAAATATCATCCCTGACAGTATAACATACGTTTGTGTACAAACTTAATTTATTGGTCCTTGTAACGCAGTCTGATATACTGTTACAACTACTTGAGAGGCAGTTTTACCATGCTGTCCAGGTAGACCCCCTCACACTTCAGAGGTACCTGGCCACTGGTATAGAAGCACCTGTGTCAGTAAGGCTGATTACATAGATGATTGGTATTTACACACGAGTCTATAGTGTTTATATTAGTCCTGTCACTGCCCAATCCATCATTCACTGTATCCATACTTCCCTAACAGACCTGGATCATCGCTATGGAATATTAATACCATGAGTGGTTGTTTATGGTCATAACCTCATTATTGGAAAACAATAATATCACTGTGACTCTCTAGATCATGCTGACTTGTTATACCTCAGAGTGAATGTATGGCTGCAAACCCAATAGCATTGTGATATGATATATACATGTACGGTGACTGGCAGATTTACTTCTGTCCCGTAAATATAAATATAATAGTAGATTTATGTAGTGTTTAAAGTGTGCGGAGATTATTGTATTGTGGTTACAGAGTAAACAATTGTTCCCGTCTTTGTAGAAGTAGTTTTATCTTTTATTTCATAGAATCATGAATTCTACATCAGGTTTGGTTATAATAAACTCAAACTTTTTCTCCAAACATAAGTTATCAGGATTCAGTGAGTTAATTAAGACAGAGGACCCAGTTATGTCATGCAAACGAACTTCAAAATGCAGAGTTTTGTACTGAATAAGATCAAAGTGACATTATAATCATGCCATATTACTTCTGCCTTTTAAGAAACATTTAGTTTCATGCATTTCTTAAATGCTCCTCCCCAGCTTTGGTATGTCTACTAGGCAGGAATGTGTTTTCATGTTCAGAATCACCTATATCAGGAAGTCATTAGATAAGCTGGGGCTATTGAAAAGCATCAGTTACTGAAATAGATATTATACATTCACTTAGTCCTGGCAGATTACCCGGGAAAGTTTGATATTATTTGCCTTTAACCTCTAGGGTCTTTGACTAAAGAGGATAAGCCACACTTTATCAACCATGGTGTAAAACGCTGTCCAAGGTGACTTCCTGTACGGATTAAATCATCGTTTACGATGCAGGAATGTTGAGTCATGCAGGTGCCCTTCTGTAATAGTGAGTTTTCTATCCTACTATAGATTTCAATGTTTACAATTCAATTCACCTGGACGAGTTCTCTAACAGGTGTATAATGCATATTTCTGAGCCATTCATCTAGAGATTGAACAAAAGTCATAACATGAATGGTAAGTTAATCTAAATCAAGTTTGAATATTTTATGACAAAATGATTGAAACCATAAATGTATTCATGATTTAAGATGATATCATAGTTGTATTTAGACATAGATAACGGTGTGGTGTGAGGGGAGTGGTTTTACAAACTGTGACACATTGCAGAGTTTATATAATACATTTATATGCTTTTTTTTACTTTCCCTAAGCCTATGCATGCTCACAATCTTTAGTTTTAAGGACGTCTATATACATAACATTTCATTGTGTCACAAGGATAAAATGGAATGATTGTAGAAATCAAGTCGAGTATTGTTTCCATCAAAGTCCAGAATACCATATTCAGCATTTTTGTTGTGTTTCACTCATACTAGCAATATTTAGTCAGGATTACTCAGGATAGTCTCCAATTTAAAACAAATTGTTCTTTTTTTTAAATGGTTTATTTTCACACTACAAAAGTTCTCCAATCTCCATGTATGATGTAAGTGCTCTCTTGAAAAAAAAGCTCACTTTTGCAGGATGAATTTAACATTTTAGACACTGCAGATGGCTATAGTCTAAATAAAGTATAAACAGAGTTAAGGCCCTTTGATACCTTGTTCTGGTTAGGTCCTCCAACCAACGATTCCAGAATGCATATGAAGCAATTTTAGGATAAAAAAGTCAGAATCAAAATTTGAGGCCATTGCTTGTGAATAAGAGGACAGGTTAATTAAAAGTTGTTTATATCATAGTATAGGTACAGAAAGGAGATCCAATATGTGAACGGGGTGTAGGTTAGAGACAAAACACAACCCTTAAGCTAAGTTTCTAGGAACCAGGATTTATTGGAAACATTACAAAAAACCCTGTAACAGATACAAATAAACAGATTACACACTAACCAATACATACACACGTTATCTCATATACATGACATATCAAAAAGGGACGTAACTCTTACAATTAATCTGATACACATCTCGTATACTGATACAAAATGCCAAAGTAAATTATATTATCATTTGCACAATATACGCAAACTATACAGTACATGAAATAGCAGATAATGTAGCGTACCTGTGTGTGGCGCAAGGTATGTAAGATCCCCTTTACATACAAGGTGATTACGGTACATGTGCGGGGTGAGGCTCACATATATAACATCAATCTACAAACAACACAATACACTCATTTACAACACTATTCCACACAGATGACAGGGACTAAATATTCAAAATACACCATTTTCACATGGATCATAGCAATCTGTCGGTGATCCATATACAATATATGAATTAAAAAATATTCATCGGATCTTTCTCCTGATATGTATATTATACGTAGCTTTACCGCTACATATAAAGATAATACAAATAGATATAAATAAATATAAATAGGTGATGTTATGCAACATGTTATATACAACTACTTACATTCAAGCTGTTGGCGTCACATTACAGTCAGTCTATTACACCGTCCGCTCTTACAGACGAACTCCCGCCAACTGTCCGTAAAACCACATAAAGACAATGACCACAAACACTGACCAATCAAAACGCTAGACCTACACATGACCAATATGACGTTACAGACACCAACGACACCAAACGACAAAGTACCTGACACACGGACGCCAATCGTAAATACGCTCGGACACGACGACTTAAAATAAATCAATACAAGTCCTACAAACAAAAACAATAATTAACACAAAGCTATATAAAAATGTCCCTCCTACAAATATATAAATGATGTAAGACATACTGGCTAGCCTCAGTGAATGCTTGTAGTAAGGGTATAAGGTGATTCAATGGCTTGTTTTTTTAGCCTCATTTGCTTTAGGTATTTCAATTTGCTATATTTACTTTTATTAAATCGGTTTTTACGAGAAGAAACAAAGCCTTGAGTATTTTGAGCATGAAAAGTAGTGTGTGAACTGCTCATACCTGGTTCATTGTAGGTGACTGTTGCACCTGTAGCCAAGTAGTATACTATATAGTGTGTAAACTTGTTTGTAAATCTATAGTGGAAAGTTTTGTTTATGTGTATTTAATGCTGTATCTATTTTCTTGTAAGTATAATGATTGACCCACCCAGCACTGGTACACATATACTTTACTGGGTATAGGAAAGAGGCGGGGTCCACTCTAAACTTTCATGGAATGTTGGTACGTGTTAAAATACACATATCCTTTTATATTTATTGGGGTGTGAAACCACAGTACATTGGGTGTCTTACCAAAACAAAGACTTGACCCAAAAATCCTTATATACCCGACAGTGTGTACCGACAGTGTGTATATACCCCATAGGGCAGTCGGAACACTCTGATTTTATAAGCTAAGATCATAATGTTTCATATTGAATATCTAGGCTAAATATGGACGATTAAATATCTTGGTGAAACTTTGAGATTACTTTTGAAATCTTTGCAGACAATTTTTTGTCATTCAAGTTGAAACATTACACCAAGCAAGTAAGAATTTCTGAGGTACATTGTACCTATTTTCAGCTGCAATATTGCAGTTTATCTCATATAAATTTGATAAACGTTAAAAATATGTTTGTGTAATGTGTATAAAATACATATGAGGTATTTGTATCTTACTTTAACCTTGAAAAGGGTGAGTGATCCATGGTGAAATACTTTCCTCGTCTACAGCATACCTGAGGCAGGTAAATTTACATAAACCACACATACATACAGAATGTACACAATGTAAATTACAATATGCACTTAAAGCAGAGATTGTGTAATGGAGAGAAGCCTGATAGTAGTAAACGATATGTGTTGTAAATACAATGACATAGATTTATTGTACCAACAAACCTCAAGGTCACACAGTCTGTCCTACCTCATGATGTAACTGTTCAAAAAATGTACAGCCATGATTGAGTGAGAGGTACATTTTAGGTGACCTACGTCTGGGCCACTGCAATAGAAACCTGAGGAAGCATGTCTCAATTGGGGCATACTGTATCCTCCAGTAGACTATTTTTCCCCACTATATTGGGGGGGGGGGTGTTAAAATTTATTTGTAAGGACTTACATCCATCATGGTTCCCTCAATATGTAGAGATTACGGGACAACTATCTACTGGTATAGTATTTAAATGAGCACTAAAATTTCTGAAAACTTGGGAAGCATTTACTGTAATGATTGACAAATTAAATTTCAAAACTTACTTTCACAAGCAGCTAAAATTTTAGCTAATCGGGCATCTTTATTATTTTTTTTTTAATGTCTTGTCAGAGTGAAGGCAGTCCATGCACCCGCCCCCATATCGCATGGAATACCTCCTCTGTAAGTGATCCCACCTCACCCCTAACATATAGTATGCCAGGTCACCAGATTTGAAGAGGCAAAATATTTCCCATTGATAAGGGGAATATTTATTTACAAGCGTCCCATATCTGTGGATCTAGTCATGCTCGGGGTGGAAGCTGTCAGCACACTTTGTCAATGGCCAGCCTGTGGGCTGTGTGCATGTGTAGTGTTGATCAGTACTGATTAGGGAATATAGTGTACTGATGTAGGTAAACTCTCCAGGTAAGTACATCTTACATACAAAACTACTATATACAATTATCCATCATCCTTTGATATCTGCATGAAATATAACAATTAACCTTAGGTATAACTCCTCGTTTTTGCATTTTCTTTATACATGATAAGTACTCCTACTGTGCATTAAGTTATTTTATCCAATTTCAATTGAGGAGTTGTCATTAATGTTTTCCTTCTACAACTATGAATAGATACTTTGATATAGTTGAATATTTTTTCTGTATTAGTCATCAGAGTAAATCACAATGTTTAAAAAGCTGTGGACAGGTACAGATTAAAATCTTCTTCAGAACAAGATTATTTGCTATATAAGACCTTGATTTGAAGTTTTAGATCAGGATTTAAATGGTAACTTCATGACCTCAGTACATATCTTGACTTGTAAATCATTCAAGCTGTTTACCTTCAAAGAATCTGGCTTGTTTACTAACTGGTGGCCTTAAAATTCTGACCAAGTTACTCTACGACTGAACAGGACGGTAGAGGACATTGGAAAAAATAGTATTGGAAATTGTTGATATCAAGTTAAGGATCTCTAATCAATATTGTACAGTATTAATTACACTAATAACAATTGTATTAACTTAGTAATATATCTCCTCTGAAGAGCAACCCCATTGATATTATTGGCTATTGATGTCAAAAGGTTCATTGCTATCATTGTTTTAGTCATTGGTCAGTTTTTGTGGTGTATTCATAGCATTGCTGTGACAGGTTGGTGGTCACTTTTTGTGGTGTACATATGTAACACCTTGTAACACCTGACAGGTAGGAGTTAGTGCCCTGATTTGGGAACATTAGTAGGTATGTGTGGGGATACAATACCTGTCTGTGTTGGTGCTGACAGACAGGACATACCTGCCCATCCATCACTACCTGTCCAGCCTAACCATCTAGGCTAACACATCTCAGTGTCTCCTGATATACTTCTGATTGTAACACTGCATGGAGTTAATGATAACAGTACAACATCCTCTTTTAAGTTTCTCAGGTTTCCCTTGTCTAAATGTCTCAATTGACTTCTGTTCTTCAATCTAGCAGTCATTTCCCAGTTAGTAGCCAAGGTATGAAGGTTTGGGATTAGTATATATCCCTGGGTTGATCGAAGCATACAAGCATGATCAAGTTTGAATTTGTGACATGTCTTTGCTGAGTGTAGTTTCAGTTAGATAACACTATAATGAGTGCAGGGAACAGGTATTTTTGTCAGTGTCTTGAATTTTTGTTTATATGATATGCTCTGCTTCTAATTAGTAATTATACCAACACATGATAATGCAGATGATAAAAAATGTTTTTCATCCACATGATTTGTTCTATTGACAGGATTAGTTATGACGAGGTGGGTGTGGGGACAATGTCCCTGCTGTTGTCATTTATTATTCTTCATGGCCATTGGTGTATTGCAAAATTGTTGTTGTTCATGTTAGTAAGAATATCAATATTATTATTTATTCTAGCTTGCTTTTAGTGTCAAAAGTATGGTGAAATGTGTGCCATGACATTGTAAATTAAGTAAACAGAACAATGTAAATAAAGTTTCTGTAGTAAATTCTCAATGCTTTTTTTCAAGTTATAAAAGAATAGCTTGGGAGAAGATTTGTCCTTATAATCCTCTGGTAAACCATTTGATAAGTAATAAGGTGTAAAAGCTTAGGAAGGGCTTCCTTGTAAACAGTTTTGAGCTACTACTTGCTGAAATGTAAAAGTTGAGTCTCAAAGATTTAAAAAGATTTCTTCTTCATAATTAAAAGAAATGAATGGTGTACTGTATTAATATGACTGGTCACGAGTGGAACGATCTCCCTTACTTTGGAAATATTGGTGATATGTAAGCAGATAGAATGTCCTGTTTTGTATAACAAGTGAACCAGCTGTTCTTTGGATATGTCAGATGAATCTGATAAGACTAATTAGAATTCTGAGGTCTGTTTGATATTCCTGTATAGAAATGCCAAACTCAAATTTGTGATTACCTTTAGGTATGTGTTAAGGAATATCACAGTTTTGTTTTATGTTAAATAAAACTTATAGATATCTTGAACTTGATGAGAAATCCATATTTGATTGGATTGTTTCAGTGTTTAATGAATCCATATGTAAATAAATATAATCCTACAGGTGGTTATAACTGAAAGTTTGGTGTGAACAAGGACATTCCTCGACACCATTCCTACATACTTGTCATATTTCATCAACAGGCCTTTGTAGTGCTTTCATCCATGAATAGTGTCTATGGACATGAAATAAGATAAATGTATTCTTTGGGTCACTGGTTTGGTAATCAGAAGTCCAATGTGCCCTACACACTGTCCGCCATTTATATTCACCAATCTCAGCGTGGTTGAATGACAGCAGGCTTTTGTATACTGTTTTAATTCATAGGTGTCTCTGCCTATTATAGATTCCTACTATATGGAAATGAAATAAATATCCACAAACTAATGGAGATGTTATGATAATTAAACATTTTACCCTGTCCTTTGCACATATTTAATTAACAAATGAGAATCTCTAATGATAGTATTTAAATTTTACAGCTTATGCTAATTATTAGCCCTGAATAATCACATAATATATTATTTTCACAATATTTAAGTAATGGTCAATTTAGCCCTGTCTAAATGTCTGATTGTGAGTAGTGGCTAGGCCTGTTTCCTTATTAGATTAAAGAGGAGTAATTGATCCCTGAAGTTGAAATTAAGTTTCAGTTCCATGTTTGAATGTGCTTGATCTCGTCATCTATACATAGCTAGCTTTTGAATTTAGACATTTAACAATTTTAACGCTCTTCAGGCTTTTTCTCACATGTATTTCCTGTAATATCAGTCAGATTTGTCTCTGTAAAAACTTGATGTTTTTTATGTCAGGAAATGTCCATCATGTAAAACAAGATGTTTACTAGCTAGTAATTCTGAAGTAATAATAGACGGGAGCACTGACCCCTGGATATGTAACACTGACCTGTGGGCAGGTAAAGACAGGTGAGAGACGTCCAGCGGAGTTAAGACTATGGTCCACATATTATAGGGATAGTAAGTAAACAGTGTCATTGAATGAGGGAATAATGTTTATGCATAAAACCGATTCCGTGGTACACAATACACATTTACATATTTTACCTCTTTCAATCCTACCTGTAATGTTAGCATCTTGGATTACAGGTGTCAACAGATACTAGAATGTTAGGAAATACAAGTTACTGCTATTTCTTAAATGTCTTAAAGCAGGTGCTTAAATCATTTACACAATTCGTTGTGAAAAGTTTAACATGATAATAGCAGAATTCATTCATTTTTAAGTTAGTGTAGGCGACACATTTCTTCATTATTGTGGGAGTTCAATTGACTTTACAAAAGGTCAACGTATAGGTCATGTAGACAATGTCCTAAGTAGTTGAGTAAATCGCAGTATAATTATATCCAAGTACTACTACTTTATACTATGAACGGGACCAGTCGGCTGGAATATGTCTGAAGTCAGCAGGAACAAGTTGGCATAATGTCAATATCACATTGTGGATTATATCGTGTGAGGTTGGATTGAATTTCAAAACAAGTGATGTGATTTTTAGTTTTGATTGAGCCTGGTAATCTGTCTCGGTATGTGTTAGTAGGTACTACATTGTCAACATGCAGTCTCAGATTGGAGTAATTAAGGTACCTACAATTTAATGACTGGCCTGTCAGGCTTGGTAGTTTATGTATATATATGGAGATTTGAGGTCAGGGTAGTTATAGTATCTGGGAGGTACACAGCCACTGATATAGGTCTCAATATTTACATTGGCACACAGCTTTATTGGCCATTGTTACAGCATTACGCTGATTAACAGTACTCGTAAGGTAAACAGTCTATACCAGGGCTGATAATTGTGACTTAAATCCTGGCTGTTTTTTTTATATGTCCACATACTCCAGGTTAAGACAATTTCATTGAAAATAAATTTATGCAATACAGGGTTTTGAAATCCTAAAACAATGTGGGTAAAGTAAAGTATGACTTCACGAAACTGACGTCAAATGATGTTGTAATCACTGAATGGTGGGACTAATAAACGGTGAGTTTTACTTTTCCCCGTCATTTTGGAATCTCGAAACCCCTGTATTGTACATTGAACGGGAGAACTGAACATGCCTCTTGATTATATTTTAATATCCTTCGAGACACAGTAAGAAATTTTCATTTCATTTTACTACTTTATATTTCACAGCTACATATTATGGAAAAGAAATTGGTTTACAGTATATGATGTCTTAAAGCTTTTCTTGAATTGTTATTGGTAGTTACTGTAAACCAACTTTCATTCAAGTGTAATTTACTTTTGTGAATTTCACAATCCAAGTCAATTTACGAAAGCTTTTCTCCACAAATTAATATTTACGACGTTGTATATATTGATTGGAATTATCATTCAGTTGTTACATCAGCAAATTTTTATCATCATGGACTTGTTTTGAAATGGAAATCGCAAAATTTAGTAGTCAAGAAAGAAAGTTGATTTACAGTATTTGGAGTTTACGAGCTCTAAATCATTATCTTCAACATCTTAACTTGTTCTCTTGAAATGGAGATGTTAAAAAAGCTCAGATGTTAAAAAAGCCCAGCATTTTGATTTTGAAACAGTATGGAATCCTTACTGTCATTAGGAAATACCATACAATCATCGTCAGTATAAAACAATGAAGCATTATGTACATGCAGATCTACATTATTATTTCAACTCAAAGACCATGTATGATTAGTAATGTGGAGTAGATTAATTCAACTTGCTCCCAACCAAATTTCACATACTGAGTAATTTGAATGAAATATTTGGGTATATGAGATAACCTCTAATCCTGCTGACTTATAATGATGTTTGCTAGTGTATTGACAACTTTGACTGAAATAGCCTGTAATAAGCATTAATACCACATGTACTTTTTATGCAATATTGTTCAAAGATTATTTTGTGAATGTTGCAAGATAAAAAGAATATGAGATCAATGACTCTTTCTATAGTACATGTATTTATAAACTTGTGCATTTTTCTGTTGTGGTCATTATGTATTGAGGAACTATAAACTACGTACATTATTTTGTTGTGGTCACTATGTATTGAGGAACTATAAATCTATGATCATGTTAATTAGTGATTAGGACATTGATTTATAGTAGGCAGAATAAAAACTAAGTCTGTTGTAATGGATGTCATATCGAGATGTCTATTGATCTTCTACAATACCATTACCCATGTTAGAAAATACTGTCTCAATGGTGTATGAAGCGAATCCATTTACCTGGCTAAAAATCATTACCTGTGACAATAGAGCTCAGCTGTTTTATATTATGAAAATTTCTGATGGAATCGATATGTAAATGTCACAAAATAATGGGATGATGCTGGTAGATGCATGGTGATGGGGCCCTTAATGGGGCTGACAGCATGCAGTTACAAAAGCGGGGTTTAAAGCTGGGGCATTTAATTAATGTGGTAGTAGATCCTGTTGGTATGCAGTTTGGGAGTCTAATCTGAGGCAGCCAGGACTGTGATGAATAAAAAAGTTTATATCTAGATTGATGGTGACTAGTATAGGATGAGATTGTATTCACATTGGCTAGTTTATCACATACATGACTCCCAATAATAACCAAGGCTTTATCTGACAGACTTTATAGTCGGTGTTCTGAAAGCATTAGCACTGCACTAAAATGGGATGAATATAAGAATATCACTCTGTAGATTACCAATAGTGGCTATATATACAGGCCCTGCTCTGAGTACACTGGTTAGGTAGGGCTCTATATATATATATATATATGTCGGTAATACATTTTGGGAGCATTAATTATCTATGATACATTTTGGGAGCCTTAATTATCTGTGATACATTTTGGGAGCATTAATTATCTGTGATACATTTTGGGAGCCTTAATTATCTGTGATACATTTTGGGAGCCTTAATTATCTATGATACATTTTGGGAGCCTTAATTATCTGTGATACATTTTGGGAGCATTAATTATCTGTGATACATTTTATGACCCTTAATTATCTATGATATATTTAAGGAGCTTTAATTATCAATGATACATTTTGGGAGCATTAATTATCTATGATATATTTTAGGAGCTTAAATTATCAATGATACATTTTTGGAGCTTTAATTTTCTACGATACATTTTGGGAGCCTTAATTATCTGTGATACATTTTGGGAGCCTTGATTATCTGTGATACATTTTGGGAGCATTAATTATCTATGATACATTTTGGGAGCTTTAATTATCTGTGATACATTTTGGGAGCATTAATTATCTGTGATACATTTTGGGAGCATTAATTATCTGTGATACATTTTGGGAGCCTTAATTATCTATGATATATTTTAGGAGCCTTAATTATCTGTGATACATTTTGGGAGCCTTTATTATCTATGATATGTTTTAGGAGCTTAAATTATCAATGATACATTTTTGGAGCCTTAATTTTCTATGATACATTTTGGGAGCCTTAATTATCTGTGATACATTTTGGGAGCCTTAATTATCTACGATACATTTTGGGAGCCTTAATTATCTATGATACATTTTGGGAGCATTAATTATCTGTGATACATTTTGGGAGCATTAATTTTCTATGATACATCTTGAGAGCCTTAATTATCTGTGATACATTTTGGGAGCCTTAATTATCTGTGATACATTTTGGGAGCATTAATTATCTGTGATACATTTTGGGAGCCTTAATTATCTGTGATACATTTTGGGAGCCTTAATTATCTATGATATATTTTGGGAGCCTTAATTATCTATGATACATTTTGGGAGCCTTAATTATATATGACATATTTTAGGAGCTTAAATTATCAATGATACATTTTGGGAGCCTTAATTATCTGTGACACATTTTGGGAGCTTTAATTATCAATGATACATTTTGGGAGCCTTAATTATCTGTGATACATTTTGGGAGCCTTAATTATCTGTGATACATTTTGGGAGCCTTAATTATCTGTGATACATTTTGGGAGCCTTAATTATCTGTGATACATTTTGGGAGCCTTAATTATCTGTGATACATTTTGGGAGCCTTAATTATCTGTGATACATTTTGGGAGCCTTAATTATCTGTGATACATTTTAGGAGCCTTAATTATCTATGATACATTTTGGGAGCCTTAATTATCTGTGATACATTTTGAGAGCCTTAATTATCTATGATACATTTTGGGAGCCTTAATTATCTGTGATACATTTTGGGAGCCTTAATTATCTGTGATACATTTTGGGAGCCTTAATTATCTATGATACATTTTGGGAGCATTAATTATCTGTGATACATTTTGGGAGCCTTAATTATCTGTGATACATTTTAGGAGCTTTAATTATCTGTGATACATTTTGGAGCATTAATTATCTATGATACATTTTATGAGCCTTAATTATCTGTGATACATTTTGGGAGCCTTAAAGGTAGGTTTCGCCCAATGAAATATAAAGACTACGAAATTGAAATTTATCCTATACATAGATATAATCTTCAGATCATTTTCAATGCATACAGCGAATAATATGGGTGGTCAGTTGCCTAGCTTGACCAGGAAAATACTCCTCTAAAAATAGAGCGAAGTCAAGCTTTACATAGAACATGACGTATTTTTTCCAAAATGAGGCCACAGCAACAAACGGAATTCGAAGCGTGCAACAAAATGTCAGATAGAAGTGACAGTCTTGCCACGGCATGTTTAGTTAAAAAACAACAACAACAAATCGAAGTGCGAGGGACTGTTTATACATATCATACGCTCGCTAACTTTGTACACCAAATATACACGTAGTTAGTCTGCGGCTGTTTGTGCGCTGGCATATGTGTTGAAATTTAACTCACCACGTGCAATGCCGTTACACGAGTCCCAACAGATCCCGGCAAGTTCCGCTTGAGATGTGGCTTCTGTTTCTTCTATTGCTACACGCCATCTCTGAATTTAATTCCCTATAGATATCCTAGGGTGCTACCTAATCCAATATAATTTCCTCCACTTTGTTGCCGATTCAGATATATTTTTTTCATCGCGCACACTTTCGTGTAGCCATTTTGTTTACTTTTAGTGCGTGACAATGCGCATGCGCCAAACTTCGACAACACAATCCATCGCAGCTTCATTTGCATATTATTTTGTCTGACGGACACCGTAATAAATCAAGGATTTCCTTCAATTTTGTATTCAAGACACATTTGTTCAATCTCAAACACATAAAGAAATTTAATTGAGATATTTTAATATGTATTTTTCATCTTTTCTTCCGCTTATCGCATTTCACAAAAAAATATTTATTTGGTTGGGCGAAACCTACCTTTAATTATCTATGATACATTTTGGGAGCCTTAATTATCTGTGATACATTTTAGGAGCCTTAATTATCTATGATCTATTTTAGGAGCTTTAATTATCAATGATACATTTTGGGAGCCTCAATTATCTGTGATACATTTTTAGCTCGCCTATTAGAAGAATAGGGGGAGCTAATGTTGTCACCCCGGCGTCGGCGTCTGCGTCAGCGTTGGCGTCCCATTTCACGTTAAAGTTTTTGAGCAAGTTTCTGTTTCGTCAATTGTTTAAGCTTAAGTCATCATAAATGTTTATGATTTTATTTTCCTAATTTGTATGGATGCTGAACGTGATAATACAACGAATTTGAGGCCCTTTACGGGGTTTTTGAGTCTGTTAATTTGTCATATTTCCATGCTTAAATAGTAAATACTTGAACATCAACTTCTTCTGAATAGGCGAGCTTTGCTGTTCTCCAACAGCTCTTGTTGGAGCCTTAATTATCTGTGACACATTTTGGGAGCCTTAATTATCTGTGATACATTTTGGGAGCCTTAATTATCTGTGATACATTTTGGGAGCCTTAATTATCTGTGACACATTTTGGGAGCTTAATTATCTATGATACATTTTGGGAGCCTTAATTATCTATGATAATTTTGGGAGCTTACATATACATTTTGGGAGCCTTAATTATCTTGATACATTTTTGGGAGCTTGAATTATCAATGATACATTTTGGGAGCCTTAATTATCTGTGATACATTTTGGGAGCCTTAATTATCTGTGATACATTTTGGGAGCCTTAATTATCTGTGATACATTTTGGGAGCCTTAATTATCTGTGATACATTTTGGGAGCTTAATTATCTTTATGAAATTTGGGAGCTTAATTATCTTGATACATTTTGGGAGCCTTAATTATCTGTGATACATTTTGGGAGCCTTAATTATCTGTGATACATTTTGGGAGCTTAATTATCTGTGATACATTTTGGGAGCCTTAATTATCTGTGATACATTTTGGGAGCCTTAATTATCTGTGATACATTTTGGGAGCCTTAATTATCTGTGATACATTTTGGGAGCCTTAATTATCTTGTGATACATTTTGGAGCTAGCCTTAATTATCTGTGATACATTTTGGGAGCTTAATTATCTGTGATACATTTTGGGAGCATTAATTATCTGTGATACATTTTGGGAGCCTTAATTATCTGTGATACATTTTGGGAGCATTAATTATCTATGATACATTTTAGGAGCCTTAATTATCTATGATACATTTTGGGAGCCTTAATTATCTATGATACATTTTGGGAGCCTTAATTATCTGTGATACATTTGGAGCTTATTATCTATGATACATTTTGGGAGCCTTAATTATCTGTGATACATTTTTGGGAGCCTTAATTATCTACGATACATTTTGGGAGCCTTAATTATCTATGATACATTTTGGGAGCATTAATTATCTGTGATACATTTTGGGGAGCATTAATTATCTGTGATACATTTTGGGAGCATTAATTTTCTTGATACATCTTGGAGCCTTAATTATCTATGATACATTTTGGAGCCTTAATTATCTATGATACATTTTGGGAGCCTTAATTATCTATGATACATTTAGGAGCTTATTACTGTGATACATTTTGGAGCTTAATTATCTATGATACATTTTGGAGCATTAATTTATCTATGATACATTTTTATGAGCCTTAATTATCTGTGATACATTTTGGGAGCCTTGATTATCTGTGATACATTTTGGGAGCCTTAATTATCTATGATATATTTTAGGAGCTTAAATATCAATGATACATGTTTGGAGCCTTAATTTTCTATGATACATTTTGGGAGCCTTAATTATCTGTGATACATTTTGGGAGCCCTTAATTATCTACGATACATTTTGGGAGCCTTAATTATCTATGATACATTTTGGGAGCATTAATTATCTGTGATACATTTTGGGAGCATTAATTATCTGTGATACATTTTGGGAGCATTAATTTTCTATGATACATTTTGGGAGCCTTAATTATCTATGATACATTTTGGGAGTCTTAATTATCTGTGATATATTTTAGGAGCTTTAATTATCAATGATACATTTTGGGAGACTTAATTATCTGTGATACATTTTGGGAGCTTTAATTATCAATGATACATTTTGGGAGCCTTAATTATCTTGATACATTTTGGGAGCATTAATTATCTGTGATACATTTTGGGAGCCTTAATTATCTGTGATATATTTTGGGAGCCTTAATTTAACTATGATACATTTTGGGAGCCTTAATTATCTGTGATACATTTTAGGAGCATTAATTATCTGTGATACATTTTGGGAGCCTTAATTATCTGTGATACATTTTGGGAGCATTAATTATCTGTGATATATTTTAGGAGCCTTAATTATCTATGATACATTTTGGGATCCTTAATTATCTATGATACATTTTGAGAGCCTTAATTATCTATGATACATTTTGGGAGCCTTAATTATCTGTGATACATTTTAGGAGCTTTAATTATCTGTGATACATTTTGGGAGCCTTAATTATCTGTGATACATTTTGGGAGCATTAATTATCTGATATATTTTTAGGAGCCTTAATTATCTATGATATATTTTGGGAGCCTTAATTATCTATAATACATTTTGGGAACCTTAATTATTTATGATACATTTTGGGAGCATTAATTATCTGTGATATTATTTTAGGAGCTTTAATTATCAATGATACATTTTGGGAGCCTCAATTATCTGTGATACATTTTTAGCTCGCCTATTAGAAGAATAGGGGGAGCTAATGTTGTCACCCCGGCGTCGGCGTCTGCGTCAGCGTTGCGTCAGCGTTGGCGTCCCATTTCACGTTAAAGTTTTTGAGCAAGTTTCTGTTTCGTCAATTGTTTAAGCTTAAGTCATCATAAATGTTTATGATTTTATTTTCCTAATTTGTATGGATGCTGAATGTGATAATGCAACGAATTTGAGGCCCTTTACGGGGTTTTTGAGTCTGTTAATTTGTCATATTTCCATGCTTAAATAGTAAATACTTGAACATCAACTTCTTCTGAATAGGCGAGCTTTGCTGTTCTCCAACAGCTCTTGTTGGAGCCTTAATTATCTGTGATACATTTTGGGAGCCTTAATTATCTGTGATACATTTTGGGAGCCTTAATTATCTGTGATACATTTTTGGAGCCTTAATTATCTGTGACACATTTTGGGAGCCTTAATTATCTGTGATACATTTTGGGAGCCTTAATTATCTGTGATACATTTTGGGAGCTTAATTATCTGATACATTTTGGGGAGCCTTAATTATCTGTGATACATTTTGGAGCTTAATTATCTGTGACACATTTTGGGAGCCTTAATTATCTGTGATACATTTTGGGAGCCTTAATTATCTGTGATACATTTTGGGAGCCTTAATTATCTGTGATACATTTTGGGAGCCTTAATTATCTGTGATACATTTTTGGAGCCTTAATTATCTGTGACACATTTTGGGAGCCTTAATTATCTGTCACAAATTTTGGGAATTTCAATTATCTGTGATATATTTTAGGAGCCTTAAATATCTGTGATACATTTTGGGAGTCTTAAGCTGATGAAGTTTAGGATGGGACATGTATTGATCATTGAATAACATTGGCTAGCTGTCATACATGTTTCAAGCTGAAGTGCATTCATAAACATATTATTATCAAATGTATACTTGCAGCGGTAAAATTATTTGAAGTCGCATCAAATCTGATGACATTGATGCATATACCGATTGGGTTACTTTGAGGTACCTACAGACAGTAAAACAGTGAATCAATACTGAATCGGAGGGCTACAGAAAAGTGTTTGCATTTAATTAAATGTAATTCATCATTGGACAAATCTCAATAAAAAGCTAACTTTGCAACAGATGGTGAAGTCCCTACCACTATATTCTTAAGTGTAAAGGCATACATTATAAATGTGTCTTTATAGTCCCTTCTGTAATACGATCTCAGTAGGGTTCAGATGCATGTGATTGCTTCAAATTACGTCTGACTAAAAATGCTATTAAGAATTAATTATCCCCCGCCCAACAAAGTTGGAGGGGGATATACAAATGGGTTCCGTCCGTCTGTCTGTCCGTCTGTCCGTCCATACGAATGGTTTCCGGAGCATAACTCTAAAACCAGTAGAGATATTTCCATGAAACTTCATACACACATTGGTCTTATGGTCTAGTAGTGCCTTTTGCTATTTTCTGGTTTTCACTTTTTGTACTTTTTTCTGTAACCATGGAAACATTGCTGAAAATGGCAGATTTTTGTGTAAGAATCGTTTTCGGAGCACAACTCTAAAACCAGCAGAGATATTTCCATGAAACTTTATAGACACATTGTTCTTATGGTCTAGTAGTGCTTTTTGCTATTTTTAGGTTTTCATTTTTTGCACTTTTTCCGTAACCATGGAAACATTGCTGAAAATATCGTAGTTTTGTACCAGGTTCGTTTCCGCAGCATAACTGGAAAACCGGTTGAGATATATGCACGGAACTCCATAGGCACATTAGTCTTATGGTCTAGTAGTGCCTTTTGCTATTTTAAGGTTTTCACTTTTTGTACTTTTTTCTGTAACCATGGAAACATTGCTGAAAATGGCAGATTTTTGTGTAAGAATCGTTTCCGGAGCACAACTCTAAAACCAGCAGAGATATTTCCATGAAACTTCATAGACACATTGTTCTTATAGTCTAGTAGTGTCTTTTGCTATTTTTAGGTTTTCACTGTTTGTGCTTTTTTCTGTAACCATAGAAACATTGCTGAAAATATCATATTTTGTAGCAGGTTCATTTCCGGAGCATAAACCAGCAGAGATATTTCCTCAAAACTTCATAGACACATTCTTTTTATGGTCCAGTAGTACCTTTTTCTATTTTTAGGTTTTCATTTTTGCACTTTTTCCGTTACCATGGAAACATTGCTGAAAATATCATGGTAAATGGTAAATGTTACTTTGCAAAACTCCACCCATCTTTGTATATATAGTCTAATATATATAAATGTCAAGGCTGTATACCTGATTCAACAATTGCAGCCCCGCTCTACTTGAATTATACTCCATCTTTCTTTAGCTCAACTTCCTTTTTCCTGTTTTTTTTTTCATACACATAAGTCTCCACAATCAAACTTACTTTAGCTTTGATATCTCCATTGGCGGGGGATCTGAATGACTATGTCCTTGTTTAATTTGTGTACTTCGGACAGATAACCCTATTTTTAAATTTGTGTACCTCAATTGTTCCATGGCAGTTAAAGCTCAGAAGATGGAGTCGTGCAATTGTCAGATATTGTGTTGTGTACATTAGATAGCGAAAAATATTTTGGTATGAAATCGTTGTGCATGTATGCCAAATATCCCTTCTCATGTTCCTAGACTATTTACTTACATCCAAATGTGAACTTGTTATGGCAATGATTTGGAAAGTTTATAAGAACATGTCCTGAAGGTATTTACTGCTGCAACGCACAGCAATGGTAAATATGCATACATTAAATCTCCAATCTGATAACTATAAAGTTTCTTTTATAATTAAGGACCAAGGATAATTTTATAAGCTGGAATAGTAATGCAGGAAGTGATATAATACGTACAGTACGTTTTGTTTTTACAAAAATGATACATGTCTAGTTGGATACAGTTACAGTTGTCCTTGGCTATTACACCACTTACCAGTTATTACCTGTCGTGATATGTACAGGTAAATTACAAACATTTTACTATGTATTATTTTCTGCAATTTATAGAGATACAGGTTCTGTATTGTCATTCCTGCCATGACTCCAGTAGTGAGTTTGCTATTTATCTGGCATTATTCCTATTGTGTACACTTTGTACTTTTCAGGAATACACTGGATGTTTACAGCGATGTTAGAACTGTGCAGATAGGTTTTCATTGATTTCAAATCAATTCACTATGTTTTCAAGGCCTGGTTCCCTATAAATAATCTCATTAAAACAAGTCTATATTATAAAGCAATGTGACCTTTTTCTTTATACAATATGAATTCACTATCTTGTTTACCTATACAGGGGAGTTCTCTATAGAAGTCTCCATTGATCTACACCTGGATTAAGTATAATACACATCAATTCAAATGGCAGCTTTAATCTGCTAGGTCAAGATCTTGGTGTTGGATTTCAGTATTTCCTTCACTAAATAATCACCGATGCAATTAAATAGACCTGTGTATTCACCTACTTCAATGTCTAAATCCGGAATGACAAGATGGTGCATTTCCTACATTGTTTATACGGTCATGTGAATCCCATTCCGAATCTTTATCTCGTGCATTTTTGAATTGTCACAATAAATCTGTTAATGTGTTTACATTAGTAAAATATATTTAAACTAAATCTGTTATTAGATAAAAACATTAATTGCTAAATATCTTTTTGAGGGGGTGGGGACTTTCTCGGCAGAAAGTTTTAGAAAGTTGCTTTATTTTGTAGTGCTATAGCTATAACTTATGAATTGAGGGTAAGAGTAACTCTGGCAGGCATTGACAGGGCAAAGCGTCCTTATCCAACGGCTTTGGGAGATCTTAAATTGTGTGGGATCACTGGGCTGGATATGATATTGACTGTGTATCTCCTTCAGGTAGTCAGCCCGTCACGGGTCAGTTATTGGGATATTTATAACCAGAATATCATACTTCAGGTCAAAGCTTCTATTATACATGGCAAGCTTCAGTACACTCATTGTAAGCTGAAAAGAAGATTGCCTATCAATAGAAAGTCTTTATAGATATACAAGTGCTTTCTTTCACTTGGGCAATAGCCATCTGATTTGTACAGTTTTGTGTAATGCTTTTGTTTATATGATATGAATACTTTAAGTATATCTTATGTCTTCACCATTCCTTTTAAACATGCATTTTCAATCATCAAATCAATGAAGAGGCTTAATGGCAGGACGTCAATCTGTCAATTTAGTCAAGTACCCAGCCTTCATGGTAAAACCATTAAAGGCATCATGGACTACCAAGTACCACAGCTACTGACTTGTAGCTGCCAAACCTTATTGATTCTGGGGTCATATTACTAGAGGTCAAAGAGAAGGTCGAAGCATCAGGTATTCTGTCTCTAGGTAATTGATTATACTCACCTTGACGGGCTCTTTTCTGGGCAGGTGCTGACTGCTATTTGATGCTGATCATGTGTGATTTTGATGCTTTTCTTGGGTTTAGCTGGAATATAAGCTGACTTCAAAGGTGCAGTATTGATTTAGGGTCAAAAATGAAGGTCAAAATAATTCTTGAAGAAACTGAGCAATTGCAGTCCATTCCGGAATTATAATCTATGAAAAGTAGAACTCAAGTTGATTGTTCTGGAAATCAAAGCTAAAGACGTTTTGTGAGTGATTGCAATCAATGGAAAAAAATGGTTACCAAGATTATATTAATATCCTAGTTGTCAGCAGTTGTGTACTGTATGTTACAGACTAAAGCCTATAGCTCTGTAAGATCTACTGATTAATCAGATATACTGTTGGTAAATAAAAACACAAAGACAGGTTTGGGCCAAAAGTAACCAATATTTAATATTATGTAATATTATGTAATAATACACATTATATATCTTTGGAAACGATAGTCCCTAAATATGAAATATTGGTCTTCTGCTAATAGACAATAACAAACTAGAAACTACAACATAAACAACTAATCACTATAAAAAGAAACATTACAAAGCATAGCTAAATTATATGGGATGGGTGGGATGGGATTTTGTTCCATGAGGAAACACCAACTGTATAGAAATTGAACAGGTGTTGGAACCTGGTGATGACTAGACACCATCACAGTGCTCAGGAGACTGTACTGTACAAGTCCTAGCACAGTAACCTATAGCCCTTCAACCTCTGTCATTGGCTAGAATGTGCCAGAACTAGAATGTGATTGGCTTGTCACCAAACCTCCCCAGCATAGGGATCCCATAAGGGTCTCGGGCCCTAACCCCACATGCTGTACTAAGTCATGTAGCCAGCAGCTGTCAGAGGAAGCAAGGTGACACATTGGCAAGCAAAGGGGGCCCAAAGGACCCATTGCCCCTAGTCTGGCATACCAAGCATGAGTGCACAAAGCCAATAGCTGACAGAGGATGAAAGTGACCCCTGGTCAATCAGAACATGTAAGATAGTGGGACCGCCAGAACCAATTAGGTTTCCACATCCCATCTTATTAATACTGTATTAATGATTTAATACCTACTTTAACATGCCAAATTAACGTTACCAATAAATATAACAGGTTTTTACCAGTTTTCATTGAAAAAAGCCCTAATGTAATTATGTAATAGATGGAATCAAACAGATATGTTTTTCAAATAGCCAATAACACTGTATATGGACCACAGATATGATTGGACAAGTGTAACAATGTTCATATACATTGTTGGTCCTGATAGGTTATGGGATGTAACATTAACCAGAATCTTTAAAAGATTTAGCTTTCAAGAGACAAAAATGTACTGATATTAAAATGATAATAGAAAGTTAACATATAAATATAAAGATATAAATACATTTCAAGTTTGATTGGTTGTAACTGAAAAGATTAACAAATTATCTACACATTTGTATAAACCAATAGATGGCATGTCCATTATCCTGTATTAATTTGTTTTTGTTTTTCTTTCAGATGGAATAACGGTCCTCGTTGATCTTCAATACCAGGACGTCAGCGATGGACATCCAGAACTTTGAGAAAGGGCGTATAAAAGCCCTGCAGGATGAACGAGTGTACATACAGAAAAAGACCTTCACTAAGTGGGCCAATGCCTTTCTGGAAAAGGTGAGCAGTCGTTATAAATCTGTACTCTATCTAACCAGACTTCATCTCTGTTTACAGGAAATATGGTGATGCAAAGTGGACATCCATTTATTTAACCAATGTAATTGTCTCATAAAGTTTGAAGCAGTTTCATTCAGACTGATGTCGGTTACAAACAATAAAAACAAGGGAATAGATATCCATAAACGTCCTGATAGTTATTGAAACTGCTGTTGACATTCATAGTAATTTTACCCATGTCAATGACATTTGCAGTGCAGGTGACATTTGTAAATTTACCAGTGGAATTGCCCCTTTAACAGTATGATATTTAAAATGATCTTTTTATTGTACTGCCATTTTTCTGTCTGATGTAATATTGATGTATTATCTTGGTTATGACATGATCAGTTACAGAAATCGTGAATTATATGGTTTCCCCTGTGAGGAAGGCAACAAACGTTACCAGTTTGATGTGACAGGATAGTGTGTCCATGTCGATTCAGTGAGGCAACACTATAGATTAGGCAAACACCAACAGGACAAAGTGATTCAAAAAAATTCAAGTGATAATTACTTTTTTGGTATTTATTTAGTTGGTCACTCGATCAAGCCTCCGTCTAATTTTCTTCTCTTGGCCCAATATCATTTGCCGATAGCTAACTGCCCTCGGTGTCCTTACAAATGCACCAGGTAACATTTCTACAAAGATTGTGTCATTTATCTCTCCTGATATGTACTCTTTAAGCTCAATCTAAATCATCTTCAAAGGCAGTACGAAGTGTGAAGCTACATGCAGTGGGTTGTTAAGTTAGCTAGCTCCTGACTCCGACGTCACCTTTAAACTTGTCTAATGTCTTTGTTATAACGACAAACGAGGGGACCTTCTGTCTGTCCTTTACAGATAACAAGATACCTGATGGTACCTGTACATGTTTTAGGTATGTTTATGGGGATACCTGAAGAAGATACCTTGAGATGTTATAGGTTTGTCAAGTACGGCCACAAGTTTGTCACACAAGATGTCGGTGTTTTTGTCATGTTTTATAAATCAACATATTTGGTAGTTTATCTTCGATCTAACAAGTTGAATACATTATATGAAAGTTAGGTAAGTCTTCTCCACTATTTGAAGTGGATGTGTACTTCATTCTATTGAATATTGTCTTTGTGGTAATTATTTCTTCAAATACAGGCGTTATAATGTACAGTAATGGAGGCCGTCCATGCTGTACAAACATGCGTATAATATATGATTCCACTGCAGTTGTAATTTATAATGAGCTGCAGGCTGTAATAACACCATCTATATGCATATGTGTGACAATTCTATATCCTCTAGTGACACACACACACACTTACACATCAGAGATTTTACACACCATCATAAGAGGTTCCTTATCCTTGTATCATTAAAATAGATATGACTTGTCTGCTATATTTGTGGAATGCCTTTTACGAAAACCACTTAAGTTTTCCTGACACAAGTTACTTTTCGAAACCAAACAAACATTTCTGTCATCATTAACTTATGGATCCTTAGATGCATTGTTAGAAACTGTTTTAATTTTCACAGTATAGTTACTAAGGAATCCAACAAATGCAAAATTTCTGTACTGTGCTTATTATGGAAACCAAATGCTAATAAGAAGATTTCCCTAGTTACCTATGGAAACCACTGGTAAATTGACAGGATTTATAGGTTACTTATGGAAAACCAGTCTCATATATTGACATGCTTCTCTATAGTTACCTATGGAAACCAGTCTCATATATTGACATGCTTCTCTATAGTTACTTATGGAAACCAGTCTCATATATTGACATGCTTCACTATAGTTACCTATGGAAACCACTCTCATATATTGACATGCTTCACTATAGTTACCTATGGAAACCAGTCTTATATATTGACATGCTTCACTATAGTTACCTATGGAAACCAGTCTCATATATTGACATGCTTCACTATAGTTACCTATGGAAACCAGTCTCATATATTGACATGCTTCACTATAGTTACCTATGGAAACCACTCTCATATATTGACATGCTTCACTATAGTTACCTATGGAAACCAGTCTCATATATTGACATGCTTCACTATAGTTACCTATAGAAACCAGTCTTATATATTGACATGCATGCTTCACTATAGTTACCTATGGAAACCACTCTCATATATTGACATGCTTCTCTATAGTTACCTATAGAAACCAGTCTCATATATTGACATGCTTCACTATAGTTACCTATGGAAACCACTTTCATATATTGACATGCTTTACTATAGTTGCCTATGGAAACCAGTCTCATATATTGACATGCTTCACTATAGTTACCTATGGAAACCAGTCTTATATATTGACATGCTTCCAGTCTTATATATTTGACATGCTTCACTATAGTTACCTATGGAAACCATGCAGTCTCATATATTGGCATGCTTCACTATAGTTACCTATGGAAACCAGTCTCATATATTGACATGCTTCACTATAGTTACCTATGGAAACCAGTCTTATATACTGACATGCTTCACTATAGTTCTCTATGGAAACCAGGCTTATATATTGACATGCTTCACTATAGTTACCTATGGAAACCATGCAGTCTCATATATTGACATGCTTCTCTATAGTTACCTATGGAAACCAGTCTTATATATTGATATACTTCACTATAGTTACCTATGGAAAACCAGTCTCATATATTGACATGCTTCACTATAGTTACCTATGGAATCCAGTCTCATATATTGACATGCTTCACTATAGTTACCTATAAAAACCAGTCTCATATATCGACATGCTTC
Source organism: Argopecten irradians (assembly GCF_041381155.1). Lineage (NCBI taxonomy): Eukaryota > Metazoa > Mollusca > Bivalvia > Pectinida > Pectinidae > Argopecten > Argopecten irradians. The sequence goes on along the minus strand of NC_091136.1, from coordinate 65,011,874 downwards.
TCTATAGTTACCTATGGAAACCAGTCTCATATATTGACATGCTTCACTATAGTTACCTATGGAAACCAGTCTTATATATTGACATGCATGCTTCACTATAGTTACCTATGGAAACCAGTCTTATATATTGACATGCTTCACTATAGTTACCTATGGAAACCATGCAGTCTCATATATTGACATGCTTCTCTATAGTTACCTATAGAAACCAGTCTCATATATTGACATGCTTCTCTATAGTTACCTATGGAAACCAGTCTCATATATTGACATGCTTCACTATAGTTACCTATGGAAACCAATCTCATATATTGACATGCTTCACTATAGTTACCTATGGAAACCAGTCTTATATATTGACATGCTTCACTATAGTTACCTATGGAAACCATGCAGTCTCATATATTGACATGCTTCACTATAGTTACCTATGGAAACCACACTCATATATTGACATGCTTCACTATAGTTACCTATGGATATATATTGACATGCTTCACTATAGTTCCCTATTGAAACCATGCAGTCTCATATATTGACATGCTTCACTATAGTTACCTATGGAAACCAGTCTTATATATTGACATGCTTCACTATAGTTACCTATGGAAACCAGTCTCATATATTGACATGCTTCACTATAGTTACCTATAGAAACCAGTCTCATATATCGACATGCTTCACAATAGTTACCTATGGAAACCACTCTCATATATTGACATGCTTCTCTATAGTTACCTATGGAAACCAGTCTTATATATTGACATGCTTCACTATAGTTCCCTATGGAAACCACTCATATATTGACATGCTTCACTATAGTTACCTATGGAAACCAATCTCATATATTGACATGCTTCACTATAGTTACCTATGGAAACCAGTCTTATATATTGACATGCTTCACTATAGTTACCTATGGAAACCATGCAGTCTCATATATTGACATGCTTCACTATAGTTACCTATGGAAACCACACTCATATATTGACATGCTTCACTATAGTTACCTATGGATATATATTGACATGCTTCACTATAGTTCCCTATTGAAACCATGCAGTCTCATATATTGACATGCTTCACTATAGTTACCTATGGAAACCAGTCTTATATATTGATATGCTTCACTATAGTTACCTATGGAAAACCAGTTTCATATATTGACATGCTTCACTATAGTTACCTATGGAAACCAGTCTCATATATTGACATGCTTCACTATAGTTACCTATGGAAACCAGTCTCATATATTGACATGCTTCACTATAGTTACCTATGGAAACCAGTCTCATATATTGACATGCTTCACTATAGTTACCTATGGAAACCACTCTCATATATTGACATGCTTCACTATAGTTACCTATGGAAACCAGTCTCATATATTGACATGCTTCACTATAGTTACCTATGGAAACCAATTCTTCATATATATGACATGCTTCACTATAGTTTTACCTATGGAAACCAGTCTCATATATATGACATGCTTCACTATAGTTACTATGGAAACCTCTATATATGACAGCTTCACTATAGTTCCTATGACCAGTCTATATATTGACATGCTTCACTATAGTTACCTATGGAAACCAGCATCTATATATTGACATGCTTCACTATAGTTACCTTGAAACCATGCTGCTTCACTATAGTTACCTATGGAAACCAGTCTCATATATTGACATGCTTCACTATAGTTACCTATGGAAACCAGTCTCATATATTGACATGCTTCACTATAGTTACCTATGGAAACCAGTCTTATATATTGACATGCTTCACTATAGTTACCTATGGAAACCAGTCTTATATATTACATGCTTCATATGCATCTATATAGTTACCTATGAAACCATCTATATATTGACTGTCACTATGAAACCATCTATGACATGCTCACTATAGTTACCTATGGAAAACCAGTTTCATATATTGACATGCTTCACTATAGTTACCTATGGAAACCAGTCTCATATATTGACATGCTTCACTATAGTTACCTATGGAAACCAGTCTCATATATTGACATGCTTCACTATAGTTACCTATGGAAACCAGTCTCATATATTGACATGCTTCACTATAGTTACCTATGGAAACCAGTCTTATATATTGACATGCTTCACTACTATAGTTCCCTATGGAAACCACTCATATATATTGACATGCTTCACTATAGTTACCTATGGAAACCAGTCTTATATATTGACATGCATGCTTCACTATAGTTACCTATGGAAACCAGTCTTATATATTGACATGCTTCTCTATAGTTACCTATGGACACCAGTCTCATATATTGACATGCTTCACTATAGTTACCAATAGAAACCAGTCCTTTACATTTGCAGGTCTTGCTGGTTACCTATAGAAACCACTCTGGGAAATTGACCTTTATCACTGGTTTTCACTAGATTATTGTTGGCAGTATTAATTTACCATTGGCAAAATTACACGCTATACAGTTACCTATATAGCAGATGATATAACAGACAGTCACCTTAAGAAAACTCACACAAAGGTGCCTATGATTTGGTCACCATTGGAAACTATCCCGACATTAAATAATTTCTATATATCATATTCTTGTTACTCACTGGCTGCAGAGACCGCCTTAGTAATGTTTGTTTCAATATCCTATGTGTGCCTTTGATTCTTGATATGAAGGAGTTTTATGTTTCTATATTTGCGAAATTTATGTTTAATTTTTATGACAAATCTACATGCAATGTCACGTTCCTGTCTATCTGTTCTTCAGAAATGTAAGGGGAAAACTGCTTTGTCTACTCCTTAAGAATTATAAAAAAAAATCAGTCTAGCTTCCGCTCATTGCTTGTATTCACTGAACTTGAGTCGGACACTGTTGGTGATAATGCAAGATTAAAATTTGGATTTTAGACGGATATGTTGTAAAGGTATGCATTTATATCTAAAGATATGTTTTATTGTGTTTAAACTACAACACAGTTTTTTGGCACACCTTTCAGGTATTATGCAGAGGAATTAAAAAGAAATGCATGTGTGGAGTATGTAATTCAGATAGTAAACCTACACACAATACGCATGGTGCATTTATATCGGGATACCGCCACTTTTATATCTCAAGTTTAGGTGTTGAATTAGTTTGAATTTGTTTTGGTTTAAAGACTTTGAATATCATTTATTTGCATGGCTAATCTTGTTAGATCTTGAATTGCTCTGATATCATAGCTGTGAAAAGTTTGATTTAGAATACAATTAAAACTGTTGGTATATTTTCCTCCCTGTAGGGCCTTTTTAGAAGTCTTTGGTGCTTGTACATATAAAATAAATATTAAGATGAATAGCTGTATTTTGGTATATAAAGAAAACAGTTTCATATAAAGACTTAGATTGTTTCAGTTATTGTTCTAATGACTAATCCCCAAATATAAGTAAACTCTTAACAAGTTAACCAGATTTTCTGTTATTTAGCCAAAATATCCAAGATTAGAACTATGAAACTAATCAGTGGAATCCATTCCGACCGTACCTGAATTTGTGTCATTATGGAATAACAAGATTTGGTATTATGTCATCTGAAGCCTGATAAAAGTTGTAGATCTGTTTAGATAATGAGATAGGATTGGTTTAGATGATTACACAGTGAAAGGTTTACTGGTGTGTGTATGTACTCCCTCATATATTACCAAATCAATGATCTAAGTTCCTGTGTCAATGAAATTTATGGCCCTGCGGAATTCCGAGTTGTAGACATGCATTGTGGGCTTCATCCGTGTGCATATTTCGATATCTCTGCTACATACCTTTGTATCCAGGTAGGTTATTGATCCTACGAATTCCGTCTTCCTGTCCCCTACAACAGCCCTAGCCGGCCAACAAACACACGGATTACACTTTATTGGCTTGTTTGGTGCCAGAAATCTTGACCATCACTTTAAGTCCTTATTTGGTCATGTTCTGGACCATACCCAAACTAAAGTGAATCTTACCTATATTTAAAAAGCAGAAATGCCTGCCAATACACATAACTCCTTAGTTTGTAATATCTATTGGGTTGTAAAACAAAGTCTTGTAGAAGTACATTCTGTTTGTACCATTGGCTTTCCGTTTAAACATTTTTATAAGTTTTGTAAGTTTCCGTTAGAGTGTTCATCGCCCACATTATTAGTTACTTTGATAAATTCATGCAATTTATTTCTATTGCTCAAATAACAATATTTACCTTTGGAACCTTCCTTGTCAAGTTAATTAAAAAACATTGGTGCTTGATTGAACAATTCTTTAAATGTAGGTATCTATTTTGTATGATTTAAACCTGAAATACAATTTTCTAATAACTGTACCTAAAGAAACAACAAAAAACTCTGTACAAATATGGGATCTCCAACTTTAGAGATAAACTTTACTCCTGGAGAATGAGAACAAATTTGTGGGTACTTATGGTACATAAATAAAGGTAAAATCATGAGTGCATGTTTAGGGTAACTACGGTAAGCATTAGTCTGCTTCTGTTGGTTCTCTCACAGCATGTTCAGGGTAACTACGGTAAGCAGTAGTCTGCTTCTGTTGGTTCTCTCACAGCATGTTCAGGGTAACTACGGTAAGCAGTAGTCTGCTTCTGTTGGTTCTCTCACAGCATGTTCAGGGTAACTACCGTAAGCAGTAGTCTGCTTCTGTTGGTTCTCTCACAGCATGTTCAGGGTAACTACGGTAAGCAGTAGTCTGCTTCTGTTGGTTCTCTCAGCAGTTCATGTTCGTAAGCAGTAGTTGCTTCTGTTGGTTCTCTCACAGCATGTTCAGGGTAACTACCGAAGCAGTAGTCTGTACAGCAGTAGTCTGCTTCTGTTGGTTCTCTAACAGCATGTTCAGGGTAACTACGTAGTTGGTTCTCTCACAGCATGTTCAGGGTAACTACAGTAGCTGTTTGTCTCTACAGCAGTTCAGGGTAACTACCGTAAGCAGTAGTCTGCTTCTGTTGTTCTCTAACGCATGTTCAGTCTGTAAGCAGTAGTCTGCTTCTGTTGGTTCTCTCACAGCAGTAGTCTGTTCAGGGTAACTACTACGTAAGCAGTAGTCTGCTTCTGTTGGTTCTCTCACAGCATGTTCAGGGTAACTACCGTAAGCAGTAGTCTGCTTCTGTTGGTTCTCTAACAGCATGTTCAGGGTAACTACTGTAAGCAGTAGTCTGCTTCTGTTGGTTCTCTCACAGCATGTTCAGGGTAACTACTGTAAGCAGTAGTCTGCTTCTGTTGGTTCTCTCACAGCATGTTCAGGGTAACTACCGTAAGCAGTAGTCTGCTTCTGTTGGTTCTCTAACAGCATGTTCAGGGTAACTACTGTAAGCAGTAGTCTGCTTCTGTTGGTTCTCTAACAGCATGTTCAGGGTAACTACCGTAAGCAGTAGTCTGCTTCTGTTGGTTCTCTCACAGCATGTTCAGGGTAACTACCGTAAGCAGTAGTCTGCTTCTGTTGGTTCTCTAACAGCATGTTCAGGGTAACTACTGTAAGCAGTAGTCTGCTTCTGTTGGTTCTCTAACAGCATGTTCAGGCTAACTATAAGGTATCCTCATAAAAGTCAGACTTGTAGTTAGTTTGATGTTCAATATAGAAGGTCCACTTGTTAAACTGCTTGCCGGAGGTTAATTATATCAAGGTGAAACGTCCTAAAACAAGTCAAACTGCAAGTTTAAGGTAATTACGGTAAATGGAATTCAGATCTGATGGGTCAGAAATGCATTTGTGACACAAAGAAGAGATCTGCACATTATATATGCATTCTTTGATATTATAATGCAGAGCGGAGAAAAGGAATTTCCTAAATGATTTATGAATCTGACATATGTTTGCGATATAATATACTGTATTATCCCCCATACTTGATATTGAGCTGTAGGATGTATGAGAAATAAGTAGGACATTCCATGTATTGATTTCCTATCCGAGATTTGTCACGCTTAGTAGGAGCAGTAACAATATAGGTGTGCAGCAGGATCACATATTTATTATTACCTAGTATAAAATACAATTAGGTATTAATATGCATGACAAAGCAGTTAATTTAATCATATTCTATTGATGCATTTTAATTACTGGCAAAGAAATCATTTTCCAAGGTAACACGCGGTAAACGTACAAGTTTATTTTAGCACAGGTGCGAAAAACTGTAAAATATAATTTATTAGCACGGAATTAAATTAGATCAATTCAGTGGTTCAATATCAGAAATACAGGTTTATGAAATTAAGCACTGTACATGAATTAGCACTTCAAAGACGCACAAAACATATACAGGAACAATACTGTTTATACCTGGGTACCTTCAGACATGGGAGGACAATCAGCTAAAATCTCACCCAGACTCATTGAGTTACACATTTCCCGTGATAGGCCACACTTTATGGTCTAATAATTCGGAGGATTGTGTCATCAATTGTGTCGGACGGTTACCATATACATCTGTAAACCGCGCTGAACTGGCTTGGCGTGACCCTCTGAAAGGAGAAGGCCTGTGAAAATATTTTAGTTGGATATCTCAATCTCTTTAGATTGAATGTGTTTCATTTGCACAAACTCAAAACAGTTGTTGGTTTTGCTTAGTGAACATGTGCCCCATGTCTTAATGCATAAGATTAACAGAGCCGATGTCAACACCTCAAAGTAATCGGTCTTGATCAGACATACCTGTAATACATTAGGTGTCAGCTAATTAAGGGCACCTACAGCCAGGTAAACAGAACACCTGTATGATCACCAATACACTAGCTCACACTGTCTATTGTGTACAGGTGTAACCCTTATACAAAATCAGGGCTGGTTCTATTGCATCTGGTAGAAAATACAAAGTCAAAACAATTGAGATTGTACCATTGTTTAATGATAATTAACTAGTTATGTGTTTTTGCATCCTTAAATACTGTGTTTTCCAAACTTTTCTCAAGATCCTAATTTTATTGGCATGATCTTTGAGGATATATATCTTTGGCATTCATCAGTATCAAGAGACTTATAGTGAACAATCTTACCATTTGTCCATATGGGTCTTGCCAACAGTTACATGTACAGATGTATAATTATTGGTATCACTGCTTATAACTCTATGTTCTGGAAGTACTTAACATCACCTGCACCACGAGAAATGAAAACCGAATTCCTAAGAATAAAATCGAATAAAGCATTCTGTGTAAAGATGAACTACCTTCAGTATTTGTTGGCAAATCTAGCTAATATCTCTTAACTATCTTTAAACATGCCATTTTTTACATCTCTAAAATATATCTGTGTAATTATTCTGAATATTAATGGAAATGCTGAAAATAATGATATACCTTTAATGAGTAAAGAAGTGAGAAGAGTATGTAAACTTGTTGATTGACTTTCATGTGTTTGTCCTTCATTACAGGCAAGACTGGAAATCAAGGATCTCTTTACTGATCTTGCTGATGGCAAGATCTTAATGAAACTTTTGGAGATAATTTCGGGAGAAACCGTCGGTAAACCTAACAAGGGGTTAATGCGAGTACAGAAGGTGGAAAACTGCAGCAGATGTTTGAAATTCTTAGCTACAAAGGTAAGGTATAACATCCAGACAGCAATGGATTATAAAACTTCTATATGAATAATATCTGGAGGTGGTGAGGAATCCAAAGTATATGACTACTTGGGATGACCAATCTAAAGAGGGAGAGAGAAAGGACTGTGTTATGTCTTCAAGCTTTTACAAGCTAGTTTGTCCTCATAGCTGGTGTGAAGATAATTATGGGATGTCAGGACTTGGAATTCTGTGGTTGGCCTAAAAGGTTTGCCTGTGTTCAGATGTACCCCACTGGTCAGTAAGGGTAGCATTATCTAGGTGTTTTTTGTCATACAGACTAACACATCAAAACTGCTGATATTGTTTGTTCATTGGACCAGGAAAACACTTGATTTTGTATAAATATGACTTGAAGGCAGGGGTAATGTGTCCCATAGATCTACTACAATACACCATTCAGAATCAGACCATGTGTTAATGACTGCCTTGGTAGGCACCTTCCATCGATGGAGTATCTGCACCCATATTTATGACAAGAGTAAATGTAAAATTCATTTTAGAAATTGATAGTGATCCTCGTGATGTAGATAAATAGGTACACACCATAATGATGTGTCCAGCCTAGTATTCCCAACAGGTCCAACTTAGCGAGGTGTTCATTCATCCACACAAAAATAACCTTCAGAACAGGAATTTCATTTGTAAACCTGCGGGACAATTTATTGGAAAAGCGTTGTTGCGGAAGAGATACAATGTTTAGAATTGTTTGTCAGGAATGTTGTACGATTTCCTGAAGTCTAGCATTGTGCACAACTTCTGCCAATTGTAATTTTACTCACACTCACTGATGTAGATGTTGCTTATGAAATATGATATAAAATTGCACTTGGTGTTTGATTAATCACGCTGTGAAAAGCCAGGTATATTTTTGTGTATTTTAATGTATTTAGCTAGAAGCTTCTTTGTATATACACAGCCAAAGACATTTTAAGATGGGGCCCCTCGAGTAGTAGCTGGTGGTTCCTTCAACCAAATAACAGATAGCTATATTCCAGAACATTCCATCGGATTACTTAGTATTAGGGTGTCGCCCTGTAAACAGGCAGGGACTTTGATATGAGAGTTTCTTAGTCTAGAAGCTTAGTTAAAGTATTCTGGATCAAACCTGTGAATGGTTTTGATGGTGATGCTGAACATCTATAGTTACTTTTACAAAATTAAGTTTCATCCTCCATCTGTGTGAGAACATAGAGGTTACCATTAGGTAATAGGAATACTTTTTTGCTCTAAATTCTCTGTCATTATTAATGTTACTAACAATAAGATCTCTAGCAGGTGCTTTCACCAGTTGAAAATGAACAAAATCCTAAAACTAACAATCAGTTTGTATCTGCTAGTGTTTACTACTATCATCTACATAGGTTGAACTCTGGCTGACATGTTCCATATTATGTGGATTTTCCTTATAATTTAATGATGATTGGATGATTGTGGATTGTTTTCAGGGAGATTATAGGGGTCAAATGTCAGATGTGGTATTCTCATGTCATTGCTAATGTGAAATGTTGACATGTAGGCGGATGTAAAAGTTGTTAGTTTTTCATCTGATGTTTCTAGTCTCATATGGAAAAATTGAAGTATCTGAATCATAATCTGCACTTTTAGTTTAACTAATTAAATTTTGAAAGTGACTAAAGGCCTTTTTAGCTTTTTTGATTGTTCATATTGCAGTATTTATCAATATAAATGTTAACTGGTAAGATAAATGGAAGACATCAAATTTATGATGAAAATAAGAATGAAAATAAAACACATTTATAAACTCGTACTACATGGTATGCCTGGCTATAACTCCTTATTCTCTGTTCCTACCAGATGTCTGTGATATGTGTATAACAAACTAGGCTTATAACAAAGTAATGTGTCTCCACACTCATCATCACCATGTTTTTCTGCAAACATTGAAGGTCATAGTTTATCACAGTGACACTTAATGGAGTAATGCTTAGATGCATGCTTATTCTTATTGTATATAGATGCTTCAACTGATGGTGTTCCATCTATTGCAGGTGTACTTTGAGAATATTGGAGCAGAAGATATTGTGGATGGAAATCCTCGCCTCATTCTCGGTCTTATATGGACTATAATCCTTCGCTTCCAGATTCAGGAAATCGAAATAGAAGTGGTAAGATATTTAGATTCTTTTGACAATTGAATTTTTTCCAACACTCTGTTATTACAAGTACCACCATGTATTTTCCTCAGACTGTTCTAGTTTCACCAAGATTACAACTTTTACACCATTAAGGAATAAATATAGATGAGAGTGACTTCAGCTTTTCATCATGCATAAGCTAGCTGCCATGAATTAGAATCCAACATGGAAATAATGTTTCAGCTAGATTCTAGTTTGTTACATCTAACTCAATTTTGTGATCAATTTCTCAGCAGAACTTTTCACTCAAGCTGTAAAATTGCAGCCATGAAATCCAGTTTTATAGGGTGACCTTGGAACTAAAGACTGTTTAAATGATGCTTTTGATTTCAGGATGAGGAATCATCTGAGAAGAGATCAGCTAAAGATGCTTTACTGTTATGGTGTCAACGAAAGACTCAGGGGTAAGCTAGTGTAGCTATACACTCAGGGGTAAGCTAGTGTAGCGATACGCTCAGGGGTAAGCTAGTGTAGCAATACGCTCAGGGGTAAGCTAGTGTAGCGATAGGCTCAGGGGTAAGCTAGTGTAGCGATACGCTCAGGGGTAAGCTAGTGTAGCGATACGCTCAGGGGTAAGCTAGTGTAGCAATACGCTCAGGGGTAAGCTAGTGTAGCGATAGGCTCAGGGGTAAGCTAGTGTAGCGATACGCTCAGGGGTAAGCTAGTGTAGCAATACACTCAGGGGTAAGCTAGTGTAGCGATACGCTCAGGGTTAAGCTAGTGTAGTCAGGGGTAAGCTAGTGTAGCAATACGCTCAGGGGTAAGCTAGTGTAGTCAGGGGTAAGCTAGTGTAGCGATACACTCAGGGGTAAGCTAGTGTAGCAATACGCTCAGGGGTAAGCTAGTGTAGTCAGGGGTAAGCTAGTGTAGCGATACACTCAGGGGTAATCTAGTGTAGCAATACGCTCAGGGGTAAGCTAGTGTAGCAATACGCTCAGGGGTAAGCTAGTGTAGCAATGCGCTCAGGGGTAAGCTAGTGTAGCAATACGCTCAGGGGTAAGCTAGTGTAGTCAGGGGTAAGCTAGTGTAGTCAGGGGTAAGCTAGTGTAGTCAGGGGTAAGCTAGTGTAACAATACGCTCAGGGGTAAGCTAGTGTAGTCAGGGGTAAGCTAGTGTTGTCAGGGGTAAGCTAGTGTAGCGATACACTCAGGGGTAAGCTAGTGTAGCAATACGCTCAGGGGTAAGCTAGTGTAGTCAGGGGTAAGCTAGTGTAGCGATACACTCAGGGGTAAGCTAGTGTAGCAATACGCTCAGGGGTAAGCTAGTGTAGCAATACGCTCAGGGGTAAGCTAGTGTAGCAATACGCTCAGGGGTAAGCTAGTGTAGCAATATGCTCAGGGGTAAGCTAGTGTAGTCAGGGGTAAGCTAGTGTAGTCAGGGGTAAGCTAGTGTAGTCAGGGGTAAGCTAGTGTAGCAATACGCTCAGGGGTAAGCTAGTGTAGTCAGGGGTAAGCTAGTGTAGTGATACACTCAGGGGTAAGCTAGTGTAGCAATACGCTCAGGGGTAAGCTAGTGTAGTCAGGGGTAAGCTAGTGTAGTGATACACTCAGGGGTAAGCTAGTGTAGTCAGGGGTAAGCTAGTGTAGCAATACACTCAGGGGTAAGCTAGTGTAGCAATACGCTCAGGGGTAAGCTAGTGTAGTCAGGGGTAAGCTAGTGTAGTCAGGGGTAAGCTAGTGTAGCAATACGCTCAGGGGTAAGCTAGTGTAGTCAGGGGTAAGCTAGTGTAGCGATACACTCAGGGGTAATCTAGTGTAGCGATACACTCAGGGGTAAGCTAGTGTAGCGATACACTCAGGGGTAAGCTAGTGTAGTCAGGGGTAAGCTAGTGTAGTCAGGGGTAAGCTAGTGTAGTCAGGGGTAAGCTAGTGTAGTGATACACTCAGGGGTAAGCTAGTGTAGCGATATGCTCAGGGGTAAGCTAGTGTAGGCAGGGGTAAGCTAGTGTAGTCAGGGGTAAGCTAGTGTAGCAATACGCTCAGGGGTAAGCTAGTGTAGCGATACACTCAGGGTTAAGCTAGTGTAGCAATACGCTCAGCGGTAAGCTAGTGTAGCAATACGCTCAGGGGTAAGCTAGTGTAGTCAGGGGTAAGCTAGTGTAGCAATACGCTCAGGGGTAAGCTAGTGTAGTCAGGAGTAAGCTAGTGTAGCGATACACTCAGGGGTAAGCTAGTGTAGTCAGGGGTAAGCTAGTGTAGTCAGGGGTAAGCTAGTGTAGCAATATGCTCAGGGGTAAGCTAGTGTAGCAATACGCTCAGGGGTAAGCTAGTGTAGCAATACGCTCAGGGGTAAGCTAGTGTAGTCAGGGGTAAGCTAGTGTAGTCAGGGGTAAGCTAGTGTAGCAATACGCTCAGGGGTAAGCTAGTGTAGTCAGGGGTAAGCTAGTGTAGTCAGGGGTAAGCTAGTGTAGTGATACACTCAGGGGTAAGCTAATGTAGCAATAACTCAAGGGTAAGCTAGTGTAGCAATACACTCAGGGGTAAGCTAATGTAGCAATAACTCAGGGGTAAGCTAGTGTAGTCAGGGGTAAGCTAGTGTAGCGATACACTCAGGGGTAAGCTAGTGTAGTAATATGCTCAGGGGTAAGCTAGTGTAGTCAGGGGTAAGCTAGTGTAGTGCTCAGGGGTAAGCTAGTGTAGCAATACGCTCAGGGGTAAGCTAATGTAGCAATAACTCAGGGGTAAGCTAGTGTAGCAATACACTCGGGGTAAGCTAGTGTAGCAATACACTCAGGGGTAAGCTAGTGTAGCAATATGCTCAGGGGTAAGCTAGTGTAGTCAGGGGTAAGCTAGTGTAGTGCTCAGGGGTAAGCTAGTGTAGTGATATGCTCAGGGGTAAGCTAGTGTAGCAATACGCTCAGGGGTAAGCTAGTGTAGTCAGGGGTAAGCTAGTGTAGCAATACGCTCAGGGGTAAGCTAGTGTAGTCAGGGGTAAGCTAGTGTAGCAATACACTCAGGGGTAAGCTAGTGTAGTCAGGGGTAAGCTAGTGTAGCAATACGCTCAGGGGTAAGCTAGTGTAGCAATACGCTCAGGGGTAAGCTAGTGTAGTCAGGGGTAAGCTAGTGTAGCAATACACTCAGGGGTAAGCTAGTGTAGTCAGGGTTAAGCTAGTGTAGCAATAAGCTCAGGGGTAAGCTAGTGTAGCAATACGCTCAGGGGTAAGCTAGTGTAGTCAGGGGTAAGCTAGTGTAGCAATACGCTCAGGGGTAAGCTAGTGTAGCAATACGCTCAGGGGTAAGCTAGTGTAGCAATACGCTCAGGGGTAAGCTAGTGTAGCAATACGCTCAGGGGTAAGCTAGTGTAGTCAGGGGTAAGCTAGTGTAGTCAGGGGTAAGCTAGTGTAGCAATACACTCAGGGGTAAGCTCGTGTAGTCAGGGGTTAGCTAGTGTAGCAATACGCTCAGGGGTAAGCTAATGTAGCAATATGCTCAGGGGTAAGCTAGTGTAGCGATACGCTCAGGGGTAAGCTAGTGTAGTGATACGCTCAGGGGTAAGGTCACATTGAGTAATCCCAAGGGGTAAGGTTACATTGAGTAATCCCCAGGGGTAAGGTCACATTGCGTTATCTCCAGGGGTTAGGTTACATTGTGTAATCCCCAGGGGTAAGGTTATATTGAATAATCCCTAGGGGTAAAATAACATTGAGTAATCCCCAGGGGGAAGGTTATATTGAATACTCCCTAGGGGTAAGATAACATTGAGTAAACCCCAGGAGTAAGGTTATATTGTGTATGCCCCAGGGGTAAAGTAACATTGAGTAATCCCCAGGGGTAAGGTTATAGAGAGTAATCCCCAGGGCTAAGGTTACATTGTGTAATCCCCGGGGGAATGGTTATATTGAGTAATCCCCAGGGGTAAAGTCACATTGAGTAATCCCCAGGGGTAAGGTCACATTGAGTAATCCCCAGGGGTAAAGTCACATGGAGTAATCTCCAGGGGGGAGTTAACATTGAGTAATCCTCAGGGGTAAAGAAAAAATGAGTTATCCCCTGGGGTAAGGTAACATTGAATAATCCCCAGGGGTCAAGTAACATTTAGCAATACCCAAGGTTAGGTTACATTGAGTAATCCACAGGGGTAAGGTTAAATATAGTAATCCCCAGGGGTAAGGTTATATAGAGTAATCCCAGGGGTAAGGTTACATTGTGTAATCCCCAGGGGAAAGGTTATATTGAGTAATCCCCAGGAGTAAGGTTTCATTGTGTAATCCCCAAGGGTAAGTTTATACTGAGTAATTCCCAGGGGTAGAGTAACATTGAGTAATCCCCAAGGGTAAGGTTATATACAGTAATCCCCAGGGTTAAGGTTACATTGTGTAATCCCCAAGGGTAGGGTAACATTCAGTAACCCCTAGGTATAAGGTTATATAGAGTAATTACCAGGGGTAAAGTAATTTTTAGTAATCCCAAGGGGTAAAGTAACATGAGTAATCCCCAGGGATACGGTTACATTGAGTAATCCCCAGGGGCAAGGTAACATTGAGTAATACCCAGGGGTAAAGTAATATTTAGTAATCCTAAGGGGTAAGCTACTATTGATCATTGCTCATCATTTGATCTTGGGTAAATAAAGAAAAAGATATTCTGATAAAACAAAAAGACTTAAGCCATATACAATATGATTAGAGGGTAGAAATTTGGCCTATTGGAAGACTTTAGTGGTATTACATCATGGTGAGATCTGTAGTGGTTAGAGGTATTCCTCTCAGCAGTAGACTATGTCATCTACAAATTATTCATAACCTGTGGTTTACTTGGGTTTCCTGTCTATGTACCTGGGTGATGGCATTGTCACTCTACGCTATGTACCTATTAAATGATTCCTATGCCAGTGAGGTCCGTGTTTACCTATAAATTATTCACATCATTGCGTAACTTTTCTGTTGTATTCTGCCAATTCAAGATTATGGGCTAAGGGAAATGACTGGGGTTCCCTTTGAAAATGTACTTGAGGTGCTATAATTATACATACTGTTTTGTATTTTGTATAAGTGATAAATATGACGAATTCAAGATTGATATCAATGTAAATAAGATGAATTGGGTATGTCCATGTATAGGGATCAATAATTGTGTGCAGGTAACATCGATATCAGGATAATTGAAAAAGCTTGATAAAAAAATACAGGTAAACTCACGTAATGTATTTGCTTATAGAAACTTATTATTCAAATTAGAAATATTTCCTGAACTGACGCTATTAAAGTTTTCTTCCTTAGACATTGCTCTGAATACACAGATGTTCTTCAATTATTCTTATAAAGTTCAAACAAAGTAAATGGACTATCAGATCACTGTAACTTGATGGAAGTGAATGTTGTACAGATAGTCTAATTATCAATAATCAGCAAGGCCAACGCTGACGTTATCCAACCTTTACAGTGATATTGAAAGGCAACAGATTGTTCAAGTATGGATTTCACTAAACAAAAAAAGCACAAAGTAATTTACTGTGAAAAGTGTTAGATTCCTGTTTTGTTGACAGTAAAACAGGTTTTCAGTGATTTGGTAGCGTTTTAAATATAATGTATTTGATATTTAGGCAGTGAGTCAGACCGTGTAATGTCTACTCTGTGAGGTCTTTACTACACTTGTAAAATTGATTTACCTGGTCGGACTCTAGCTAGTGTTGTACAAACTTATGGCAATGCTGCAGTGTTTTTATATACATACCATGAATAAACCATACCTGGCTGTTTTATCTGATGTTTAATTACCACAACTTACTGCTAGGAACTTGGCGAGGATTCTGCTGGCTTTGCAATAAAATCATGAATTTTAGCTGTACTGTTGAGGCATTTTATCCCCCACTGCTGGCATTGTGACAGTAATGGCCAATGAGCTAGGAACACTACAATTGTCAACACTATGATTGTCACTGATTTTAATGATTCACTTCATTATACTGTATAATTTCAGGAAAGATCGTAAGAGCAGGTGAAATTTGAGCTACTTAAGCACTGTCCTGAGAGCAACTGTCTGTATCGTACTCCGTAAACCATTGACACCATAAACAAATAATCATCCAGTACACTCATTCCTAAAGCACCTGCCATACCATGATTGATGAAGAATCGATAAAGAAGTTGATTTTATCCTCACACATGCACTGATCTCTAGTTAGCTAATCATATCCCATATTATATATATCTGGGGTATCAATCATTTCATAGATTAAAGCTTTAAGGTTACAGTTAAAAGGATACAAACATAAAAAAATATCTACTTTATTAATACCAACAACATGCTGGTATATTTTTGAGCATGCTCCTATGAGATCATATGATTATTGAAAAATTACTGTACTAATTGTTAGTTAGGAAAATGAAATTGATATGTCATCATAATTCATTCATAAAGTCTTTATGTGTTCTCATCCTTGTCATCTTTTTAAAAATATTTTGGAAACAAATGTTACATTTACAGATGAACAAGTATATATACTGAAATTTAGTATATCAGAACTGGTATTATTGGTTTCTGTACCAATGTTGTCCTCTCTTACAGGTATCCTGGAGTTAACATTACAAACTTCTCTAGCAGCTGGAGAAATGGACTGGGATTTAACGCCCTTATACACGCTCACAGGTAACGTACCTAACTCAAGATATTAGTTGTATGGAATAAGGTAACACAACTCGTTATGAGGACCATCAACCTTGCGCCTTCTTCAAGTTCTGGCTAAAATGTCAATGTTGCCATTTACAGTTTTAAGGAAACCGCCACCTCTCCCTTTGCTAATACCTCCATTGTTATGTGCCCACTATGAATGATGGGAGGTCATTTAGTGATTATTCATGCCTGTTCTGTAGCATCATGTCCCATGGTGGCCGGTTCTGTAGCATCATGTCCCATGGTGGCCGGTTCTGTAGCATCATGTCCCATGGTGGCCGGTTCTGTAGCATCATGTCCCATGGTGGCCGGTTCTGTAGCATCATGTCCCATGGTGGCCTGTTCTGTAGCATCATGTCCCATGGTGGCCTGTTCTGTAGCATCATGTCCCATGGTGGCCTGTTCTGTAGCATCATGTCCCATGGTGGCCTGTTCTGTAGCATCATGTCCCATGGTGGCCGGTTCTGTAGTATCATGTTCATTGGTGGCCTGTTCTGTAGCATCATGTCCCATGGTGGCCGGTTCTGTAGTATCATGTTCATTGGTGGCCTGTTCTGTAGCATCATGTCCCATGGTGGCCTGTTCTGTAGTATCATGTTCATTGGTGGCCGGTTCTGTAGCATCATGTCCCATGGTGGCCTGTTCTGTAGCATCATGTCCCATGGTGGCCGGTTCTGTAGCATCATGTCCCATGGTGGCCTGTTCTGTAGCATCATGTCCCATGGTGGCCGGTTCTGTAGCATCATGTCCCATGGTGGCCGGTTCTGTAGTATCATGTTCATTGGTGGCCTGTTCTGTAGCATCATTTCCCATGGTGGCCTGTTCTGTAGCATCATGTCCCATGGTGGCCTGTTCTGTAGCATCATGTCCCATGGTGGCCTGTTCTGTAGCATCATGTCCCATGGTGGCCTGTTCTGTAGCATCATGTCCCATGGTGGCCTGTTCTGTAGCATCATGTCCCATGGTGGCCGGTTCTGTAGCATCATGTTCATTGGTGGCCTGTTCTGTAGCATCATGTCCCATGGTGGCCGGTTCTGTAGCATCATGTCCCATGGTGGCCGGTTCTGTAGCATCATGTCCCATGGTGGCCTGTTCTGTAGCATCATGTCCCATGGTGGCCGGTTCTGTAGCATCATGTCCCATGGTGGCCGGTTCTGTAGCATCATGTCCCATGGTGGCCTGTTCTGTAGCATCATGTCCCATGGTGGCCGGTTCTGTAGCATCATGTCCCATGGTGGCCGGTTCTGTAGCATCATGTCCCATGGTGGCCGGTTCTGTAGCATCATGTCCCATGGTGGCCGGTTCTGTAGCATCATGTCCCATGGTGGCCGGTTCTGTAGCATCATGTCCCATGTGGCCTGTTCTGTAGCATCATGTCCAATGGTGGCCGGTTCTGTAGCATCATGTCCCATGGTGGCCGTTCTGTAGCATCATTTCCCATTGTGGCCTGTTCTGTAGCATCATTTCCCATTGTGGCCTGTTCTGTAGCATCATTTCCCATTGTGGCCTGTTCTGTAGCATCATGTCCCATGGTGGCCGGTTCTGTAGCATCATGTCCCATGGTGGCCGGTTCTGTAGCATCATGTCCCATGGTGGCCGGTTCTGTAGCATCATGTCCCATGGTGGCCGTTTCTGTAGCATCATGTCCCATGTGTGGCCTGTTCTGTAGCATCATGTCCCATGGTGGCCGGTTCTGTAGCATCATTCCCATGTGGCGGTTCTGTAGCATCATTTCCCATTGTGGCCTGTTCTGTAGCATCATTTCCCATGTGGCGTTCTGTGCATCATTTCCATGTGGCCTGTTCTGTAGCATCATTTCCATTGTGGCCTGTTCTGTAGCATCATTTCCCATTGTGGCCTGTTCTGTAGCATCATGTCCCATGGTGGCCGGTTCTGTAGCATCATGTCCCATGGTGGCCGGTTCTGTAGCATCATGTCCCATGGTGGTGGCCGGTTCTGTAGCATCATGTCCCATGGTGGCCGGTTCTGTAGCATCATGTCCCATGGTGGCCGGTTCTGTAGCATCATGTCCCATGTGGCCGGTTCTGTAGCATCATTTCCCATTGTGGCCTGTTCTGTAGCATCATGTCCAATGGTGGCCGGTTCTGTAGCATCATGTCCCATGGTGGCCTGTTCTGTAGCATCATGTCCCATGGTGGCCGGTTCTGTAGCATCATGTCCCATGGTGGCCGGTTCTGTAGCATCATGTCCCATGGTGGCCGGTTCTGTAGCATCATGTCCCATGGTGGCCGGTTCTGTAGCATCATGTCCCATGGTGGCCGGTTCTGTAGCATCATGTCCCATGGTGGCCGGTTCTGTAGCATCATGTCCCATGGTGGCCTGTTCTGGTTTTTAATGGAGGCAAAGGAATTAAAAGTCTTTGTTTAATTCATCATAAATAGAATTGAGTATTCATCATGTCTTCAAGTTAAAAGCCAAACTATGAAACTTGAAATCTTTGAAATGTTCTTGTTTTATGATGAGTTGTTGGTTGTATTTTGCAGACCCGACCTGATAGACTATGACAGACTTGCTCCAGAGGAGCACATAGAAAACCTCAACAATGCTTTCACATGTGCCAACAGCCAGCTGGGTATCCCTCCCATCCTGGATGCTGAGGGTAAGGACAAAAAGTACACTTCTGTATACATTCATGTATTAAAGTTTTACAGAGAAATTGGCAGATATTCGGATAAGTCAGATATTAAATATATATACAAAGACATTAATTGTATACAAGGACCTGTATTAGACTTATATAAAGTTAAAAACAAGACATATAAATATTGGTTGTATCCAAGGCTGAATAATGGACATCTAGAAATGTGTTCTTTATCTTTTAGATGTGGATGTGAACCGACCAGATGAGAAATCTATCATCACCTACGTGGCCTCTTATTACCATTACTTTGCCAAGATGAAGAGTGAGATGACAGGAGGAAAGAGGATTGCCAAGGTAACAGAAATGACTCTGTTTAATAAATGATTTCTATTGGATGAAATTGTTAGAGTGACAAAAGTTTTATTAAAGGCGTATTCAACAGCAACAGTAATATTTGATTGTTGGTTAAGTTATTCCCCTTTATACAAAGATCATACGTCTGATTCTTGAGAGTAAAAAATTCATGGTGACTGAGTTATCTCCCCTTGTGCAGATTGTAAGTCTGGTGATGGATTTTAAGAGTAGGATTAATTGATGTTGAATTATCTCCTCTAGTACATAGATTGTATGAATTATTGATGTTGACTGAGTAATCTTCAGTCATCACAGATTATAGGGCCGTTTTTTGTTTATTCGGAGCAACCGGTTAGACCCTTGTTAAAAGTCTTTATTTCATGTAAAAATCCCGATGGACCTGCAGGTTTTGATACAGGCATGAGAGGGCTTTGTCAATGGTCCTCTGAAACAATATAAACTCACCAGGTCCATCTTTTATTCATAAACGAACAACTTGGTCGAATCAGTCAAACCGTATTATCGAAAATGGCCTAGGTCTGATTATGGATGTAAAGAGTATAATTTATCAATGTTGGCAGAGTTATCTCCCCTTGTACACAGATCGTAGGCCTGATGATGGATGTTAAAAGTATAATTAATTGATGTTTGACTGAGTTGTCTCCCCTTGTACACAGATCGTAGGCCTTGTTAAGAGTATAATCAATTGATGTTTGACTGAGTTATCTCCCCTTGTACACAGATCGTAGGCCTGATGATGGATGTTAATCGTATAATCAATTGATGTTTGACTGAGTTGTCTCCCCTGGTACACAGATCGTAGGCCTGATGATGGATGTTAATAGTATAATTAATTGATGTTTGACTGAGTTATCTCCCCTTGTACACAGATCGTAGGCCTTGTTAAGAGTACAATCAATTGATGTTTGACTGAGTTATCTCCCCTTGTACACAGATCGTAGGCCTGATGATGGATGTTAATCGTATAATCAATTGATGTTTGACTGAGTTATCTCCCCTTGTACACAGATCGTAGGCCTGATGATGGATGTTAAAAGTATAATTAATTGATGTTTGACCAAGTTATCTCCCCTTGTACACAGATCGTAGGCCTGATGATGGATGTTAATCGTATAATCAATTGATGTTTGACTGAGTTATCTCCCCTTGTACACAGATCGTAGGCCTGATGATGGATGTTAAAAGTATAATTAATTGATGTTTGACCAAGTTATCTCCCCTTGTACACACATTGTAGGCCTGATGATGGATGTTAATCGTATAATCAATTGATGTTTGACTGAGTTGTCTCCCCTTGTACACAGATCGTTGGCCTGATGATGGATGTTAATTGTATAATTAATTTATGTTTGACTGAGTTATCTCCCCTTGTACACAGATCGTAGGCCTTGTTAAGAGTATAATTAATTGATGTTTGACTGAGTTATCTCCCCTTATACACAGATTGTAGGCCTGATGATGGATGTAGAGAACATGGTAGATGATTATGAGACTCTCACCACACGACTTCTGGAGTGGATTGTACGGAAGGTGGAGGAACTCAATGATCGCAACTTTCCCAACTCTGTGGAGGGCATACAGAAGGAGCTGATCAAGTTCAAGGAATACAGAACTGTTGAGAAACCCCCAAAGTAAGAATTCTATCACATATTATCATTAAAATACAAAATTGTAAAGTAATATCAGCTCGAGTGACAACATTTTATGATCCTATTTGTTCATATTCATTCCTGACTGGCTTTTCAAGTAATCCTACTGTTTGTTGCAGGATGAGAGAGAAGGGGAACATTGAAGCCCAATACTTCAACATACAGGCCAAACTGAAAGCTAACGGCCAGATTTTATACACACCACCAGAGGGACAACTTATTCATGATATAGAAACAGCTTGGATCTGTCTTGATAAATCTGAACATGTCCGTGAAGTGGCACTCCGAGATGAGATGATCAGGTGCAGGAAATAGGGAGATATTATTATGCTGTGTATTTTGAAATTTTGTTGAGGAGAATATTTTTAGATGACTAGATTACATCATTTATATTTATAAAACTATCTTTTCTTCATTAACTTGCCGATTAATGTATTTTAAAAATGGGTTAGATAATGATGAGTTAAGTATTCAAGGAAAGATTGATGATTTGTTAAATGATATAATGTGGGTTTATTTAACTTTCAGGCAAGAGCGACTTGAACAACTTGCCCAGCGATTCAGACGAAAGGTTTGTGTTTTAAAACAACTTGCTCCAATGAATATGTATAACTCTAAATCTCAAAACTCAAAGGTCCTGTAATTCAAAGTTAATGACTTTACATTCAAACCCACTTAACTAAAACAGATACATAAATTTTACTTTAAATAAATAATATTAGATATTTCCTCAAACATAAAGAGCATTAAGTGTGTGTTTCCCTCTACAGGGAGAGATCCGTGAGTCATGGCTGGCAGACATGGGACAGATCTTAGATGAGAAAATTGTGTGTGACGACGTGGCCACAGTGGAGGCTGCTGTAAAGAAACATGAAGCCATCAGTGCTGAAATACTGGCAAGGGTAAATATCTGACTGAAACACTGGCAAGGGTAAATATCTGACTGAAATACTGGCATGGGTAAATATCTGACTGAAACACTGGCATGGGTAAATATCTGACTGAAACACTGGCATGGGTAAATATCTGACTGAAACACTGGCAAGGGTAAATATCTGACTGAAACACTGGCAAGGGTAAATATCTGACTGAAACACTGGCAAGGGTAAATATCTGACTGAAACACTGGCAAGGGTAAATATCTGACTGAAACACTGGCAAGGGTAAATATCTGACTGAAACACTGGCAAGGGTAAATATCTGACTGAAACACTGGCAAGGGTAAATATCTGACTGAAACACTGGCAAGGGTAAATACTGAAACACTGCAAGGGTAAATATCTGACTGAAACACTGGCAAGGGTAAATATCTGACTGAAACACTGGCAAGGGTAAATATCTGACTGAAACACTGGCAAGGGTAAATATCTGACTGAAACACTGGCAAGGGTAAATATCTGACTGAAACACTGGCAAGGGTAAATATCTGACTGAAACACTGGCAAGGGTAAATATCTGACTGAAACACTGGCAAGGGTAAATATCTGACTGAAACACTGGCAAGGGTAAATATCTGACTGAAACACTGGCAAGGGTAAATATCTGACTGAAACACTGGCAAGGGTAAATATCTGACTGAAACACTGGCAAGGGTAAATATCTGACTGAAACACTGGCAAGGGTAAATATCTGACTGAAACACTGGCAAGGGTAAATATCTGACTGAAACACTGGCAAGGGTAAATATCTGACTGAAACACTGGCAAGGGTAAATATCTGACTGAAACACTGGCAAGGGTAAATATCTGACTGAAACACTGGCAAGGGTAAATATCTGACTGAAACACTGGCAAGGGTAAATATCTGACTGAAACACTGGCAAGGGTAAATATCTGACTGAAACACTGGCAAGGGTAAATATCTGACTGAAACACTGGCAAGGGTAAATATCTGACTGAAACACTGGCAAGGGTAAATATCTGACTGAAAAATAGACACTGGCAAGGGTAAATATCAGACTGAAACACTGGCAAGGGTAAATATCTGACTGAAACACTGGCAAGGGTAAATATCAGACTGAAACACTGGCAAGGGTAAATATCTGACTGAAACACTGGCAAGGGTAAATATCTGACTGAAACACTGGCAAGGGTAAATATCAGACTGAAACACTGGCAAGGGTAAATATCTGACTGAAACACTGGCAAGGGTAAATATCTGACTGAAACACTGGCAAGGGTAAATATCTGACTGAAACACTGGCAAGGATAAATATCAGACTGAAACACTGGCAAGGGTAAATATCTGACTGAAACACTGGCAAGGGTAAATATCTGACTGAAACACTGGCAAGGGTAAATATCTGACTGAAACACTGGCAAGGGTAAATATCTGACTGAAACACTGGCAAGGGTAAATATCTGACTGAAACACTGGCAAGGGTAAATATCTGACTGAAACACTGGCAAGGGTAAATATCTGACTGAAACACTGGCAAGGGTAAATATCTGACTGAAACACTGGCAAGGGTAAATATCTGACTGAAATACTGGCAAGGGTAAATATCAGACTGAAACACTGGCAAGGGTAAATATCAGACTGAAACACTGGCAAGGGTAAATATCAGACTGAAACACTGGCAAGGGTAAATATCTGACTGAAATACTGGCAAGGGTAAATATCTGACTGAAATACTGGCAAGGGTAAATATCAGACTGAAACACTGGCAAGGGTAAATATCTGACTGAAACACTGGCAAGGGTAAATATCAGACTGAAACACTGGCAAGGGTAAATATCTGACTGAAACACTGGCAAGGGTAAATATCTGACTGAAACACTGGCAAGGGTAAATATCTGACTGAAACACTGGCAAGGGTAAATATCTGACTGAAACACTGGCAAGGGTAAATATCTGACTGAAACACTGGCAAGGGTAAATATCTGACTGAAACACTGGCAAGGGTAAATATCTGACTGAAACACTGGCAAGGGTAAATATCTGACTGAAACACTGGCAAGGGTAAATATCAACTGAAACACCGGCAAGGGTAAATATCTGACTGAAATACTGGCAAGGGTAAATATCAGACTGAAACACTGGCAAGGGTAAATATCTGACTGAAACACTGGCAAGGGTAAATATCCAACTGAAACACCGGCAAGGGTAAATATCAGACTGAAAAACTGGCAAGGGTAAATATCTGACTGAAACACTGGCAAGGGTAAATATCTGACTGAAACACTGGCAAGGGTAAATATCTGACTGAAACACTGGCAAGGGTAAATATCCAACTGCGAAACACCGGCAAGGGTAAATATCAGACTGAAACACTGACAAGGGTAAATATCAGACTGAAACACTGGCATGGGTAAATATCTGACTGAAACACTGGCAAGGTAAATATCTGACTGAAACACTGGCAAGGGTAAATATCTGACTGAAACACTGGCAAGGGTAAATATCACGAACAGAAGGTAAATCACAAACTGGCAAGGTAAATATCTGACTGAAACACTGGCAAGGGTAAATATCAGACTGAAACACTGGCAAGGGTAAATATCGACTGAAACACTGGCAAGGGTAAATTGTTGATGAACACTGGCAAGGGTAAATATCTGACTGAAAACTGGCAAGGGTAAATATCAGACTGAAACACTGGCAAGGGTAAATATCAGAAAATTGGCAAGGGTAAATATCTGAAACACCGGCAAGGGTAAATATCTGACTGAAACACTGGCAAGGGTAAATATCTGACTGAAACACTGGCATGGGTAAATATCTGACTGAAACACTGGCAAGGGTAAATATCTGACTGAAACACTGGCAAGGGTAAATATCTGACTGAAACACTGGCAAGGGTAAATATCTGACTGAAACACTGGCAAGGGTAAATATCTGACTGAAACACTGGCAAGGGTAAATATCTGACTGAAACACTGGCAAGGGTAAATATCCAACTGAAACACCGGCAAGGGTAGATATTACGATGATGGCAAATTGAAAAAGTAAGTATTTAAAGTATCAATTTATACATAAAAATGAAAGAGCACATTATTTGTAGTGAAAATTTAGAATGATATATTTTATTACCCAAAAGATGGTTCATGAACAAGCAAGTGTCCAATCAGACATTATGTAAACATAGAACAGTAGAGTTTAGGACAAAGAAAGAGACATTAGATTATTCCAGGTTTTCTATGTTAACAGAAAGACAGATTCAAGGCCCTGAGAGGACTAGCTGATGAACTTGTACAGGGAAACTACCATGCCAAGGGAGCCGTCCAACAAAAGTCAGTCTTACTGCTATGTTACACAGTCCTTTACTGGTTACCAGTGACAATAACTCTGTCGCCCTGTAGAACATGTACACATGTTTAAGTGACAATAACTCTGTCGCCCTGTAGAACATGTACATATGTTTAAGTGACAATAACTCTGTCGCCCTGTAGAACATGTACATATGTTTAAGTGACAATAACTCTGTCGCCCTGTAGAACATGTACATATGTTTAAGTGACAATAAGCCTCTCGCCCTGTAGAACAGGTACATATGTTTAAGTGACAATAAGCCTCTCGCCCTGTAGAACATGTACACATGTTTAAGTGACAATAAGCCTCTCACCCTGTAGAAAATGTACACATGTTTAAGTGACAATAACTCTATCGCCCTGTAGAACATGTACATATGTTACAGTGACAATAAGCCTCTCGCCCTGTAGAACATGTACACATGTTTAAGTGACAATAACTCTGTCGCCCTGTAGAACATGTACATATGTTTAAGTGACAATAAGCCACTCGCCCTGTAGAACATGTACACATGTTTAAGTGACAATAACTCTGTCGCCCTGTAGAACATGTACAATGTTTAAATGACAATAACTCTGTCGCCCTGTAGAACATGTACATATGTTTAAGTGACAATAAGCCACTCGCCCTGTAGAACATGTACACATGTTTAAGTGACAATAAGCCTCTCGACCCTGAAGAACATGTACACATGTTTAAGTGACAATAAGCCTCTCACCCTGTAGAAAATGTACACATGTTTAAGTGACAATAACATCGCCCTGTAGAACATGTATATGTTACAGTGACAATAAGCCTCTCACCCTGTAGAACATGTACACATGTTTAAGTGACAATAACTCTGTCGCACTGTAGAACATGTATATATGTTTAAGTGACAATTAGCCTCTCGCCCTGAAGAACATGTACACATGTTTTAGTGACAATGAGCCTCTCACCCCGCAGAAAATTGTATACATGTTTAATGACAATAAGCCTTTCGCCCTGTAGAACATGTACACATGTTTAAGTGACAATAAGCCTCTCGCCCTGTAGAACATGTACATATGTTTAAGTGACAATAAGCCACTCGCCCTGTAGAACATGTACACATGTTTAAGTGACAATAAGCCTCTCGCCCTGTAGAAAATGTACACATGTTTAAGTGACAATAACTCTGTCGCCCTGTAGAACATGTACATATGTTTAAATGACAATAACTCTGTCGCCCTGTAGAACATGTACACATGTTTAAGTGACAACAAGCCTCTCGCCCTGTAGAACATGTACATATGTTTAAGTGACAATAAGCCTCTCGCCCTGTAGAACATGTACACATGTTTTAGTGACAATAAGCCTCTCACCCCTGTAGAACATGTACACATGTTTAAGTGACAGTAAGCCTCTCGCCCTGTAGAACATGTACACATTTTTTAGTGACAATAAGCCTCTCACCCTGTAGAACATGTACTCATGTTTAAGTGACAATAAGCCTCTGCCCTGTAGAACATGTACACATGTTTAAGTGACAATAAGCCTCTCGCCCTGTAGAACATGTACACATGTATAAGGAATTGATTTAGGGGCTTATTGTCCTCAGAATCTTATTATTATCCAGTGTATTGATGCTTATTGTCATCAGAAGCTTATTATTATCCAGTGTTTGTGTGTCAAAATATTACAAGCTGAAACTTTAAATTAAATTTGATTTGAAATAAATCTACAGATTGTAATCTGTTTTTGTTTGTTGTAGAGATGAGAGAATTGCCAAGAAATGGCAGGAGCTCCTGGACAAGCTGGAGAAGAGGAAGCTGACACTCTCCGGATTTAACAACTTGATGAACATGTTTAGAGAAATTGAAAGCATCCAAGAAGAGTTAAAGGAAGTGGAGGTAATTGAGTATCAATCTATACAAGTTCAATTGTTCTGTGATTTGTGTGATGTAGGTATACAGGAGAAACAACATACCAGTATCAATCTATACAAGTTGAATTGTTCTGTGATTTGTGTGATGTAGGTATACAGGAGAAACAACATACCAGTATCAATCTATACAAGTTGAATTGTTCTGTGATTTGTGTGATGTAGGTATACAGGAGAAACAACATACCAGTATCAATCTATACAAGTTGAATTGTTCTATGATTTGTGTGATGTAGGTATACAGGAGAAACAACATACCAGTATCAATCTATACAAGTTGAATTGTTCTGTGATTTGTGTGATGTAGGTATACAGGAGAAACAACATACCAGTATCAATCTATACAAGTTGAATTGTTCTGTGATTTGTGTGATGTATATTTGTGTCATTATGAGTAATACATGGTATACAGGGGAAACGGTGTGTTCTCCATTTGCCCACTTTTTTAGAGAACAAAGAAAAGTGTTGGTATAGGAGAACAATGGAAAACCAATTATAGTCAGTTTCATAATAATTTTCACCTGTGCTTACCTGTATTCGTTTACCTGAGCTACCTATAGTTTGTCAAAAGTGGGGAAATAGAGAGATATCAATATATAAATTTCAACATTAAAATAAGAATAAAGAACAAAGGACAAGTGTCACAGGAAGAGCAAATTGTTTTTTACCAACTGTTTCAATTTCAAGAATTAGTTAAAATCATAAAAACTTCTACATCTGTCGTTATTAGGAGAACCCAATCCAGATAATAATGCTTGTAATGTTGGCATGTGTACTTATGTAGCTATATAGAGAATATATCACAAGATACTGTTCAATTCTATAGGATGATACATGTAACAATACACATGTAAATATGCATGTATCTAATTAACTATATCATATACATTGTACATAAAACTTTACTGATGTCCCGACATTCCAATTCTACAGTAACAAGAAAGTCAAACATACATGTACTGTGTATATTTGTGTGTTGGACATTTAGAAAAGCCAGCTTTTTTCATCAAGGATGATATTTTTGCAATTTTAAGTATGAGATATTAATAAATGAAAAAAAAAAACACTTTTTAGTCAGAATGCAATATTTGGATTAATTGAGATGTCTTTTATTTACAGTAACTTGCAAAACTTAGTAAATTTGCGTAATTTGATAATACATGTATTATATTTATATTAATGCACATCACTTTTATCACACTATAAAAAACCTAAGCATTTCTACAGAAAATAGACTTCTGCAGACTGCAAATTCACTGCATGGTAAGGGGATCCGGCCCCGGTTGTTTGGTATCTACTTCCGGAAAAATCGTACCCCAAAAAAATGATAGGGATACATGCTAAAACGCTTCAAAAACTCGATATTATTTCATTTGTTTGAAATAATATCGAGTTTTTGAAGCGTTTTAGCATGTACCCCTATCATTTTTGTTTTGATTCAAATTTTCCGGAAGTAGATACCAAACAATCGGGGCCGGATCCCCGATTACTTCTCTGTAATAGACTATAATGATTGACAGCCTTTGGATGTTAAAACAATGAATTGATCTTAAATGACTTGATTGTTCTGGATTGTACCAGATGTAGGCCTGATGATTGGTTGGATTTTAATCGTATAAACAATTGATGTTTGAAAGTTATCTGAATTGTACACTGATGTAGGCCTGGTGTGATGTATAATCGTTAATGAATACATGAATTTGTTGGGTGAAACAGGGTTATCTCCCCTGTAACAGAATTCTGACTACATGACAATAAATTAATTGATGTTTGACTAGTTATCAAAACATTTTACAGATCGTAGGCTTGGGCACATGGGATGTTTTTAAGGAAATAATCTGACTGACTGAGTAAAAATGTTAAACAACATTGTACAAGATGAGGGTATATGATGTTTTGTAAGGTGAAACATTTATCTGTTTGATACATGGGATGTAAATTTGACTGAACTGGAATGTTAATAGTATTAATTCAATTGATGTTTGACAGTTTATTACCCTTGTACACAGATCGTAGGCCATGATAGATGTATATCAGATGTTTGATGAGTTATCTAATGACTGGCCTGATGATGGGGACTGTTAAAATAATCAATTGAACATGTTTGACTGAGTTTGACTCCCATGTTACACAGATCGTAGGCTGATGATGGGATGTTAAAAGTATAAATTAATTGATGTTTGACTGACCAAGTTATCTCCCCTCAGACACAGTTGAAGGCCTTTTGATGATGGATATCAAATCATGATGTTCTGAGTTATCTACCTTTTGCACAATCGAATGGCAATGATGGATGTTAAAATATCTGAGCCAAGTTAACTGACAAATTACCTCATTTTCAGTATGATTCAAAACTGTTAAATATCTGACTGAAACACTGGCAAGGGTAAATATGACTGACTGAAATATCACTGAAACACTGGCATGGGTAAATATCTGACTGAAACACTGACATGGGTAAAATATCTGACTGAAACACTGGCATGGGTAAATATCTGACTGAAACACTGGCATGGGTAAATATCTGACTGAAACACTGGCATGGGTAAATATCTGACTGAAACACTGGCAAGGGTAAATATCTGACTGAAACACTGGCAAGGGTAAATATCTGACTGAAACACTGGCATGGGTAAATATCTGACTGAAACACACTGGCATGGGTAAAATATCTGACTGAAACACTGGCAAGGGTAAATATCTGACTGAAACACTGGCAAGGGTAAATATCTGACTGAAACACTGGCATGGGTAAATATCTGACTGAAACACTGGCAAGGGTAAATATCTGACTGAAACACTGGCAAGGGTAAATATCTGACTGAAACACTGACACTGAAAGGGTAAATATCTGACTGAAACACTGGCAAGGGTAAATATCTGACTGAAACACTGGCAAGGGTAAATATCTGACTGAAACACTGACAAGGGTAAATATCTGACTGAAACACTGGCAAGGGTAAATATCTGACTGAAACACTGGCAAGGGTAAATATCTGACTGAAACACTGGCAAGGGTAAATATCTGACTGAAACACTGGCAAGGGTAAATATCAGAACACTGGCAAGGGTAAATATCTGGCAAGGGTAAATATCTGACTGAAACACTGGCAAGGGTAAATATCTGACTGAAACACTGGCAAGGGTAAATATCTGACTGAAACACTGGCAAGGATAAATATCAGACTGAAACACTGGCAAGGGTAAATATCTGACTGAAACACTGGCAAGGGTAAATATCTGACTGAAATACTGGCAAGGGTAAATATCTGACTGAAACACCGGCAAGGGTAAATATATGACTGAAATACTGGCAAGGGTAAATATCCAACTGAAACACCGGCAAGGGTAAATGTCTGACTGAAACACTGGCAAGGGTAAATATCTGACTGAAACACTGGCAAGGGTAAATATCTGACTGAAACACTGGCAAGGGTAAATATCTGACTGAAACACTGGCAAGGGTAAATATCTGACTGAAATACTGGCAAGGGTAAATATCAGACTGAAAACACTGGCAAGGGTAAATATCAGACTGAAACACTGGCAAGGGTAAATATCAGACTGAAACACTGGCAAGGGTAAATATCTGACTGAAACACTGGCAAGGGTAAATATCTGACTGAAACACTGGCAAGGGTAAATATCAGACTGAAACACTGGCAAGGGTAAATATCTGACTGAAATACTGGCAAGGGTAAATATCAGACTGAAACACTGGCAAGGGTAAATATCTGACTGAAACACTGGCAAGGGTAAATATCTGACTGAAACACTGGCAAGGGTAAATATCAGACTGAAACACACTGGCAAGGGTAAATATCTGACTGAAACACTGGCAAGGGTAAATATCTGACTGAAACACTGGCAAGGGTAAATATCTGACTGAAACACTGGCAAGGATAAATATCAGACTGAAACACTGGCAAGGGTAAATATCTGACTGAAACACTGGCAAGGGTAAATATCTGACTGAAATACTGGCAAGGGTAAATATCTGACTGAAACACCGGCAAGGGTAAATATATGACTGAAATACTGGCAAGGGTAAATATCCAACTGAAACACCGGCAAGGGTAAATATCTGACTGAAACACTGGCAAGGGTAAATATCTGACTGAAATACTGGCAAGGGTAAATATCTGACTGAAACACTGGCAAGGGTAAATATCTGACTGAAATACTGGCAAGGGTAAATATCAGACTGAAACACTGACAAGGGTAAATATCAGACTGAAACACTGGCAAGGGTAAATATCAGACTGAAACACTGGCAAGGGTAAATATCTGACTGAAATACTGGCAAGGGTAAATATCTGACTGAAATACTGGCAAGGGTAAATATCAGACTGAAACACTGGCAAGGGTAAATATCAGACTGAAACACTGGCAAGGGTAAATATCAGACTGAAACACTGGCAAGGGTAAATATCTGACTGAAATACTGGCAAGGGTAAATATCTGACTGAAATACTGGCAAGGGTAAATATCTGACTGAAACACTGGCAAGGGTAAATATCTGACTGAAATACTGGCAAGGGTAAATATCAGACTGAAACACTGGCAAGGGTAAATATCTGACTGAAATACGGGCAAGGGTAAATATCTGACTGAAACACTGGCAAGGGTAAATATCTGACTGAAACACTGGCAAGGGTAAATATCCAACTGAAACACCGGCAAGGGTAAATATCTGACTGAAATACTGGCAAGGGTAAATATCAGACTGAAACACTGGCAAGGGTAAATATCTGACTGAAACACTGGCAAGGGTAAATATCCAACTGAAACACCGGCAAGGGTAAATATCAGACTGAAACACTGGCAAGGGTAAATATCTGACTGAAACACTGGCAAGGGTAAATATCTGACTGAAACACTGGCAAGGGTAAATATCTGACTGAAACACTGGCAAGGGTAAATATCCAACCGAAACACCGGCAAGGGTAAATATCAGACTGAAACACTGACAAGGGTAAATATCAGACTGAAACACTGGCATGGGTAAATATCTGACTGAAACACTGGCAAGGGTAAATATCTGACTGAAACACTGGCAAGGGTAAATGTCTGACTGAAACACTGGCAAGGGTAAATATCAGACTGAAACACTGGCAAGGGTAAATATCTGACTGAAACACTGGCAAGGGTAAATATCTGACTGAAACACTGGCAAGGGTAAATATCAGACTGAAACACTGGCAAGGGTAAATGTCTGACTGAAACACTGGCAAGGGTAAATATCTGACTGAAAAACTGGCAAGGGTTAATATCTGACTGAAACACTGGCAAGGGTAAATATCAGACTGAAACACTGGCAAGGGTAAATATCCAACTGAAACACCGGCAAGGGTAAATATCTGACTGAAACACTGGCAAGGGTAAATATCTGACTGAAACACTGGCATGGGTAAATATCTGACTGAAACACTGGCAAGGGTAAATATCTGACTGAAACACTGGCAAGGGTAAATGTCTGACTGAAACACTGGCAAGGGTAAATATCAGACTGAAACACTGGCAAGGGTTAATATCAGACTGAAACACTGGCATGGGTAAATATCTGACTGAAACACTGGCAAGGGTAAATATCCAACTGAAACACCGGCAAGGGTAGATATTACGATGATGGCAAATTGAAAAAGTAAGTATTTAAAGTATCAATTTATACATAAAAATGAAAGAACACATTATTTTGTAGTGAAAATTTAGAATGATTATTTTATTACCCAAAAGATGGTTCATGAACAAGCAAGTGTCCAATCAGACATTATGTAAACATAGAACAGTAGAGTTTAGGACAAAGAAAGAGACAGTAGATTATTCCAGGTTTTCTATGTTAACAGAAAGACAGATTCAAGGCCCTGAGAGGACTAGCTGATGAACTTGTACAGGGAAACTACCATGCCAAGGGAGCCGTCCAACAAACGTCAGTCTTACTGCTATGTTACACAGTCCTTTACTGTTTAAGTGACAATAACTCTGTCGCCCTGTAGAACATGTACACATGTTTAAGTGACAATAACTCTGTCGCCCTGTAGAACATGTACATATGTTTAAGTGACAATAACTCTGTCGCCCTGTAGAACATGTACATATGTTTAAGTGACAATAACTCTGTCGCCCTGTAGAACATGTACATATGTTTAAGTGACAATAAGCCTCTCGCCCTGTAGAACAGGTACATATGTTTAAGTGACAATAAGCCTCTCGCCCTGTAGAACATGTACACATGTTTAAGTGACAATAAGCCTCTCACCCTGTAGAAAATGTACACATGTTTAAGTGACAATAACTCTATCGCCCTGTAGAACATGTACATATGTTACAGTGACAATAAGCCTCTCGCCCTGTAGAACATGTACACATGTTTAAGTGACAATAACTCTGTCGCCCTGTAGAACATGTACATATGTTTAAGTGACAATAAGCCACTCGCCCTGTAGAACATGTACACATGTTTAAGTGACAATAAGCCTCTCGACCTGAAGAACATGTACACATGTTTAAGTGACAATAAGCCTCTCACCCTGTAGAAAATGTACACATGTTTAAGTGACAATAACTCTATCGCCCTGTAGAACATGTACATATGTTACAGTGACAATAAGCCTCTCGCCCTGTAGAACATGTACACATGTTTAAGTGACAATAACTCTGTCGCACTGTAGAACATGTATATATGTTTAAGTGACAATTAGCCTCTCGCCCTGAAGAACATGTACACATGTTTTAGTGACAATGAGCCTCTCACCCCGCAGAAAATGTATACATGTTTTAAGTGACAATAAGCCTTTCGCCCTGTAGAACATGTACATATGTTTAAGTGACAATAAGCCACTCGCCCTGTAGAACATGTTCACATGTTTAAGTGACAATAAGCCTCTCGCCCTGTAGAAAATGTACACATGTTTAAGTGACAATAACTCTGTCGCCCTGTAGAACATGTACATATGTTTAAATGACAATAACTCTGTCGCCCTGTAGAACATGTACACATGTTTAAGTGACAACAAGCCTCTCGCCCTGTAGAACATGTACATATGTTTAAGTGACAATAAGCCTCTCGCCCTGTAGAACATGTACACATGTTTTAGTGACAATAAGCCTCTCACCCTGTAGAACATGTACACATGTTTAAGTGACAGTAAGCCTCTCGCCCTGTAGAACATGTACACATGTTTTAGTGACAATAAGCCTCTCACCCTGTAGAACATGTACTCATGTTTAAGTGACAATAAGCCTCTGCCCTGTAGAACATGTACACATGTTTAAGTGACAATAAGCCTCTCGCCCTGTAGAACATGTACACATGTATAAGGAATTGATTTAGGGGCTTATTGTCCTCAGAATCTTATTATTATCCAGTGTATTGATGCTTATTGTCATCAGAAGCTTATTATTATCCAGTGTTTGTGTGTCAAAATATTACAAGCTGAAACTTTTAAATTAAATTTGATTTGAAATAAATCTACAGATTGTAATCTGTTTTTGTTTGTTGTAGAGATGAGAGAATTGCCAAGAAATGGCAGGAGCTCCTGGACAAGCTGGAGAAGAGGAAGCTGACACTCTCCGGATTTAACAACTTGATGAACATGTTTAGAGAAATTGAAAGCATCCAAGAAGAGTTAAAGGAAGTGGAGGTAATTGAGTATCAATCTATACAAGTTGAATTGTTCTGTGATTTGTGTGATGTAGGTATACAGGAGAAACAGCATACCAGTATCAATCTATACAAGTTCAATTGTTCTGTGATTTGTGTGATGTAGGTATACAGGAGAAACAACATACCAGTATCAATCTATACAAGTTGAATTGTTCTGTGATTTGTGTGATGTAGGTATACAGGAGAAACAACATACCAGTATCAATCTATACAAGTTGAATTGTTCTGTGATTTGTGTGATGTAGGTATACAGGAGAAACAACATACCAGTATCAATCTATACAAGTTGAATTGTTCTGTGATTTGTGTGATGTAGGTATACAGGAGAAACAACATACCAGTATCAATCTATACAAGTTGAATTGTTCTGTGATTTGTGTGATGTATATTTGTGTCATTATGAGTAATACATGGTATACAGGGGAAACGGTGTGTTCTCCATTTGCCCACTTTTTAGAGAACAAAGAAAAGTGTTGGTATAGGAGAACAATGGAAAACCAATTATAGTCAGTTTCATAATAATTTTCACCTGTGCTTACCTGTATTCGTTTACCTGAGCTACCAATAGTTTGTCAAAAGTGGGGAAATAGAGAGATATCAATATATAAATTTCAACATTAAAATAAGAATAAAGAACAAAGGACAAGTGTCACAGGAAGAGCAAATTGTTTTTTACCAACTGTTTCAATTTCAAGAATTAGTTAAAATCATAAAAACTTCTACATCTGTCGTTATTAGGAGAACCCAATCCAGATAATAATGCTTGTAATGTTGGCATGTGTACTTATGTAGCTATATAGAGAATATATCACAAGATACTGTTCAATTCTATAGGATGATACATGTAACAATACACATGTAAATATGCATGTATCTAATTAACTATATCATATACATTGTACATAAAACTTTACTGATGTCCCGACATTCCAATTCTACAGTAACAAGAAAGTCAAACATACATGTACTGTGTATATTTGTATGTTGGACATTTAGAAAAGCCAGCTTTTTTCATCAAGGATGATATTTTTGCAATTTTAAGTATGAGATATTAATAAATGAAAAAAAAAACACTTTTTAGTCAGAATGCAATATTTGGATTAATTGAGATGTCTTTTATTTACAGTAACTTGCAAAACTTAGTAAATTTGCGTAATTTGATAATACATGTATTATATTTATATTAATGCACATCACTTTTATCACACTATAAAAAACCTAAGCATTTCTACAGAAGATAGACTTCTGCAGACTGCAAATTCACTGCATGGTAACTGGATCCGGCCCCGGTTGTTTGGTATCTACTTCCGGAAAAATCGTACCCCAAAAAATGATAGGGATACATGCTAAAACGCTTCAAAAACTCGATATTATTTCATTTGTTTTGAAATAATATCGAGTTTTTGAAGCGTTTTAGCATGTACCCCTATCATTTTTGTTTTGATTCAAATTTTCCGGAAGTAGATACCAAACAATCGGGGCCGGATCCCCGATTACTTCTCTGTAATAGACTATAATCCTTTTCATAACATTCTGCTAATTATCGGATTATAAAAAGTGGGCAAATGGAGATACAGCCGGAGAAACAACATACCAGTATCAATCTATACAAGTTGAATTGTTCTGTGATTTGTGTGATGTAGGTATACAGGAGAAACAACATACCAGTATCAATCTATACAAGTTGAATTGTTGTGTGATTTGTGTGATGTATATTTGTGTCATTATGAGTAATACAATGGTATACAGGAGAAACAACATACCAGTCTGATACTATAATAACCCGAACAATACTCTTTGGTGATCTTAATTATTTCAATGTCTTTAAATCATAATATCCAATCAGGGTGAATTTTGATGCCTCCACTTCAAATTAAGGGAGACATTCTATAATGATGATGTTTCTATGTATTGTTCTAATAATTTCTTAGTTCATGTCATAAAGTCTGTCGCGTATTCTTTTAAGTCCTATTGGACTGCTCTATTTATTGTTATGATACTATGTTATAAATGTAAGGCTATAAATGCTCACACATGTTACATACTTGAATCATCAATAGACAATGCGCAGTGTAGTAGCATGAGCCTAGACTCAATATTTCAAAAAAAGATCAAGAATCCTTACATGACCTTGGCTGTTAATAGGATCAAACAAACAAACAAAAATCAAGAATCTTTTGTCTCATTTAGACATTCATAGTCTGCAAACACAATGTCAATCACTGTAGTATTCCATCCTTGATTACAAATTAAACACCAGACTTGATTCGTGATGTTTCAGAACAAAGTGAAGATAGACGAGTATGGTAAACACCTACAGGCTGTTGAGGAATATTTACAACAACACAGTCTGGCAGAGACTCAACTCAACTCCCTCGGCAAACGCATGCGCAACCTAAACCGACGCTCTAAGAGCTCTACAGATTCTTCCCACCCAGAGGGCACCGTCCTGGAGCAGAGACTTAACGGTGTCAACAAGGCCTACGACAGGTTCATACCCATCCTCTTAATCTATATAACTATACATCTGTATATGTAACTGATGAAAATTTGAACTTTTCTTCTTATTTCAGTTTTATGCCTCAATGTAAATCATATATCATTAAGGGAAAGAAAATTTACATTTTATTTCAAAGTCAAATCCTGCCTCAGAATACAGAAACAGTTTTATGTGCTAAAATTTTCACCTCATAAATTGTAGAAAAAGTTTAGAGATGTTGAAGAGTTACTTTACCTTTCCTCAGGGTAAACGATATGAGTAATGTGCGACACAAAGGTTTGGATGTGGCCAAGAAATACTACCAATTCCTACAGGACGCCGAGGAAGAGGAGAGATGGGTCTTAGAGAAAATTGACGTCTGTCGGTCTTCAAACATCGGCAAAAATCTCAACGCTGCTCTCGTACTTCTCAAAAAGCATGAGGTATGGGACTATATATCAGTTGACACAGATAATTGTAGACTAACATCTGCTGGAAGGGTTTGTTCTGAAAAGTTTAAAACGTTTTTACCATTTCTTGAATTATGTGTGTTAGGGAATAATATATATATACAAGCTGTTTGATGATCACTACAGTAAGTCTAATAGAGTTATTATTAAAATAAATTCTTTGTTTTCCCCAGGCCTTGGAGGCAGAGATGCATGGCCGATGGCCCCGCTGTGAGCAGATGTGTGGGGTAGGTCAGGATCTCGTCAACAGCGGCCACAAGGCACGCTCAGAAATTGGCTCCAAAATTAATAGCCTCATGGATAAGTGGAAACAGCTCAAGGAGTTAGCTGCACTGAGAAAAACCAAGATAGAGGACGGCATTGAGGCTCACCAGGTATAGGTCAAATTAGTATTGTGTCAAAATCTTGTTCTTAGTCAGGTGTATCAGACTAGATAAATCAGAGTTGTCTCCCCTACTTCAGGAATTCATGTGGGTTATTCAGGCAAATAAAGCGGCTATAAGAACATTGGAGAAATTGAAAGTTTTAGTTATGGAATTAAAATAAGAATCATTTTTATCATTCGGTGCACAGTACAGAAGGTTGAAACAAATCTACCAAGAACCTGTCGCCTTTGTTATTTTATCATATCAATGCATTCCAGAGACGTGTTTTTACCTTTACAGTACTATGCAGATGCTAACGAGGCCGAGTCGTGGATGAGAGAAAAGATGCCGATTGTAACAAGTGATGACTATGGTAGAGATGAGGCCAATTCTCAGGTAACCGATGTCCCTCTATTTACAAGTCTTCATTGTGAATAACATGAATGTTTCTATAGTGTAAACTGAATTGAAGCCATGCTACTAACACCACAGACACCCAAACAAAAATTAAACATTAGTAAAACCTACAGAAATCATGCAAGTGGTAGGAATTCTGAACATGTTTTACCTACAAATTACATGAGATGCTGTTAGTACCAATGGTCAAGGATGTTACAATAAATACACCATTGATACACAATGAGCACCAGTGTTAACGAGTCGAGAGACTGTGTTAACATAGCACCAGTGTTAACGAGTCTGTGTTAACATAAAACAGGATTTTAACTTGTCATATTTACAGGATTTTAACTTTTATATGTGATATTTACAGGATTTTAACTTTTATATGTGATATTTACAGGATTTTAACTTTTACATGTGATATTTACAGGATTTTTAACTTTTATATGTGATATTTACAGGATTTTTAACTTTTACATGTGATATTTACAGGATTTTTAACTTTTATATGTGATATTTACAGGATTTTTAACTTTTATATGTGATATTTACAGGATTTTAACTTTTATATGTGATATTTGTCCTATATTGCTATGTTCCCAAAAATATTTGTTTGTGAGAATGTTACACATCATTCTAAATTTAATAAATTATAACTTACTTTCAAAAAAATATTACCCAATAAAGTTTTGGATAATTTGACTTTACTAGATGTATCTTGTAGTATAATCATTCGATCTTCCTTGGTTGGCATGTTTGACATATCTTTATATTATAAAGCACTGCTTCATTATATTTTGGTTATGTTTGGTTTAGAATCTGGTGTTTTATTTTTCAGGCTCTCTTATCAAGACATAATCGTTTGGAAGAGGAGATTCGAGGATTCAAATCTGAAATAATGCGACTGGATGAACTAGCTCAGTTGATGACTAAAGCTGCCAGTGAACACAATGTAAGTCAACTCTGCTGCTGGTTCTGAAAACTGAAATGCCAGATATAAAGAGATTCACCTAATATACTGCAAAAACAGATGAACTGGTTTGAATAATAAGTTTTAAGATTGAAGTATCTTTACCTGTCGTTCTGTATCCAGGATTAAGATTTTCACGTTAGCTGATTCACTAAGCAGTGTAGTTGGATGTCACACTAATGCTGGTGTTTATTTATCATCTGTTACAGATTTCACCAGAAAAATTCATGCCCCAGGAGAATGGTGAAAAGTCGGATGAGGAGGAACTTGTAGAGGAGCTTGTCGATGTTCCACATGAAATAGAGGTTGAAGAGGTTGTGGAAAGGGAGGTCATCCAAGATGTTGTAGAAACTCGCAAAATACCCCAGGTCAAAGCCATGTACGCCTACAAAGGCCAAGGAATGAAAGTGGACAAAGGGGAGGTAAGTCAAGTTTATTGGATCCTTGTTCATATTTAGTGTTGACCGTACCAGTCATGTGGTAATGTGTAAACTAGAGCTTGCCTCACTCTGATCTGATATAGGGCTTGGTACTTACCTGTGGTCAGAGTCAGTTTGGAAACCTAGTTATACTTACTCACCAATTGTTCTTGTAATGCCTGAGAATAACTTTTTGAAATCATGGACAATGAAAAACTAATTACAGTCAGTATCTTACCAATATGTGGTCATTTTCTTCAAGATACTAAAATTTTGTCTTGTAAAATGTTTAAATGCTGGTTGAAGTAGCAATGCACAAAAATTCAACACTTTTATTTCAAAATAAATGATTTATATGACATGATTCTTTCCAAACATGGTAACATCTATAGCAAGACTAAACCATTCTAACAGAAATAAAAAATATCAGATTTTATACAACATGGAACTTTGTTACTTGTGACAGAAGCATTTCACTCGGTAACCTCACAGTAAGCACTAATTATATATGACATGTGGTGGACTACATTACATTTAAGTTAATCCCGATGATAATACAAACAATACAGTCGAAACTCGTTATCTCGAAATTCAACGGACCAACGAAAATAATTCAACTCATCCGGAATTCGACTTAAACATAATGTCATTAGGTTTGATCAGAATGTTGTTTTTAACGGTCCTTATCTTATGACTATTACAGCGGGGTACATGCCTTATGCCGTGATCAGCATATTATCGTGATTTTCCAACTTATATGGTTTGTATTAAATCTTTTAAGTTATATGTTTCAGATGAAATAAGTAAAAAAGAATTACGATGATATGACCGTCACGATAATAGGCATGCACCCTGATTTCCCGGTGGTAACGTTATACTGACTTCAATGGTTAATACATCAAACTTATATGGAATATAGTACATGAACAAATAAAAACAACCATCTTTCTCACTTCATAATTTTATGGTATTTCAAAATAATAACATAGCAAAATAAACAATATGTTTCACCTACCATGAGCAGACTACACTCTCCGTTTCCGGCTCTCACACACATGTTCACACATACTGGTTAATATAATTTACGGCAAATGAAACGAAAGTAGATTTCAATACCAACGAAGAAATACATTGTATAACTAATATACTAGTTCATATGCAACCACTAGTTAACATTTAATAAACATTGTGGGTTTCTAAAAAATCATTTTGCACTATTAACATTCCATACAAGCCTCAGAAAACACTTTCGGTTCTAATGATTCCTAAACAAACACGCTTCCGGTTATGATCAGCTCTGATCGAGCCAAGCTGAATGTGATTGTGTAAACACGCGTCGTGTCTATGTACAGGTAAGTCACAATTATAAAGTGATACTGATTAGGAAGCCAGACTTCAGAGGATTATTAAACAATTCATAATTAGCAGTCATTGTTGTATGTGCAGGTAAACCAATCGCATATTACGATAAACCACTGGTGAATTTCAATCGTTTGTATCCATGTTATATTTACGTCATGGTTTTTTTTTTTTTTAAATTTTTACTGAAATTAAATTCGAGATAGCGACTATTTTTTCGCTAAATATCCGTTCTAGGGACCAGGAATTGACTTTGACTCAACCGGAGTTTCGAGTCATCGAAATTCGAGTCATCCGATCTTAAAATACATACACAAAGAAGGAAAAATAGCGGGACTTCAAAATTAATTGAACTCAACCGGAATTTCGACTCAAGCGATTTTGAGGTAACAAGTTTCGACTGTATTAAAAACCATTCCCTAAAACTTCAACAGACTTTTAGTATATTGCGCCTTATCCTGTGAGGGTATAAATCCTCTATGGCACCCTGTACCTTAACCTTAAAGGATACAAACCTGTCCAAAATCACATTTTATACTAGTAAAACATTCTTATCCTAAACTCTCATACTTAAATCTAATCATTAAGTGATGTGTCTTGTGTAATTTGGAGTGTTGGGTTCAGAATTTTCTTAAAAATAAGTTTGTATGCATTTCTAAAATCTTTTCTAAGAATTCCATATATGAAAGGGTTCACAGAACTTGAACAGTATGCAACAAGACTAGCAAAAGTGTTGATACGTCCGGATACAAAGTTAGTATCGGAGACAATCACCTTAATAAGTTTGGTGACACTGAACGGGGTCATGCATACAAAGTAGGCCAGCACAACCACTAGGAGACTTTTCACCACTTTCTTACTCTGACTGTAGTTAGATTTTTTTCTAGAGTTTGGTAATTCATTAAGAGGTTGTAATGACCTTGTAGAACGCCTGACCTCTCTGACCACAAGGAAGTAGTTTACCACCAGCGCGAGGCCAGGTAGGAAAAAACAGAGTAAGAATGCTGTAACAACATAATAAACGGCCTGTTCTTTTTCCTGCTGCCATTGTATAGCACAGACAGCCTCCCAATAGTCATACTGGATCCACTGTAGTATAACAGGAACCACAGAAAACACGACACCCTGGAACCACGAGTACACAATAGTTACATTGACCTTGGTCCGACTGATCCACATAGGATAGGCCAAAGGCCGGAGAACTGCTTGGTAACGGTCAAAACTAATGAAACACAGGGTCAACATGGAGGTGATAATTAGGCAGTAGTTAATAGCACACACTATAGAGCACATGGCATGTCCAAAGACCCAACGGTCAGCCACCATGGAGCTAAAGGAACTGACCATTACAGTGAGACCATTGATGAGGTCAGTGACGGCAAGGTTTACGATAAGAACGCTAGCGTGTTCCTCTCTCAGATGTCGACTTACTGCCACTGCCACTATTACAGCCATGTTACCGAATACTGATGTTATAATCACCACCAAAAGGAACATGGCTGAAAACACTATCTCCACAGTGGTGCGTAGTTCCTCTGTGTTGTAAGTCTGGGTAATGTTCACTTCACTCATGCTGAACTGTCAAACGTTGGTTAACATTCTAGGTATCCTCACGCCACCGTTTGTTAATGTTCTAGGATCGTCATGCAGTAGTCCTATTCACTTCATGTCTTTTGAAGTAGTGACATAGTCCCAAGTGGACATAGAATTCTCTCTGTAAACAAGTCCGATCTTCAGGAATGATCAATTACTCTTTATTAGCATTAAACTATTCACAGGACACCAATCATCTTTTCATATCTATGGAGATGAGAAAGTTGATTAATCTGTAAATGATTGTTGAGCTTTGTCCTTAATAGTTTGAAGGATAAATTTTGCTCTATTATCCTCAACAAAGATGCTATCAATCAAATGAAGCATACTGTCATCAATTCTGCACTGTCAGTTCCTTCGAGTGGAGATTTGTACCTTGGATCTGAAATCAGCAAAGGGATTAAAAAAAGTCAGTTCTTGTCTCTTTGTGTAAATAATCAATATGATCATTATTTTAGCTGGTAATGTAATAGTCAATAAATCATTCTATTCGAAATTATTTT
Source organism: Argopecten irradians (assembly GCF_041381155.1). Classification (NCBI taxonomy): domain Eukaryota; kingdom Metazoa; phylum Mollusca; class Bivalvia; order Pectinida; family Pectinidae; genus Argopecten; species Argopecten irradians. The sequence goes on along the minus strand of NC_091136.1, from coordinate 64,968,522 downwards.
ATTTTATCCAACACATGTTAATTTGTAAAAACCACAAAACCTACATACCTGGTTATATCAATATTAAATGTGACCACCCACAATAGACTTACATTAAAACTTCCTAAATCATCACAGTTTATATATACATTTAGTTATTAATCTACATGTAACCCTGCTCAATACTAGCCACAATGTATCACTCGGCTAGGGAGAACTTCTCTTTAGCTCCATCGGTTGAGCGTCAGACTAGTAATCCAGAGGTCCCGAGTTCGATCCCAGGCAGAGGCAGGTATTAAATTTATTGTAAATCTTGCACTGTTACATTGGCACCAATGTAGGGACTCAGGAATGATACTGAACTATACCTTCAAAGGAATCGTTGTGACCCCCTAGAAACTCGAGGACGAGTTGATACCTAAAGCATGAGAATATAACCTCGGTCAATACTAGCCACAATATACCGCTCGGCTAAAGAGAACTTCTCTTTAGCTCGATTGGTTGAGTGTCAGACTAGTAATCCAGAGGTCCCGAGTTTGATCTCTGGAGGGGAGGCAGGTATTAAATTAATTGTAAATCCTGCACCCTGTTACATATATGTAATTCAAATAATATGTAGGAAAAATACAATGAGTGGTGGGGGCGCTCCCTACCGACAATTGTATCTCCCCCCACCTGACATTACTGAATTATTAAACAATAAATAGCATTAAATACCATATAGCTCTGCCATCATCTACCCCAACCATTCCATTACAAGGTTTCAGGAATTTTTAGGTCACCTAAGACGAATTAGTTCTCAAGTGACCTATTCTATATTCTAATTGCCTTTTGTCCGTCGTCATGTGTTTCATAAACAATCTACATTTTCGACTTCTCCAAAACCGCTGAAGCAATTTCAATGAAAATTTGCACAAACCTTCTAAGCCAATCAAAATTGTTAATTTTTAATAAAGGGGTAAAATTGACTAAAATTTCAAAAATATTCTTTTCCACTCACAGATGTGGTAGAATCAAATACTCTTCAGAAGTAGAAAGGTCTCAAGGCCCTCTTCAAAAATTGTGAATCATATCACTCTGGGGTTTCCTCCTGGGGAGGGGATTACATTTACTATAGTTTATATAGCGAAAACACGTTTTGGAGCATTATTTGGTCATTTATAATAGGATATTAGTCAAATGGTGTTAGAATTGTCCCTATGAAATGGACATTAAATCCTATTAATCCGGGGCCAAAAGGGGTCAAATAAGCTAGAACTTTTAAAATCTACTTCTGAAGTTCTGGAACTGATAAAATCAAATACTCTTCATAGAGGGAAGGTCTTGAGGTCCTTTACAAAAATGTGAATTATGTGACCCTGGGGTTTCATGTTTCCCCATGGGGAGGGGGCACGTTTACTATAGTTTATATAGGAAAACACATTCATGAACATTATTTGCTTGTTTTTCATAGGAAATTAGTCATTTTGGTCCTGGCTGACCCCCAGGGGCCTTAGGGGCGGGGCCAAAAGGGGTCAAATAGGCTAAAACTTCAAAAATCTTCTTCTGAATTCACAGATTTGATGAAACCAAATACTCTTCATAAATTGGAAGGTCTTAAAAAAAATGTGAACTTGATGGCTCTGGGATCCCTAGGGATGGGGTCAAATTTTATAGTTTATATAGGAAAAACACATTTATGAACATTATTAGCTTTGTTTTCATAGGAAATTAGTCAAACTGAGTTAGAATAATTAGCCTGAAATAGCATTTTAACACAATATCCATATTGGTCCTGACTGACCCCCAGTGACCAGATGGGCGGGGTCAAAATGGGTCAAAATGGCTAACTTTTCAAAAATCATTCTTCTGAATTTTCAGATTCGATGGAACCAAATACTCTTCATAGATTGAAAGGTCTTAAGGCCTTTTACAAAACATGTGAATTTCATGGCCCAGGGATCTCAGATTTTCCCCTGGGGAGGGAGTCAAATTTACTATAGTTTATATTGGAAAAACACATTATTGAACATTATTTGGTTAGTTTTAATAGGAAATGAGTCAAACTGGTTTAGAATTATTGGTTGAAAATAGCATTTTAACACCATATCTATATTGGTCCTGACCGACCCTCAGGGGCTAGAGGGGCGGGGTAAAATGGCTAAAATTTCAAGTCTGCTGTATCCGAATTCAGGTGACCATTAAGGCCCATGAAACTCTTGTTTAAACAAAGTATCAAGAAATAAGATTATTTCATTTGAAATATTTAGTACATCACATATTTAATTGAAATGTTTTTTTCAATTTCACAGTTTTAAGTTGGCACAGAACCATCCGTATAAATTATCTGGTAACTGAATTTGAAAATTTTGTCCTTTTTTTTGCCTCTTTTTTGATAGATTTGTCTAAAAAATAATAGAGTGCAATCTTGAACAAACTTAATATTTATTGAGAATATGTAGATACCTTATTTACACCTTTAGGAGAAATATAGGATGCACTCTACGCTTTCCACATAAAAAACTTTGCAAAAAATTAACAAAATTTCCACATTGACATAAATTCTGCATATTTAGGATGGTTACCATAACAACTACAGCTAAAATGATACATAACTATTATATTTATTCTATCAGATAGGTACTCAATATTTGATAGTCCTCAATTTAATTACTAAATAACAAAATTAAGCATCCAAACCATACATAGTCCTTTAAGTCACATAATAACTTCACTGGTACTCTCACAAAAAATAAATCAAACATCTAATGTTTATTTTTAGTGGCCTTTTCTTGGAGCTTTTCCAAAAAATGTACTTTTAGATTGTTATAACGTAAATGATAAAACAAACAAAAACAGATACACTAAATAAGTTAAATGTCAGTATATTCAATGTATTCAGGTTTTGTTCACATCAAAATTATTTAAATTTCAATCACAACATAGATAGTGTTTTTTTACAGTATAACACCTGTGCAGTGATTATATATTATGTTTATATGGATAGAATGTTTATAGAGATTTTTAACAAGGAAGTTGTTTATTTCCATGCCTTATTTTTTCTACTGGTCTATGTTTTCAAAATCTCTTGTTTTGCATTACTTAGCATATCTGAGATGAAGAAAAGATAAAGTTTTACCTTGTTACATTGAAGACAGCCTCTACAACTCTGCTGTCCATGTCTATAGTGCTCCTTTCATGTGTGTGTCGGTGTTGATTACTGGACTGGTGTTGATCAATGTCTGACGTTGGCTTGGGTACTCAATCGAGTGTCACAGGATCAGAAAGCCCCGGCCTTAATTAATCCAGTGGAATAATGTCTCTCACATCAATATTAAATCAGATAAAGTTAATTACAATGTCAGCCAACTAACCTTATGATCTGTATCCACATCTCAATTTCATTATTTAGTATAAAAAGAGCATGTTCAAAATCAGGGTAATTAACATTCACCTTTTCCAGGTGACAGCTTGTTAGTACCACATAATATTGGATAGTGGTATAATGGATTTATTTTGATACTAACTGGAAACTAATGAACAGCCAATGTGATTAGCAAGTTAGCAGGTCTTTCTTCTAGTATTGATATCGCTGAGTACAACCATACTTAATATAAATATTTGTTATAAAAGATGAATGGTATTTTGTAATACACCTACACGATCTGCTGCCTTCAGGTCTAGGTACTCGTATGTTCTGTCCATGTAAACACAGCCAACTAAACAAAAATCAGGATAGGCCTGAATAATCTTCTTTCAAAAATTGACACTTGTGAACATGTATGAAGTCCCCTGCCAAATGATGTTGTTCCCTCCTGGTACTCTATTTGCTTTTGTCAGTGGCCAAAAAGTAAACTTAAGGTATAATCTTATTTGTAATTATTGCAAAAATAAGTTTTGGGATCTATTTCATGGGTCATATTTATCATTAAAATTTCTCAATTTATTTTAATGGTTAAAGATATATTGCACGCTAATTTCACTGTAACGATATGTCACTTAAACATTTGATATTTGAACATTGAGATGTAACTAAACAATTTAGCTCCCCAAAAACACATGTTGGCCTTTAAGAACACGTTGGTCTATAAGAGAGCTGAAATCTAGGAATCATATATTCCTAGTTTTGAATAAAGCGCCTTCAATCACCACCATGTTCAGTGACTTCGGGTTTTGTCAGATTCCGAATCGTATCTTGTGACTAACGTTCGACACGACCTGCACGTAGTGAGCTAGGTAGTTAGCATAAGCGCACATGTGTTTGTTTACGTTTTCCTTCTGACTAATATGAACAAATCATGCTGGTATATGTCCACAGAGTGAGGATTTGAAACATCCAATTCACACATTGCTGTAAAATATTATGTGTATTAAATAATGTAATGTGTGAGCATTATTTTCTTTGTAGATCTAGTCGACTGAGGTCGACCGCATGTTTTGTTTATGAAAAACTGTTAACATTTGCTCTTGGTTTCACAACTCTCCTGTTACTTCGAGATTGTTGCGACGATGTTCGGAATGATTCGGCAACTTTCGAGCCTATTTTTCATGTGTACACGTTAAAAAGATTTGTTACTTTTATAATAAAAAATACTTCCAGTGCTGGAACTTTATAAAAAGTGGTAAAATTAGAAAGTTTAGAACTCAGACAGACAGAGAAAAATATGTATAATACTTAAATAGTTTTCACTACGACAAAAAGAGCGAAAGTGATAGACCATACAACTTTAAATAGCAGTCCCAAAATCAGGGTCTTGAATAATTCCAAGTATGTGTATCAAAAAAGAATATAGAAAGATGAAATGTATACCAAAAGTTAAAAATCTTTTGATTAAATAGCTGGTTGCAATTTAGGTAAAAAATAGATTTTTAGCCCACCATCATCAGATGGTGGGCTATTCAAATCGCCATGCATCCGTCGTCCGTACGTAGACAATGCTTGTTATCACTATTTTTTAAAAACTACTGCAGGGATTTTGTTCAAACTTCACATGGAGGATCCCATCGGTCCCTAGTTGTGCCATACAAATTTTGAGGCTGATCTGAAAAACAAGATGGCCGCCAGGCAGCCATTTTTGATTTTGGCAGTTGAAGTTTGTTATCGCTACTTCTCATAAAGTAGTGAAGGGATATGTCCCAAATTTCATGTGCAGGTTCCCCTAGAGATCTTGTTGTGCATACAGCATTTCCGACTGATCAGTGAACAAGATGGCCGACAGGCCGCCATCTTTGATTTTGACAATTGAAGTTTTGTTACCACTATTTCTCAGAAAGTACTGAAATAATCTGTCTCAAATGTCATGTGCAGGTTCCCCTAGGTCCCTAGTTGTGCATATTGCATTTTCAGATTATTCGGTGAAAAAGATGGCCGACAGGCCGCTATCTTGGATTTTGATTATTGAAGTTTGTTACTGCTATTTCTCAGAAAGTACTGAAACGATCTGTCTCAAATTTCATATTTAGGTTCCCCTAGGACCTTAGTTGTGTATATTGCATTTTGGGACCAATTGATGAACAAGATGGCCAACAGGTAGCCATCTTGGATTTTGATAATTGAAGTTTGTTACTGCGATATATCTCAGTACGTAATGAAAGGATCCTTCTCAAATATTATATGAAGTTTGTAGTAAAAGTTTGAAATGCAAAGAAAAGATCCATCTTTCCATTGTCAGACGTAGATCATTCTTTGGTGGGCGCCAAGATCCCTCTGGGATCTCTTGTAATTGTTATACCCCTATAAAATAGTTTCTTTATAAACTCTATTGATAAAAATGCCAATAAATGAACTGTTTCGTCAAGAGCCAAAGAACTGTTAAAATCGACTGTTAAAATGTGCTGTTGGACCGCAATGACACCTACAATTCGTGACATCAATGCATTGTTTTGAGTCAATGGGTATAACAAAACAGTTATTGACTTGGATTTCGGGCAACAACTGCATAATGTTGCAGGAATTATGTACATTTTAGAAGGTTGATGTCATGATTTACTTTGAAAATATTTTTGATGACCATGTTAATTTTCTATGTTGCAGATTATGATTGTGGTCCAGAGAACTAATGCCGATTGGTGGCAGATTAGGAAGTCGGACGGAACTGAAGGCTTTGTACCAGCTAACTATGTAGCAGATATAGATCCAAAGGTCACACAAAAAATTGTCAAGAGGCCCACAAAGGTCCCAGAGAAGGTCAAGATCAAAAAGACTGTGATGAAGAAAGAACTAGTGAAAAAGAAGAAAGAAAAAGAAAAGTCTTCAAAGTTAAGAAGAGCACCCTCTGGTATGTAAATGTTCCCAGAGTTTTGTTATCTTTATATTATAAACATATCTTTTTAAAGCCCATTTCGTTTCCTTGATGGTAAAAGATATGATTTCACTTGACTTCTACTGCAATGTGTGATTATAGTAAGATATGTTAAGGTTTACTTATTTCATAAATTGAATTTATGCTTTTCTTCCCAAACATGGAACTTAGTTCAATTAGGCGAAATTGTTCCATGAATGTTGACATCATTTTTTAGCAATATTTATATGCCTCTTTTTTGTTACAGTAAGGTCAAAGGCCAACCTTCATTTTGACAAAGACAATGTTGACAAGAGGCAACGACAAGTGAATGTCACCTACAATAAGCTTGTCCGTCTAGCTCAGGTAAAATGTGACTTTACTTTGCTACTCGTAATGGTTGATATGATTAAACATAATCTCTAATGGTCATCATACTTACATGTGTTATAAGATTAAACATAATCTCTAATGGTCATCATACTTACATGTGTTATAGGATTAAACATAATCTCTGTAATGGTCATCATACTTACATGTGTTATAGGATTAAACATAATCTCTGTAATGGTCATCATACTTACATGTGTTATAGGATTAAACATTCTCTGTAATGGTCATATTAACTTACATGTGTTATATAGGATTAAACATAATCTCTGTAATGGTCATCATACTTACATGTGTTATAGGATTAAACATAATCTCTGTAATGGTCATCATACTTACATGTGTTATAGGATTAAACATAATCTCTGTAATGGTCATCATACTTACATGTGTTATAGGATTAAACATAATCTCTAATGGTCATCATACTTACATGTGTTATAGGATTAAACATAATCTTAATGGTCATCATACTTATTGTTATAGGATTAAACATAATCTCTGAATGGTCATCATACTTACATGTGTTATAGGATTAAACATAATCTCTGTAATGGTCATCATACTTACATGTGTTATAGGATTAAACATAATCTCTGTAATGGTCATCATACTTACATGTGTTATAGGATTAAACATAATCTCTGTAATGGTCATCATACTTACATGTGTTATAGGATTAAACATAATCTCTGTAATGGTCATCATACTTACATGTGTTATAGGATTAAACATAATCTCTGTAATGGTCATCATACTTACATGTGTTATAGGATTAAACATAATCTCTGTAATGGTCATCATACTTACATGTGTTATAGGATTAAACATAATCTCTAATGGTCATCATACTTACATGTGTTATAGGATTAAACATAATCTCTGTAATGGTCATCATACTTACATGTGTTATAGGATTAAACATAATCTCTGTAATGGTCATCATACTTACATGTGTTATAGGATTAAACATAATCTCTGTAATGGTCATCATACTTACATGTGTTATAGGATTAAACATAATCTCTAATGGTCATCATACTTACATGTGTTATAGGATTAAACATAATCTCTGTAATGGTCATCATACTTACATGTGTTATAGGATTAAACATAATCTCTAAATGGTCATCATACTTACATGTGTTATAGGATTAAACATAATCTCTGTAATGGTCATCATACTTACATTGTTAAGATTAATAACATAAACATAATCTCTGTAATGGTCATCATACTTACATGTGTTATAGGATTAAACATAATCTCTGTAATGGTCATCATACTTACATGTGTTATAGGATTAAACATAATCTCTGTAATGGTCATCATACTTACATGTGTTATAGGATTAAACATAATCTCTGTAATGGTCATCATACTTACATGTGTTATAGGATTAAACATAATCTCTGTAATGGTCATCATACTTACATGTGTTATAGGATTAAACATAATCTCTGTAATGGTCATCATACTTACATGTGTTATAGGATTAAACATAATCTCTCTAATGGTCATCATACTTACATGTGTTATAGGATTAAACATAATAATCTCTGTAATGGTCATCATACTTACATGTGTTATAGGATTAAACATAATCTCTAATGGTCATCATACTTACATGTGTTATAGGATTAAACATAATCTCTGTAATGGACATCATACTTACATGTGTTATAGGATTAAACATAATCTCTGTAATGGTCATCATACTTACATGTGTTATAGGATTAAACATAATCTCTGTAATGGTCATCATACTTACATGTGTTATAGGATTAAACATAATCTCTGTAATGGTCATCATACTTACATGTGTTATAGGATTAAACATAATCTCTGTAATGGTCATCATACTTACATGTGTTATAGGATTAAACATAATCTCTGTAATGGTCATCATACTTACATGTGTTATAGGATTAAACATAATCTCTGTAATGGTCATCATACTTACATGTGTTATAGGATTAAACATAATCTCTGTAATGGTCATCATACTTACATGTGTTATAGGATTAAACATAATCTCTGTAATGGTCATCATACTTACATGTGTTATAGGATTAAACATAATCTCTGTAATGGTCATCATACTTACATGTGTTATAGGATTAAACATAATCTCTGTAATGGTCATCATACTTACATGTGTTATAGGATTAAACATAATCTCTAATGGTCATCATACTTACATGTGTTATAGGATTAAACATAATCTCTAATGGTCATCATACTTACATGTGTTATAGGATTAAACATAATCTCTAATGGTCATCATACTTACATGTGTTATAGGATTAAACATAATCTCTGTAATGGTCATCATACTTACATGTGTTATAGGATTAAACATAATCTCTGTAATGGTCATCATACTTACATGTGTTATAGGATTAAACATAATCTCTAATGGTCATCATACTTACATGTGTTATAGGATTAAACATAATCTCTAATGGTCATCATACTTACATGTGTTATAGGATTAAACATAATCTCTGTAATGGTCATCATACTTACATGTGTTATAGGATTAAACATAATCTCTGTAATGGTCATCATACTTACATGTGTTATAGGATTAAACATAATCTCTGTAATGGTCATCATACTTACATGTGTTATAGGATTAAACATAATCTCTCTAATGGTCATCATACTTACATGTGTTATAGGATTAAACATAATCTCTCTAATGGTCATCATACTTACATGTGTTATAGGATTAAACATAATCTCTGTAATGGTCATCATACTTACATGTGTTATAGGATTAAACATAATCTCTAATGGTCATCATACTTACATGTGTTATAGGATTAAACATAATCTCTGTAATGGTCATCATACTTACATGTGTTATAGGATTAAACATAATCTCTAATGGTCATCATACTTACATGTGTTATAGGATTAAACATAATCTCTGTATGGTCATCATCTTACATGTGTTATAGGATTAAACATAATCTCTAATGGTCATCATACTTACATGTGTTATAGGATTAAACATAATCTCTGTAATGGTCATCATACTTACATGTGTTATAGGATTAAACATAATCTCTAATGGTCATCATACTTACATGTGTTATAGGATTAAACATAATCTCTGTAATGGACATCATACTTACATGTGTTATAGGATTAAACATAATCTCTAATGGTCATCATACTTACATATGTTATAGGAAGTTTAATATGTACTGTATGTTACAGGCACGCAGGGTAGCATTAGACGATGCTGTAGCCCTGTTCAAGTTTTATCAGAAATGTGACGAGCTGGAGGCTTGGATGGTTGAGAAGGTAAGTTGACGTTTTAATGGCTTGGTTTCACAGGAAAACGTTATGTAATAGTTAAAACAACAACTATAGAAACACCCCAGTAATGGATATTTAGATATTAATTGTTCAACAATATAGGTACAAATGTTGACCTTTTGCTTTCACAGGACATCAGTATATAAATATTCAATATTTATATGAAGACAATTATCATCAGTCTTTTGCAAACCTAGAAAATGATGACCTTTATTTTAAACTGTTTGTAGGAACAAGTGCTGACTAGCAAGGAAAGTCTAGCAGACAACATGGAGGCTGTTAGGAAGAAGTTTGAGGTAAACATTTCTGTAGTTAAAACTGTTGTACTAAACCTGGATATAACCATGTCCATGTACAGTGTACACGTATGTACTAAACCTGGATATAACCAGTCCATGTCCATGTACAGTGTACACGTATGTACTAAACCATGGATATAACCATGTCCATGTACAGTGTACATGTACATGTATAACCATGTACTAAACCTGGATATAACCATGTTCATGTACAGTGTACATGTATGTACTAAACCTGGATATAACCATGTCCATGTACAGTGTACATGTATGTACTAAACCTGGATATAACCATGTCCATGTACAGTGTACATGTATGTACTAAACCTGGATATAACCATGTCCATGTACAGTGTACATGTATGTACTAAACCTGGATATAACCATGTCCATGTACAGTGTACATGTATGTACTAAACCTGGATATAACCATGTCCATGTACAGTGTACATGTATGTACCAAACCTGGATATAACCATGTCCATGTACAGTGTACATGTATGTACCAAACCTGGATATAACCATGTCCATGTACAGTGTACATGTATGTACCAAACCTGGATATAACCATGTCCATGTACAGTGTACATGTATGTACCAAACCTGGATATAACCATGTCCATGTCATGTACAGTGTACATGTATGTACCAAACCTGGATATAACCATGTCCATGTACAGTGTACATGTATGTACCAAACCTGGATATAACCATGTCCATGTACAGTATGTACCTGATATAACCATGTCCATGTACAGTGTACATGTATGTACCAAACCTGGATATAACCATGTCCATGTACAGTGTACATGTATGTACCAAACCTGGATATAACCATGTCCATGTACAGTGTACATGTATGTACCAAACCTGGATATAACCATGTCCATGTACAGTGTACATGTATGTACCAAACCTGGATATAACCATGTCCATGTACAGTGTACATGTATGTACCAAACCTGGATATAACCATGTCCATGTACAGTGTACATGTATGTACCAAACCTGGATATAACCATGTCCATGTACAGTGTACATGTATGTACCAAACCTGGATATAACCATGTCCATGTACAGTGTACATGTATGTACCAAACCTGGATATAACCATGTCCATGTACAGTGTACATGTATGTACCAAACCTGGATATAACCATGTCCATGTACAGTGTACATGTATGTACCAAACCTGGATATAACCATGTCCATGTACAGTGTACATGTATGTACCAAACCTGGATATAACCATGTCCATGTACAGTGTACATGTATGTACCAAACCTGGATATAACCATGTCCATGTACAGTGTAATGTTGTACAGTGGATACATGTCCATGTACAAACCTGGATATAACCATGTCCATGTACAGTGTACATGTATGTACCAAACCTGGATATAACCATGTCCATGTACAGTGTACATGTATGTACCAAACCTGGATATAACCATGTCCATGTACAGTGTACATGTATGTACCAAACCTGGATATAACCATGTCCATGTACAGTGTACATGTATGTACCAAACCTGGATATAACCATGTCCATGTACAGTGTACATGTATGTACCAAACCTGGATATAACCATGTCCATGTACAGTGTACATGTATGTACCAAACCTGGATATAACCATGTCCATGTACAGTGTACATGTATGTACCAAACCTGGATATAACCATGTCCATGTACAGTGTACATGTATGTACCAAACCTGGATATAACCATGTCCATGTACAGTGTACATGTATGTACCAAACCTGGATATAACCATGTCCATGTACAGTGTACATGTATGTACCAAACCTGGATATAACCATGTCCATGTACAGTGTACATGTATGTACCAAACCTGGATATAACCATGTCCATGTACAGTGTACATGTATGTACCAAACCTGGATATAACCATGTCCATGTACAGTGTACATGTATGTACCAAACCTGGATATAACCATGTCCATGTACAGTGTACATGTATGTACCAAACCTGGATATAACCATGTCCATGTACAGTGTACATGTATGTATGTACCAAACCTGGATATAACCATGTCCATGTACAGTGTACATGTATGTACCAAACCTGGATATAACCATGTCCATGTACAGTGTACATGTATGTACTAAACCTGGATATAACCATGTCCATGTACAGTGTACATGTATGTACCAAACCTGGATATAACCATGTCCATGTACAGTGTACATGTATGTACTAAACCTGGATATAACCATGTCCATGTACAGTGTACATGTATGTACCAAACCTGGATATAACCATGTCCATGTACAGTGTACATGTATGTACCAAACCTGGATATAACCATGTCCATGTACAGTGTACATGTATGTACTAAACCTGGATATAACCATGTCCATGTACAGTGTACATGTATGTACCAAACCTGGATATAACCATGTCCATGTACAGTGTACATGTATGTACCAAACCTGGATATAACCATGTCCATGTACAGTGTACATGTATGTACCAAACCTGGATATAACCATGTCCATGTACAGTGTACATGTATGTACCAAACCTGGATATAACCATGTCCATGTACAGTGTACATGTATGTACTAAACCTGGATATAACCATGTCCATGTACAGTGTACATGTATGTACTAAACCTGGATATAACCATGTCCATGTACAGTGTACATGTATGTACTAAACCTGGATATAACCATGTCCATGTACAGTGTACATGTATGTACCAAACCTGGATATAACCATGTCCATGTACAGTGTACATGTATGTACCAAACCTGGATATAACCATGTCCATGTACAGTGTACATGTATGTACCAAACCTGGATATAACCATGTCCATGTACAGTGTACATGTATGTACCAAACCTGGATATAACCATGTCCATGTACAGTGTACATGTATGTACCAAACCTGGATATAACCATGTCCATGTACAGTGTACATGTATGTACCAAACCTGGATATAACCATGTCCATGTACAGTGTACATGTATGTACTGTACCAAACCTGGATATAACCATGTCCATGTACAGTGTACATGTATGTACCAAACCTGGATATAACCATGTCCATGTACAGTGTACATGTATGTACCAAACCTGGATATAACCATGTCCATGTACAGTGTACATGTATGTACCAAACCTGGATATAACCATGTCCATGTACAGTGTACATGTATGTACCAAACCTGGATATAACCATGTCCATGTACAGTGTACATGTATGTACCAAACCTGGATATAACCATGTCCATGTACAGTGTACATGTATGTACCAAACCTGGATATAACCATGTCCATGTACAGTGTACATGTATGTACCAAACCTGGATATAACCATGTCCATGTACAGTGTACATGTATGTACCAAACCTGGATATAACCATGTCCATGTACAGTGTACATGTATGTACCAAACCTGGATATAACCATGTCCATGTACAGTGTACATGTATGTACCAAACCTGGATATAACCATGTCCATGTACAGTGTACATGTACATGTATAATGTCCTGACCATGTATGTACAACTGGATATAACCATGTCCATGTACAGTGTACATGTATGTACCAAACCTGGATATAACCATGTCCATGTACAGTGTACATGTATGTACCAAACCTGGATATAACCATGTCCATGTACAGTGTACATGTATGTACCAAACCTGGATATAACCATGTCCATGTACAGTGTACATGTATGATGTACCAAACCTGGATATAACCATGTCCATGTACAGTGTACATGTATGTACCAAACCTGGATATAACCATGTCCATGTACAGTGTACATGTATGTACCAAACCTGGATATAACCATGTCCATGTACAGTGTACATGTATGTACCAAACCTGGATATAACCATGTCCATGTACAGTGTACATGTATGTACCAAACCTGGATATAACCATGTCCATGTACAGTGTACATGTATGTACCAAACCTGGATATAACCATGTCCATGTACAGTGTACATGTATGTACCAAACCTGGATATAACCATGTCCATGTACAGTGTACATGTATGTACCAAACCTGGATATAACCATGTCCATGTACAGTGTACATGTATGTACCAAACCTGGATATAACCATGTCCATGTACAGTGTACATGTATGTACCAAACCTGGATATAACCATGTCCATGTACAGTGTACATGTATGTACTAAACCTGGATATAACCATGTCCATGTACAGTGTACATGTATGTACCAAACCTGGATATAACCATGTCCATGTACAGTGTACATGTATGTACCAAACCTGGATATAACCATGTCCATGTACAGTGTACATGTATGTACCAAACCTGGATATAACCATGTCCATGTACAGTGTACATGTATGTACCAAACCTGGATATAACCATGTCCATGTACAGTGTACATGTATGTACCAAACCTGGATATAACCATGTCCATGTACAGTGTACATGTATGTACCAAACCTGGATATAACCATGTCCATGTACAGTGTACATGTATGTACCAAACCTGGATATAACCATGTCCATGTACAGTGTACATGTATGTACCAAACCTGGATATAACCATGTCCATGTACAGTGTACATGTATGTACCAAACCTGGATATAACCATGTCCATGTACAGTGTACATGTATGTTACCAAACCTGGATATAACCATGTCCATGTACAGTGTACATGTATGTACCAAACCTGGATATAACCATGTCCATGTACAGTGTACATGTATGTACCAAACCTGGATATAACCATGTCCATGTACAGTGTACATGTATGTACCAAACCTGGATATAACCATGTCCATGTACAGTGTACATGTATGTACCAAACCTGGATATAACCATGTCCATGTACAGTGTACATGTATGTACCAAACCTGGATATAACCATGTCCATGTACAGTGTACATGTATGTACCAAACCTGGATATAACCATGTCCATGTACAGTGTACATGTATGTACCAAACCTGGATATAACCATGTCCATGTACAGTGTACATGTATGTACCAAACCTGGATATAACCATGTCCATGTACAGTGTACATGTATGTACCAAACCTGGATATAACCATGTCCATGTACAGTGTACATGTATGTACCAAACCTGGATATAACCATGTCCATGTACAGTGTACATGTATGTACCAAACCTGGATATAACCATGTCCATGTACAGTGTACATGTATGTACCAAACCTGGATATAACCATGTCCATGTACAGTGTACATGTATGTACCAAACCTGGATATAACCATGTCCATGTACAGTGTACATGTATGTACCAAACCTGGATATAACCATGTCCATGTACAGTGTACATGTATGTACCAAACCTGGATATAACCATGTCCATGTACAGTGTACATGTATGTACCAAACCTGGATATAACCATGTCCATGTACAGTGTACATGTATGTACCAAACCTGGATATAACCATGTCCATGTACAGTGTACATGTATGTACCAAACCTGGATATAACCATGTCCATGTACAGTGTACATGTATGTACCAAACCTGGATATAACCATGTCCATGTACAGTGTACATGTATGTACCAAACCTGGATATAACCATGTCATGTACATGTACATGTATTATGTATGTAAGTGACCAAACCTGGATATAACCATGTCCATGTACAGTGTACATGTATGTACCAAACCTGGATATAACCATGTCCATGTACAGTGTACATGTATGTACCCAAACCTGGATATAACCATGTCCATGTACAGTGTACATGTATGTACCAAACCTGGATATAACCATGTCCATGTACAGTGTACATGTATGTACCAAACCTGGATATAACCATGTCCATGTACAGTGTACATGTATGTACCAAACCTGGATATAACCATGTCCATGTACAGTGTACATGTATGTACCAAACCTGGATATAACCATGTCCATGTACAGTGTACATGTATGTACCAAACCTGGATATAACCATGTCCATGTACAGTGTACATGTATGTACCAAACCTGGATATAACCATGTCCATGTACAGTGTACATGTATGTACCAAACCTGGATATAACCATGTCCATGTACAGTGTACATGTATGTACCAAACCTGGATATAACCATGTCCATGTACAGTGTACATGTATGTACCAAACCTGGATATAACCATGTCCATGTACAGTGTACATGTATGTACCAAACCTGGATATAACCATGTCCATGTACAGTGTACATGTATGTACCAACTGGATATAACCATGTCCATGTACAGTGTACATGTATGTACCAAACCTGGATATAACCATGTCCATGTACAGTGTACATGTATGTACCAAACCTGGATATAACCATGTCCATGCACAGTGTACATGTCTGTACCAAACCTGGATATAACCATGTCCATGCACAGTGTACATGTATGTACAAACCTGGTGTATGTACCAAACCTGGATATAACCATGTCCATGTACAGTGTACATGTATGTACCAAACCTGGATATAACCATGTCCATGTACAGTGTACATGTATGTACCAAACCTGGATATAACCATGTCCATGTACAGTGTACATGTATGTACCAAACCTGGATATAACCATGTCCATGTACAGTGTACATGTATGTACCAAACCTGGATATAACCATGTCCATGTACAGTGTACATGTATGTACCAAACCTGGATATAACCATGTCCATGTACAGTGTACATGTGTACAAACCTGGATAAACCATGTCCATGTACAGTGTACATGTATGTACCAAACCTGGATATAACCATGTCCATGTACAGTGTACATGTATGTACCAAACCTGGATATAACCATGTCCATGTACAGTGTACATGTATGTACCAAACCTGGATATAACCATGTCCATGTACAGTGTACATGTATGTACCAAACCTGGATATAACCATGTCCATGTACAGTGTACATGTATGTACCAAACCTGGATATAACCATGTCCATGTACAGTGTACATGTATGTACCAAACCTGGATATAACCATGTCCATGTACAGTGTACATGTATGTACCAAACCTGGATATAACCATGTCCATGTACAGTGTACATGTATGTACCAAACCTGGATATAACCATGTCCATGTACAGTGTACATGTATGTACCAAACCTGGATATAACCATGTCCATGTACAGTGTACATGTATGTACCAAACCTGGATATAACCATGTCCATGTACAGTGTACATGTATGTACCAAACCTGGATATAACCATGTCCATGTACAGTGTACATGTATGTACCAAACCTGGATATAACCATGTCCATGTACAGTGTACATGTATGTACCAAACCTGGATATAACCATGTCCATGTACAGTGTACATGTATGTACCAAACCTGGATATAACCATGTCCATGTACAGTGTACATGTATGTACCAAACCTGGATATAACCATGTCCAGTCCATGTACAGTGTACATGTATGTACCAAACCTGGATATAACCATGTCCATGTACAGTGTACATGTATGTACCAAACCTGGATATAACCATGTCCATGTACAGTGTACATGTATGTACCAAACCTGGATATAACCATGTCCATGTACAGTGTACATGTATGTACCAAACCTGGATATAACCATGTCCATGTACAGTGTACATGTATGTACCAAACCTGGATATAACCATGTCCATGTACAGTGTACATGTATGTACCAAACCTGGATATAACCATGTCCATGTACAGTGTACATGTATGTACCAAACCTGGATATAACCATGTCCATGTACAGTGTACATGTATGTACCAAACCTGGATATAACCATGTCCATGTACAGTGTACATGTATGTACCAAACCTGGATATAACCATGTCCATGTACAGTGTACATGTATGTACCAATAACCTGGATATAACCATGTCCATGTACAGTGTACATGTATGTACCAAACCTGGATATAACCATGTCCATGTACAGTGTACATGTATGTACCAAACCTGGATATAACCATGTCCATGTACAGTGTACATGTATGTACCAAACCTGGATATAACCATGTCCATGTACAGTGTACATGTATGTACCAAACCTGGATATAACCATGGATGTATACATGATGTACAAACCTGGATATAACCATGTCCATGTACAACCTGGAGTGTACATGTACATGTATGTACCAAACCTGGATATAACCATGTCCATGTACAGTGTACATGTATGTACCAAACCTGGATATAACCATGTCCATGTACAGTGTACATGTATGTACCAAACCTGGATATAACCATGTCCATGTACAGTGTACATGTATGTACCAAACCTGGATATAACCATGTCCATGTACAGTGTACATGTATGTACCAAACCTGGATATAACCATGTCCATGTACAGTGTACATGTATGTACCAAACCTGGATATAACCATGTCCATGTACAGTGTACATGTATGTACCAAACCTGGATATAACCATGTTTATGTACAGTGTACATGTATGTACCAAACCTGGATATAACCATGTCCATGTACAGTGTACATGTATGTACCAAACCTGGATATAACCATGTCCATGCACAGTGTACATGTATGTACCAAACCTGGTGTATGTACCAAACCTCCATGTACAGTGTACATGTATGTACCAAACCTGGATATAACCATGTCCATGTACAGTGTACATGTATGTACCAAACCTGGATATAACCATGTCCATGTACAGTGTACATGTATGTACCAAACCTGGATATAACCATGTCCATGTACAGTGTACATGTATGTACCAAACCTGGATATAACCATGTCCATGTACAGTGACATGATGTATGTATACAAACCTGGATATAACCATGTCCATGTACAGTGTACATGTTGTACCAAACCTGGATATAACCATTCCATGTACAGTGTACATGTATGTACCAAACCTGGATATAACCATGTCCATGTACAGTGTACATGTTTATACCAAACATGTGTATGTACCAAACCTGGATATAACCATGTCCATGTACAGTGTACATGTATGTACCAAACCTGGATATAACCATGTCCATGTACAGTGTACATGTATGTACCAAACCTGGATATAACCATGTCCATGTACAGTGTACATGTATGTACCAAACCTGGATATAACCATGTCCATGTTCAGTGTACATGTATGTACAAACCTGGATATAACCATGTCCATGTACAGTGTACATGTATGTACCAAACCTGGATATAACCATGAACATGTACAGTGTACATGTATGTACCAAACCTGGATATAACCATGTCCATGTACAGTGTACATGTATGTACCAAACCTGGATATAACAGTCAACATTACATGTAACCAAACCTGGATATAACCATGTCCATGTACAGTGTACATGTATGTACCAAACCTGGATATAACCATGTCCATGTACAGTGTACATGTATGTACCAAACCTGGATATAACCATGTCCATGTACAGTGTACATGTATGTACCAAACCTGGATATAACCATGTCCATGTACAGTGTACATGTATGTACCAAACCTGGATATAACCATGTCCATGTACAGTGTACATGTATGTACCAAACCTGGATATAACCATGTCCATGTACAGTGTACATGTATGTACCAAACCTGGTGTATGTACCAAACCTTGATATAACCATGTCCATGTACAGTGTACATGTATGTACCAAACCTGGATATAACCATGTCCATGTACAGTGTACATGTATGTACCAAACCTGGATATAACCATGTCCATGTACAGTGTACATGTATGTACCAAACCTGGATATAACCATGTCCATGTACAGTGTACATGTATGTACCAAACCTGGATATAACCATGTCCATGTACAGTGTACATGTATGTACCAAACCTGGTGTATGTACCAAACCTTGATATAACCATGTCCATGTACAGTGTACATGTATGTACGAAACCTGGATATAACCATGTCCATGTACAGTGTACATGTATGTACCAAACCTGGATATAACCATGTCCATGAACAGTGTAAATGTATGTACCAAACCTGGATATAACCATGTTTATGTACAGTGTACTTATGTACAGTGTACATGTTCAGAGTTTTGTAATTCTAAAGTACAGTTCACATGTAATATAGATATTCTAGTTAACACTCATGATTTATTATGTACATGGATTGTATTTCAGAACCTACTTACAAGCCTTGCGGCCAATAAAGGACATGTTGATAGCATCAACAAATTAGCTGATGAGATCATCAAGTCGGGCAGTAGTCAACAAGAAAAAGTGAAAAAACGTCGTCAGGAGATAAATGACAGGTATGTAATTCTGAGTAGACAAACAGGAACAAAGAACCAGCAGGAACTGTTTATATTTGTTTCATATGATAAAAGATAAAAAAAGTCAAGTGGTCATTTCTAGATGTTTTCTAGTTATAAATGTCAAGGCAGACGTTGACTGAAGAGACCTCCCCTTACGTTGTTTGTTAGCACATGAGAGTGAGGCCAGTGGTGTTTGTTGTAGAGGTAATTAGTTACATTGATTATCTCTGATTACTTCACCTCTCAACATCCCAGTCACAATCAACATTTCTTACTTTTATCATCTTCAATATAAAAAAATCCTATTCAAATACAGTGTAACTTCCCAAAACCGAACCTTCTCAAAACCGATCACCTCTTGAAACCGAACATGGATGTCATGTACGGAATGAATTCCTCTTTATTAGTTGTATATTAAACTTCCCAAAACCGATCCCTCCCAATTCTGAATACCGGACCAATTTCGAGATCGAAATTGTCAAATGTAACTAAAATACACTTCTGAAAACCGGCCTTACCTGAGCGACACCGATAGATTGCATTGAGGTCTGATCAACCGACCGTGAAATACACACGTACCTGTACCATAGTTGTCGCATGCCATGTCCTGGGGCATGTATACAGATGTAGATATAGGTACACGGTAATTATACCCGTGATGGTGGTGTAATTATTTAATCATGTCTATTGTTTAGATATCTAACGAAGGTCTACCGCACGCGGTTTGTTTTACTGTGGGAAAACAAACAGAGCTAGTAATAAAGAGAAAGTTTCGTATTCAAATCACACGGGTTTTTTATTTACTTATGTAGTCGTCGGATAACGTAAATTATCTGTATGAAGAAACCGAAGCCATGTATTGTTTTAGAAAATGACTATGTCATATAATGACCGGCATCGACTGATCATCGTGTAATTAGACCATATAATTTGATTTTTGACGTAACCGGAAGCGATCGGCCGTATGTAGGTTAGTGCAGACGAGAACATCCCAAGAACATTCACGCAACTAACTAACTAAACTACGTTTATAAGCGGTAACAAATTCAAGATTGTTGTAATCCATTCCTTTTAAACATATGATTCTCTCTTTTGTGATAACATTCACATTAACAATCAATATCGGTCGGTTTTAACGAACACTAGGCATACATGCGGTACACTAGTGTAAAAAACGACTTCAGAGCGATTAAATTCGGATCGTAATGATAGGTATTCGGTTCACTTCTCCAAACCGAACCCTCTCTAAACCGGCCGAAATTATATGCACCGACCATGATCGGTTTCGGGAGGTTCCACTGTAATTTTAAAGCATAGTTACAAATTTGATGATGACGTTAATGCTTGTTACAGGTGGGACCGATTAAATCGTTTGAAGATGGAGAAAGAGAAAAACTTGGAAGGAGCCTCAAGGTAATTTTATACATTATATATTGCTGTATGACATAATAGTTACCATATGGACATGTTGTGTTACTGTACGGACATGTTGTGTTTCAGAACGGACATGTTGTGTTACAGTATGGACATGTTGTGTTACAGTACAGACATGTTGTGTTACAGTACAGACATGTTGTGTTACAGTACAAACATGTTGTGTTACAGTATGGACATGTTGCGTTACTGTATGGACATGTTGTGTTACTGTACGGACATGTTGTGTTACAGTACGGACATGTTGTGTTACAGTATGGACATGTTGTGTTACTGTATGGACATGTTGTGTTACTGTATGGACATGTTGTGTTACAGTATGGACATGTTGTGTTACAGTATGGACATGTTGTGTTACAGTATGGACATGTTGTGATAGAGTATGGACATGTGTAATACTACAGACATATACAATTTGTGGTACAGTACGAACATGTTGTGTTACTGTATGGACATTTTGTGTTACAGTATGGACATGTTGTGTTACAGTATGGACATGTTGTGTTACAGTATGGACATGTTGTGATAGAGTATGGACATGTTGTGTTACTGTATGGACATGTTGTGTTACAGTATGGACATGTTGTGTTACTGTATGGACATGTTGTGTTACAGTATGGACATGTTGTGTTACAGTATGGACATGTTGTGATAGAGTATGGACATGTGTAATAGTACAGACATATACAATTTGTGGTACAGTACGGACATGTTGTGTTACAGTAAGGACATGTTGTGTTACAGTATGGACATCTTGTGTAACTGTATGGACATGTTGTGTTACAGTATTGACATGTTGTGTTACAGTATGGAAATGTTGTGTTACTGTATGGACTTGTTGTGTAATAGTACAGATATATACAATTTGTGTTACAGTACGGAGACGTTGTGTTAGAGTAAGGACATGTTGTGTTACAGTATGGACATGTTGTGTTTCTGTATGGACATTTGTGTTAGAGTATGGACATGTTGTGTTACAGTATGGACATGTGTGTTAGTATGGACATGTTGTGTTACAGTATGTACATGTTGTGTTACAGTATGGACATGTTGTGTTACAGTATGGACATGTTGTGTTACAGTATGGACATGTTGTAGGACATTACAGTATGGACATGTTGTGTTACAGTATGGACATGTTGTGTTACAGTACGGACATGTTGTGTTACAGTATGGACATGTTGTGTTACAGTATGGACATGTTGTGTTACAGTATGGACATGTTTGTGTTACAGTATGGACATGTTGTGTTTACAGTACGTGACATGTTGTGTTACAGTATGGACATGTTGTGTTACAGTATGGGACATGTTGTGTTACAGTATGGACATGTTGTGTTACAGTAGTACAGACATTTGTGTACAGTATGGACATGTTGTGTTACAGTATGGACGGTGTTACATATTGTTGTGTACAGTATGGACACTTTGTGTTACAGTACGTACACATATAATTGTGTTACAGTAGTTTGTGTTACAGTATGGACATGTTGTGTGTTACAGTTGGACTACAGTACATGTTGTGTTACATATGGACATGTTGTGTTACAGTATGGACATGTTGTGATAGTAGAGTTGTGATAGAGTATGGACATGTGTAATAGTACAGACATATACAATTTGTGGTACAGTACGGACATGTTGTGTTACTGTATGGACATGTTGTGTTACAGTATGGACATGTTGTGTTACAGTATGGACATGTTGTGTTACAGTATGGACATGTTGTGTTACAGTATGGACATGTTGTGATACAGTATGGACATGTGTAATAGTACAGACATATACAATTTGTGGTACAGTACGGACATGTTGTGTTACTGTATGGACATGTTGTGTTACAGTATGGACATGTTGTGTTACAGTATGGACATGTTGTGTTACAGTATGGACATGTTGTGTTACAGTATGGACATGTTGTGTTACAGTATGGACATGTTGTGTTACAGTATGGACATGTTGTGTTACAGTATGGACATGTTGTGTTACAGTATGGACATGTTGTGTTACAGTATGGACATGTTGTGTTACAGTATGGACATGTTGTGTTACAGTATGGACATGTTGTGTTACAGTATGGACATGTTGTGTTACAGTATGGACATGTTGTGTTACAGTATGGACATGTTGTGTTACAGTATGGACATGTTGTGTTACAGTATGGACATGTTGTGTTACAGTACGGACATGTTGTGTTACAGTATGGACATGTTGTGTTACAGTATGGACATGTTGTGATACAGTATGGACATGTTGTGTTACAGTATGGACATGTTGTGTTACAGACATGTACAATTTGTGGTACAGTACGGATATGTTGTGTTACTGTATGGACATGTTGTGTTACAGTATGGACATGTTGCGTTACAGTATGGACATGTTGTGTTACAGTACGGACATGTTGTGATAAGAGTATTGACATGTTGTGTTACAGTACAGACATATACAATTTGTGTTACAGTACGGACATGTTGTGTTACTGTATGGACATGTTGTGTTACAGTATGGACATCTTGTGTTACAGTATGGACATCTTGTGTTACAGTATGGACATTTGAAATAGTACAGACATATACATGTTGTGTTACAGTACAGACATATACAATTTGTGTTACAGTACGGACATGTTGTGTTACTGTATGGACATGTTGTGTTACAGTATGGACATGTTGTGTTACAGTATGGACATGTTGTGTTACAGTATGGACATCTTGTGTTACAGTATGGACATCTTGTGGTACAGTACGGACATGTTGTGTTACTGTATGGACATGTTGTGTTACAGTATGGACATGTTGCATTACAGTATGGACATGTTGTGTTACAGTACGGACATGTTGCATTACAGTATGGACATGTTGTGTAATAGTACAGACATATACAATTTGTGTTACAGTATGGACATGTTGTGTTACAGTATGGACATCTTGTGTTACAGTATGGACATATGTAATAGTACAGACATATACAATTTGTGGTACAGTATGGACATGTTGTGTAACTGTATGGACATGTTGTGTTACAGTATGGACATGTTGTGTTACAGTATGGACATGTTGTGTTACTGCATGGACATGTTTTGTTACAGTATGGACATGTTGTGTTACAGTATGGACATGTTGTGTTACAGTATGGACATGTTGTGATAGAGTATGGACATGTGTAATAGTACAGACATGTACAATTTGTGGTACAGTACGGATATGTTGTGTTACTGTATGGACATGTTGTGTTACAGTATGGACATGTTGCGTTACAGTATGGACATGTTGTGTTACAGTACGGACATGTTGTGATAAGAGTATTGACATGTTGTGTTACAGTACAGACATGTTGTTTTATAGTATTTAAGGGTTTGAATTTGTGTTACAGTATTGAGATGTTCCAGTCCACATGTGATGAGCTGGGAGAATGGATGAAAGACAAAGATGCCAGTCTCAACACTGATGAGGTGGCCAACAACCTCAAGACAATAGAAGCACTACAACGTAAACACGCTGTAAGTTATTGTAACAGATTTTTTTCTGTTTTTTAGTCCTAGGAATAGTGAGTTGCTTATGGCTTCCTTACTGAGAGTGATAGCCCCTTTCCATGCCATTGAGAGCCGTTATACAACCACACTAAGGGCAGACCAGACCATTTCTCAGCTGATATGAAGAAACGGTTAGGGAGTTAAGTCAATAATATACCTGACGCAAAAATCTTGTACTTGTACTGGTTTCAGCTAGTTGGTTTTTTTCTCCAAAAAAACAAAAGAAAACTGTTTGAAATTACTCCTATTAATTGGCTATGTTATGTAGATGTACAATAGGGATTTAAGAATTTGAGAAATCCAAGATGGTCTACAGAGACTTCCTTCCACTCCAGATGACAATAAGGCCTTTCTGTGAAACTGAGAAAACTTTTAAACAATGTGGCAATGGCTATTAATCAGAAGTAAAATTTGGAGTCCTTGCCTTAGTTTTTTGACAAACATTTAGTTTAGTGCTGCAGTCAACATGAGCCAAATATGTAGGCTTATGAAGCTGAGCTGTGATAAAAATCAATAATAGCAGATTAAGACAGTGTTGTTGACCAAGACAAAGGAAGAACTGTGTGTAACCAGTGTAATGTTTTTGTAGTAGCATAATCAGTGTGACAGGTTTATGGAAATGCATTAATAGACCGTTTGTTCTGGTTGTCAGAGAAATGACATGGCTGTATAAGGAGAGACTTTTGTTTGTGACTACTTACTGCGTACAATTTGAGGAAGTGGTTGTCAATGTGAGAGGAAATAGCAAGTCTGATAGCCATAGATGTACCTGTTGTTACTGTTATATTTCGATCAATAAAATCATACTGGATTAGCTGAGATTGTCTAGTCGCTTATGAAGAATAAAACCGTCTTGTCTTTATAATAGGATTCCGTCAATAAATGTAGCTTTAGTCAATCAATATGTCTATCAAAAGATGGCTATACCAGTCAGTATATTCACATACTGCAGGAGATTATATTTTTTTTATCACAAACAAGCATGATTGTATTCACTCTAGTTTATTGATAGAATAACTGTCACATCATACTGAACTTGATTGGATGCTCGTTGTAGTAAAATTCTGTTGTCATCAAAGAATGGCTACAAGGGGCAGAACATGCGCTTACTCTTCCTATAATTAGCAGCTCAACAGGATAGTCCTGTTATTACTCAACAGCCATAGACATACAGGCCAGTATATTCATGTTGTGACAGTGATAATGAAAATAGGATGAGATATATGCCTTCTGACCTTGTGACCAATCAATAGTATGGCACTACTAATTAAGATATGTTACATGTGTTCTTGTGACCTTGACCCTTTGACCTTATGACTACTATTGGTTTCTCAGTACTAAGGAAGACCTATCAAAGAGATGTTGCATAAGTTCCTTGTTATCCAATGACCTTGACCACTTTTTTATGTATATGATATTTTACATCTTTGTTATTATCCCCCGCGAAACGCGTTTGCGGGGGATATTGATTTGGGCTCTGTCCGTCCGTCCGTCCGTGCGTGCGTCCGTCCGTCCGAGTATCGTTTCCGGGCTATAACTCCTAAACCGTTCAACTTGGCTACACGAAACTTTCTGTACATGTTAGGCTAGTGCTCTAGTTGTGCCTTTTGCTAATGGGAACCTTTCATTTTCGATACTTTTTCTGTTACCATGGAAACTTATTCAAAAATACCATATTATTAAAGTTTCCTTTCTATTCCGGGCTATAACTCGAAAACCGTTCAACTTGGCTACACGAAACTTTCTGTACATGTTAGGCTAGTGCTCTAGTTGTGCCTTTTGCTAATGGGAACCTTTCATTTTCGATACTTTTTCTGTTACCATGGAAACTTATTCAAAAATACCATATTATTAAAGTTTCCTTTCTATTCCGGGCTATAACTCGAAAACCGTTCAACTTGGCTACACGAAACTTTCTGTACATGTTAGGCTAGTGCTCTAGTTGTGCCTTTTGCTAATGGGAACCTTTCATTTTCGATACTTTTTCTGTTACCATGGAAACTTATTCAAAAATACTATATTATTAAAGTTTCCTTTCTATTCCGGGCTATAACTCGAAAACCGTTCAACTTGGCTACACGAAACTTTCTGTACATGTTAGGCTAGTGCTCTAGTTGTGCCTTTTTCTAATGGGAACCTTCCATTTTCAATACTTTTTCTGTTACCATGGAAATTTATTCAAAAATACCATATTATTAAAGTTTCCTTTCTATTCCGGGCTATAATCGAAACCATTTAACTTTCTGTACATGTTAGGCTAGTGCTCTAGTTGTGCCTTTTGCTAATGGGAACCTTTCATTTTCGATACTTTTTCTGTTACTTTTAAATGTCATGTTACTGGAGAGCGGATATATTGTTGTATGAATTTATTCAAGGACAATACTAAGCTCTGTTCAAATAGTTAAACCTACATGGATGACAATATCAAAATTTAAACTCTTAGTTACAATGAGCTTTATTTATTTTATGTTTGAGCTTTCATACACAACTGGGCGCGGGGGATAATGCCAAGCTTTGCGGCTCCTTGTTTTCAATATATTTATACATAGATAAAAGTGAAGTGTTTAACAGTAATCAAGATACAACAAAGGCATGTCACATGAGTTCCTTGTGACCTTGGCCATGTAGCATTGTCACCAATCCCTGCCATTGATATTTCAGTACCAAATTATAAATATCTTGATACGGATACACCATGTGTTCCAAATTACCTTTTGAACTTGACCTTTGGACCTGATTCTTCCATTGGATTCTTGCTACTAGATTTTCGCTTTGGTATTAATTCAACGTTTGACCTTCTTTTCAATCATGACCATCATGAGCATTTAACTGAGATTCTACATAGTGTACTGTAAAGTTTTGTTTAGTTTTACCAACAAAGTCACAGATACGTGTAGCATAAGAAAAATATGCATATTAAAAATTCATCATGTATAGTTATTCCCCCACAACAAAGTTAAAGGGGGGTATACTTAATCGGATTGCCTGTCTTTCTGTAGACACAACTTTATCTTGCAAACTCCACCTAAATAGTTTGACAGATTTTGATGAAATTTGGTACACAGAACCCTGACATAAAGGAGAGTTGAGTAAACTATATTATGTGGGAGTAAAGGTCACTCGCCTTATATATGTGTATTATTTGAGTGTTTTATGTACCATAATTGCTGTGGTCTCTTTCATTGTTTCCATCTGTTTGATGTGACACTGGTAGGGTAGAGCTATATGTAAACATTCCGTGTTCGTTTCCTGTTATGTAATATAGCTGCTATCGTTTGTATCTTTCTGCAGTCTAGGTTAACTGGGTGTTTACCCTTGAAATGAAAGGATATTGGTGAGTTGCCGGAAGAGGT
The DNA here is from genome assembly GCF_041381155.1 of Argopecten irradians. Classification (NCBI taxonomy): domain Eukaryota; kingdom Metazoa; phylum Mollusca; class Bivalvia; order Pectinida; family Pectinidae; genus Argopecten; species Argopecten irradians. The sequence goes on along the minus strand of NC_091136.1, from coordinate 64,939,698 downwards.
TCCACGCTCACTGCGCATATGCCATAGATTCAACCAATAAGAATGGGCGTGTAATTTCACATGTAGTATCATGGGGATGGGGTTATAAAAATGGCTGCACAACAAAAAAAAAGTGGACAACTTGCATGGCCGGATAACCGGCCAACACCCAGGGGAGATACATCTCCTACCAGGCGCTGACAACAGTTGCCACATAGTGCTGATAACAGCTAACGCACCTATGTACGTACTTACGTTAGGATATTAAATGTAATTTTAGGGACTGGGAAAGGGTGTTGGTCAATCATTAACTAGGCTTTCAGCAGGAACATTTGGTGTGCTAATGTTATCTTTAGATACTCTCTGTAAATACTTACATTCTCTACACTCACTTTTTTACAGTTTACATGTATAATCTATTAAATATTATAATAAATCTTCATTTAACTTTATACAATGTGTTTGTTGATATGTAATTAAATTGCTGTGCCATGTCCTCATGAACTTGGGTTGTCAGCTGTCTGTAATCTACTCATTCAGCATGTGTGCGTGTCTCTTTTCTTGGGAATTCTTCTGCTGACTGGTGTGAAGGATTGTAAGTCAAAACTGTACAATCACACCTTTGGAAATTCCCCTCGATACTGGTCCCGGGAGTGGGGATGCGCTATTACAGAATGGTGCTGTGACCAGGATTAGGGACGCGCCTTTACAATTATTTGTGTTTTACAATGTCCCTTATTTATGGAGTTCTTACTAAATTTGTGCAGTGGGGGGTATTAGTTGCACACTCTGGCGACAGTTCTAGTTATGATTGAAATGGGACAGATTGACTGAATTTACAGGAGATCCAAATTCATAATTCTGTTTAATTTTCACTTTCAGAATTTAGAAAGAGAATTGGTTCCTGTGGAGGAGAAAATGAACAGGATGAACTATCTGGCAGATTCGTAAGTCACATTAATGTCAAATTTACTTTGGGATGGAAATGGGAAATAGAGATAAGATATTTGTATAGACAATCATAGTACACAGATTTAGTCGATTCTTGACAGCAGTTTTCCATTGTTGGTAATAGGAAAATGTCATAACTTAAAATCCATAGTTAGGAAATAAATGCTATGTGTGATAATGAATTAAATTGTAACATACATATTTTCACATGGGGCTAAAGCTTTAGAGATTAAAAAATGGGCTAATCTTATGAATAAAAAGGATAAGAAAACTAATACATGATGTTGACTTTAACAGTGTGAGGGCATCGTACCCAGACGAACGGGAGTATGTGGATCAGAGGCAGACTGAACTACAGAATATGTGGGATAACTTAAAGGTAACTAACTAGCCTAAAAGTTGAACTAGCTATTGACTTTGATAGAGCATGCTAACTTTGCATGTAACTGAAAGATTGATTCTTCATTTGGAAAACAATTTTATTAAGTTTTATGTCAATTTCAGAGGAAAGCTGATTCCAAGAAAGACAAACTTGGTGATTCACAAGAACGCCAGCAATTTAATGAGGATGCGAATGACTTGGTAAGTATTTATTGATTATAATGTTTGTTTAAAACTGTATCATAAAAATTGAATAGTTTTAGGTAATCTGAGACAAAGTCTCAAATGTTGAGCGATATAATATACTATACTAATACTTAATATTAAAGTGGTAGTTTTTAGCTCACCAGAAGTGAGCTTATGCCGTGGTGCGGCATCCATCATCCGTCCGTCATTCTGCGTCAACTTTTCAATTAGAACAACTTCTTCTCTGAAAGTTGGAGACCTAGAGACCTGATATTGGGCCTGACATGCTGGGATGAAGGGCTACCAAGTTTGTTCAAATAAATGACCTTGACCTTCATTTAAGGTCACAGGAGTCAAAAAGGCTAAAATCTTTAAACAACTTAATAACCAAGAGGCTTAGAGATCCGATATTGGGTTGTTGCATGCTGGGATGAAGGGCTACCAAGTTTGTTCAAATGAATGACCTTGACATTCATGCAAGGCACAGGTGTAAAATAAACTAAAATCTCTAAAACCAAGTGGTCTAGACACCTGATATTACCCAAAGGTCTTCAGTATGCACCATGATTACCAGATAGCAGGTGAGTGATTAGGGATTACCAGATAGCAGGTGAGTGATTAGGGATTACCAGATAGCAGGTGAGTGATCAGGGATTACCAGATAGCAGGTGAGCGATTAGGGATTACCAGATAGCAGGTGAGTGATTAGGGATTACCAGATAGCAGATGAGTGATTAGGGATTACCAGATAGCAGAGGAGTGATTAGGGATTACCAGATAGCAGATGAGCGATTAGGGATTACCAGATAGCAGATGAGCGATTAGGGATTACCAGATAGCAGATGAGCGATTAGGGATTACCAGATAGCAGATGAGCGATTAGGGATTACCAGATAGCAGATGAGTGATTAGGGATTACCAGATAGCAGATGAGTGATTAGGGATTACCAGATAGCAGATGAGTGATTAGGGATTACCAGATAGCAGGTGAGTGATTAGGGATTACCAGATAGCAGATGAGTGATTAGGGATTACCAGATAGCAGGTGAGTGATTAGGGCACATTGGGCCTTTGTATGAACACATGGTCTAATTAAAGTACAAAGCTTAGTATTGAAATAGTGTATTCCCAGTATTAAACCACTGAATTTCCCTATTTATATCTGCACTAGTTAAAGGGACAATTCAGTCTAAGAGAACATTAAAATTTGTACATATATCGGAAAAGACCCAGTTCTAACGGAAATTAGATCAGTCGGTTTTACTGTGATATGCCTGAAAAGCCCATGGTGGTGACTTGTGTGCAGATGTTCAAACTCGCTTGCTGTCCGCCATTATGCATTGTGGTCGAACTTCTTGTATGCCAAGCCCTGTCCCTTGCTCGTAGAGTAATGCAACTGTTGTCTAGAAGTGCTCAAATCGATCTGACAGTAGTATGTTTACCTTATTATGTGAATTGTCTTGTCTTAAAATCATTTTATCATCTTCTCAGTGGTTATGTAGTTCATTTGTTTAATGTGCATGACTTTGGCTCGGGTATGGGTACAGCATCCATATTGTTACTGCTTAATCGTATTGATCAACGATTTGATATTCCAACGATATTAATTAAAATACTTAACAATGTCATCGAATTTGTCAATGTTTTACGTTATTATATGTTTCATAAGAAATATAGAACAATGCATTTGTGCTATATTTTACTTCTTGGTTATGTAAAAGAATTAGCCTAAGTGAATTGTCCCTTTAATCATAATTTACAATTTTTCACATTTTCACTTAAGTTTGACTGCACTAAAATAAATGCATTTAAAGATGCTCCACCGCTGGCAAATGGTATTTTTTCACTATCATAAACAGCAGCAGACGATTTAGTATTTTTCTTCAGTTACAAAAGTTACTTACTTTACACCATTACCACAGTTGAAAAGTTTGAGCTTCTAATTTTACTTGAAGTTAAAAATATAAAAAATAATTAATTGCATCCCGAAAAAAATCCATGGCACTATATCCTATATGGAATGAAGTACTGATTGCGCATGACCCAAAGGCAAAATAAATTATTTCATATTATTTTTTGGGTTAATTAGACATATATATACACGATTAAACACTAATTATTGTTCAGATGATGAATATCAGTTATGGTCTGTCGGCGGTGGAGCATCTTTAAAGTATTTCCATTATAAACTGTTTATCGACACCTTCGGTATAATTTGTTTTTACTAGATGGCCTGGAGTAGTACAATGAAGTCCAAGTTAGCGACCAATGAAATGCCACGAGATGTTCAGATGGCAGAAGCTATGATAAAAGACCATGATGAATTGGCTGATGATATTGAAGCCCACAAACCCAAGTAAGTATACACAAACATACTAGGTACTCAAAAACCCAAATATAAAAAAAGTAGATATGGTCTAAAATTTGTCAAATATATAAAAACTTTATTTTGTATACTTTGCAAAATAAATTAGAATCTATACTGAAACCAAAGTTTTGCTTGTGTAACCCAAGAAGACCTGAATATTGACAACTATGTAGTGTTTCCAAAATCCAAGGTAGAGACCATCTAGAATTAAGGAGAATTCCAAATTGATTTAAGAAACACATTATGTTACTTAATTTTTAGGTCATCTGACCTATTTTCATCATGCTTCGTCTGTCGTTGTGCGCCGTGCGCCATCCAACGTGCGTTAACTTTTCACATTTTGAACTTCTTCTCAAGTTCTACCAGTGAGATTTAACTGAAACTTACATGAAATGATCCTGACATGATCCCCACCAAGTGTTGATATTTTTTGGGTCGATCCAAATTCAAAGATATCCTGACATGGTCCCGACCAAGTGTTGTCATTTTTCGGATCGATCCGAAATCCAAGATAACCGCCATATTGAAAACACATTTTGAACTTCTTCTCAACTTCTACCGGTGCGATTTGGCTGAAACTTGCCTGAAATAATCCTGATATGATCTCGACAAAGTGTTGTTACATCTCTGGTGTATCCCAAATTGAAGATGGCTACCGTGAAACCATATCTAATTAATTTCCTATATGACGTTTGTCAAGGTAATCAGATGACCGTTAAGGCCCTTGGGCCTTTTGTTCCAAACATCAATTTGTTGTAAGAGAGGCATTTATAATGAGCTTTTATCAAATAACAAAGTGGTTTTTGTATCGCCTGTGACTATAGTTTGTGAAGGAGATACTATGGTGTTACTTTTCCGCTGGCGGCAGCGTTGTCGTCAACATTTCATTTAATGTTTTGCGTTTAGCTCTGTTTCTCAAAAAAACAAATTATGTCCAATCCTAACCAAACTTTAAAGATAGCAAAAGGACATTATTACCTCAACACACCTTATTATTGCAGGATTCATTTCAGGCTGTGGGATGCAGAGACTAATCCTAAACATCTTAGAATATAGCTAAAGACCATCATTATCACATCAACACACCTAATTGTTGCAGGATTTGGAATGTACTGTTACAGGATTCATTTCAGCATGTGCGATTCCGATGCTGTAGGACACAATTATGCTGTATTTCACTTTTTTGTAAATCAACAAAGTGGTATGAGTGATACTTATAATTACGCGTAATTCTTGTGTTCCAGATTTGAGCAGGTGAAGGCTTTAGCATGTAGTGTCCTACATAAAACACCTGATGCAGCTGACGTTAAAGATAAATTAGGGAAACTGGAAGAGGATGAAAAGGTCATTAATGAAATGTGGATCCATAGAAAAAACCAGTTACAGGATGCATATGATTTACAGGTAAGTAAGTATGAAAGCTAAATGCACGCGATTTTACAGGTAAGTAAGCATGAAAGCTAATTCAATAAAGAGATAAATGAAGGGAATAATGAAACTTTAAAGTGATGTTAAACAACAGTTGAATTTTGTGATGAATACTTTATATACTTTTATTTTGAAGTTAAAAAGAATACTGTGATTTAAGGAAGAGCTAACAAACTGTCTTTTTTGCAGGCATTTAACAAAGATGCAGACAATATTGACTCTGTCACCAGTAGTCATGAGAAATTTCTGGAATTCGCTGATCTTGGGGTAAGTTGATTATCATCAACAATCAATTTGAATGAAACTGTCTTATGATATTACAATCAACGTCTCTTCTATACATCAATGTTTTTCGTGGAAGGCATCCCACTATCATGTTATCCCTGTCTGATTCCAGAGCACCGTTGACGATGTGGAGTCATTATTTAAGCGACATGAAGATTTTGAGAGTACCTTGCAGGCACAGGATGAGAAAGTGAAGGCCCTGGATGACCTCGCCAGCAAGCTGATTGCAGAAGACCATCCAGACAAAGACCAGTCAGTTCTCCATCAAATACTATTCTTACACTTCTTCTCTATTGTCAGCCTCTTTTGAATCAAATTTGTCATATGAATATAATGTTACTGATATATCTGCTCTATGTTTACTTGGCAAAACTTTCTATATCATACATTTATTCTCCAAGCTTATTTAACAATTCACATATGAACTTTAACAATATCATAAGATTTAATTTATAACTGTATTTGAAATTCAATGGTGTCTTCCTGCCTTCAGTATTGATATGCGTAGAAACCAAGCTCTGGAGAGACGTCAGAAGGTGAAGGAAAAGGCCATTGAACGTCATAACGCCCTGCTGGCCGCCCAGGGCTCTCAGGAGTTCAAGAGAGATTCTGCTGAGGTAGGTATAGTAGTTCACAGATTAGTAATGTACAGGTTATGGTCTTTTTGAGTACTTGACTTTAATGATACTAAGGTTGAGTTTGTTGTTTTTTTGTGGTTTTTTTTTTAAATTTTGACAATATTTTATGTTTTGTACTTGCAGTTATCCTCGTGGATGAAAGAGAAATACAAGACTGCCACAGATGAGTCATACAGAGACCTGAACAACCTTCAGGAGAAACTTAAGAAACACCAAGCCTTTGAGGCTGAGCTAAAAGCCAACAGTGAGGGACTCAAGTCTCTTAATGAGGTATGTATAGAGATAGGTATACATATATAGGCAAACCTGGAAAATCAATCAATTAATTAAAAGCATCTTAGTTAAGCATTTTTTCCTGTCAAATTTATCCAGAATGCTCCATAATATTTTAGATGTTTCCTGGGTAGTAAATTCATGATTGTCTCATTCTGTTGTTTCTCCAGTTATCATTGTTTGTGTTGTTGTTAACACATAGCTATGTCATGTTTGTTTACAGCAAGGCAATGCTATGGTCCAGGATAAACATCCTGCTACTTCCGAGATCAAGGTCATCCTGGACGACCTTAACACTCAGTGGAGGGATCTGTCCGATAAGTCGACAGACAAAGGGAACAAACTCCGCCAGGCAGCTCAACAGTATGCTCTCAACAAGGCCCTGGCTGACGCTCAGGTATGTCATTGTTCATTCAAAGTTGTACTGCTTGTGTGATATTCTTCATGTAGAAACAAAAGTTCTTTCAAAGTTAAGTTAAATGCATATTTATTTGATGACATAATCTTTCTACAGATCAGACAAGAAATGTTTTAATTATTAAATATGTACATCTGAATTGAATCTCAAAACTTCCCGTTATCACAAACAGTGATAATTCAAACAGGAGTTTCAAATGTGTAAATAATTATTATTAGACTCTTTCATATGTGAAATGAAGGATAGGGATATTCTACCCGAGGGTCACAAAATGTTGTAAAACCCGAGGCTTGGCGAGGGTTTTACAACATTTTGTGATCCCCAGGGTAGAATATCCCAATCCTTCATATCCCTGTATGAAAGAGTATTCTTTTCTCATACCTCAATGTTTTATTGCAATTTTACTACAATGATTTTCCGCCATTTTGAAATAAATTAAAAAAAAAAAAAGAGAAGGTCTGCAAGTCATTTTTCCATACATGAAATTTGTGTGATATTTTCAATGCAAATCCCCTTGGTTGTATCTTTTAAAGTAAATCCAGCTTTGTTTCTGAAAAAAATTGTTAAAATTATACAGAGGAAATAGTAATTTTGTTAATGCTGTGACGTCATGCTGTATTGCATGGCTACCAGGCGACTTGAGTGTATTGTCCTAGACCAGCCAGTATTGCACATTTAGGTATGAAAGAAAATGATCTGCTATATGTCGGTACAGAATCTGTAAAACTCTTGTGTGTAGGGTAAGCTGGACGAGATGGAGAAGTCTGTGGCCAACCCCGATGTAGGCTGTGACTTACGAGGTGTCAAAACATTGCTGAAGAAACACCAGAACCTGGAGAATGACCTCGTGTTGTTGGACGCCACCATCAACGACATCATATCTCAGGGCCAGGCTCTGGCCGATTCCGGCCATTTTGATAGTGCTGGTATCCGTAAGGCTGTAAACAACTTCAACACCAGGTCAGCAACTCGCAAACAAATATTACAGAAACTTATTCTTCCATTAGGGATGGGGGAGATGGGTATGAAATTTAATTGTCAAGCAGCAAGTACTCTAGGTTTAAATTTAAAAAAATATTAAAATATTAAATTAATTCAAGTTTTAAAGTTTTTGATGACCACTTCCGGCCGACGTCCATATTATGGCTAACCAAAGCCTGATGTAAAGGGAAAAAAGAATTCTAACCTTGGCGCTCTCAGATCTATATTTCATCATCTTCTTGTTATCAATTCCAGATTTGGCAAACTAAAGCCTGAAGTAGAAAAAAGGAAAGGTCTACTTCAGGACTCACTACATTTCTATCAGTTCAAGTTTGACGCTGATGAGGAGATAATCTGGATCAAAGAGCACCTGCCTGCTGCCTCGTCAACTGAGTATGGTAAAAGTCTCGTGGATGCTCAGAACCTTCATAAAAAACACCAGGTAACATTAAATTTTAAATGTTTGCAAGTTTGTTTTTGAAATAAAACCAAAAACACCTTTTTCCATATTTAAGTGTTATTTCCTCTCTCATTTCAGTTCATATTCGTAGTTAACAATGCAGTTTATAATTACATGGTATTTTTTATAAGATCAAAAAAAGGTTCTCCTAAAAAATAGTACACATGTATGTTATTTTCAGTTGATGGTATTCAAGGTTGTACCGGTAGTCATGATCATAGCATAGAAGACAATTAATGCATCAGTTATGTGTTAATATTTACAGTCAGTGGTGAATTGATAGTATAAACCCCGTTGATTTCAACCAAAGGCTACTCAACTTTATTTCTCGATAAATTGAGTATGTCACGCGCAATTTGGAGCCGCGCGGATGAATTTATGATGGACCAAATCAGAAACTTTTGGTGTTTTCAGTAACCGAACGCACGTTCGATGAACATGTACATGTATCAAAATAGGTTTGAACACATATACATGTACGTGTGTAAATACAAATGTAGAAAAGTTACATTGTTTATGTTACTACCGTACCTCTTTGAGCAATGCTTCCGTGCGTATGATAAATAAACAATGTTGTATAATGTACAGTTTTGCACATTCCGATGACGTCGAAATGTTTACATGTTGTGTGTCTGTGAGTCTGTGTTGTTCTCTACAACATGTAGCCTAGATCTACATTATATTTGTATTTTTAACATCTTTGGTTGTACGCGAATGGATAAGATATGTCAGAACACGTCAGTATTTGAGTTGGATAAGTGTAACCAAAACGACCTAGCACGACAATGCATTTTTGTTCACCTCGGCGGACAGACAAGTCCTGTACGTTATCTAGAATCTACTACTGTGAATCGGCGAGAGTGGGACTTACATACACAATGTACGTTTGGGTGTTTCGAAATATCAATGAAACGGAATCCTTCAATTGTAGCTTAACAATACTTGTAATAGATACCTCTAATATTTATTGAAGTGTTTAAAACAACAATATAAATATAGCTAACATTTTGAGAGCGGTACAGTAAACGTTTACAGTGGTGGGCCTACCTGTGTTTGTACATGTTCCTCGAAACGACGTCCGATACATTTGAAAATCTCTAAAATCCGGAAAGAATGACATGGAACTATGTAAACATCCGTGTATTCAAGAAATTTCAAACGTGAACTGATTAAGTAGAACTCAAGTGATCACGAAATTGAAGAAACTCTCTGTTTGTCACAACTCCTTGACACAGGCGGTTTGAATCGGACGCCGCGTCACAACTACGTTAAATATCCTGCCACGTTATGAATTGTGTAAGCGTGTGAAATCATACGAAGCAAAATATTAAAACCAAACTGCTTTGCACCATGGTGTTTTTAACAACAGATAAATAAAATGATTTATAGTTCCATACCGAGAAAACCTCAGATATATGCTTCATCAGACGGAACTCATTTTATTGGTATGTTCATTGATAAATTGGCGGGAATTTCCGCCACTTCAAGTGGCTGTTCGAAATGCCTGTCGGAACCAAACGATATAATTCAATTTTAGTCCTATAAATGCCATAAACCCTATCAAGGGTAAACTTTGAGCTATGAAAATAATAGTTAAGACTGTAAATATAAGGATTAAAGTCTCTTTCTGGTGGTTCTATCGAAGGATAAAGTTGAGTAGGGTATCGATATTTGTTTCATGGACCGCTTCGCGGTCCATTCCAAATATCGATACCCTACTCAACTTTATCCTTCGATAGAACCACCAGAAAGAGACTTTAATCCTTAAATAATTTAGCTCTGTTTGAATTTGTCATTTTGTGCCAGTTTTAACTATTTTTACATCTTTCTTTACAGAAACTTGATCTTGAGATCGTTGGCCATCACCCTATCATCGAGAAGGTGTTAGGGACGGGAGAAAAGTTGATAGAGGAGCGCCACTCCAGTGCCAAACAGATCAAGGACAAATGCCAGGAACTCCAGCTCTCTTGGGACGACCTCACCAACAAGTCCAAAATACGCAAAAAAAATCTGGATCTTTCTGTACAGATCCAAAGGGTATTTAAATCTCACACAGTTAAAAAGTTGCTATCAGTAATTACTGTAAGATAAAATGAGAAGATATGGCATAAAAGTAAATGTTATTGATGTTTGTTTAGATGCCTCCAGATATATGTAATTATACTGACTTTGATGTTTGTGTATCTGTGTGTTACTCCACAGTACCTGTCGGAGGTTGCTGAGGTAGAAAACTGGATAAACGATAAGATGGTGTTGGTGAGGTGTTGGTGACAAGCACAGACTATGGAAAGGATGAGTCAGCGGCCGACAAGATGCTAACCAAGAACAAGGTACACAGATAATGTTAAGCTACAGAATATAAGATCCAGCTGCATATCAAAAGGCAGTTTTTACTAATTTTGAGAACACAATTTTCATATTCCTTTAATGAAGATATTCACAATGAAAATATTTTGACTTCAATTAACCTTCAACTCTTCCATCTTTGTTATTCATCTCCTATTTTGTTTATCCTGATTTTTAATTATGTCGTAAATAACTTAGAGATATTTAATGGTGACGTTAAAAAACTGAGATATTTAATGGTGACGTTAAATAACTGAGAGATATTTAATAGTGACGTTAAATAACTGAGAGATATTTAATGGTGACGTTAAAAAACTGAGATATTTAATGGTGACGTTAAATAACTGAGAGATATTTAATGGTGACGTTAAATAATTGAGATATTTAATGCTGACGTTAAATAACTGAGAGATATTTAATGGTGACGTTAAATAACTGAGATATTTAATGGTGACGTTAAATAACTGAGAGATATTTAATGGTGACGTTAAATAACTGAGATATTTAATGGTGACGTTAAATAACTGAGAGATATTTAATGGTGACGTTAAATAACTGAGATATTTAATGTGACGTTAAATAACTGAGAGATATTTAATGGTGACGTTAAATAACTGAGATATTTAATGGTGACGTTAAATAACTGAGAGATATTTAATGGTGACGTTAAATAACTGAGATATTTAATGGTGACGTTAAATAACTGAGATATTTAATGTGACGTTAAATAACTGAGATATTTAATGGTGACGTTAAATAACTGAGAGATATTTAATGGTGACGTTAAATAACTGAGAGATATTTAATGGTGACGTTAAATAACTGAGAGATATTTAATGGTGACGTTAAATAACTGAGATATTTAATGGTGACGTTAAATAACTGAGATATTTAATGGTGACGTTAAATAACTGAGATATTTAATGGTGACGTTAAATAACTGAGAGATATTTAATGGTGACGTTAAATAACTGAGATATTTAATGGTGACGTTAAATAACTGAGAGATATTTAATGATGACGTTAAATAACTGAGAGATATTTAATGATGACGTTAAATAACTGAGAGATATTTAATGGTGACGTTAAATAACTGAGATATTTAATGGTGACGTTAAATAACTGAGAGATATTTAATGGTGACGTTAAATAACTGAGAGATATTTAATGGTGACGTTAAATAACTGAGAGATATTTAATGGTGACGTTAAATAACTGAGAGATATTTAATGGTGACGTTAAATAACTGAGAGATATTTAATGGTGACGTTAAATAACTGAGATATTTAATGGTGACGTTAAATAACTGAGAGATATTTAATGGTGACGTTAAATAACTGAGAGATATTTAATGGTGACGTTAAATAACTGAGATATTTAATGGTGACGTTAAATAACTGAGAGATATTTAATGGTGACGTTAAATAATGAGAGATATTTAATGGTGACGTTAAATAACTGAGAGATATTTAATGGTGACGTTAAATAACTGAGATATTTAATGGTGACGTTAAATAACTGAGAGATATTTAATGGTGACGTTAAATAACTGAGATATTTAATGGTGACGTTAAATAACTGAGAGATATTTAATGGTGACGTTAAATAACTGAGATATTTAATGGTGACGTTAAGTATAACTGAGATATTTTAATGGGGACGTTAAATAACTGAGATATTTAATGGGGACGTTAAATAACTGAGATATATTTAATGGTGACGTTAAATAATGAGAGATATTTAATGGTGATGTTAAATAATGAGAGATATTTAATGGTGACGTTAAATAACTGAGAGATATTTAATGGTGACGTTAAATAACTGAGAGATATTTAATGATGACATTAAATAATGAGAGATATTTAATGGTGACGTTAAATAACTGAGAGATATTTAATGGTGACGTTAAATAACTGAGATATTTAATGGTGACGTTAAATAATGAGAGATATTTAATGGTGGCATTAAATAACTGAGATATTTAATGGTGGCGTTAAATAATGAGAGATATTTAATGGTGACGTTAAATAACTGAGAGATATTTAATGGTGACGTTAAATAACTGAGAGATATTTAATGGTGACGTTAAATAACTGAGAGATATTTAATGGTGACGTTAAATAACTGAGATATATTTAATGGTGACGTTAAATAACTGAGAGATATTTAATGGTGACGTTAAATAATGAGAGATGTTTAATGGTGACGTTAAATAACTGAGAGATATTTAATGATGACATTTAATAACTGAGAGATATTTAATGGTGACGTTAAATAACTGAGAGATATTTAATGGTGACGTTAAATAACTGAGAGATATTTAATGGTGACGTTAAATAACTGAGAGATATTTAATGGTGACGTTAAATAACTGAGATATTTAATGGTGACGTTAAATAATGAGAGATATTTAATGGTGACGTTAAATAACTGAGATATATTTAATGGTGACGTTAAATAACTGAGAGATATTTAATGGTGACGTTAAATAACTGAGAGATATTTAATGATGACGTTTAAATAACTGAGAGATATTTAATGATGACGTTAAATAAATGAGAGATATTTAATGATGACGTTAAATAACTGAGAGACTTAAATAATGAGAGATATTTAATGGTGACGTTAAATAACTGAGAGATATTTAATGGTGACGTTAAATAACTGAGAGATATTTAATGGTGACGTTAAATAATGAGGATATTTAATGGTGACGTTAAATAATGAGAGATATTTAATGGTGACGTTAAATAATGAGAGATATTTAATGGTGACGTTAAATAACTGAGAAATATTTAATGGTGACGTTAAATAACTGATATATTTAATGACGACGTTTAATAACTGAGAGATATTTAATGATGACATTAAATAAATGAGAGATATTTAATGATGACATTAAATAACTGAGAGATATTTAATGTGACGTTAAATAATGAGAGATATTTAATGGTGGACATTAAATAATGAGAGATATTTAATGGTGACGTTAAATAATGAGAGATATTTAATGGTGACGTTAAATAACTGAGATATTTAATGGTGACGTTAAATAACTGAGATATATTTAATGGTGACGTTAAATAACTGAGAGATATTTAATGGTGACGTTAAATAATGAGAGATATTTAATGGTGACGTTAAATAACTGAGAGATATTTAATGGTGACGTTAAATAACTGAGATATTTAATGGTGACGTTAAATAACTGAGATATTTAATGGTGACGTTAAATAACTGAGATATTTAATGGTGACGTTTAATAATGAGAGATATTTAATGGTGACGTTAAATAATGAGAGATATTTAATGATGACATTAAATAACTGAGAGATATTTAATGGTGACGTTAAATAACTGAGATATTTAATGGTGACGTTAAATAATGAGAGATATTTAATGGTGACGTTAAATAACTGAGAGATATTTAATGGTGACGTTAAATAACTGAGAAATATTTAATGGTGACGTTAAATAACTGATATATTTAATGACGACGTTTGATAACTGAGAGATATTTAATGATGACATTAAATAAATGAGAGATATTTAATGATGACATTAAATAACTGAGTATTTAATGATGATGTATTGAGAGATATTTAATGGTGACGTTAAATAACTGAGAGATATTTAATGGTGACGTTAAATAACAGATATTTAATGGTGACGTTAAATAACTGAGATATTTAATGGTGACGTTAAATAACTGAGATATATTTAATGGTGACGTTAAATAACTGAGAGATATTTAATGGTGACGTTAAATAATGAGAGATATTTAATGGTGACGTTAAATAACTGAGAGATATTTAATGGTGACGTTAAATAACTGAGAAATATTTAATGGTGACGTTAAATAACTGAGAGATATTTAATGATGACGTTAAATAACTGAGAGATATTTAATGGTGACGTTAAATAACTGAGAGATATTTAATGGTGACGTTAAATAACTGATATATTTAATGACGATGTTTGATAACTGAGAGATATTTAATGATGACATTAAATAAATGAGAGATATTTAATGATGACATTAAATAACTGAGTTTAATGATGATTAAATAATGAGAATTTAATGTGATTAATAATGAGAGATATTTAATGGTGACGTTAAATAATGAGAGATATTTAATGGTGGCGTTAAATAACTGAGATATTTAATGGTGACGTTAAATAATGAGAGATATTTAATGGTGACGTTAAATAACTGAGATATATTTAATGGTGACGTTAAATAACTGAGAGATATTTAATGGTGACGTTAAATAATGAGAGACATTTAATAACTGAGAGATATTTAATGGTGACGTTAAATAACTGAGAGATATTTAATGGTGACGTTAAATAACTGATATATTTAATGACGACGTTTGATAACTGAGAGATATTTAATGATGACATTAAATAAATGAGAGATATTTAATGATGACATTAAATAACTGAGAGATATTTAATGATGACGTTAAATAATGAGAGATATTTAATGGTGACGTTAAATAACTGAGAGATATTTAATGGT
This sequence comes from Argopecten irradians, assembly GCF_041381155.1. Classification (NCBI taxonomy): domain Eukaryota; kingdom Metazoa; phylum Mollusca; class Bivalvia; order Pectinida; family Pectinidae; genus Argopecten; species Argopecten irradians. The sequence continues at coordinate 64,924,479 of NC_091136.1, read as the reverse complement.
GACGTTAAATAACTGAGATATTTAATGGTGACGTTAAATAACTGAGATATTTAATGGTGACGTTAAATAATGAGAGATATTTAATGGTGACGTTAAATAATGAGAGATATTTAATGGTGACGTTAAATAACTGAGTGATATTTAATGGACATTAAATAATGAGAGATATTTAATGGTGACGTTAAATAACTGAGAGATTATTTAATGACGACGTTTAATAACTGAGAGATATTTAATGATGACATTAAATAAATGAGAGATATTTAATGATGACATTAAATAACTGAGAGATATTTAATGGTGACGTTAAATAATGAGAGATATTTAATGGTGACGTTAAATAATGAGAGATATTTAATGGTGACGTTAAATAACTGAGAGATATTTAATGGTGACGTTAAATAACTGAGATATTTAATGGTGACGTTAAATAACTGAGATATTTAATGGTGACGTTAAATAACTGAGAGATATTTAATGGTGACGTTAAATAAATGAGAGATATTTAATGGTGACGTTAAATAACTGATATATTTAATGAGGACGTTTAATAACTGAGAGATATTTAATGATGACATTAAATAAATGAGAGATATTTAATGATGACATTAAATAAATGAGAGATATTTAATGATGACATTGAATAAATGAGAGATATTTAATGATGACATTAAATAATGAGAGATATTTAATGGTGACGTTAAATATTGGAGAGATATTTAATGACGACGTTTAATAACTGAGAGATATTTAATGATGACATTTAATAACTGAGAGATATTTAATGACAACGTTTAATAACTGAGAGATATTTAATGATGACATTAAATAACGGAGATATTTAATGGTGACGTTAAATAACAGAGATATTTAATGGTGACGTTAAATAACTGAGATATTTATTGACGACGTTTAATAACTGAGAGATATTTAATGATGACATTAAATAATGAGAGATATTTAATGGTGACGTTAAATAACTGAGATATTTAATGGTGACGTTAAATAACTGAGAGATATTTAATGGTGATGTTAAATAACTTGAGATATTTAATGATGACGTTAAATAACTTGAGATATTTAAGGATAACCTACACACAAGTAATGTGGTGTCTATTGTCAGGTACTGGAGACAGACATTCAGACATACCAGGGCATCGTAACGGGACTAAGTAAGGAGGCACAGAGGATCTTCAAGATAGGCTGTCAGGATCCATCTAGTCTAAGGAAGGCCCAGGTCTGTACAGAAATTGTACAAGATATCCTGTATTATATATTATTTATCAGTAAGTCATTTATAGTGTAATATGACAAGGGCCCAGATCGGTTCAGGGACCTAAAATCAAATAATGACAAGGTGTGTATTTAGTTGATAGTCAAATGAATTGGTTCAGATTAAAGGAAAAAGTCAAAAAGTAAAATAACCTATTTGTAATAATCAAGATAAACAGTCAGACATGTAAAGATGCAGATATAGTTTTACGATAACAACCAAGAAATCACACACTGAACAAAAACTTATGATTCAGGAAAAGCAGAATTTCAATTCAGATTGACCAAGATAAGTTTTCTTGAATGCAATTATTAGAATTTTGAAGCAAAAATTGAACTAAATGTGTCATTGTTTCAAATTCTTTTTAATGCAAGTCTCTGAACAAAGTTTTTGTGTTAAGAAATATTTGTGTGTACATGTATTTGTGGAAAAACCATTATGTGCAAGACTTGTTGTTCAGAATGTGTAATGACATCAGAAAAGTTGAGATGTTACTAGTAATGTACAATTATGTTGTACAATGAAAGATGGGTGTTGTGACTATAGCCTTTAGTATATCTAGAAGTGAGGAGTAGTAGTAAAACAGCTGCACACTTATAACTATTTCTATGTCATCTGATCAATGTTTCCATGCTAACCTGATTTACTAACACAATTCTCTCAATGTATATATCCAGGTACACCGAATAGATGAGTCGAGCTCTGAAGATTTCTTTTAACCGCTTGCTTGTGTTTCTTTTTAGATGATTGAATCCGTTCGTCACAAGGTTACAAACTTTACGCTTAACTACACAATGCTTGAACTCCTATCAAAGATTTGAATCAGTTTTGATCACTATAACACCCCCTGAAATATTCAGTTTGATGATTAAATGATTGAGATTCTATTTATATATACAGAAATGCTGTGCACTGTAGACTTTGGTCTGTTCTATATTTAGAGTTTCTCTTTTCTACCTCCTCCACTCTCTTATATCTCCTCCCCACTCAGCCTAGTCCTCCCAAATACCACAAACTTATCAAGGCATTTAGCCATGTCATATATTTGATACAAAGTCAAGAAAATTGATGAATTCTAAATTAAACCAATGAGGTGTTTTATGACAACATTTGACCTTGACATTTGGTGGTATCTGACCTCTGACCTTCCTGAATGTACCTCTACCTTTTCTACTGTGATTCTGTCTATTTTTACCATTTCAAAAATGCACATTATATTTTGTCGAAAATTCAATTTTTTTGCCAATGATTTGATTTGTCACATGTGGAGAGGTTTTCACTGCACCCTGTGGAATGTTAGAATACATATTCACCCTTTGGGAGCTAGCACTTCATTTGGTGATAAGTTTTGATAAAAAAATTCTTCATTTTAACAAAGTTCTTAGAGATGGATAACATTAATGCTTTTCAGACTAATAATCATCTAAAGACATATTTCCCCCCTTCTCTTTAATTATCATCTTAGACTTTTATACATTAAGTAGCATGAGATGCCATTACAGTAGTTATCTGACATCTAGTATCTAATATATATTCTGTCAAATACTGGACATAAAGTTAACTTCTTGTGATTTTAGGACAACCTCCAAGACTTTCTGAACAAGTTAAAGCGTCTTGCTGCTGAACGTACCCAGAACTTAGAGATGTCTAAATGGATGCATGCTTACACTCGTGAGAGTAGTGACCTTGAGGGCTGGATAGAGCAACAGATGCAGATCGCATCGTCTGAGGAGTATGGCCAGGACTACGAGTACCTCGTTGTAAGTATTCTACTTTTTATATGTAAAGAATCATAGTAGATATTGCACTTTAAAATTAGTTATTGAGCCAATTTTATAAGCATGTTTAAAGAAGGACCTCAATATTTTATTCCAGTTGGCCCAATTATATTTCAGAACTGTCAAAGTGCCTATATTACTTTTGTTTATTTTAGATTTTGAGGAACAGATTTGATGAGTTTAAGAGATCTATAGAAGCCGGTGGTGAAAGGTTTAACCAATGTGAACGCCTGGCTAAGACTCTTTTGGAGGATAACATTCCTTATCGGGAACAGGTGGAGGAACGTCAGGACCAACTCAGGTGAGAATAAAATACCACATGTACAGGTGACTTATCATGGAGCTAAAGTGTCAGAATCCGATAATAACACCATGGACTTGGAAAGAAGTGAATGATAAGAACGTTTTGAAGATCAGTAAGTGATTTGTCTACAGATTTCTAATTGACTTGTTTTCTCTGTACAGAGAATCCTGGAATAATCTGTTGGAGCAGATTGAGGCGAGGGACCAGAAGTTGTATGGAGCTGGAGAGATCCACAGGTTTAACAGGGATGTGGAAGAGGCACTCACCAGGATACAGGTACTGCTCACCATCCCCCTGTAACAAGGGACCTATCCTCTCTTACAGGGAAGGGCTTTACTGCTCATCTCAAATCTGGGGTACTGCTCACCGTCCGCCGGTAACAAGGGACCTATCCTCTCCTACAGAGAAGGGCTTAACTGCTCATCTCTCACCTGGGAGAAGACACTAAGGCTTCAGGGCAGATTCTTACTATTATATCCAGGGAGGACTCTAGCTATCCTCCTACCCTAAGGAAGGGCTTTAATGATAGACACCTTACTTACCAGAACATAGCCAATGGCTATCCTCCTACCCTAAGGAAGGGCTTCAATGTTAGACACCTAACTTGCCAGAACATAGCCAATGGCTATCCTCCTACCCTAAGGAAGGGCTTCAATGTTAGACACCTAACTTGCCAGAACATAGCCAATGGCTATCCTCCTACCCTAAGGAAAGGCTTTAATGTTAGACACCTAACTTACCAGAACATAGCCAATGGCTATCCTCCCAGAACATAGCCAATGGCTATCCTCCTACCCTAAGGAAGGGCTTTAATGTTAGACACCTAACTTACCAGAACATAGCCAATGGCTATCCTCCTACCCTAAGCCAATGGCTATCCTCCCAGAACATAGCCAATGGCTATCCTCCTACCCTAAGGAAGGGCTTTAATGTTAGACACCTAACTTGCCAGAACATAGCCAATGGCTATCCTCCTACCCTAAGGAAGGGCTTTAATGTTAGACACCTAACTTGCCAGAACATAGCCAATGGCTATCCTCCTACCCTAAGGAAGGGCTTTAATGTTAGACACCTAACTTACCAGAACATAGCCAATGGCTATCCTCCTACCCTAAGGAAGGGCTTTAATGTTAGACACCTAACTTACCAGAACATAGCCAATGGCTATCCTCCCAGAACATAGCCAATGGCCAATGGCTATCCTCCTACCCTAAGGAAGGGCTTTAATGTTAGACACCTAACTTACCAGAACATAGCCAATGGCTATCCTCCCAGAACATAGCCAATGGCTATCCTCCTACCCTAAGGAAGGGCTTTAATGTTAGACACCTTACTTACCAGAACATAGCCAATGGCTATCCTCCTACCCTAAGGAAGGGCTTTAATGTAGACACTTACTTGCCAGAACATAGCCAATGGCTATCCTCCTACCCTAAGGAAGGGCTTCAATGTTAGACACCTAACTTGCCAGAACTAGCCAATGGCTATCCTCCACCCTAAGGAAGGGCTTACAGAACATAGCCAATGGCTATCCTCCTACCCTAAGGAAGGGCTTTAATGTTAGACACCTAACTTGCCAGAACATAGCCAATGGCTATCCTCCTACCCTAAGGAAGGGCTTTAATGTTAGACACCTTACTTACCAGAACATAGCCAATGGCTATCCTCCTACCCTAAGGAAGGGCTTTAATGTTAGACACCTTACTTACCAGAACATAGCCAATGGCTATCCTCCTACCCTAAGGAAGGGCTTTAATGTTAGACACTTAACTTACCAGAACATAGCCAATGGCTATCCTCCTACCCTAAGGAAGGGCTTTAATGTTAGACACCTAACTTGCCAGAACATAGCCAATGGCTATCCTCCTACCCTAAGGAAGGGCTTTAATGTTAGACACTTAACTTGCCAGAACATAGCCAATGGCTATCCTCCTACCCTAAGGAAGGGCTTTAATGTTAGACACCTAACTTGCCAGAACATAGCCAATGGCTATCCTCCTACCCTAAGGAAGGGCTTTAATGTTAGACACCTTACTTACCAGAACATAGCCAATGGCTATCCTCCCAGAACATAGCCAATGGCTATCCTCCTACCCTAAGGAAGGGCTTTAATGTTAGACACCTTACTTACCAGAACATAGCCAATGGCTATCCTCCTACCCTAAGGAAGGGCTTTAATGATAGACACCTTACTTACCAGAACATAGCCAATGGCTATCCTCCTACCCTAAGGAAGGGCTTTAATGTTAGACACCTAACTTGCCAGAACATAGCCAATGGCTATCCTCCTACCCTAAGGAAGGGCTTTAATGTTAGACACCTAACTTACCAGAACATAGCCAATGGCTATCCTCCTACCCTAAGGAAGGGCTTTAATGTTAGACACCTAACTTGCCAGAACATAGCCAATGGCTATCCTCCTACCCTAAGGAAGGGCTTTAATGTTAGACACCTAACTTGCCAGAACATAGCCAATGGCTATCCTCCCAGAACATAGCCAATGGCTATCCTCCTACCCTAAGGAAGGGCTTTAATGTTAGACACCTAACTTGCCAGAACATAGCCAATGGCTATCCTCCTACCCTAAGGAAGGGCTTCAATGTTAGACACCTAACTTACCAGAACATAGCCAATGGCTATCCTCCTACCCTAAGGAAGGGCTTTAATGTTAGACACCTAACTTACCAGAACATAGCCAATGGCTATCCTCCTACCCTAAGGAAGGGCTTTAATGTTAGACACCTAACTTACCAGAACATAGCCAATGGCTATCCTCCTACCCTAAGGAAGGGCTTTAATGTTAGACACCTAACTTACCAGAACATAGCCAATGGCTATCCTCCCAGAACATAAGGAAGGGCTTTAATGTTAGACACTTAGCTTACCAGAACATAGCCAATGGCTATCCTCCTACCCTAAGGAAGGGCTTTAATGTTAGACACCTACTTGCCAGAACATAGCCAATGGCTATCCTCCTACCCTAAGGAAGGGCTTCAATGTTAGACACCTAACTTACCAGAACATAGCCAATGGCTATCCTCCTACCCTAAGGAAGGGCTTTAATGTTAGACACCTAACTTACCAGAACATAGCCAATGGCTATCCTCCTACCCTAAGGAAGGGCTTTAATGTTAGACACTTAACTTGCCAGAACATAGCCAATGGCTATCCTCCTACCCTAAGGAAGGGCTTTAATGTTAGACACTTAACTTACCAGAACATAGCCAATGGCTATCCTCCTACCCTAAGGAAGGGCTTTAATGTTAGACACCTAACTTGCCAGAACATAGCCAATGGCTATCCTCCTACCCTAAGGAAGGGCTTTAATGTTAGACACCTAACTTGCCAGAACATAGCCAATGGCTATCCTCCTACCCTAAGGAAGGGCTTTAATGTTAGACACCTTACTTACCAGAACATAGCCAATGGCTATCCTCCTACCCTAAGGAAGGGCTTTAATGTTAGACACCTAACTTGCCAGAACATAGCCAATGGCTATCCTCCTACCCTAAGGAAGGGCTTCAATGTTAGACACCTTACTTACCAGAACATAGCCAATGGCTATCCTCCCAGAACATAGCCAAGGGCTTCAATGTTAGACACCTAACTTGCCAGAACATAGCCAATGGCTATCCTCCTACCCTAAGGAAGGGCTTCAATGTTAGACACCTAACTTGCCAGAACATAGCCAATGGCTATCCTCCTACCCTAAGGAAGGGCTTCAATGTTAGACACCTTACTTACCAGAACATAGCCAATGGCTATCCTCCTACCCTAAGGAAGGGCTTTAATGTTAGACACCTAACTTGCCAGAACATAGCCAATGGCTATCCTCCTACCCTAAGGAAGGGCTTCAATGTTAGACACCTAACTTGCCAGAACATAGCCAATGGCTATCCTCCTACCCTAAGGAAAGGCTTTAATGTTAGACACCTAACTTGCCAGAACATAGCCAATGGCTATCCTCCTACCCCTAAGGAAAGGCTTTAATGTTAGACACCTAACTTGCCAGAACATAGCCAATGGCTATCCTCCTACCCTAAGGAAGGGCTTTAATGTTAGACACCTTACTTACCAGAACATTAGCCATGGCTATCCTCCTAAAGAAAGGCTTTAATGTTAGACACCTTACCAGAACATAGCAATGGCTATCCTCCTACCCTAAGGAAAGGGCTTTAATGTTAGACACCTAACTTACCAGAACATAGCCAATGGCTATCCTCCTACCCTAAGGAAGGGCTTTAATGTTAGACACCTAACTTACCAGAACATAGCCAATGGCTATCCTCCTACCCTAAGGAAGGGCTTTAATGTTAGACACCTAACTTACCAGAACATAGCCAATGGCTACCCTCCCAGAACATAGCCAATGGCTATCCTCCTACCCTAAGGAAGGGCTTCAATGTTAGACACCTAACTTACCAGAACATAGCCAATGGCTACCCTCCCAGAACATAGCCAATGGCTATCCTCCTACCCTAAGGAAGGGCTTTAATGTTAGACACCTAACTTGCCAGAACATAGCCAATGGGCTATCCTCCTACCCTAAGAACATAGCCAATGGCTATCATCTATCCTCCTACCCTAAGGAAAGGGCTTTAATGTTAGACACCTTACTTACCAGAACATAGCCAATGGCTATCCTCCTACCCTAAGGAAGGGCTTTAATGTTAGACACCTAACTTACCAGAACATAGCCAATGGCTATCCTCCTACCCTAAGGAAGGGCTTTAATGTTAGACACCTAACTTACCAGAACATAGCCAATGGCTATCCTCCTACCCTAAGGAAGGGCTTCAATGTTAGACACCTAACTTACCAGAACATAGCCAATGGCTATCCTCCTACCCTAAGGAAGGGCTTTAATGTTAGACACCTAACTTACCAGAACATAGCCAATGGCTATCCTCCTACCCTAAGGAAGGGCTTCAATGTTAGACACCTAACTTACCAGAACATAGCCAATGGCTATCCTCCTACCCTAAGGAAGGGCTTTAATGTTAGACACCTAACTTACCAGAACATAGCCAATGGCTATCCTCCCAGAACATAGCCAATGGCTATCCTCTTACCCTAAGGAAAGGCTTTACCTTAGCTTAGAAACATAGCCAATGGCTATCCTCCTACCCTAAGGAAGGGCTTTAATGTCTAGACACCTAACTTGCCAGAACATAGCCAATGGCTATCCTCCTACCCTAAGGAAGGGCTTTAATGTTAGACACCTAACTTGCCAGAACATAGCCCATGGCTATCCTCCTACCCTAAGGAAGGGCTTCAATGTTAGACACCTAACTTACCAGAACATAACCAATGGCTATCCTCCTACCCTAAGGAAGGGCTTCAATGTTAGACACCTAACTTACCAGAACATAGCCAATGGCTATCCTCCTACCCTAAGGATAGCTTTAATGTTATACACTTAACTTACCAGAACATAGCCAATGGCTATCCTCCTACCATAAGGAAGGGCTTTAATGTTAGACACCTAACTTGCCAGAACATAGCCAATGGCTATCCTCCTACCCTAAGGAAGGGCTTTAATGTTAGACACCTAACTTGCCAGAACATAGCCAATGGCTATCCTCCTACCCTAAGGAAGGGCTTCAATGTTAGACACCTAACTTACCAGAACATAGCCAATGGCTATCCTCCTACCCTAAGGAATGGGGCTTTAATGATAGACACCTTTACTTTACTACATACCATAACATAGCCAAGGATGCTATCTCCTAGAACTAAGGAAGGGCTATCCCTCCTATCAATGTTAGACACCTAACTTGCCAGAACATAAGCCAATGGCTATCCTCCTACCCTAAGGAAGGGCTTTAATGTTAGACACCTAACTTACCAGAACATAGCCAATGGCTATCCTCCCAGAACATACTAAGAGGACATGTTGGTGTAAGATAGGTATGACTAAGAGGACATGTTGGTGTAAGATAGGTATGACTAAGAGGACATGTTGGTGTAAGATAGGTATGATCTAAGAGGACATGTTGGTGTAAGATAGGTATACTAAGAGGACATGTTGGTGTAAGATAGGTATATCTAAGAGGACATGTTGGTGTAAGATAGGTATATCTAAGAGGACATGTTGGTGTAAGATAGGTATATCTAAGAGGACATGTTGGTGTAAGATAGGTATATCTAAGAGGACATGTTGGTGTAAGATAGGTATGACTAAGAGGACATGTTGGTGTAAGATAGGTATGACTAAGAGGACATGTTGGTGTAAGATAGGTATGACTAAGAGGACATGTTGGTGTAAGATAGGTATATCTAAGAGGACATGTTGGTGTAAGATAGGTATGACTAAGAGGACATGTTGGTGTAAGATAGGTATGACTAAGAGGACATGTTGGTGTAAGATAGGTATATCTAAGAGGACATGTTGGTGTAAGATAGGTATACTAAGAGGACATGTTGGTGTAAGATAGGTATGACTAAGAGGACATGTTGGTGTAAGATAGGTATGACTAAGAGGACATGTTGGTGTAAGATAGGTATGACTAAGAGGACATGTTGGTGTAAGATAGGTATGACTAAGAGGACATGTTGGTGTAAGATAGGTATGACTAAGAGGACATGTTGGTGTAAGATAGGTATGATCTAAGAGGACATGTTGGTGTAAGATAGGTATATCTAAGAGGACATGTTGGTGTAAGATAGGTATGACTAAGAGGACATGTTGGTGTAAGATAGGTATTGTTTGTATAGAGGACATGTTGGTGTAAGATAGGTATGACTAAGAGGACATGTTGGTGTAAGATAGGTATATCTAAGAGGACATGTTGGTGTAAGATAGGTATGACTAAGAGGACATGTTGGTGTAAGATAGGTATGACTAAGAGGACATGTTGGTGTAAGATAGGTATATCTAAGAGGACATGTTGGTGTAAGATAGGTATGACTAAGAGGACATGTTGGTGTAAGATAGGTATGACTAAGAGGACATGTTGGTGTAAGATAGGTATGACTAAGAGGACATGTTGGTGTAAGATAGGTATGACTAAGAGGACATGTTGGTGTAAGATAGGTATGACTAAGAGGACATGTTGGTGTAAGATAGGTATATCTAAGAGGACATGTTGGTGTAAGATAGGTATATCTAAGAGGACATGTTGGTGTAAGATAGGTATATCTAAGAGGACATGTTGGTGTAAGATAGGTATATCTAAGAGGACATGTTGGTGTAAGATAGGTATGACTAAGAGGACATGTTGGTGTAAGATAGGTATGACTAAGAGGACATGTTGGTGTAAGATAGGTATACTAAGAGGACATGTTGGTGTAAGATAGGTATGACTAAGAGGACATGTTGGTGTAAGATAGGTATATCTAAGAGGACATGTTGGTGTAAGATAGGTATGACTAAGAGGACATGTTGGTGTAAGATAGGTATATCTAAGAGGACATGTTGGTGTAAGATAGGTATGACTAAGAGGACATGTTGGTGTAAGATAGGTATGACTAAGAGGACATGTTGGTGTAAGATAGGTATGACTAAGAGGACATGTTGGTGTAAGATAGGTATGACTAAGAGGACATGTTGGTGTAAGATAGGTATGACTAAGAGGACATGTTGGTGTAAGATAGGTATGACTAAGAGGACATGTTGGTGTAAGATAGGTATGACTAAGAGGACATGTTGGTGTAAGATAGGTATGACTAAGAGGACATGTTGGTGTAAGATAGGTATGACTAAGAGGACATGTTGGTGTAAGATAGGTATGACTAAGAGGACATGTTGGTGTAAGATAGGTATGATCTAAGAGGACATGTTGGTGTAAGATAGGTATGACTAAGAGGACATGTTGGTGTAAGATAGGTATGACTAAGAGGACATGTTGGTGTAAGATAGGTATATCTAAGAGGACATGTTGGTGTAAGATAGGTATGACTAAGAGGACATGTTGGTGTAAGATAGGTATGACTAAGAGGACATGTTGGTGTAAGATAGGTATGACTAAGAGGACATGTTGGTGTAAGATAGGTATGACTAAGAGGACATGTTGGTGTAAGATAGGTATGACTAAGAGGACATGTTGGTGTAAGATAGGTATGACTAAGAGGACATGTTGGTGTAAGATAGGTATGACTAAGAGGACATGTTGGTGTAAGATAGGTATATGACTAAGAGGACATGTTGGTGTAAGATAGGTATGACTAAGAGGACATGTTGGTGTAAGATAGGTATGACTAAGAGGACATGTTGGTGTAAGATAGGTATATCTAAGAGGACATGTTGGTGTAAGATAGGTATATCTAAGAGGACATGTTGGTGTAAGATAGGTATGACTAAGAGGACATGTTGGTGTAAGATAGGTATATCTAAGAGGACATGTTGGTGTAAGATAGGTATATCTAAGAGGACATGTTGGTGTAAGATAGGTATATCTAAGAGGACATGTTGGTGTAAGATAGGTATGACTAAGAGGACATGTTGGTGTAAGATAGGTATATCTAAGAGGACATGTTGGTGTAAGATAGGTATGACTAAGAGGACATGTTGGTGTAAGATAGGTATGACTAAGAGGACATGTTGGTGTAAGATAGGTATATCTAAGAGGACATGTTGGTGTAAGATAGGTATGACTAAGAGGACATGTTGGTGTAAGATAGGTATGACTAAGAGGACATGTTGGTGTAAGATAGGTATATCTAAGAGGACATGTTGGTGTAAGATAGGTATGATCTAAGAGGACATGTTGGTGTAAGATAGGTATGACTAAGAGGACATGTTGGTGTAAGATAGGTATGACTAAGAGGACATGTTGGTGTAAGATAGGTATGACTAAGAGGACATGTTGGTGTAAGATAGGTATGACTAAGAGGACATGTTGGTGTAAGATAGGTATGACTAAGAGGACATGTTGGTGTAAGATAGGTATATCTAAGAGGACATGTTGGTGTAAGATAGGTATGACTAAGAGGACATGTTGGTGTAAGATAGGTATGACTAAGAGGACATGTTGGTGTAAGATAGGTATGACTAAGAGGACATGTTGGTGTAAGATAGGTATATCTAAGAGGACATGTTGGTGTAAGATAGGTATATCTAAGAGGACATGTTGGTGTAAGATAGGTATGACTAAGAGGACATGTTGGTGTAAGATAGGTATGACTAAGAGGACATGTTGGTGTAAGATAGGTATGACTAAGAGGACATGTTGGTGTAAGATAGGTATATCTAAGAGGACATGTTGGTGTAAGATAGGTATGACTAAGAGGACATGTTGGTGTAAGATAGGTATGACTAAGAGGACATGTTGGTGTAAGATAGGTATGACTAAGAGGACATGTTGGTGTAAGATAGGTATATCTAAGAGGACATGTTGGTGTAAGATAGGTATGACTAAGAGGACATGTTGGTGTAAGATAGGTATATCTAAGAGGACATGTTGGTGTAAGATAGGTATGACTAAGAGGACATGTTGGTGTAAGATAGGTATGACTAAGAGGACATGTTGGTGTAAGATAGGTATGACTAAGAGGACATGTTGGTGTAAGATAGGTATGACTAAGAGGACATGTTGGTGTAAGATAGGTATGACTAAGAGGACATGTTGGTGTAAGATAGGTATGACTAAGAGGACATGTTGGTGTAAGATAGGTATATCTAAGAGGACATGTTGGTGTAAGATAGGTATGACTAAGAGGACATGTTGGTGTAAGATAGGTATGACTAAGAGGACATGTTGGTGTAAGATAGGTATATCTAAGAGGACATGTTGGTGTAAGATAGGTATATCTAAGAGGACATGTTGGTGTAAGATAGGTATGACTAAGAGGACATGTTGGTGTAAGATAGGTATATCTAAGAGACATGTTGTGTAAGATAGGTATACTAAGAGGACATGTTGGTGTAAGATAGGTATGACTAAGAGGACATGTTGGTGTAAGATAGGTATGACTAAGAGGACATGTTGGTGTAAGATAGGTATATCTAAGAGGACATGTTGGTGTAAGATAGGTATATCTAAGAGGACATGTTGGTGTAAGATAGGTATATCTAAGAGGACATGTTGGTGTAAGATAGGTATGACTAAGAGGACATGTTGGTGTAAGATAGGTATGACTAAGAGGACATGTTGGTGTAAGATAGGTATGATAAGAGGACATGTTGGTGTAAGATAGGTATGACTAAGAGGACATGTTGGTGTAAGATAGGTATGACTAAGAGGACATGTTGGTGTAAGATAGGTATGACTAAGAGGACATGTTGGTGTAAGATAGGTATATCTAAGAGGACATGTTGGTGTAAGATAGGTATGACTAAGAGGACATGTTGGTGTAAGATAGGTATATCTAAGAGGACATGTTGGTGTAAGATAGGTATGACTAAGAGGACATGTTGGTGTAAGATAGGTATGACTAAGAGGACATGTTGGTGTAAGATAGGTATGACTAAGAGGACATGTTGGTGTAAGATAGGTATGACTAAGAGGACATGTTGGTGTAAGATAGGTATGACTAAGAGGACATGTTGGTGTAAGATAGGTATGACTAAGAGGACATGTTGGTGTAAGATAGGTATATCTAAGAGGACATGTTGGTGTAAGATAGGTATGACTAAGAGGACATGTTGGTGTAAGATAGGTATGACTAAGAGGACATGTTGGTGTAAGATAGGTATGACTAAGAGGACATGTTGGTGTAAGATAGGTATGACTAAGAGGACATGTTGGTGTAAGATAGGTATATCTAAGAGGACATGTTGGTGTAAGATAGGTATGACTAAGAGGACATGTTGGTGTAAGATAGGTATGACTAAGAGGACATGTTGGTGTAAGATAGGTATGACTAAGAGGACATGTTGGTGTAAGATAGGTATGACTAAGAGGACATGTTGGTGTAAGATAGGTATGACTAAGAGGACATGTTGGTGTAAGATAGGTATGACTAAGAGGACATGTTGGTGTAAGATAGGTATGACTAAGAGGACATGTTGGTGTAAGTAGTATGATAGGTATGACTAAAGAGGACATGTTGGTGTAAGATAGGTATATCTAAGAGGACATGTTGGTGTAAGATAGGTATATCTAAGAGGACATGTTGGTGTAAGATAGGTATGACTAAGAGGACATGTTGGTGTAAGATAGGTATGACTAAGAGGACATGTTGGTGTAAGATAGGTATGACTAAGAGGACATGTTGGTGTAAGATAGGTATGACTAAGAGGACATGTTGGTGTAAGATAGGTATGACTAAGAGGACATGTTGGTGTAAGATAGGTATGACTAAGAGGACATGTTGGTGTAAGATAGGTATATGACTAAGAGGACATGTTGGTGTAAGATAGGTATGACTAAGAGGACATGTTGGTGTAAGATAGGTATGACTAAGAGGACATGTTGGTGTAAGATAGGTATGACTAAGAGGACATGTTGGTGTAAGATAGGTATATCTAAGAAGACATGTTGGTGTAAGATAGGTATGACTAAGAGGACATGTTGGTGTAAGATAGGTATGACTAAGAGGACATGTTGGTGTAAGATAGGTATGATCTAAGAGGACATGTTGGTGTAAGATAGGTATGACTAAGAGGACATGTTGGTGTAAGATAGGTATGACTAAGAGGACATGTTGGTGTAAGATAGGTATATCTAAGAGGACATGTTGGTGTAAGATAGGTATGACTAAGAGGACATGTTGGTGTAAGATAGGTATATCTAAGAGGACATGTTGGTGTAAGATAGGTATGACTAAGAGGACATGTTGGTGTAAGATAGGTATGACTAAGAGGACATGTTGGTGTAAGATAGGTATATCTAAGAGGACATGTTGGTGTAAGATAGGTATGACTAAGAGGACATGTTGGTGTAAGATAGGTATGACTAAGAGGACATGTTGGTGTAAGATAGGTATGACTAAGAGGACATGTTGGTGTAAGATAGGTATGACTAAGAGGACATGTTGGTGTAAGATAGGTATGACTAAGAGGACATGTTGGTGTAAGATAGGTATGACTAAGAGGACATGTTGGTGTAAGATAGGTATGACTAAGAGGACATGTTGGTGTAAGATAGGTATATGACTAAGAGGACATGTTGGTGTAAGATAGGTATGACTAAGAGGACATGTTGGTGTAAGATAGGTATGACTAAGAGGACATGTTGGTGTAAGATAGGTATGACTAAGAGGACATGTTGGTGTAAGATAGGTATGACTAAGAGGACATGTTGGTGTAAGATAGGTATGACTAAGAGGACATGTTGGTGTAAGATAGGTATGACTAAGAGGACATGTTGGTGTAAGATAGGTATATGACTAAGAGGACATGTTGGTGTAAGATAGGTATGACTAAGAGGACATGTTGGTGTAAGATAGGTATGACTAAGAGGACATGTTGGTGTAAGATAGGTATGACTAAGAGGACATGTTGGTGTAAGATAGGTATATCTAAGAGGACATGTTGGTGTAAGATAGGTATGACTAAGAGGACATGTTGGTGTAAGATAGGTATGACTAAGAGGACATGTTGGTGTAAGATAGGTATATCTAAGAGGACATGTTGGTGTAAGATAGGTATGACTAAGAGGACATGTTGGTGTAAGATAGGTATGACTAAGAGGACATGTTGGTGTAAGATAGGTATGACTAAGAGGACATGTTGGTGTAAGATAGGTATATCTAAGAGGACATGTTGGTGTAAGATAGGTATATCTAAGAGGACATGTTGGTGTAAGATAGGTATGACTAAGAGGACATGTTGGTGTAAGATAGGTATGACTAAGAGGACATGTTGGTGTAAGATAGGTATGACTAAGAGGACATGTTGGTGTAAGATAGGTATGACTAAGAGGACATTGTTGGTGTAAGATAGGTATGACTAAGAGGACATGTTGGTGTAAGATAGGTATATCTAAGAGGACATGTTGGTGTAAGATAGGTATGACTAAGAGGACATGTTGGTGTAAGATAGGTATGACTAAGAGGACATGTTGGTGTAAGATAGGTATGACTAAGAGGACATGTTGGTGTAAGATAGGTATGACTAAGAGGACATGTTGGTGTAAGATAGGTATGACTAAGAGGACATGTTGGTGTAAGATAGGTATGACTAAGAGGACATGTTGGTGTAAGATAGGTATGACTAAGAGGACATGTTGGTGTAAGATAGGTATGACTAAGAGGACATGTTGGTGTAAGATAGGTATATCTAAGAGGACATGTTGGTGTAAGATAGGTATATCTAAGAGGACATGTTGGTGTAAGATAGGTATATCTAAGAGGACATGTTGGTGTAAGATAGGTATATCTAAGAGGACATGTTGGTGTAAGATAGGTATATCTAAGAGGACATGTTGGTGTAAGATAGGTATGACTAAGAGGACATGTTGGTGTAAGATAGGTATATCTAAGAGGACATGTTGGTGTAAGATAGGTATGACTAAGAGGACATGTTGGTGTAAGATAGGTATATCTAAGAGGACATGTTGGTGTAAGATAGGTATATCTAAGAGGACATGTTGGTGTAAGATAGGTATGACTAAGAGGACATGTTGGTGTAAGATAGGTATGACTAAGAGGACATGTTGGTGTAAGATAGGTATGACTAAGAGGACATGTTGGTGTAAGATAGGTATGACTAAGAGGACATGTTGGTGTAAGATAGGTATGACTAAGAGGACATGTTGGTGTAAGATAGGTATGACTAAGAGGACATGTTGGTGTAAGATAGGTATATCTAAGAGGACATGTTGGTGTAAGATAGGTATGACTAAGAGGACATGTTGGTGTAAGATAGGTATGACTAAGAGGACATGTTGGTGTAAGATAGGTATGACTAAGAGGACATGTTGGTGTAAGATAGGTATATCTAAGAGTTTGGTGTAAGATAGGTATGACTAAGAGGACATGTTGGTGTAAGATAGGTATGACTAAGAGGACATGTTGGTGTAAGATAGGTATATCTAAGAGGACATGTTGGTGTAAGATAGGTATATCTAAGAGGACATGTTGGTGTAAGATAGGTATGACTAAGAGGACATGTTGGTGTAAGATAGGTATGACTAAGAGGACATGTTGGTGTAAGATAGGTATGACTAAGAGGACATGTTGGTGTAAGATAGGTATGACTAAGAGGACATGTTGGTGTAAGATAGGTATATCTAAGAGGACATGTTGGTGTAAGATAGGTATGACTAAGAGGACATGTTGGTGTAAGATAGGTATGACTAAGAGGACATGTTGGTGTAAGATAGGTATGACTAAGAGGACATGTTGGTGTAAGATAGGTATATCTAAGAGGACATGTTGGTGTAAGATAGGTATGACTAAGAGGACATGTTGGTGTAAGATAGGTATGACTAAGAGGACATGTTGGTGTAAGATAGGTATAACTAAGAGGACATGTTGGTGTAAGATAGGTATGACTAAGAGGACATGTTGGTGTAAGATAGGTATATCTAAGAGGACATGTTGGTGTAAGATAGGTATGACTAAGAGGACATGTTGGTGTAAGATAGGTATATCTAAGAGGACATGTTGGTGTAAGATAGGTATGACTAAGAGGACATGTTGGTGTAAGATAGGTATGACTAAGAGGACATGTTGGTGTAAGATAGGTATGACTAAGAGGACATGTTGGTGTAAGATAGGTATATCTAAGAGGACATGTTGGTGTAAGATAGGTATGACTAAGAGGACATGTTGGTGTAAGATAGGTATGACTAAGAGGACATGTTGGTGTAAGATAGGTATATCTAAGAGGACATGTTGGTGTAAGATAGGTATGACTAAGAGGACATGTTGGTGTAAGATAGGTATGACTAAGAGGACATGTTGGTGTAAGATAGGTATATCTAAGAGGACATGTTGGTGTAAGATAGGTATGACTAAGAGGACATGTTGGTGTAAGATAGGTATGACTAAGAGGACATGTTGGTGTAAGATAGGTATGACTAAGAGGACATGTTGGTGTAAGATAGGTATGACTAAGAGGACATGTTGGTGTAAGATAGGTATGACTAAGAGGACATGTTGGTGTAAGATAGGTATGACTAAGAGGACATGTTGGTGTAAGATAGGTATGACTAAGAGGACATGTTGGTGTAAGATAGGTATATCTAAGAGGACATGTTGGTGTAAGATAGGTATGACTAAGAGGACATGTTGGTGTAAGATAGGTATGACTAAGAGGACATGTTGGTGTAAGATAGGTATGACTAAGAGGACATGTTGGTGTAAGATAGGTATGACTAAGAGGACATGTTGGTGTAAGATAGGTATGACTAAGAGGACATGTTGGTGTAAGATAGGTATATCTAAGAGGACATGTTGGTGTAAGATAGGTATGACTAAGAGGACATGTTGGTGTAAGATAGGTATGACTAAGAGGACATGTTGGTGTAAGATAGGTATGATCTAAGAGGACATGTTGGTGTAAGATAGGTATGACTAAGAGGACATGTTGGTGTAAGATAGGTATGACTAAGAGGACATGTTGGTGTAAGATAGGTATGACTAAGAGGACATGTTGGTGTAAGATAGGTATGACTAAGAGGACATGTTGGTGTAAGATAGGTATATCTAAGAGGACATGTTGGTGTAAGATAGGTATGACTAAGAGGACATGTTGGTGTAAGATAGGTATGACTAAGAGGACATGTTGGTGTAAGATAGGTATGACTAAGAGGACATGTTGGTGTAAGATAGGTATATCTAAGAGGACATGTTGGTGTAAGATAGGTATATCTAAGAGGACATGTTGGTGTAAGATAGGTATGACTAAGAGGACATGTTGGTGTAAGATAGGTATGACTAAGAGGACATGTTGGTGTAAGATAGGTATGACTAAGAGGACATGTTGGTGTAAGATAGGTATATCTAAGAGGACATGTTGGTGTAAGATAGGTATGACTAAGAGGACATGTTGGTGTAAGATAGGTATATCTAAGAGGACATGTTGGTGTAAGATAGGTATATCTAAGAGGACATGTTGGTGTAAGATAGGTATATCTAAGAGGACATGTTGGTGGTAAGATAGGTATGACTAAGAGGACATGTTGGTGTAAGATAGGTATGACTAAGAGGACATGTTGGTGTAAGATAGGTATGACTAAGAGGACATGTTGGTGTAAGATAGGTATGACTAAGAGGACATGTTGGTGTAAGATAGGTATATCTAAGAGGACATGTTGGTGTAAGATAGGTATGACTAAGAGGACATGTTGGTGTAAGATAGGTATGACTAAGAGGACATGTTGGTGTAAGATAGGTATGACTAAGAGGACATGTTGGTGTAAGATAGGTATATCTAAGAGGACATGTTGGTGTAAGATAGGTATGACTAAGAGGACATGTTGGTGTAAGATAGGTATGACTAAGAGGACATGTTGGTGTAAGATAGGTATATCTAAGAGGACATGTTGGTGTAAGATAGGTATATCTAAGAGGACATGTTGGTGTAAGATAGGTATATCTAAGAGGACATGTTGGTGTAAGATAGGTATGACTAAGAGGACATGTTGGTGTAAGATAGGTATATCTAAGAGGACATGTTGGTGTAAGATAGGTATGACTAAGAGGACATGTTGGTGTAAGATAGGTATGACTAAGAGGACATGTTGGTGTAAGATAGGTATGACTAAGAGGACATGTTGGTGTAAGATAGGTATATCTAAGAGGACATGTTGGTGTAAGATAGGTATGACTAAGAGGACATGTTGGTGTAAGATAGGTATATCTAAGAGGACATGTTGGTGTAAGATAGGTATGACTAAGAGGACATGTTGGTGTAAGATAGGTATGACTAAGAGGACATGTTGGTGTAAGATAGGTATGACTAAGAGGACATGTTGGTGTAAGATAGGTATGACTAAGAGGACATGTTGGTGTAAGATAGGTATGACTAAGAGGACATGTTGGTGTAAGATAGGTATATCTAAGAGGACATGTTGGTGTAAGATAGGTATATCTAAGAGGACATGTTGGTGTAAGATAGGTATGACTAAGAGGACATGTTGGTGTAAGATAGGTATGACTAAGAGGACATGTTGGTGTAAGATAGGTATATCTAAGAGGACATGTTGGTGTAAGATAGGTATGACTAAGAGGACATGTTGGTGTAAGATAGGTATGACTAAGAGGACATGTTGGTGTAAGATAGGTATGACTAAGAGGACATGTTGGTGTAAGATAGGTATGACTAAGAGGACATGTTGGTGTAAGATAGGTATGACTAAGAGGACATGTTGGTGTAAGATAGGTATGACTAAGAGGACATGTTGGTGTAAGATAGGTATATCTAAGAGGACATGTTGGTGTAAGATAGGTATGACTAAGAGGACATGTTGGTGTAAGATAGGTATGACTAAGAGGACATGTTGGTGTAAGATAGGTATATCTAAGAGGACATGTTGGTGTAAGATAGGTATGACTAAGAGGACATGTTGGTGTAAGATAGGTATATCTAAGAGGACATGTTGGTGTAAGATAGGTATGACTAAGAGGACATGTTGGTGTAAGATAGGTATGACTAAGAGGACATGTTGGTGTAAGATAGGTATGACTAAGAGGACATGTTGGTGTAAGATAGGTATATCTAAGAGGACATGTTGGTGTAAGATAGGTATGACTAAGAGGACATGTTGGTGTAAGATAGGTATATCTAAGAGGACATGTTGGTGTAAGATAGGTATGACTAAGAGGACATGTTGGTGTAAGATAGGTATGACTAAGAGGACATGTTGGTGTAAGATAGGTATGACTAAGAGGACATGTTGGTGTAAGATAGGTATGACTAAGAGGACATGTTGGTGTAAGATAGGTATGACTAAGAGGACATGTTGGTGTAAGATAGGTATATCTAAGAGGACATGTTGGTGTAAGATAGGTATGACTAAGAGGACATGTTGGTGTAAGATAGGTATGACTAAGAGGACATGTTGGTGTAAGATAGGTATATCTAAGAGGACATGTTGGTGTAAGATAGGTATGATCTAAGAGGACATGTTGGTGTAAGATAGGTATGACTAAGAGGACATGTTGGTGTAAGATAGGTATATCTAAGAGGACATGTTGGTGTAAGATAGGTATGACTAAGAGGACATGTTGGTGTAAGATAGGTATACTAAGAGGACATGTTGGTGTAAGATAGGTATGACTAAGAGGACATGTTGGTGTAAGATAGGTATATCTAAGAGGACATGTTGGTGTAAGATAGGTATATCTAAGAGGACATGTTGGTGTAAGATAGGTATGACTAAGAGGACATGTTGGTGTAAGATAGGTATGACTAAGAGGACATGTTGGTGTAAGATAGGTATGACTAAGAGGACATGTTGGTGTAAGATAGGTATATCTAAGAGGACATGTTGGTGTAAGATAGGTATATCTAAGAGGACATGTTGGTGTAAGATAGGTATATCTAAGAGGACATGTTGGTGTAAGATAGGTATGATCTAAGAGGACATGTTGGTGTAAGATAGGTATGACTAAGAGGACATGTTGGTGTAAGATAGGTATGACTAAGAGGACATGTTGGTGTAAGATAGGTATGACTAAGAGGACATGTTGGTGTAAGATAGGTATGACTAAGAGGACATGTTGGTGTAAGATAGGTATGACTAAGAGGACATGTTGGTGTAAGATAGGTATGACTAAGAGGACATGTTGGTGTAAGATAGGTATGACTAAGAGGACATGTTGGTGTAAGATAGGTATGACTAAGAGGACATGTTGGTGTAAGATAGGTATGACTAAGAGGACATGTTGGTGTAAGATAGGTATGACTAAGAGGACATGTTGGTGTAAGATAGGTATGACTAAGAGGACATGTTGGTGTAAGATAGGTATGACTAAGAGGACATGTTGGTGTAAGATAGGTATATCTAAGAGGACATGTTGGTGTAAGATAGGTATGACTAAGAGGACATGTTGGTGTAAGATAGGTATATCTAAGAGGACATGTTGGTGTAAGATAGGTATGACTAAGAGGACATGTTGGTGTAAGATAGGTATACTAAGAGGACATGTTGGTGTAAGATAGGTATGACTAAGAGGACATGTTGGTGTAAGATAGGTATGACTAAGAGGACATGTTGGTGTAAGTAGGTATGACTAAGAGGACATGTTGGTGTAAGATAGGTATACTAAGAGGACATGTTGGTGTAAGATAGGTATGACTAAGAGGACATGTTGGTGTAAGATAGGTATGACTAAGAGGACATGTTGGTGTAAGATAGGTATGACTAAGAGGACATGTTGGTGTAAGATAGGTATGATCTAAGAGGACATGTTGGTGTAAGATAGGTATGACTAAGAGGACATGTTGGTGTAAGATAGGTATGACTAAGAGGACATGTTGGTGTAAGATAGGTATGACTAAGAGGACATGTTGGTGTAAGATAGGTATGACTAAGAGGACATGTTGGTGTAAGATAGGTATGACTAAGAGGACATGTTGGTGTAAGATAGGTATGACTAAGAGGACATGTTGGTGTAAGATAGGTATGACTAAGAGGACATGTTGGTGTAAGATAGGTATGACTAAGAGGACATGTTGGTGTAAGATAGGTATGACTAAGAGGACATGTTGGTGTAAGATAGGTATGACTAAGAGGACATGTTGGTGTAAGATAGGTATGACTAAGAGGACATGTTGGTGTAAGATAGGTATGACTAAGAGGACATGTTGGTGTAAGATAGGTATATCTAAGAGGACATGTTGGTGTAAGATAGGTATGACTAAGAGGACATGTTGGTGTAAGATAGGTATGACTAAGAGGACATGTTGGTGTAAGATAGGTATATCTAAGAGGACATGTTGGTGTAAGATAGGTATGACTAAGAGGACATGTTGGTGTAAGATAGGTATGACTAAGAGGACATGTTGGTGTAAGATAGGTATGACTAAGAGGACATGTTGGTGTAAGATAGGTATGACTAAGAGGACATGTTGGTGTAAGATAGGTATGACTAAGAGGACATGTTGGTGTAAGATAGGTATGACTAAGAGGACATGTTGGTGTAAGATAGGTATATCTAAGAGGACATGTTGGTGTAAGATAGGTATGACTAAGAGGACATGTTGGTGTAAGATAGGTATGACTAAGAGGACATGTTGGTGTAAGATAGGTATGACTAAGAGGACATGTTGGTGTAAGATAGGTATGACTAAGAGGACATGTTGGTGTAAGATAGGTATGACTAAGAGGACATGTTGGTGTAAGATAGGTATGACTAAGAGGACATGTTGGTGTAAGATAGGTATGACTAAGAGGACATGTTGGTGTAAGATAGGTATGACTAAGAGGACATGTTGGTGTAAGATAGGTATGACTAAGAGGACATGTTGGTGTAAGATAGGTATGACTAAGAGGACATGTTGGTGTAAGATAGGTATGACTAAGAGGACATGTTGGTGTAAGATAGGTATGACTAAGAGGACATGTTGGTGTAAGATAGGTATATCTAAGAGGACATGTTGGTGTAAGATAGGTATGACTAAGAGGACATGTTGGTGTAAGATAGGTATGACTAAGAGGACATGTTGGTGTAAGATAGGTATATCTAAGAGGACATGTTGGTGTAAGATAGGTATATCTAAGAGGACATGTTGGTGTAAGATAGGTATGACTAAGAGGACATGTTGGTGAAGATAGGTATGACTAAGAGGACATGTTGGTGTAAGATAGGTATGACTAAGAGGACATGTTGGTGTAAGATAGGTATGACTAAGAGGACATGTTGGTGTAAGATAGGTATGACTAAGAGGACATGTTGGTGTAAGATAGGTATGACTAAGAGGACATGTTGGTGTAAGATAGGTATATCTAAGAGGACATGTTGGTGTAAGATAGGTATATCTAAGAGGACATGTTGGTGTAAGATAGGTATGACTAAGAGGACATGTTGGTGTAAGATAGGTATGACTAAGAGGACATGTTGGTGTAAGATAGGTATGACTAAGAGGACATGTTGGTGTAAGATAGGTATATCTAAGAGGACATGTTGGTGTAAGATAGGTATGACTTAGAGGACATGTTGGTGTAAGATAGGTATGACTAAGAGGACATGTTGGTGTAAGATAGGTATGACTAAGAGGACATGTTGGTGTAAGATAGGTATGACTAAGAGGACATGTTGGTGTAAGATAGGTATGACTAAGAGGACATGTTGGTGTAAGATAGGTATGACTAAGAGGACATGTTGGTGTAAGATAGGTATGACTAAGAGGACATGTTGGTGTAAGATAGGTATATCTAAGAGGACATGTTGGTGTAAGATAGGTATATCTAAGAGGACATGTTGGTGTAAGATAGGTATGACTAAGAGGACATGTTGGTGTAAGATAGGTATATCTAAGAGGACATGTTGGTGTAAGATAGGTATGACTAAGAGGACATGTTGGTGTAAGATAGGTATGACTAAGAGGACATGTTGGTGTAAGATAGGTATGACTAAGAGGACATGTTGGTGTAAGATAGGTATATCTAAGAGGACATGTTGGTGTAAGATAGGTATATCTAAGAGGACATGTTGGTGTAAGATAGGTATGACTAAGAGGACATGTTGGTGTAAGATAGGTATGACTAAGAGGACATGTTGGTGTAAGATAGGTATGACTAAGAGGACATGTTGGTGTAAGATAGGTATGACTAAGAGGACATGTTGGTGTAAGATAGGTATGACTAAGAGGACATGTTGGTGTAAGATAGGTATATCTAAGAGGACATGTTGGTGTAAGATAGGTATATCTAAGAGGACATGTTGGTGTAAGATAGGTATGACTAAGAGGACATGTTGGTGTAAGATAGGTATGACTAAGAGGACATGTTGGTGTAAGATAGGTATATCTAAGAGGACATGTTGGTGTAAGATAGGTATGACTAAGAGGACATGTTGGTGTAAGATAGGTATGACTAAGAGGACATGTTGGTGTAAGATAGGTATGACTAAGAGGACATGTTGGTGTAAGATAGGTATGACTAAGAGGACATGTTGGTGTAAGATAGGTATGACTAAGAGGACATGTTGGTGTAAGATAGGTATATCTAAGAGGACATGTTGGTGTAAGATAGGTATGACTAAGAGGACATGTTGGTGTAAGATAGGTATGACTAAGAGGACATGTTGGTGTAAGATAGGTATGACTAAGAGGACATGTTGGTGTAAGATAGGTATATCTAAGAGGACATGTTGGTGTAAGATAGGTATGACTAAGAGGACATGTTGGTGTAAGATAGGTATGACTAAGAGGACATGTTGGTGTAAGATAGGTATGACTAAGAGGACATGTTGGTGTAAGATAGGTATGACTAAGAGGACATGTTGGTGTAAGATAGGTATGACTAAGAGGACATGTTGGTGTAAGATAGGTATATCTAAGAGGACATGTTGGTGTAAGATAGGTATATCTAAGAGGACATGTTGGTGTAAGATAGGTATATCTAAGAGGACATGTTGGTGGTAAGATAGGTATGACTAAGAGGACATGTTGGTGTAAGATAGGTATGACTAAGAGGACATGTTGGTGTAAGATAGGTATGACTAAGAGGACATGTTGGTGTAAGATAGGTATATCTAAGAGGACATGTTGGTGTAAGATAGGTATGACTAAGAGGACATGTTGGTGTAAGATAGGTATGACTAAGAGGACATGTTGGTGTAAGATAGGTATGACTAAGAGGACATGTTGGTGTAAGATAGGTATGACTAAGAGGACATGTTGGTGTAAGATAGGTATATCTAAGAGGACATGTTGGTGTAAGATAGGTATGACTAAGAGGACATGTTGGTGTAAGATAGGTATGACTAAGAGGACATGTTGGTGTAAGATAGGTATACTAAGAGGACATGTTGGTGTAAGATAGGTATGACTAAGAGGACATGTTGGTTTAAGATAGGTATGACTAAGAGGACATGTTGGTGTAAGATAGGTATGACTAAGAGGACATGTTGGTGTAAGATAGGTATATCTAAGAGGACATGTTGGTGTAAGATAGGTATGACTAAGAGGACATGTTGGTGTAAGATAGGTATGACTAAGAGGACATGTTGGTGTAAGATAGGTATGACTAAGAGGACATGTTGGTGTAAGATAGGTATGACTAAGAGGACATGTTGGTGTAAGATAGGTATGACTAAGAGGACATGTTGGTGTAAGATAGGTATGACTAAGAGGACATGTTGGTGTAAGATAGGTATGACTAAGAGGACATGTTGGTGTAAGATAGGTATGACTAAGAGGACATGTTGGTGTAAGATAGGTATGACTAAGAGGACATGTTGGTGTAAGATAGGTATGACTAAGAGGACATGTTGGTGTAAGATAGGTATGACTAAGAGGACATGTTGGTGTAAGATAGGTATGACTAAGAGGACATGTTGGTGTAAGATAGGTATGACTAAGAGGACATGTTGGTGTAAGATAGGTATGACTAAGAGGACATGTTGGTGTAAGATAGGTATGACTAAGAGGACATGTTGGTGTAAGATAGGTATGACTAAGAGGACATGTTGGTGTAAGATAGGTATGACTAAGAGGACATGTTGGTGTAAGATAGGTATGACTAAGAGGACATGTTGGTGTAAGATAGGTATGACTAAGAGGACATGTTGGTGTAAGATAGGTATATCTAAGAGGACATGTTGGTGTAAGATAGGTATGACTCTAAGAGGACATGTTGGTGTAAGATAGGTATGACTAAGAGGACATGTTGGTGTAAGATAGGTATATCTAAGAGGACATGTTGGTGTAAGATAGGTATATCTAAGAGGACATGTTGGTGTAAGATAGGTATGACTAAGAGGACATGTTGGTGTAAGATAGGTATGACTAAGAGGACATGTTGGTGTAAGATAGGTATATGACTAAGAGGACATGTTGGTGTAAGATAGGTATGACTAAGAGGACATGTTGGTGTAAGATAGGTATGACTAAGAGGACATGTTGGTGTAAGATAGGTATGACTAAGAGGACATGTTGGTGTAAGATAGGTATATCTAAGAGGACATGTTGGTGTAAGATAGGTATGACTAAGAGGACATGTTGGTGTAAGATAGGTATGACTAAGAGGACATGTTGGTGTAAGATAGGTATGACTAAGAGGACATGTTGGTGTAAGATAGGTATGACTAAGAGGACATGTTGGTGTAAGATAGGTATATCTAAGAGGACATGTTGGTGTAAGATAGGTATGACTAAGAGGACATGTTGGTGTAAGATAGGTATATCTAAGAGGACATGTTGGTGTAAGATAGGTATGACTAAGAGGACATGTTGGTGTAAGATAGGTATGACTAAGAGGACATGTTGGTGTAAGATAGGTATGACTAAGAGGACATGTTGGTGTAAGATAGGTATACTAAGAGGACATGTTGGTGTAAGATAGGTATGACTAAGAGGACATGTTGGTGTAAGATAGGTATGACTAAGAGGACATGTTGGTGTAAGATAGGTATGACTAAGAGGACATGTTGGTGTAAGATAGGTATGACTAAGAGGACATGTTGGTGTAAGATAGGTATGACTAAGAGGACATGTTGGTGTAAGATAGGTATGACTAAGAGGACATGTTGGTGTAAGATAGGTATGACTAAGAGGACATGTTGGTGTAAGATAGGTATGACTAAGAGGACATGTTGGTGTAAGATAGGTATGACTAAGAGGACATGTTGGTGTAAGATAGGTATGACTAAGAGGACATGTTGGTGTAAGATAGGTATATCTAAGAGGACATGTTGGTGTAAGATAGGTATACTAAGAGGACATGTTGGTGTAAGATAGGTATGACTAAGAGGACATGTTGGTGTAAGATAGGTATATCTAAGAGGACATGTTGGTGTAAGATAGGTATGACTAAGAGGACATGTTGGTGTAAGATAGGTATGACTAAGAGGAACATGTTGGTGTAAGATAGGTATGACTAAGAGGACATGTTGGTGTAAGATAGGTATGACTAAGAGGACATGTTGGTGTAAGATAGGTATATCTAAGAGGACATGTTGGTGTAAGATAGGTATGACTAAGAGGACATGTTGGTGTAAGATAGGTATGACTAAGAGGACATGTTGGTGTAAGATAGGTATGACTAAGAGGACATGTTGGTGTAAGATAGGTATACTAAGAGGACATGTTGGTGTAAGATAGGTATACTAAGAGGACATGTTGGTGTAAGATAGGTATGATCTAAGAGGACATGTTGGTGTAAGATAGGTATGACTAAGAGGACATGTTGGTGTAAGATAGGTATACTAAGAGGACATGTTGGTGTAAGATAGGTATGACTAAGAGGACATGTTGGTGTAAGATAGGTATGACTAAGAGGACATGTTGGTGTAAGATAGGTATGATAAGAGACATGTTGGTGTAAGATAGGTATGACTAAGAGGACATGTTGGTGTAAGATAGGTATGACTAAGAGGACATGTTGGTGTAAGATAGGTATGACTAAGAGGACATGTTGGTGTAAGATAGGTATGACTAAGAGGACATGTTGGTGTAAGATAGGTATGACTAAGAGGACATGTTGGTGTAAGATAGGTATGACTAAGAGGACATGTTGGTGTAAGATAGGTATGACTAAGAGGACATGTTGGTGTAAGATAGGTATGACTAAGAGGACATGTTGGTGTAAGATAGGTATGACTAAGAGGACATGTTGGTGTAAGATAGGTATATCTAAGAGGACATGTTGGTGTAAGATAGGTATGACTAAGAGGACATGTTGGTGTAAGATAGGTATATCTAAGAGGACATGTTGGTGTAAGATAGGTATGACTAAGAGGACATGTTGGTGTAAGATAGGTATGACTAAGAGGACATGTTGGTGTAAGATAGGTATGACTAAGAGGACATGTTGGTGTAAGATAGGTATGACTAAGAGGACATGTTGGTGTAAGATAGGTATGACTAAGAGGACATGTTGGTGTAAGATAGGTATGACTAAGAGGACATGTTGGTGTAAGATAGGTATGACTAAGAGGACATGTTGGTGTAAGATAGGTATGACTAAGAGGACATGTTGGTGTAAGATAGGTATATCTAAGAGGACATGTTGGTGTAAGATAGGTATGACTAAGAGGACATGTTGGTGTAAGATAGGTATGACTAAGAGGACATGTTGGTGTAAGATAGGTATGACTAAGAGGACATGTTGGTGTAAGATAGGTATATCTAAGAGGACATGTTGGTGTAAGATAGGTATGACTAAGAGGACATGTTGGTGTAAGATAGGTATTAAGAGGACATGTTGGTGTAAGATAGGTATGACTAAGAGGACATGTTGGTGTAAGATAGGTATGACTAAGAGGACATGTTGGTGTATGTAAAAGAAAGGTATGATAGTATATAAGAGGACATGTTGGTGTAAGATAGGTATGACTAAGAGGACATGTTGGTGTAAGATAGGTATATCTAAGAGGACATGTTGGTGTAAGATAGGTATGACTAAGAGGACATGTTGGTGTAAGATAGGTATATCTAAGAGGACATGTTGGTGTAAGATAGGTATGACTAAGAGGACATGTTGGTGTAAGATAGGTATATCTAAGAGGACATGTTGGTGTAAGATAGGTATATCTAAGAGGACATGTTGGTGTAAGATAGGTATACTAAGAGGACATGTTGGTGTAAGATAGGTATGTATCTAAGAGGACATGTTGGTGTAAGATAGGTATGACTAAGAGGACATGTTGGTGTAAGATAGGTATATCTAAGAGGACATGTTGGTGTAAGATAGGTATGACTAAGAGGACATGTTGGTGTAAGATAGGTATGACTAAGAGGACATGTTGGTGTAAGATAGGTATGACTAAGAGGACATGTTGGTGTAAGATAGGTATATCTAAGAGGACATGTTGGTGTAAGATAGGTATGACTAAGAGGACATGTTGGTGTAAGATAGGTATGACTAAGAGGACATGTTGGTGTAAGATAGGTATGACTAAGAGGACATGTTGGTGTAAGATAGGTATATCTAAGAGGACATGTTGGTGTAAGATAGGTATATCTAAGAGGACATGTTGGTGTAAGATAGGTATGACTAAGAGGACATGTTGGTGTAAGATAGGTATGACTAAGAGGACATGTTGGTGTAAGATAGGTATGACTAAGAGGACATGTTGGTGTAAGATAGGTATATCTAGACTAAGAGGACATGTTGGTGTAAGATAGGTATGACTAAGAGGACATGTTGGTGTAAGATAGGTATGACTAAGAGGACATGTTGGTGTAAGATAGGTATGACTAAGAGGACATGTTGGTGTAAGATAGGTATATCTAAGAGGACATGTTGGTGTAAGATAGGTATGACTAAGAGGACATGTTGGTGTAAGATAGGTATATCTAAGAGGACATGTTGGTGTAAGATAGGTATGACTAAGAGGACATGTTGGTGTAAGATAGGTATGACTAAGAGGACATGTTGGTGTAAGATAGGTATGACTAAGAGGACATGTTGGTGTAAGATAGGTATGACTAAGAGGACATGTTGGTGTAAGATAGGTATGACTAAGAGGACATGTTGGTGTAAGATAGGTATATCTAAGAGGACATGTTGGTGTAAGATAGGTATATCTAAGAGGACATGTTGGTGTAAGATAGGTATATCTAAGAGGACATGTTGGTGTAAGATAGGTATGACTAAGAGGACATGTTGGTGTAAGATAGGTATGACTAAGAGGACATGTGTTGGTGTAAGATAGGTATATCTAAGAGGACATGTTGGTGTAAGATAGGTATATCTAAGAGGACATGTTGGTGTAAGATAGGTATGACTAAGAGGACATGTTGGTGTAAGATAGGTATATCTAAGAGGACATGTTGGTGTAAGATAGGTATGACTAAGAGGACATGTTGGTGTAAGATAGGTATGACTAGAGGACATGTGGTGTAAGATAGGTATACTAAGAGGACATGTTGGTGTAAGATAGGTATGACTAAGAGGACATGTTGGTGTAAGATAGGTATATCTAAGAGGACATGTTGGTGTAAGATAGGTATGACTAAGAGGACATGTTGGTGTAAGATAGGTATGACTAAGAGGACATGTTGGTGTAAGATAGGTATATCTAAGAGGACATGTTGGTGTAAGATAGGTATGACTAAGAGGACATGTTGGTGTAAGATAGGTATGACTAAGAGGACATGTTGGTGTAAGATAGGTATGACTAAGAGGACATGTTGGTGTAAGATAGGTATATCTAAGAGGACATGTTGGTGTAAGATAGGTATGACTAAGAGGACATGTTGGTGTAAGATAGGTATGACTAAGAGGACATGTTGGTGTAAGATAGGTATGACTAAGAGGACATGTTGGTGTAAGATAGGTATGACTAAGAGGACATGTTGGTGTAAGATAGGTATGACTAAGAGGACATGTTGGTGTAAGATAGGTATGACTAAGAGGACATGTTGGTGTAAGATAGGTATGACTAAGAGGACATGTTGGTGTAAGATAGGTATGACTAAGAGGACATGTTGGTGTAAGATAGGTATGACTAAGAGGACATGTTGGTGTAAGATAGGTATATCTAAGAGGACATGTTGGTGTAAGATAGGTATGACTAAGAGGACATGTTGGTGTAAGATAGGTATGACTAAGAGGACATGTTGGTGTAAGATAGGTATGACTAAGAGGACATGTTGGTGTAAGATAGGTATGACTAAGAGGACATGTTGGTGTAAGATAGGTATGACTAAGAGGACATGTTGGTGTAAGATAGGTATGACTAAGAGGACATGTTGGTGTAAGATAGGTATGACTAAGAGGACATGTTGGTGTAAGATAGGTATGACTAAGAGGACATGTTGGTGTAAGATAGGTATGACTAAGAGGACATGTTGGTGTAAGATAGGTATGACTAAGAGGACATGTTGGTGTAAGATAGGTATATCTAAGAGGACATGTTGGTGTAAGATAGGTATATCTAAGAGGACATGTTGGTGTAAGATAGGTATGACTAAGAGGACATGTTGGTGTAAGATAGGTATGACTAAGAGGACATGTTGGTGTAAGATAGGTATGACTAAGAGGACATGTTGGTGTAAGATAGGTATGACTAAGAGGACATGTTGGTGTAAGATAGGTATATCTAAGAGGACATGTTGGTGTAAGATAGGTATGACTAAGAGGACATGTTGGTGTAAGATAGGTATGACTAAGAGGACATGTTGGTGTAAGATAGGTATGACTAAGAGAGGACATGTTGGTGTAAGATAGGTATGACTAAGAGGACATGTTGGTGTAAGATAGGTATGACTAAGAGGACATGTTGGTGTAAGATAGGTATGACTAAGAGGACATTGTTGGTGTAAGATAGGTATATCTAAGAGGACATGTTGGTGTAAGATAGGTATGACTAAGAGGACATGTTGGTGTAAGATAGGTATGACTAAGAGGACATGTTGGTGTAAGATAGGTATGACTAAGAGGACATGTTGGTGTAAGATAGGTATGACTAAGAGGACATGTTGGTGTAAGATAGGTATATCTAAGAGGACATGTTGGTGTAAGATAGGTATATCTAAGAGGACATGTTGGTGTAAGATAGGTATGACTAAGAGGACATGTTGGTGTAAGATAGGTATGACTAAGAGGACATGTTGGTGTAAGATAGGTATATCTAAGAGGACATGTTGGTGTAAGATAGGTATATCTAAGAGGACATGTTGGTGTAAGATAGGTATGACTAAGAGGACATGTTGGTGTAAGATAGGTATGACTAAGAGGACATGTTGGTGTAAGATAGGTATGACTAAGAGGACATGTTGGTGTAAGATAGGTATATCTAAGAGGACATGTTGGTGTAAGATAGGTATATCTAAGAGGACATGTTGGTGTAAGATAGGTATACTAAGAGGACATGTTGGTGTAAGATAGGTATATCTAAGAGGACATGTTGGTGTAAGATAGGTATATCTAAGAGGACATGTTGGTGTAAGATAGGTATGACTAAGAGGACATGTTGGTGTAAGATAGGTATGACTAAGAGGACATGTTGGTGTAAGATAGGTATGACTAAGAGGACATGTTGGTGTAAGATAGGTATACTAAGAGGACATGTTGGTGTAAGATAGGTATATCTAAGAGGACATGTTGGTGTAAGATAGGTATGACTAAGAGGACATTGGTGTTGATAGATTGAGACCAAGGTGAAGCAGGTGGAGGACACTCACGAGAAGCTGAAGAAGACGTGGGAGGACCAGAAGGATTACCATGACAAACTCTATGACCTTCACACCTTCCTCCGTGATGCCCAGCAACTTGACACCATCAGCTCCTCTCAGGAGGTGGGTTAGGCATTTCATGTAGGACATCTTACATAAGAAATATCTGTTTCACAGTATTGTAATTTGTCATAACATTATAGCATATAGAGTTCAATTGTTTCACATTACATCTACAGCCTATGGAAGATTACTCGGTAAATATTATATAAGACTTAGATTAAACTTTACCCTGCATAATTTACAGAAAAGGTTTTTCTATCTCTCCTTTTCAGGCTTACTTGTCTAGTTCTGACTTTGGTACAGATATTGACCAAGTTGAAATGTTCATTCGTCGACATGAAGCCTTCGACAAAGTGCTAGAGGTTCAGGAGGACAAGGTAATGATTGGCTTGAAGTGGTCTACAAACACATCAATTGGATAGTTATACAGTCAGATTAATACATGAGGTATGAGAAAAGAAATTCCATATAGAAAAAGGAAAGTGTTGTGGTGACATTGAAACAAGACACTGTTAGTATTATGATTTACACCATACTGGTTTGATTGATTTAGAAGGGTATTATTTTTCTACCTTCAGTTGGAAGCACTAAAGGACCATGGTACAGAGCTAATCAACAAACAACACTTCGAGGCTCCACGAGTCCAAGTCACGCTTGAGGAAGTCACAGCCAGGTAAGTTTTTATTGTGTATATTTTCAGTTTTAATGTATGAAAACAGAGTTCCAATTGTTTTAAACTCATCAAAGTAATTGATTTATTATTTTTCATAACCTATAAAGAATACATAAATATGTATAATCATTGTATATTTATAGGCGTTCAGGCATCAAGGACCAGAGTGGTGTACGCTCTCAGAAGCTCGACGATTCCTTGCTGTATGCTCAGTTCAACAGAGATGTTCATGAGGTAGAGTTTTAGAGAAAACATGATCTACCATATTAGTTATGTGAAAAATGGTATATTGTATATCAAAATCCAATGACAAAGTTGTATCAATGATGTGTAGCTACATAAATGTGATGGATCATTTATTTACTGTTCATTTACAGTAGAATAGTTAACTGAAATAATACCGATCTGTATCCTGGTATTACTGGCGTGGTACAGTAGAATAGTTTGTTCACTGTAATAATACCGATCTGTATCCTGGTGTTCCTGTTACAGTTTGAGGGCTGGGTGGATGACAAACTTAAAGTGGCCTATGAGGATGATTTCCAGGATGTGACAGATCTAAATGAGAAGATGAAGAAGTTACAGAAACACCAGGCCTTTGAGGCAGAAATCAAGGCTAACACAGAAGGAGTGGAGAAGATTAAAGAGGTTTGTGTCTGCTTGATACTACAATTAAACAAGTATTGCTTTATAGTTTTTGTGTTGCCCGCAACGCAAGGGCGACACTTAGGTATCACTATGTCGGTGTCGGTGTCGTCGACGTCAAATTTGGTATATAGCTTTATATCAATGAGATCTCGGATGAGTTCAATAATGGTCAAAATCTGTAAATTTTTGCAAGAGTTATGGGACTTTAAAATTGTCAAAACAGAAAAATCCATGGTTTCCGCACGATAACTTAACTATTTATCGTCCAATTTAAACCAAATTTCATAAATTGTTTTATATCAATTAGATCTTGGATGTATTCAACAATGGTAAAAATTCGTCAATATTTTCAAGAGTTACAGGACTTTAAAATCATCAAAACTTAAAAATCTATGGTTTCCGCTCGATAACTTAAATATTTATTGTCCGATTTCAACCAACTTTGGTATATGTTGCTTTATATTAATGAGATCTTTGATGGGTTCGATTCTGGTCAAAATCTGTCAATATTTGCAAGAGTTACGGACCTTAAAATAGTCGAAACATGGCTTCCGCTTGAAAACTTTAGTATTTATTGTCCGGTTTCAACCAAATTCGGTATATTGCTTTATATCAATGAGATCTGAGATGGGTTCGATACTTTTCAAAATCCATCAATATTTGCAAGAGTTATGGAACTTGATTACTTCACCTAAATTATTAACAATATTTTCAACTGTAAATAAATATTTTTTGTGATGCTGTGCAGGCGACACATCCACTTCCATGGAATTCTTGTATTATAACATTGTAAGTCCATTACTTGATACTACCGTTAAACAAGTATTCCTTTATAGTTTTATTATAACATTGTAAGTCCATTACTTGATACTACCGTTAAACAAGTATTCCTTTATAGTTTTATTATAACATTGTAAGTCCATTACTTGATACTACCGTTAAACAAGTATTCCTTTATAGTTTTATTATAACATTGTAAGTCCATTACTTGATACTACCGTTAAACAAGTATTCCTTTATAGTTTTATTATAACATTGTAAGTCCATTACTTGATACTACCGTTAAACAAGTATTCCTTTATAGTTTTATTATAACATTGTTAGTCCGTTACTAATACCTGTGAGGTTTTCTCTTACAGAAAGGAAATGAGTTGGTGCGGAGGAAACACCCCGAGTCAGACAGAGTACGTCAGTGTATGCAACGTTTCTCCTCCAAATGGAACGAACTGCTACAGGGATCCAGTAACCGTGGCAAAGGACTGGAGGAAGCTAAGGATATACTCAAGTTCAACGAGCAGGTCAACAAAGTGGAGGCCTGGATCAGAGAAAAGGTAAAGGTCACGGGTCAAGGTCACAAAGTCTACAAAATCATTTGTTATTCCATCAGTTTGCCAATATTCATGGACTGGAATATCAACTGACACTATTCAAGGTCAACTCACATAACGATCCTCTTTAAGATAAATGTGCTGGAATACAATCATTCACTGATATCATTATCTCGTGTTAGTAACATAATTATATAAAACAAATTAAACTATTTAATGACTTGGTCCTATTATACTACAGGAAGCACTGGTCAATGCTGGAGATCTTGGTCGAGACTACGAACACTGCTGTGAGCTACAGAAGAAAGCTAACGATTTGGAATCAGCCGTAAGTTGATGTCACTATAGTCTACTGTAAATATTGGCTATAGGTGTCAGTACTAGTGTTGTAACCCTTATATTTACGGTGGTTTGTAATGTATCTAATAGTTGAGCACAATATCATTTACAATATTTTGGCAGTTTTTGTTTTGCATGTTTTATAACCCCTGACACAACCAGACGATGAGCTTTAAATGTTGTTTATAGAAGAGAAGTAATACAATAACATTAGGGATGATATATGATTTGAGCTTTATTAATAATCTTTTGAAGAATCTGTCTTTATTTTTAACCAAAGAATGACAATTGATATTATGATAACTGATAATATATGAAATTATGATATATGAAACTATATTATTATCCCCCGCCCAAAGAAGTTGGCGGGAGATATACAAATGGGTTCCGTCCGTCCGTCTGTCCGTCCGTCTGTCCGTCCGTACGAATGGTTTCCGGAGCATAACTCTAAAACCAGTAGAGATATTTCCACGAAACTTCATACACACATTGGTCTTATGGTCTAGTAGTGCCTTTTGCTATTGTTAGGTTTTCATTTTTTGCATTTTTTCCGTAACCATGGAAACATTGCTGGAAATATCATATTTTTGTACCAGGTTCGTTTCTGCAGCATAACTCTAAAACCAGAAGAGATATTTCCACAAAACTTCATATACACATTGGTCTTATGGTGTAGTAGTGCCTTTTGCTATTTTAAGGTTTTCACTTTTGTACTTTTTTCTGTAACCATGGAAACATTGCTGAAAATGGCAGATTTTTGTGTAAGAATCGTTTCCGGAGCACAACTCTAAAACCAGCAGAGATATTTCCTCGAAACTTCATAGACACATTCTTTTTATGGTCTAGTAGTACATTCTTTTTATGGTTGCTGAAAATATCATGTAGTACCTTTTGCTATTTTTAGGTTTTCATTTTTTGCACTTTTTCCGTTACCATGGAAAACATTGCTGAAAATATCATGGTAAATGCTACTTTGCAAAACTCCACCCAACAATTGCAGCCCCCGAGGGGCGGGGCCAAAGGGCTCTACTTGAATTATACTCCATCCTTATCTTTCTTTAGCTCAACTTCCTTTTTCCTGTTTTTTTTTCATACACATAAGTCTCCATAATCAAACTTACTTCAGCTTTGATATCTCCATTGGCGGGGGATCTGAATGACTATGTCCTTGTTGCTATGTTAACTATTTTCTATGAGCTCTGTCAGGATATCACGGTTTAAATGTTGAAAATTTGACACAATTAATGAAAATATCAAAGAGTAATTATTAGAAAAATATTGATAATGTATGAAAAGAAGTTGTGATGTTGGATAAAATGCCTTGAAAAATTGAAACATACTTACACACTTTTTTGTAAGATTAGTTGCAAATTGATATACTTTCTATTCTATTCGTTTTAATTCCCCTGCACATACTAAATTCGTATTTAGTCCTGGTTATAAGTTAAATGTTGGTTATACAGTTGTTTAACACAAACTAACCTTGTATTACAGGACTCTTTTGGTGTAAGCACTTACATTTTTACACCCCTCTCTGTCCACCACCTCACCTTCAATCTCCTCTAGCACTAGACACCAAATCATGTTGAAAGCTTGACAAAGAGTGGTAGATAATGTACAACACCAGTCATCTCAGAGAATCTCAATACCTAGGATATAGCAATCTCTCTACTGGCTTACTTGTATGATCAATATCATATTCCTATCATAGATTCATGAAATATTTCTAGTGTGTGTGAAAACCTACAGTCTTCAGATTATTGATTTTGTTGCTAAACAATATCCTTGTTGATGTTAGGATAGGAGTATGCTAATTCAGTCCAATGTTGTGTAAGATGTCTATTCACAGAATTTGATAGCTGTACCATTATATGTTATATGTATTTTATATAAACCTGGATCTTCCTTTTCCAAGATTCCACTTTATCACTGCATGATATGTCTGTACCTATATCTAAACACCACTTCTCCCACTGTTTATTGCTTCTCCTTGGTTACAACATTTCCCAGAATTCATTGTTTATTTGTCTTCACATGAACTGTTTTGTGATGCTAAATGTATATTTATGTCATCCTACAAATAAACACATGTTGAATCAGGTAAAATGACTGCAATGCTTTTCTGTAGGAAATGAGCTGCAATGATGTTACCCTGTTGAAGAGTCACCATGACAACTATTTGATGATTTTAATCTGATGCCTACATTCCACTATTACTTAAGTGCTTGATTAATAGCAATAGTAATGTGTGAGATTTCGTTTAAAGAAAAGTGCATGTAGTTATAGAAGAAGTAAAACTTGAGGTGTTTGAGTGGAGTTATAGTAATTTTCCACATATATAAATTAAACTACACAATTGAGATTCATACTGTCATATCATCGTTTTTGTTTTTATGTAAACTTTCTTTGTAATCTCTGGTGTAATAATTTATTGCTGTTTCTATCAGGGTATTACTGCAAATTTAATAAATTATCTCCCCTCTCAATCGTTTAATAATTCAATTATCTCCCTTGTACAAAGTTTCATGGTCAATGCAGGTGATGAATTATCCCCCCTGTTGAATCACTTGGTTATCTCCCTTGTCTATTAATAACACTCTGTACCAGACGATGTGATTACTGTTGATGTTAGTTGTCTTCCCTGTCTAATGTTTAACCATTGATTATCTCCCTTGTCTAATGATTACTTTCTGTAACTGACAGGCCATTACTGTAGATGATGATAAGTTATCTCCCCTGTGTAATTTTCAACCACTCGATTATTTCTCTTGTCTGATAAATGTTTTCTGTACCTGACAGGGTATTACTGTAGATGATAGTCGCATCAAGGCTATCAATGATCTGGCCACCAAGCTCATCTCGCAGGGACGAACAGACACCATGGCTGTCAAACAAAGACGTGACGAGATGAACCAGAAGTGAGTTAATATCAAATAAACTAACTCATCACTGCCAGTCTCGATTTAATCTGGGAATTTTTTCAGTGATTGTTCAATAGCGAGTTATATCAAAAATCTTTTCTAAAATTGCTGTTTGTTCTTTTTTGTGATTCTGTCTGGTGAATAACACATTATTATGACCTGTACTTTGTAAGACATTGTCAGGTATAAGTAAGTCTTTAATCCATCTCCATGGCTACTACACTGTAACCAATCTTTGTTTATCATCAGATGGAAGGGCATCCAGGGTGACCTTGATGGCTACAAACAGAAGTTGGCCGCTGCCCTTGAGATTCACGCCTTTAATCGTGATGTAGATGACATAAACGATCGCATCAATGAGAAGGCAGCTCTGTTGGCGAGCGAGGATATGGGAAAGGACTTACCTGCTGTGGAGGCCCTACAGAGAAGACAGGAGGAGATGGAACGGGACATGACAG
Source organism: Argopecten irradians (assembly GCF_041381155.1). NCBI lineage: Eukaryota > Metazoa > Mollusca > Bivalvia > Pectinida > Pectinidae > Argopecten > Argopecten irradians. The sequence goes on along the minus strand of NC_091136.1, from coordinate 64,884,576 downwards.
CTCTACAGACACAACTAGAGGTACCTCATAACAACTACTGACATTTCATGTGCATGTTAGTAAATAGCCAAATTTAAACAGAAATGCAAAGCAAGAAAAAAATTTACATAAGAAAAGTGATTTCAAGAACTGATTCTTCTGCTAATAGTTGTTCAAGAGTGTTAACATACAAGAACAATTTTCTTCAAAAATCACTTCTTGCATTAACATTCTTAACTCTTTTTGTACTTTGCACTCTTTCCGGATTCTGCACCGGAAGTAGTTATTAGTCTCACCAAAAAATACTGGGCAAAATGTCCAGTTTAAGGTAGTTTTGGTGTGCTAATTCCTTTAATTTAAACATGCTAAGGTCAGTGCATTTACTTAAACTTACTTAGTAATGATATTACAGCTTATTTAAAGCGTGCATCAAGATTTTTATTTTGAATGAAGGTGCAACAAACAATTTACCTCTGCCATAAAAAAGAAATGCATGTTCAAAATAATTACTTATCTAGCATGAAGAAAGTTTATTTGAAATTAAAATACTTTTCATATATCGCTGCATTGAAAATTGGAATATACAAGGAAATTTATTGTGAAGAATGAACGTCAATACAGACAGCTGACAATGAGGAAGAGGGAGGGTAAAATCCTGTTGACGACAACAAGGAAGAGGGAGGGTAAATCCTATTGACTATAGTCGACACCGTATAATCACTACCAGTACAGAAAGAGTTAAACAGTATACTTATACCTATTAACAATTGTAGCAAACATTTTATGAATGTTTTGTAAAGAGATATGTGTTTTTGTTGCCGTGAACAGAGAATTGAGCTACAGTGTCGACAGCTGTGTAGTAAGTACCCAGATATGGCAGATTCTATTCTGGCAAAACAGAAGGAGGCACAAGACAACTGGGAGAAACTGGAGGACCTCTCAGACCTCAGGTAGGCATGGCAACGGGACCAAATGTCTTCACAGACTTAGAAGTTGTAGTGTTTGTTTTATAAAGTTTTCTGAGTTATCATTTACATTGGAATCATTTATCCAGACTAAAGAAACAATGCAGAATTTATATTGGAATCATTTTATACACACTCATTTCCCTTTTATAGGAAGTCCAAACTTGTGGAATCCTACAAATTACAGAAGTTCCTGACAGACGCTAGAGAGCTGGTAAGTCATTACATTCATAAAACCTTTTAGAGTGTGGTTACTTGTTTAGTAAGATAAACTGTCTGATGTAGAATATTGTAAACCTGACAGACTCTAGAGAGCTGGTAAGTCATAACATTCATAAAACCTTTAGAGTGTGGTTACTTGTTTAGTAAGATAAACTGTCTGATGTAGAATATAAAACCTTTAGAGTGTGGTTACTTGTTTAGGAAGATAAACTGTCTGATGTCTGTAATAGATTTGTGGAGTATTTGACAGAGGCAATGTATACCATGTATTTGACCTTGACCTTTACAGATATCCTGGTCAGGTGATATGACCACGAGGATGAATGCTGCGGACTTGGCCAAGGATGTACCCGAGGCCGAGAGTCTACTGCAGATGCACCACGAACGCAAGGTATGTAAAGACAAAAGAGGACTTCTCAAAGTACTAAATGATCAAGGAAGATTCAACAAAACAGAACATTTTCTTACATTCAGCAGTACATTGAAGGTACTCATAAAAAGTTCCTTATTTGTTACCACTGTTACCATGTATGTTTATCTGTTGTCTAGGCGGAGATCGATGGCCGTAAGCCCCACTTCGCTGTTGTTAGAGAGTTTGGTAACAAACTTATAGAGAACAAACATTACGCAGCTGAGGAGATACAGAAGACCATTGGTCAGCTTGACCACACTAAATTATCACTGAATGGAGCCTGGGACAAACGCAACATAGTACTCACTCAGTGTCATGACCTCCAGGTAAGGTCAAAGGTCAAACTCATGTATGCTAATGCAATAGGTATTATAGTTATTCACGGATAAAAAAAAAAAAAAAAATTGGAAAAAATGTAATTATAATTACAAAGATTAACTACCCTATACACTACATCCTGTTTTAGTGATTTCCCTGGTAATTCAAACCAAAGGCTATGTGTGATGTCCAATCCTATTGACATATTAATATAAATATCTTTTTGTCAATAATATATTTGGAAATTGAAAATTGAAATTGAAATATATACCAAAGATATAAATTTGATTGTAAATATTTGTAATAAAACGACACTTTGTCTGTTTGCCAGGTTTTTATTGAGACAGCAGAACAAGTGGAGTCGTGGATATCTACGAAAGAGGCTTTCCTATCTAATGATGACCTTGGGGTGAGTTGATATAAGCTGAGTTGATATAAGCTAACACAAAGATAATAATCACAGTACCAGTGACTTAGGTAATCTCCATAACCATCAAGTGTTCATGTGGCAGTAATAATACTATTGTGGTTTCAGAATACCTTGTATAGTGTTGAAGCCTTGATCAAGAAACATGATGGATTTGAGAAGGCAACAGCAGCTCAACAAGACAGACTGGAAGACCTGAAACAATTTGCACAGAATCTGAGAGAACAGAACCACTATGCCACACATGAGATCGTAGACCGGTGTCAGGCAGCCTCAGAGAGGACAAAGAAATTCATGGACCAGTCAGCTGCCAGGAGACAGAAGTTAGAAGATTCGAAAAACTATCAGCTCTTCCTTAGAAACCTGTATGAAGTAAGTCACCAGTATGGTGTGTTACAAGGTAACATATCTATAGACATGGATAACAACTGTCTCCAATATCAACTTTATAGATAACCTATTGGTACTTCTGTAAGTACGTCACAAGTATGATGTATTACAAGGTAACATATCTATAGACATGGATAACAACTGTCTCCAATATCAACTTTATAGATAAACTATTGGTGCTTCTGTAAGTAAGTCACCAGTAGGATGTATGACAAGGTAACATATCTATAGACTTTTGGTACTTCTGTAAGTAAGTCACCAGTAGGATGTATTACAAGGTAACATATCTATAGACTTTTGGTACTTCTGTAAGTAAGTCACCAGTATGGTGTGTTACAAGGTAACATATCTATAGACATGGATAACAACTGTCTCCAATATCAACTTTATAGATAAACTATTGGTACTTCTGTAAGTAAGTCACCAGTAGGATGTATTACAAGGTAACATATCTATAGACTTTTGGTACTTCTGTAAGTAAGTGACCAGTATGATGTATTACAAGGTAACATATCTATAGACTTTTGGTACTTCTGTAAGTAAGTCACCAGTATGGTGTATTACAAGGTAACATATCTATAGACTTTTGGTACTTCTGTAAGTAAGTCACCAGTATGATGTGTTACAAGGTAACATATCTATAGACTTTTGGTACTTCTGTAAGTAAGTCACCAGTAGGATGTATTACAAGGTAACATATCTATAGACATGGATAACAACTGTCTCCAATATCAACTTTATAGATAAACTATTGGTGCTTCTGTAAGTAAGTCACCAGTATGGTGTGTTACAAGGTAACATATCTATAGACTTTTGGTACTTCTGTAAGTAAGTCACCAGTATGGTGTGTTACAAGGTAACATATCTATAGACTTGGATAACAACTGTCTCCAATGTCAACTTTATAGATAAACTATTGGTACTTCTGTAAGTAAATCACAAGTATGGTGTATTACAAGGTAACATATCTATAGACATGGATAACAACTGTCTCCAATATCAACTTTATAGATAAACTATTGGTGCTTCTGTAAGTAAGTCACCAGTAGGATGTATGACAAGGTAACATATCTATAGACATGGATAACAACTGTCTCCAATATCAACTTTATAGATAAACTATTGGTGCTTCTGTAAGTAAGTCACCAGTATGATGTATGACAAGGTAACATATCTATAGACTTTTGGTACTTCTGTAAGTAAGTCACCAGTATGGTGTGTTACAAGGTAACATATCTATAGACATGGATAACAACTGTCTCCAATATCAACTTTATAGATAAACTATTGGTACTTCTGTAAGTAAGTCACCAGTATGATGTATTACAAGGTAACATATCTATAGACATGGATAACAACTGTCTCCAAACTATCAACTTTATAGAATATCAGCTCTTCCATAGAAACCTGTATGAAGTAAGTCACCAGTATGGTGTGTTACAAGGTAACATATCTATAGACTTTTGGTACTTCTGTAAGTAAGTCACAAGTATGATGTATTACAAGGTAACATATCTATAGACTTTTGGTACTTCTGTAAGTAAGTCACCAGTATGGTGTATTACAAGGTAACATATCTATAGACTTTTGGTACTTCTGTAAGTAAGTCACCAGTATGGTGTATTACAAGGTAACATATCTATAGACTATTGGTACTTCTGTAAGTAAGTCACAAGTATGGTGTGTTACAAGGTAACATATCTATAGACTTTTGGTACTTCTGTAAGTAAGTCACCAGTATGGTGTATTACAAGGTAACATATCTATAGACATGGATAACAACTGTCTCCAATATCAACTTTATAGATAAACTATTGGTGTTTCTGTAAGTAAGTCACCAGTATGGTGTGTTACAAGGTAACATATCTATAGACATGGATAACAACTGTCTCCAATATCAACTTTATAGATAAACTATTGGTACTTCTGTAAGTAAGTCACCAGTATGGATGTATTACAAGGTAACATATCTATAGACTTTTGGTACTTCTGTAAGTAAGTCACCAGTATGGTGTGTTACAAGGTAACATATCTATAGACTATTGGTACTTCTGTAAGTAAGTCACCAGTATGATGTATGACAAGGTAACATATCTATAGACTTTTGGTACTTCTGTAAGTAAGTGACCAGTATGGTGTATTACAAGGTAACATATCTATAACATGGATAAACTGTCTCAATATCAACTTTATAGATAAATATGGTGCTTCTGTAAGTAAGTGACCAGTATGGTGTATTACAAGGTAACATATCTATAAACTATTGGTGCTTCTGTAAGTAAGTGACCAGTATGGTGTGTTACAAGGTAACATATCTATAGACTTTTGGTACTTCTGTAAGTAAGTCACCAGTATGGTGTATTACAAGGTAACATATCTATAGACTTTTGGTACTTCTGTAAGTAAGTCACCAGTATGGTGTATTACAAGGTAACATATCTATAGACATGGATAACAACTGTCTCCAATATCAACTTTATAGATAAACTATTGGTGCTTCTGTAAGTAAGTCACCAGTATGATGTATTACAAGGTAACATATCTATAGACTTTTGGTACTTCTGTAAGTAAGTCACCAGTATGGTGTATTACAAGGTAACATATCTATAGACTTTTGGTACTTCTGTAAGTAAGTCACCAGTATGATGTATTACAAGGTAACATATCTATAGACTTTTGGTACTTCTGTAAGTAAGTCACCAGTATGGTGTATTACAAGGTAACATATCTATAGACTTTTGGTACTTCTGTAAGTAAGTCACCAGTATGGTGTATTACAAGGTAACATATCTATAGACTTTTGGTACTTCTGTAAGTAAGTCACCAGTATGATGTATTACAAGGTAACATATCTATAGACTTTTGGTACTTCTGTAAGTAAGTCACCAGTATGGTGTGTTACAAGGTAACATATCTATAGACATGGATAACAACTGTCTCCAATATCAACTTTATAGATAAACTATTGGTGTTTCTGTAAGTAAGTCACCAGTATGGTGTGTTACAAGGTAACATATCTATAGACATGGATAACAACTGTCTCCAATATCAACTTTATAGATAAACTATTGGTGCTTCTGTAAGTAAGTCACCAGTATGGTGTATTACAAGGTAACATATCTATAGACTTTTGGTACTTCTGTAAGTAAGTCACCAGTATGGTGTGTTACAAGGTAACATATCTATAGACTTTTGGTACTTCTGTAAGTAAGTCACCAGTATGGTGTATTACAAGGTAACATATCTATAGACATGGATAACAACTGTCTCCAATATCAACTTTATAGATAAACTATTGGTGCTTCTGTAAGTAAGTCACCAGTAGGATGTATTACAAGGTAACATATCTATAGACTTTGGTACTTCTGTAGTAGTCACCAGTATGTGTACAAGGAATACTATAGACAGAACAACGTCAATATCAACTTTAGAAAACTATTGGTGCTTCTGTAAGTAAGTCACCAGTAGGATGTATTACAAGGTAACATATCTATAGACTTTTGGTACTTCTGTAAGTAAGTCACCAGTATGTGTATTACAAGGTAACATATCTATAGACTTTTGGTACTTCTGTAAGTAAGTCACCAGTATGGTGTGTTACAAGGTAACATATCTATAGACATGATAGTCCATCAATATATATAACTATTGGTACTTCTGTAAGTAAGTCACCAGTATGGTGTATTACAAGGTAACATATCTATAGACTATTGGTACTTCTGTAAGTAAGTCACCAGTATGATGTATGACAAGGTAACATATCTATAGACTTTTGGTACTTCTGTAAGTAAGTGACCAGTAGGATGTGTTACAAGGTAACATATCTATAGACTTTTGGTACTTCTGTAAGTAAGTCACCAGTATGGTGTATTACAAGGTAACATATCTATAGACTTTTGGTACTTCTGTAAGTAAGTCACCAGTATGATGTATTACAAGGTAACATATCTATAGACTTTTGGTACTTCTGTAAGTAAGTCACCAGTATGATGTATTACAAGGTAACATATCTATAGACTTTTGGTACTTCTGTAAGTAAGTCACCAGTATGGTGTATTACAAGGTAACATATCTATAGACTTTTGGTACTTCTGTAAGTAAGTCACCAGTATGATGTATTACAAGGTAACATATCTATAGACTTTTGGTACTTCTGTAAGTAAGTCACCAGTATGGTGTATTACAAGGTAACATATCTATAGACTTTTGGTACTTCTGTAAGTAAGTCACCAGTATGGTGTATTACAAGGTAACATATCTATAGACATGGATAACAACTGTCTCCAATATCAACTTTATAGATAAACTATTGGTGTTTCTGTAAGTACGTCACCAGTATGATGTATGACAAGGTAACATATCTATAGACTTTTGGTACTTCTGTAAGTACGTCACCAGTATGATGTATGACAAGGTAACATATCTATAGACTATTGGTACTTCTGTAAGTAAGTGACCAGTATGGTGTATTACAAGGTAACATATCTATAGACTATTGGTACTTCTGTAAGTAAGTCACCAGTATGATGTATGACAAGGTAACATATCTATAGACTTTTGGTACTTCTGTAAGTAAGTCACCAGTATGGTGTATTACAAGGTAACATATCTATAGACTTTTGGTACTTCTGTAAGTAAGTCACCAGTATGGTGTATGACAAGGTAACATATCTATAGACTATTGGTACTTCTGTAAGTAAGTGACCAGTATGGTGTATGACAAGGTAACATATCTATAGACTTTTGGTACCTCTGTGAGGCACTTCTTTGTTATACTCATAAAAAATAAATGATTGTTGTGATTTACCCCATCCTGTTTGTAATTAGGTGTCTAACTGGATTAATGAGAAGCTCCAAGTGGCCCTTGATGAATCCTATAGAGACCCGACCAACCTACAGGCCAAACTACAGAAACACCAGGCATTCGAGGCAGAGGTGACCGCCAACAGGAACAGAGTGGACGCTGTGGTAGAGGTAGGCTATACACACATCATCCCAAAGTTTGAAGCCAGGGCAAAGTTTGGACATTGTCCTGATTGTGTTTATTAGGGTAAATTTGTGAGATTAACAGTGTCCAAAGTTATATTAGTTTTACCATATTTTATTGACCTCAATGAACAATGGGGATTTGGCAGTGAAATACCTAAATAGCTAATAGTGCAGTTATATGTATAAGTTGTTTACTGGTTATCAATAAGGTATCATACTCATGTAAAGATATTGTGTCTTAAGTTCAAATGAAAGCTATTAAAGTTATTCTTTGTAGGTGTAATACAATTTGAAACTTTTATAATATTGAAGTTGATTCGAAAGGTTTAGGACTAACATTACTTGTACTCATCATTGCTTACACACTTTCTATACTGTACCAATGAACAGGAGGGCAGCGGTCTAGAGAAGGAAGACCACTACGCCAAGACGGATATAGAGAAGCGACTTAACGAGTTAGAGCTGAGTTGGGAGGCTCTAATGGCAGCTAGTGCTGAAAAGAAAGACCGACTTCAGGACGCGTACCAGGTAATACTGACTTGTCAAACACTAATCACAGGTGTAGTTACGTTACAATAATTCTGGCTAGAATATTTCATGTCTCACTACCAACAGAGCTAGAGATGTAAACCAAGTGTTTGATTGTTGTTGTAGGCGTTAATGTTTAACCGTGTGGTGGACGACCTCATGTCCTGGATGGAAGACGTGGAGTCACAACTTATGTCAGAAGATCACGGCAAGGACCTCACATCTGTCAACAACCTCCTCAAAAAACACCAGGTCAGTTATCTTCACATGTATTTATAACCTTTTATAAAAGGTCACCTGTCTATAGATGACAATGTTCATTGTCCAGTGGTAATTTTATGCAAATTCCACTTTATAAAAGGTCACCTGTCTAGACGACATCGGTCTCTTCCAAGGCGAAGTTCTCTCACCAATTTTATACAGTCTTTTTGTGAATGATTGCGAAATGAATTTTATAAAAGAAAGTTGTCAACCGGTTGAAATTGGTATGATATCCCTGTTTTTAATTATGTACGCAGACGATACAGTGCTTATTGCAGAAAGTCTGCATGCTTTACAAACTATGTTGGATGCAATGTTTTTGTATAATAATGAATGGAAGCTTACACTTAATGTAGAAAAAACTAAAATTGTAGTTTTTAGAAATGGTGGTATTGTAAGACAAGAAGAAAAATGGTTTTACAACCATAAAGAAGTAGAAGTGGTAGATGATTTTAACTACCTAGGTATGTTTTTTAATTATAATGGTAAATTTAACAAAACTCAACAACATGTAGCTGAAAAGGGCAGAAAAGCATATTTCGCATTATCAAATAAATTTAAAAGCCATAGTTTTAACGCTGAAACATTATGTTCAGTATTTGACACTTACGTAAGAAGTGTATTAGTTTATGCATGTGAAGTATGGGGTTTTCATAGAGCACTTGAGGTTGAAAAAGTACATGTTACTTTTTGTAAAAGAATTCTAGGCGTCGGTAAAAACACTTGTAACGATCTTGTATACTATGAGCTAGGTAGATTGCCTATGCATATTATCCGGAAAATGAAAATATTGAAATACTGTGTAAAACTTAAAGAAACCGATAATTGTATATTAAAAGCATGTTATGAGCAAAGAATATTAGATAATGATGATTGGATCATGAATGTACCAGCCGAATTGATTAAGCTAGGATTGGGGTATTCGTGGAATAGTACGTATGAGAGTAATATTGTATATTAACTAATTGAACAAAAATTTTATGATGTATGTACTCAAGTAATTTTAAACAGGATACAGAATTCCTCAAAAGGAATTTTATATCAACATCTGGTAGACAATTTTGGTTTGCAATATTATTTAAAGAAACCCATTGATCAAAAGTATAAAAACAGTATTACAAGGATACGATTAAGTAGTCATAAGTTAAATATAGAAAGTGGTAGGTTTCAAAATGTAGCACGACCTAATAGAATTTGTACAGTTTGTAATACCAATGATATAGAAGATGAGTTTCACTTCATCCTTAAATGTCCTTTTTATACTGAAACCTTATTATTTTTATCATCCAAGTGTGTTCAAACTTGTTCAATTACTCAGTGTAAATAATGTTAAATTTTAAATAATATCGGAAAATTCTTAAAACTTGCATTCCAGAAACGTTCTCAGTCTCTTAATACGCCGTAACTGTATAGTATCTGATGTATAATAATTGTGTGCTAATGTTTGTGTTTTATTGTATACAATCACTCTCCGTACATGTTTAAATTATTCAATATGTATTAAAATTGTACTTTGTGTCTTATAAGCCGCAAGGCTTATGGAAATAAACAAATTGAAAATTGTTCACTGGTCCAGTGGTAACATTATACAGATTCCACTTTTGTAAAAGGTCACCTGTCTATAGACGACAATGTTCACTGGTCCAGTGATAACATTATACAGATTCCACTTTTATAAAAGGTCACCTGTCTATAGACGACAATGTTCACTGGTCCAGTGGTAAAATTTATACAGATTCAACTGTAGAGATGGTGTAGATCACTCCGTCCACAATATCTGTAATATTATAACCAGTTTTCCATAACCATGTGCTTGTTAATTATACATGGGAGGATAATAAGACATGTGCTTATTAATTATACATGGGCTTGTCAATTAGACATTGGCTTGTTAAATAGACATGTGCTTGTATTTAGACATCATGTTAATTAGACATGGACTGGTTAATTAGACATGGACTTGTTAATTAGACATGAGCTTGTTAATTAGACATGTGCTTGTTAATTAGACATGTGCTTGTTAATTAGACACATGCTTGTTAATTAGACATGTGCTTGTTAATTAGACATGTGCTTGTTAATTAGACATGTGCTTGTTAATTAGACATGTGCTTGTTAATTAGACACATGCTTGTTAATTAGACATGGGCTTGTTAATTAGACATGTGCTTGTTAATTAGACATGTGCTTGTTAATTAGACATGGACTGGTCAATTAGACATTGGCTTGTTAATTAGACATGAGCTTGTTAATTAGACATGGACTGGTTAATTAGACATGGACTTGTTAATTAGACATGTGCTTGTTAATTAGACATGTTCTTGTTAATTAGACATGTGCTTGTTAATTAGACATGAGCTTGTTAATTAGACATGGACTGGTCAATTAGACATTGGCTTGTTAATTCGACATCTTGTTAATTAGACATGTGCTTGTTAATTAGACATGTGCGTGTTAATTAGATATGGGCTTGCTAATTAGATGTGGGCTTGTTAATTAGACATGGACTGGTCAATTAGACATGTGCTTGTTAATTAGACATGAGCTTGTTAATTAGACATGAGCTTGTTAATTAGACATGAGCTTGTTAATTAGACACATGCTTGGTAATTAGACATGGGCTTGTTAATTAGACACATGCTTTTTACTACAGATGCTGGAGCAAGATATCCAGATCCACAGAGAGAAAGTGACTGATGTACAGGACGCTGCTCAGGTCTTCAAGGAGGCTAAACACTTCATGAACAAGGACCTACAGGTCAGGGCCAAGGAAACATCAGACAGGTACGTAGCTGTCGTACAGGTAGTTCTTAATCCTCCACAACAAGTACATTTTAAACAGATTAAATCTTTGACTTCGTTGTATTTTATGTGATTTTCTGAAAGTTTTTTAAATACCCTAAATCTACTTACTGTCCAACTACAACTAGTCCTTGACACCCTTGGCCTTTTCTGAATATTGCTATTGCCTTACAGGTACAAGTCGCTGACTGAGCCTTGCACTATCCGTCGTGATAATCTGGAGGAAGCATTACTGATGTACCAGTTTTACCGTGACGTCGAGGACGAGATGTCATGGATACAAGACAAGAAACCAGTGGCCTCTTCCACTGATCTGGGGGCCTCCTACCCCGCCGTCCAGAACCTCATGAAGAAACACCAGGTATGGGTCAGTCTAAACACAGAAGGCATTTTTGTATGGTCAAATGTAATTAAAGTATGATTGAATAGAGGCTTTAATTTTGAACCCTCACTAACTCGTGTTTTAGGCTTTGGAGGCGGAGATCATCGCCCATGAACCTCTGATTGATGATGTGGCCAGTAATGCTCAGAGGATGATTCAATCCAAACACTTTGCCAGTCAGGACATAGAGATGCGGCTAGACGAACTACACCGCGACCTTCAGCAACTCAAGGAACAGACATCTGTCCGCAAGGTCACGCTACAAGACTCTCTGGAATCTCAAAAGGTAAAATTGTTTAAAATATTTTTAAATGTGAAAAATCTTTGATAATTGAAGGATATTAAAAACTAACATTTGGGATGTTCTGTAGAGTATTAGACTAGATGATTGGGTACTTTGAGCTGAATTAAGTTTCTGATATCATTCATAGTGAGAATGATCCTGTTGTTTATGGTAATGTTTGTGTTTCAGTTCTATGCTGAGATAGCAGAGGCGAACAGCTGGATGGATGAGAAAGTTCCTGTCCTCAGTAGTCCTGACTATGGCAAGGATGAGGATACTGTACTAGTAAGGTCATAGGTCAAATAAAACCACAACTAGGTCAAAGATCATATGTCAAATAAAACCACAATTAGGTCTTAATGAAGTCAGCCTTGACTAGATCCTAGATGAACCACAGCAAGGCCATAACTAACAATAACAACCAATTCCTAGGTCAAGGTGTGATTGATTGAAATGTAATCCTAGTTTCTTTTTGTATACCAGGCCTACTCAAAGAAGTTGGATGCCCTTGAGAGAGACATAGACAACTTCAGTAACAACATTGGTGAGTTGGCGGCACTGAGTCGGACATTGGTGGACAAGGGTCACTACGATAGCGACAACATCAAGAAACAGCAGGTAAGGTCACCTTTACTTAAACTGATATCCCGTGAGGTGGTCCATCCAATCGTTCATCACTAAAGAGAGATTTTAAGAGTTAATACACAATTTTGCTGAAGCGAATTCTCTTTGCTTTTTTATGTTGACTTCCATGGGTTGCTCCATAGTAAGATTGCTGGTATTTGATAATTAATATAATTGTAACATATGCACAAACTTCAATTTTTGATCAATCATTAAAATTGATTTCTTTGTCTAATCTGTAAATGATATTGATATTCTGTAGGCATCTGTTGAGAGTAAACACAGCCATCTGCAGGATCTTTCCAGTCAACGCAGAGTTCGACTTAATGATACGAGGAAACTTTACGAGTTTTACCGCGAGGCTGAGGAGGTGACTGTCTGGATCTCTGACCGTGTCGTCATAGCAGCATCAGAAGACTATGGACAAGATCTGGAGCATGTTGAGGTCAGTAGAGCTTATTTGTTTAAAATAAGAATCAGCTAATATATAAATTGGAAAGAAACATTTCATTATTGACGAAAATGTGAAGTAAGAGTTTTTCCGAGAGAAGTGTCATGTGAATATTTCTAAAAAACATTACCTTTCCTTACAGATGTTACAACAGAAGTTTGAAGATTTCAACCACGACCTTAACTCCAGTGAAGATAGGATCACGAAAGTTGAAACCATGGGAAATGCTATGGTTGAAGTACAACACTTTGAGTCCGAGAAGATCAAAATGAGATTGGAGGAGATTAATCAGATGTGGCTAGAATTAAAGGACGTCACCAAGGCAAGACAGGATGTAAGTACATGTACTGCAAGGTCAAGGTCAGGTCCAAGGTAAAAAGACTTAATCTCTTCATAATAATTTGTTTTAACACAGTATCTTGAATTATCATAAATTTTGTTGAATTTTTGAAGTAGAATATGAAAAGGATTTTCTGGTTTCTATGGAAGCAAGATCATTTGATGTAACTGTTAGTACAGTAATTACAATAACTATTATATAACAATCTGTTATTCCACAGGCCCTAGCTGCTGCTAAGCAAGTACATATGTACGGGAGAGATGCAGACGACACTTTGGACTGGATCCAGGAGAAGGAGGGACTAGTTACCAAGGACGACTTCGGCCATGATCTGGAAAGCGTGCGGGCTCTACTAAGTAGGCACGAAGGACTAGAGGTAAGTTTGTTGTAGGCATGAGGTATTTGTTACTGATCTAACTATTTATCAAAGTAAAACATATACAGTAGTGTATAACCAATACGGTGAAAAGGTATGTACAATAGACCTCAATAATCCAAATACCTTTGTTCCCAGCCTACTTGGCGACATAACATCTTCTGGAGTATTGTATGAATTTTATTAAGGAAATCAACATCCTATTCCCAAAATGAATACATGTATCTGGATTCAGAATTCCAGTTTTCAGACTGATGAGTATAAATAAAGTTAAGAAATATATTCCCCACCATTTCCGTTCAGATTGTGTTATTTCTGGACTATCGGAATCCATATTATAAGGGGTCCACTGCAAGTATGATGTTCATTGGTTACCCATAAATGACCTTGACCTTGTCTGTACAGCGTGACCTTGCAGCCATCAGTGAACAGGTGGAGTCTATCACTAAGGAGGCGGAGAGACTGATCAGTCAGTTCCCAGACGCCCAGGAACATATCGCCATGAAACACGAGGAAATGGTACAAGCTTGGAACAACTTAGTGGAGAAGGCTACACTACGTAAGGAGAAACTACAACAGGCAGATCAGCTTCAGGTCTACTTCAACGACTACAGAGAACTCATGTAAGTTACCATGGATACTGTGTATAGTAGCTTCTATTCTTTACTTACAACAGTCTTCTATAAAAATTCTTTAATTGCTTCTGGATTCAGTTTTATCACATGTACATTTAATGTAAAGAAAAAAGTCAACATTTCAACAGTGTAAGCATAATACAAAATATTTAAACATACAAAGGAAGTCCTAAGCTGCATCATTTAAATATTTTTTCCTTTATCTTAATAAATTGTAAGTTATAATATTGTGTGAATGAGGTAAAACTTAAACCAGAAAACATTTTCTGTTACAGAGCCTGGATTAATGAAATGATTGCCATCATTACGTCGGAGGAGCACCCACGAGATCTATCCTTGGCCGAGGCCAAGATCACATTGTGTAAGGAACACAAGACTGAGATAGACAGTCGGGAGGAGGTAGTCAACACGTTCAGGGAGACCGGGCAGATCATGATCCAAAACGGCCACTTCCTGTCTGATGAGGTTCGTACTCGGGGTGTACCTAATCTATTTCTCCTGTTTAATTAGGAAACCAAGAATATGAATAACGCAGAAAAGCTTAAAATTGTCTGAATGCTGGAATATTGAAATAAATTTCTCGTTTCAGATCCAAGAGAAAGTGAAGGATCTAAACTCGGCCTGGGAGGCATTGAAGAGTACGTTTGAGACATACAAACGAATCTGTGAACAGAACCTGGAGGCTCAGGTCCGTAGATATTTGTAACTTTAAAGGATACTTCAGTCTTTTACCTAGTTTTAAGACTTATTAAAAGACATGAAATACAATTAAAAGTCATTATCCCCAATGTGAAAAAATAGATTTCTTATCTGTTATCTTGTTCTTTTTATGAATGTTTAATGAAATATGTCAAAAGGAAATAAAATGGAGTGAAGAGATCAATTACATTTTTTCAGGAAACAGTTTAAGGAATGCAAAATTAAAGTGTCCTTGAATAAGCATGTGAACTTCTACTGTTTTCAGCAATTGAAACACGAGATGGAACAGTTAGAAGCCTGGATGACTATCAGGGAACCTTTAATGAAGGAGAAGAACTATGGAGGCAATATACAGACTGTGGAAGAGCTTCTCAGGAGGCAGGACGACTTTGAAAAAACGGTCGAGGCTCAGTCAGAAAAATTCAAAGGAATATGTCGTAGAACACAGGTAAGACATAGTACCTATCGGGTCAATTTGAAATTTTTATCTCCATAAAAAAGAAAGAAGCATTTGCATTCTTTGTTTACAATCAAAGTTTATTTAGATGAATTTATAGTTTTTCGACTAAACTTTTATTGAATACTGTTTTAATTTCCAGTTAGAACAAGCTGCCCTTGACAAGAAACAGCAGGAGATTGAGCAGGAGAACGCTAGACGCGAGATGGAGAGACTGGAGGAGATTCGTAAACGTGAACAGGATAGAATCATGGAGGTAAAATTCTCCGTTACTAATGACTTTGTTTGGTGTTTGTCTTGTCACTTTATTTGGTGTTTGTCTTGTCACTTTGTTTGGTGTTTGTCTTGTCACTTTGTTTGGTGTTTGTCTTGTCACTTTGTTTGGTGTTTGTCTTGTCACTTTGTTTGGTTTTTGTCTTGTCACTTTGTTTGGTGTTTGTCTTGTCACTTTGTTTGGTTTTTGTCTCGTCCTTTTATCTGTTGGTAATACTACTTCTCATATCTAGGAGCTGATGCTGATTTGTATACACAAGAAGAATTGGACTACTTTCTGGAAATGTAGTTATGATTTAGTTCTTTATGGTTACTTGCCGCCATATAATGTGGTCGTGGCATGATGGTGCTATCAATTGTTTCAGATAGGTTTACTTGATGTTTTATTACAGAAACTAGATATATGTAGGTTTACTTGATGTTTTATTACAGAAACTAGATATATGTAGGTTTACTTGATGTTTTATTACAGAAACTAGATATATGTAGGTTTACTTGATGTTTTATTACAGACACTAGATATATGTAGGTTTACTTGATGTTTTATTACAGACACTAGATATATGTATGCTGATCAGAAAAATGAACAAGTTTGGTATTCATTTTAAAACATTAAAGATGAGAAGGAAATTGAAGTAGATGTTTGGTAAATGTAGCTGCATGTTTAAAGTGTGTTTTGTGATTCCTTGTTGGGTATATACCATAAAGATTTGTCATGTTGGATTGAAGAAAATACAAAAGGCAATAGTGTTTCATTATACCATTCATGTATACTTATGCTTAAAAATAATCAGAAATAAAATTTGTGAAGAAAATATTAATATACAATTTCAACCAAAGATGGATGGATTCAACAAAGTCTATTAGCTTGTTATTTTAACAGGAACATTCATCACCTACCATTTAAACACTGTCTTTTTTGCAGACTGTGCTGAGTGTATGTTTGGTTTTTTTGCTTGTTCAGTGTTTTAACTACATTAGATTTGCTGCTTAAAACTGTTGTTTTGTCGTGTACCGTTGCTAAATTCTGTTTTAGCTGGAATGATGTTTTAAAAGTTGTTGTATGACGCTAATCTCTACAGTATTACTCAGATTGACTTTTCATTCACGTTTTGTTTAACATTCATATATTCTTTTGAGTTTTGCAAATCAATATACAATATACATGTAGTGTTTATTGCTGGATAGTGTTTTCAATAAACCCAGATTCTACTTTATTAATTAGTTCTCTGGTGCATAAGTTAAACCAAAACTCTTCTCTTGTCTATTACTTTTTAATGAGAATTAAAAATATTCTTAGATTAGAAATTAATTGTCTCTTATGTGCAATATACATCACAGAGAATTTCACACATGGCAAGTTTGATCGGTTATTTATTCTTCTTTTTAAAGTTTTAATGTTAATTAAATGTTAACAATGATGAAAATATGAATTTTTCAAACTTATCTTTTCTCACACCTGAAGAAAATTTACCTGATAACTTAAATATATGTGAGAAGTATTGTAAGACTTTAATTGGGATAATTCAGTTGATTAGTAAGTGTTCTGTGTTGCATGACGGCTTTTTGATTATCATAATTGTAGTAATCGTGTCAAAAAAATGCAGGAATTTTATTCAGAGATAAAAGATTCATTTTCAATATAGATTGTTCTGAAATATTGAAGCTTGATTGATAAAACGATATCAACGAAATACATACACATTTAGAGAAATGATGATTGAAGTAATTTGTATTGAAAGTTAATGAAAACAATACCGTTCCTAGAATTCCCTTTGTTGGCTTTCCTTTGTATGTACAGCTATTTCAGACATCGCTTAGCATGGATGGATAACTGTTATGGCTTTTACTCACCATGCAAGCACTCTGCTAGCTATTTTGATTGGAGCCTAATTAACAATGTCCTGTTGTGGAGGATTTGAGGAGAGCTATAATTGTAACACTTTAAAATGTGTTGTTTGTTTATTTTACAGGAAAGGAAACGAGAGGAGGAACAGAGGAAAGCACGAGATGTCCTCCTGCGACGACAGAAAAGTGCTGATGTCTCGTCTGATGAGGAGGATGGGTAAGGACAGAAAGTTATCAGGTGTACACTTCTCACAGTGTATATAGAAAAATCTAGTGTTTAATTATCAGGTGTACACTTCTCACAGTGTATATAGAAAAATCTAGTGTTTAATTATCAGGTGTACACTTCCCACAGTGTATATAGAAAAATCTAGTGTTTAATTATCAGGTGTACACTTCTCACAGTGTATATAGAAAAATCTAGTGTTTAATTATCAGGTGTACACTTCTCACAGTGTATATAGAAAAATCTAGTGTTTAATTATCAGGTGTACACTTCTCACAGTGTATATAGAAAAATCTAGTGTTTAATTATCAGGTGTACACTTCTCAGTGTATATAGAAAAATCTAGTGTTTGATTATCAGGTGTACACATCTCACAGTGTATATAGAAAAATCTAGTGTTTAATTATCAGGTGTACACTTCTCACAGTGTATATAGAAAAATCTAGTGTTTAAAGATCAGGTGTACACTTCTCACAGTGTATATAGAAAAATCTAGTGTTTAATTATCAGGTGTACACTTCTCACAGTGTATATAGAAAAATCTAGTGTTTAATTATCTGGTGTACACTTCTCACAGTGTATATAGAAAAATCTAGTGTTTAATTATCAGGTGTACACTTCTCACAGTGTATATAGAAAAATCTAGTGTTTAATTATCAGGTGTACACTTCTCACAGTGTATATAGAAAAATCTAGTGTTTAAAGATCAGGTGTACACTTCTCACAGTGTATATAGAAAAATCTAGTGTTTAAAGATTTAATTTTGATTTAAATATTTTACTCATTAGGTACTGCATACTAAATAAACTATTGAATGATCACTGCTCAGAAATCTTAAATATTTGATTAGAAATGTACCTGTTCCTCATGGTTTACATAGAAATGGGTTGACCTGCATTGACAAATTGATCCATAGTATACATGATAATGTAGTATCTGTAATAATGTGGTTCATTTTTAGTGATAAAGACAAGTTGGATCGTAACACAGTGAAGAATCTTATTGGCCGATCACATAGTATTAAGAAAAATAAGGGAGATAAGAAAGGCGACAAGGAGAGTGGTGGAAAGGAAGTACGAAGAGCAATCAGTTTCAAGTCTCGTACAGACGGGGCCAGTTCCCCGCCCCCAGTGCTACACAAGGCTTATGAATTCAGACAAGGGGAGGGCATAGTTCAGAATGACAGTGATGAGGTGGATGCCCCCACCCTGCCTGATGCCCCACCCCCAGAGATGCTGGGTGTTACTGACCAACAAGGTGTACCCGCACGGTCACCTCAGCTTAGTCCCAAACAGAAACGTATAGAGACACTCAAAGATGATGGTAAAGAAAAGAAAAAGAGGACTCCTAGTTTTAATCTTCGGAGACGAACACGCAGTTTCAAGGAAAAATATAAACTCCCTGATAATTTACCACCTGCTGAAGTTGAAGGACTTTTAGAACGTAAACAGGAATTACAAACTGGTGGTAAAAAAGCTACAATTCGATCCTGGAAATCTATGTATACTGTGTTGTATGGACAAATTATGGCATTTTTCAAAGATAAAGAAGGTAATATATTATTATTGTCGTTATGGCTATGACCAAAGTTTACCATATTCATGACTGTATTAGTTAGGGTACATATTTAAGGATAATTTTACTGTATTAGTTAGGGTACATATTTAAGGATAATTTTACAACAGATAGTGACATAAATGAAAAGATGACAAAGACATGTAATGACCTTGACTTTCATTTTGAAAGGTCACACATGGCAATACACATTGAAATTTGTATTTTATATGCTAATTAGTTCAAAGTTCATACATGGCAATGCACATTGAGATTTGTATCTTGATAAGTTACCTAGGTCACATATTCTTAGTATAATACATATTTGAATGTCAAAATGAAATATTGGAAAGCTTGCTAGTCTTTGATAATAATAAATATTTCTACAAAGATCTGCATGTTTCAACGCTGAAACTGTTGGTCACATTGAAGTGTCATAGAGGCTATCAGGGTATATTATCACTTCTTCTAATTAAATTTCTCTGACTAATACTACATAAGGCATTGAATGTCATTATCTTTGACTTATTGTTTCACTATGAATTTGTGTCCATTTTTGACCTTGAATCCTCTGTATTTCAGCGTCTGTGGAGAATGTGCCCTGTGCTCCGTCCTTATTTATACACAATGCATATTGTGAAGCTGCCAGAGACTACCACAAAAAGAAAAATGTATTCCGACTACGACTCAAAGATGGTGCTGAATTTTTATTGGAGGCTGGAAATCAGGGTGAAATGAATGAT
Organism: Argopecten irradians; assembly: GCF_041381155.1. Lineage (NCBI taxonomy): Eukaryota > Metazoa > Mollusca > Bivalvia > Pectinida > Pectinidae > Argopecten > Argopecten irradians. The sequence goes on along the minus strand of NC_091136.1, from coordinate 64,864,392 downwards.
TGGCTGTCAAAAATCAGTCATTTTGCAGGTAAATATTCCAAGACATTGAAAGCCCTAGAATCTACTAGATGTAAAACTCTGGTATTGTAACTTCTTAATCATATAATTCTGATCAAGTAAATAATGTATAATATCACCTGACTGCCTGCTTATCTTATATAATATGCTAATTCTCTTGGTGTATCTAACTAATTTGTGTGCCTATTAAATCACTGTTAGAGACATTTACTCGGCTCTACAGGTAATCAGAAATTGTATACCGTTTATATTATATAGGAGTGGCGATTGTTAATTGTGGCATAACTAAAGTAAGGAAACTGGGGAAACAAAAAAGTGTTATCATAAATGAAAATTATAAAAAATGTAGGAGCTACATATTTGTGTATAAATCGTTATACAGCCTAAATTGGATGATCGATACATTCATTGGAATGTTATTTACATTGACCATTACATTAAAGAATTAAGACTTGCCTTCATGATATCATTGTATGATAGTAACTTCCTTACCTATTTAAACGGCTCTTAATGATTATTGTTTCTGGTATTAGTGTCGCCACAGATAAACAAGGGGAGAATGTAGGATCATTGTGTAGTATACATTATTTAGATCACAGTAGCTATCAGGTTATAACTATAAGGGGTAGGGTTTGAAGTTTGCTTATTAACTTGAGGTGATGCTTATTGAATGCTTATTAAAGTTGTGATGCTTTTAGCAGTGTTTGATACACACACAAAATGGTGAACTAATATACATGTACATACATAGTTCAATCAGATTTATTTATTAGTGAATGAAACAAGATAATTCACTGAATACTCCCTAATCGTGTATGTACGTGTATAGTCACCTGTATACAATATATTCATATCTAAGTATAATCAGTATCCAATATTCATCTATCATTATAATTACTCATGATATTTTACTTTATGCCCTCTATAGCTCAGTTACCCATGCACACAGATTCGGAATTCGTACATGTGTCTGATCAGGCGGATGACCATGGAGGTGACTTATATTCACTTGTATTCTCCAGATTTTTGCCATATTTCCTGCTTTTTTTCACTTGACCATTTTTTTCTCTTTGTGTAGCCAGGTTTTCTGTGTAGCACAGTCAACAGCTCTGCATTCATCTTAAATATACTGTACACTACACCCCGAAATGAAGCCAAATATTCTGTGAAACAAAAAAAATATAAAAAGAGAGGAAAAATTATCATTTAGATAGAAAATAATTAGTCAACCAAGAAATAATATTGATTTTTTTTTCAGCTATATGAAAATGATATTTGCTATCAGTTTAGTGCATTCATCAGTTGCTTGATTGACTGGTCGTACAGGACAAGGGTTATCTCCCCTTATCACACCTCCTACACAACAGATACTAACTAGTTGAACCTTTATCCTGTATGACCTACCATAAAACTTTTTACAATGAATGTAGAGTAAGGGTGCTGTGATACAGTATTGTTTGTGTTTTATTTGTCCATTCATTGTTGCTAAGCAACCCATTTTAGCAGGAGGTCCCCAGGATAAATACCATTAAGACACTTTCATGTCTGTTTACTTCTATTACTAATCACTCTGACACTTATTTAGGGACTTAATCAGGTATGTCCAATTTAGTGAGGATACAAATCAGAAAGTAATAGAAAAAAGAAAAGATTTCAATATGTCAGAAATCAAAGTGAATATGTTGGTAGATATAAAATTAGCCGATGGTAATAGCTACTGCAGTACATTAGTTACGTATTGGTAATTAGCCGATGGTAATAGCTACTGCAGTACATTAGTTACGTATTGGTAATTAGCCGATGGTAATAGCTACTGCAGTACATTAGTTACGTATTGGTAATTAGCCGATGGTAATAGCTACTGCAGTACATTAGTTACGTATTGGTAATTAGCTGGTGGTAATAGCTACTGCAGTACATTAGTTACGTATTGGTAATTAGCCGATGGTAATAGCTACTGCAGTACATTAGTTACGTATTGGTAATTAGCTGGTGGTAATAGCTACTGCAGTACATTTGTTACGTATTGGTAATTAGCCGATGGTAATAGCTACTGCAGTACATTAGTTACGTATTGGTAATTAGCCGATGGTAATAGCTACTGCAGTACATTAGTTACGTATTGGTAATTAGCCGATGGTAATAGCTACTGCAGTATGTTGGTAGATTGGTAATTAGCCGATGGTAATAGCTACTGCAGTACATTAGTTACGTATTGGTAATTAGCCGATGGTAATAGCTACTGCAGTACATTAGTTACGTATTGGTAATTAGCCGATGGTAATAGCTACTGCAGTACATTAGTTACGTATTGGTAATTAGCTGGTGGTAATAGCTACTGCAGTACATTAGTTACGTATTGGTAATTAGCCGATGGTAATAGCTACTGCAGTACATTAGTTACGTATTGGTAATTAGCTGATGGTAATAGCTACTGCAGTACATTAGTTACGTATTCTTTTTTTGGCCTGTGTATTGAATATGAGCTAGATTGTTTCATTATTAATAGATAATTGAGATTCACTCAGACTGAGGTATTCCAACATTGTTTAAGACACCAGAGATAAGATCATCTTAATACATGTAAATGTGTCAGGCTATCTAGGGATTGCAAGGAGTCAGTTATATACAGTTTGAACACTAATGGTAGCTATAATTTAGTTGGTCTCATTTCATTATTTAACTACTCGGGTCATTTGAGGATGAGTTAGATAATTCAGAGTTTGAAGGAAAAATCAAATTAACTCCGTGGGCCTCTATAAAACATTAACACAGAGGTGGAATATCAAACACAATTAGGCCATTGTAGCCTCCTTTCGGGACCAAGTCCTGGGAACATTTCTAAATCTGGATATCTGTTAATGGTACAAAAAGTACCTTCAAACCAAGGGTATCTCAATAAAACCAGGTAACGAGTGTTGGAGAATGTGATGTTATGTATTGTGTATAGTGTGGGTTGTGATGTTTTGTATTGTCTATAAGCTATTTACTGGAGGATCTAAAAGCACTGACCTTCCTGGAATCTTGCACTGTGTATCACAGAAACAAATATCAAAGTTTAAAAGCTACCGGTATATTTTATCCACTCCTAGCTATGCAAAGGACTTTTGTTAAGATGGTGACATAAAGGAAAAGATGGCCATGATATAATGACCTTGACTTTCATTATGAAAGGTCACTAGAGGTTATAAAAAGATATGATAGGTTCACTTGGTCATATCTTTTATTTAGGTGCTAAAGCTTAACTGTTGTGTTTCCACACATTTTAACTTTATTGTCCAACACACCTTTGAATGCTAGTAAGACTTGAGCATTTCTGCAGAGATCAGTATGTGTAATGCAATTTATCAATTTATCATACAAGTAGCTATTGAGGAGTCTGTTATTTTATAGTTTAACTGTAGTTATCATTTTATTTAAAGTAGTGGAAAAAATCAGATTAAAATTGAGTATCAGATGATATCTGATATATTTTAATATTTTTATTTATTTTTTTTTTTTTTCGCTATGGCTTTAACTTTTTCTCTCTTTTCTTTCATTTCTTTAAGGATATTTTTGGTATTTTTGCTTACATCCTTTACTTTAAATCCTTTAGCATATGTGATTGAGTATACATTTTAACTGTTCTGATTTTATCCCAGGGGCTGAAGATGAGATGCTGGATGACTCGGAATTGAGAGAAATATTTACAGGTATCATGTGGTATAGAGTTGTCTTTTCCTGACGAGTGCAGAGCTGTTTAATTGCTATGGAGTCAAAGGCTCTTTCAGACCGCTTCTTATAGAATGCTCTAGCAATTCAGTCATTGTTTTTGCAGGTTGAAGGGATTTTATTTTATTTATCAATTAATTTCAATGGCATTTGGTGATGTTTTCTTTCTATTTTGCTTCAAGGAGATGCATGAATCTGCCATGAACATAAAATATCTTAATTTCAACCTGCTCATTGCAAAAGAAAGAAAAACTTTTTATAAAAATGAAATCTGCTGCCTAAAGAGAATGCAAACAATTTTGATAGATAAAAGGGTAAAGGCATGAGCATGCTACTGGATGTGTCTGAAATGCTGCTCCCTAACCGGCTACACAGGTGTGGCACTCCTTAAATCTTTTAAGCTTTTATTGACACTGCTATTTTGTCGACAGTTTTTTCTTGTTTTTTTTGTGTCAGTTTAATTTTTAGCCCACCATCAACAGATGGTGGGCTATTCAAATCGCTTTTTGTGCGTGGTCCGTCGTCCGTCCTTCCGTCCGTCCGTCCGTCCTTCCGTCCGTCCGTCCGTCCTTCCGTCCGTTAACAATTCTTGTTACCGCTATTTTTCAGAAAGTACTGAAGGAATGTTTCTCAAATTTCATATGTAGGTTCCCCTAGGGGTCTAGTTGTGCATATTGCATTTTTGGGACCGATTGATTAACAAGATGTTCCCCTAGGTCCCTGGTTATGCAATTTGCATTTTGGTACCGATCAGTGAACAAGATGGCCGACAGAGCGCCATCTTGGATCTTGACAATTGAAGTTTTTTTCCGCTATGTCTAAGAATATACCGAAGGGATCTGTCTCAAATTGTATGTGCAGGTTCTTTTGGGGGTGTAGTTGTGCATATTGCATTTTAGGACCGATCGGTGAACAAGATGGCCGACAGGTAGCTATCAAGGATTTTGATAATTAAAGTTTGTTACCGTTATATATCTCAGAAAGCAGTCAAAGGATCTTTCTGAAATTTCATGTGTAGTAATATGTAGTAAAAGCTTGAAAAGCAGAGAAAAGATCCCTCTTTCCTTTGTCAGACAAAGATCGTTCTTAGGTGGGCGCCAAGATCCCTCTGGGATCTCTTGTTTAATTTGACGTAGAATGATTTATTGCAGCTTGTGACTAACTTTTAGATGTGGCTAATATAATAGTGAAGCTTTGTAGAAGTGAGATGATGTTGATGGAGATCTCCTATAGACTAAGTCAGTGTTATAAACAAGTGAGATGATGTTGATGGAGATCTCCTATAGACTAAGTCAGTGTTATAAACAAGTGAGATGATGTTGATGGAGATCTCCTATAGACTAAGTCAGTGTTATAAACAAGTGAGATGATGTTGATGGAGATCTCCTATAGACTAAGTCAGTGTTATAAACAAGTGAGATGATGTTGATGGAGATCTCCTATAGACTAAGTCAGTGTTATAAACAAGTGAGATGATGTTGATGGAGATCTCCTATAGACTAAGTCAGTGTTATAAAACAAGTGAGATGATGTTGATGGAGATCTCCTATAGACTAAGTCAGTGTTATAAACAAGTGAGATGATGTTGATGGAGATCTCCTATAGACTAAGTCAGTGTTATAAACAAGTGAGATGATGTTGATGGAGATCTCCTATAGACTAAGTCAGTGTTATAAACAAGTGAGATGATGTTGATGGAGATCTCCTATAGACTAAGTCAGTGTTATAAACAAGTGAGATGATGTTGATGGAGATCTCCTATAGACTAAGTCAGTGTTATAAACAAGTGAGATGATGTTGATGGAGATCTCCTATAGACTAAGTCAGTGTTATAAACAAGTGAGATGATGTTGATGGAGATCTCCTATAGACTAAGTCAGTGTTATAAACAAGTGAGATGATGTTGATGGAGATCTCCTATAGACTAAGTCAGTGTTATAAACAAGTGAGATGATGTTGATGGAGATCTCCTATAGACTAAGTCAGTGTTATAAACAAGTGAGATGATGTTGATGGAGATCTCCTATAGACTAAGTCAGTGTTATAAACAAGTGAGTGATGTTGATGGAGATCTCCTATAGACTAAGTCAGTGTTATAAACAAGTGAGATGATGTTGATGGAGATCTCCTATAGACTAAGTCAGTGTTATAAACAAGTGAGATGATGTTGATGGAGATCTCCTATAGACTAAGTCAGTGTTATAAACAAGTGAGATGATGTTGATGGAGATCTCCTATAGACTAAGTCAGTGTTATAAACAAGTGAGATGATGTTGATGGAGATCTCCTATAGACTAAGTCAGTGTTATAAACAAGTGAGATGATGTTGATGGAGATCTCCTATAGACTAAGTCAGTGTTATAAACAAGTGAGATGATGTTGATGGAGATCTCCTATAGACTAAGTCAGTGTTATAAACAAGTGAGATGATGTTGATGGAGATCTCCTATAGACTAAGTCAGTGTTATAAACAAGTGAGATGATGTTGATGGAGATCTCCTATAGACTAAGTCAGTGTTATAAACAAGTGAGATGATGTTGATGGAGATCTCCTATAGACTAAGTCAGTGTTATAAACAAGTGAGATGATGTTGATGGAGATCTCCTATAGACTAAGTCAGTGTTATAAACAAGTGAGATGATGTTGATGGAGATCTCCTATAGACTAAGTCAGTGTTATAAACAAGTGAGATGATGTTTGATGGAGATCTCCTATAGACTAAGTCAGTGTTATAAACAAGTGAGATGATGTTGATGGAGATCTCCTATAGACTAAGTCAGTGTTATAAACAAGTGAGATGATGTTGATGGAGATCTCCTATAGACTAAGTCAGTGTTATAAACAAGTGAGATGATGTTGATGGAGATCTCCTATAGACTAAGTCAGTGTTATAAACAAGTGAGATGATGTTGATGGAGATCTCCTATAGACTAAGTCAGTGTTTATAAACAAGTGAGATGATGTTGATGGAGATCTCCTATAGACTAAGTCAGTGTTATAAACAAGTGAGATGATGTTGATGGAGATCTCCTATAGACTAAGTCAGTGTTATAAACAAGTGAGATGATGTTGATGGAGATCTCCTATAGACTAAGTCAGTGTTATAAACAAGTGAGATGATGTTGATGGAGATCTCCTATAGACTAGTCAGTGTTATAAACAAGTGAGATGATGTTGATGGAGATCTCCTATAGACTAAGTCAGTGTTATAAACAAGTGAGATGATGTTGATGGAGATCTCCTATAGACTAAGTCAGTGTTATAAACAAGTGAGATGATGTTGATGGAGATCTCCTATAGACTAAGTCAGTGTTATAAACAAGTGAGATGATGTTGATGGAGATCTCCTATAGACTAAGTCAGTGTTATAAACAAGTGAGATGATGTTGATGGAGATCTCCTATAGACTAAGTCAGTGTTATAAACAAGTGAGATGATGTTGATGGAGATCTCCTATAGACTAAGTCAGTGTTATAAACAAGTGAGATGATGTTGATGGAGATCTCCTATAGACTAAGTCAGTGTTATAAACAAGTGAGATGATGTTGATGGAGATCTCCTATAGACTAAGTCAGTGTTATAAACAAGTGAGATTATGTTGATGGAGATCTCCTATAGACTAAGTCAGTGTTATAAACAAGTGAGATGATGTTGATGGAGATCTCCTATAGACTAAGTCAGTGTTATAAACAAGTGAGATGATGTTGATGGAGATCTCCTATAGACTAAGTCAGTGTTATAAACAAGTGAGATGATGTTGATGGAGATCTCCTATAGACTAGTCAGTGTTATAAACAAGTGAGATGATGTTGATGGAGATCTCCTATAGACTAAGTCAGTGTTATAAACAAGTGAGATGATGTTGATGGAGATCTCCTATAGACTAAGTCAGTGTTATAAACAAGTGAGATATGTTGATGTGAGATCTCCTATAGACTAAGTCAGTGTTATAAACAAGTGAGATGATGTTGATGGAGATCTCCTATAGACTAAGTCAGTGTTATAAACAAGTGAGATGATGTTGATGGAGATCTCCTATAGACTAAGTCAGTGTTATAAACAAGTGAGATTATGTTGATGGAGATCTCCTATAGACTAAGTCAGTGTTATAAACAAGTGAGATGATGTTGATGGAGATCTCCTATAGACTAAGTCAGTGTTATAAACAAGTGAGATGATGTTGATGGAGATCTCCTATAGACTAAGTCAGTGTTATAAAAAGTGAGATATGTTGATGAGATCTCCTATAGACTAAGTCAGTGTTATAAACAAGTGAGATGATTTGATGGAGATCTCCTATAGACTAAGTCAGTGTTATAAACAAGTGAGATGATGTTGATGGAGATCTCCTATAGACTAAGTCAGTGTTATAAACAAGTGAGATGATTTGATGGAGATCTCCTATAGACTAGTCAGTGTTATAAACAGTGAGATGTGTTGATGGAGATCTCCTATAGACTAAGTCAGTGTTATAAACAAGTGAGATTATGTTGATGGAGATCTCCTATAGACTAAGTCAGTGTTATAAACAAGTGAGATTATGTTGATGGAGATCTCCTATAGACTAAGTCAGTGTTATAAACAAGTGAGATGATGTTGATGGAGATCTCCTATAGACGAAGTCATGAGGTTATAAACAAGTGAGATGATGTTGATGGAGATCTCCTATAGACTAAGTCAGTGTTATAAACAAGTGAGATTATGTTGATGGAGATCTCCTATAGACTAAGTGAAGTGTTATAAACAAGTGAGATGATGTTGATGGAGATCTCCTATAGACTAAGTCAGTGTTATAAACAAGTGAGATGATGTTGATGGAGATCTCCTATAGACTAAGTCAGTGTTATAAACAAGTGAGATGATGTTGATGGAGATCTCCTATAGACTAAGTCAGTGTTATAAACAAGTGAGATGATGTTGATGGAGATCTCCTATAGACTAGTCAGTGTTATCAACATGCTTCTGTGCTAAATCATTGTGATGTCTTGGTGTACTGTGGATAACTCAGCCAAAGTGCCTGAATGTGTCATAAACTGACTAAGACAGCCTTGCCAGGTCATAATAAGAGAGCTTGATGTTGCTTATTGATAAGTAACACCTAGACATTGAACACCTAAGTGGCCAATGTGTGATTCCATTTTACCTTCAGAAAATAGCTTACCCGGCCAATTACAATAGCTTCTTCAAATCTATTAGGCCTCTTTGACACACAAGTTCTAAAAATAGATTATCCCACGGATTCCCCCACCAGGGGAACCACTTCCTGTATGTTACTTCCTGTTTGTCACATCCTTTCATATTTCTTTTGGCCTCCATCTTGTTTGGCAGCTGTTTTTCCAGCTTGGAATTATATCCACCTCCATCAAGTTCAGGGGCAGTCTTATACTGCTTATAAGCAACTAAAATTGTGTCTGGTGTTGTACACCACATTTTTATTTGCATTTCAGATGAAATCAACATCTGATTGGCAGCTCAGCGTTCATTTCAATTTTGAGCTGGTGGCTCCATCAGGGATTGTCAATTTCATAGAATGTTGATTTCCTATAGGGGCATATTGCTACCTGATATTGATTTTTATTTTTGATTTTACTTAATTTTGTTTTAAATGCTAAACAAAGTACTGTTTATGTTTTATAATAAACATGTATTGTTCCAATTCTGTTCTCCATCCCCCTTACCATAGGCTAGGGGCATGTGGGAATTTAATGAGGTTGATCCTCACAGTGTTTGTGTTTTTTGTCACTGCTGCTTGACAACCCAAACTTGTTTGCTGTGTAGTAATTGGGTAAACATGAATGGACAGAGTATTTCCTTTGCTCTATAAACAGGTAAGGTCAAAAATAAGGGTAGTTGTTCTGTATTTGCCTTTTGGGCTTCATCAGAACCCCCTTCCAAGGTAAGTTCCTCCCAATTTGGGAGTATTACCCCCGTTTCCAACATTTTCCTTTCAGGATTTGTATTTTTGGGTTCAGAGAGTTCCTCTCTCCTCTCCTTTGTGGAGTAGAGTTTGGTTCCATCTGCTTCCAATGGCTCTATAGGGTATGGACCCTTGGGTTCCAATTTGGACCCTTCCTTCTCATGGGCCAGCTCTTATGAGTCTAACTTACCTCCTATCGGGCCCGGTCCTCTGGTTCCCGTTAGCGTGGCAAGTTGTACTGCCCCAGGTGTTTCAGCACCAGGTTGGCAGGGTGGCGCTCCCGTTTAAATCCCCTGCGGGGGGGGGGGGGGGGAAGACGGCGATGCAGCCGGGCACCTGATTTCAGGTGCCACCAGGTTGTATGCCTTGTCTGATTCCATTATGTGTTGACGTCATGGCTACACCAGCAGTCACATATGTGACTTCCGGCGCTTCTGGTATTTCTGTGCTTGTGTCCTGTTACCCCCAGGGGTGCCTCCCATGCCCCTTTCAGGGTTAACTTTCAGTAGAAACCCTTTTGGTTTTTTTCTGGCCGATTGGTCTTAGTTCATGAACTAGCTCCTCTGGAGTTTACCAATCATTTGATGACTGTCTCGGCCACTGGCCTATCCAGTCTCAGTGGACACATGGTGGGGGGTCTGTTGAGGACCCTAGGTTCCCTAGACCACATTACCCCCAGTCTTTGGCTATGCCAGGAACTGGGTTAGCTCAGTTACATGGAGGTTTCTACTAGGTTTGCTCTTTAGTTATTCCTCCCTTATACCAGATAGGAGTTTTGCCTCACTGGACCATTATATGGCTCAGGTATTTGGCATGCCCCCTCTTTTTCTCGAAATAGGGCTACTCCATTATGAGATATGGGTTTCATCCAGCAGTACTACCCAATTCAGCTGGACTGCCTGGTTCCTTGCCAGACAGTACCCCCCTCCTTCAGCGGAAGTGATGGGTCTCCCACCCTCCTCCCCTTTAGAAGGGGTTTAGCACCGAGAACATTTGCCGGGACTTCTCTTGTGCCTGCACAGCTGTAGCTGAAGCTGGTTCAGCCATCCAGGTTGTCCTTATGCAGGTTAATCTTCTTATGGAACTTCTAACTATGCAGGGTTTGTCCCTTGCAGGTTTTCCTGTTCCTTTGTTTGAGAAGATTACAGCTGTTTTTGGGTCTGTTAACTCAGGCCCCATATCAGCTACAGTCCTGCTCCCTCCTGTTGTGGTCTCTAGTATAAGTACCACTCCGATCTATGGAGGTTTTTGGTCCTGGTGAGGGCTTATGTTGATGTGATGAGAGAGATGTGCTCTCTTGATTGTTCAGAGATCCCATCACTGTGTGGTATAGTGATCAGGAATCTGATAGTTGGAGATGCTAGCCCTGAGGATGGTTATCATACCTCTCAATCCTCTGATGCTGGCTCCTCTATGAGGGGGTTGTTCTCTACCATCTACCAACAATGTTGGATGTAGGGCTGAGTTATCAAGATTTGTGCTTCGTTCTCTGCTTGTATCTTATACACAGAGGCTATGAAACTCTTGGTCTAGAGGCTTGTCCTGCTCCCTCCTCATTTGGGATCCCTAAGAAGACTTAGGCTTTGCAGGGCTTTTTGTTTCCTTTGGCAGGAAACCCTTTTGCTCTCTGCCAAGTCTCTCCCGAGGTAAGTGTTGTCATCCTCCCTGACCCAATTACATGTGTAATTCAGGGTAAGGTGAGTACTTCTGACCACTCTAGCTTGTCTGCAATGCTGGTAGCAATCATTAATTAGTGGACCTTGCACCTTATATGTATAAGGTTTGTGACCCAGGTGGTCCCCATCTGTTATCTCCCTAAGATGAGTTTTAGCATGTTGGGCAGGCATGTGTACTTATATGGTAAACTTGTCGAAAAGAAATTTACCAAGTCTGAGCATCATCACTTAGCTTTCCAAACACTGACCTTTATAGACTGGGTCACTCCTGCCTTGTTCACTCTGTCTGGTCGGACTGATCAGGATGAGGAGCTTGGTATTTAGCTAATCCTCTAGCTAGAGGTTTAGCAGGACTGTGTATAGGCTCACCTTTATGGAGTAGCCTAAATCTCTGCAGCAATCAAACAATTGTAGTCACATGCCTACCTTATGTTTTGGATCAGTTTTTTAAGGATAATTAGTTTGTTCCGTTCACGTCTTTTATTGGCCCTTCTGGTTCTGCTGTTCCCTCATGGAGGTGATCCGGCAAGATCCTATGGTGCTAGATAGGGTTTCTGCCCTTCTAATCTACGGAACATGCATAGTTCTGGGCTAGGCCCAGAAAGGCAAAACAAGAGTTCTCCCAAACTGGTCCTGTGCTGCCACCACAGTCCTTTACTTCAGGTTGAGGGCATTAGACCATACATGGTCCATCCTTGAAAACATTGACCGACAGAGCAGAGAAGATTTCTCTCTCCACGGTTGTGCCCTCTCAAGTGTCGCACAATGCATTGGTACTCTTGCAGGAATTGTCACCTGATTCATGATCAGGACTACAATTGCCTGTCTTACCTTTTGGTCAGTGACTCTATTCTTATTTCCTCTCTTAGTGTTGGAAATAACAGAATCCTAAGTCCATTCGTGTACCTAGGGCCTTAGTATCCCTTTTCACAGGGATCCACCTGTCCCTTTGCATTACCGTTAAGGTTTTCCTAAAACTTAACCAGTTTGGAGATAGATACCCTCCTCACTAAGTGCAGGAGAGGGACGCTATCTGGAGGAAATCAGTGCAGTTTTCTACTCCTTGTTCCCAAGAAGGCCGGCTCCTAAAGCCCCGTAATAGACTTGCATAAGTGTCCTCAATAATTGTGGGCCTTGTCTATCAACCTTATGGAAGCATATTTCATTCACCTATCAAACGGTCATCTTGGAATTTCCCCAATATACATTGTATCCACAATTGGTGGGTTTTCCAATTTCGAGCAATGCCCTTGATCTTACCTTGACCACTTCTCATTTGGGTTCCTCAATTACTTCTAGCAGTAATGGGTTACTTGCATAGTTGCACAGTGGATGTTCACATCTACTTCGACTACCCGTTGCCATTACATATGGTCATAATAACCCTTTCCAAGAGCAACATTAGGTAAAATCTCCCAAGTTTTACTTCCTTGGGTCTTTTTCCTTCCAAGGAGAAGTCAGATCTAGAGTGAGTCCCTTCAGGACTTTCTTTTTTTTCTTCTGGGCAATTGTTTTTGGACTCTGATAAGTCCTTCAATTCGTGCTTCAGGCTATTCGAGAAGCCATGGCTAGCCTTGTTTGGTTTAAATGTATTTGGGTACATTGGTTCCTTCGTTTCCTCGGATACCTGAATTTCTTGGCAGATGTAGTGCCTCTTAGTAGTCCCTACACTCTACCTCCAACTATTGAGAAGGCGTGTCAGCTGGTGGTTAGCCTTGTTCTGTTGGAACATATTCAGGTATGTTGGTTCCTCCGTTTCCCTGGATACCTGAAATCTTTGGCAGATGTAGTGCCTCTTAGCAGTCCCTACACCCTGCTTCTCCAACTATTCCAGAAGGTGTGCCAGCTGGTGACTATCCTGGTATGTTTGGAAGGTATTCAGGTACTGTTGTTCCCCCGTTTCCTCGGATGCCTGAGTTCTTGATGCAGATGTACATGTAGTGCCTCTCGGCGGTTTCTACACTCAGTCTCTCCAACTGCATCTCTTATTGTTTAGACCCCCTCTATGTGTCATTGTGGGATACATACATCCCTCTGCCAAAGGCAATGATGGACTCTCTAATGGATGCTGGAATCCAGTGTACTGACTGGAGTTCCTCTGTCCGTATAACTACCTCATATAGTCCAGCCACTCGGTATACTGATGCCTTATCAGCAGAGGGGGGGGGGGGGTCATATATATCTGTCTGGGTGGACTTGGTTGGGGGAGTGGTCCTATACACAGAGGTCTCATCAATGTGCTAGAGCTGAGGAAAGTCCTGCCATCCCTGAGGGGCTTTCAATCCTTTAACCAGGGTCAGGACTTAGGTGATTTGCCTAGTTACAGACTTGCACAGTTGTGGGAAATTCCTTAACAACTGAGTGAGACAAGGTCCCTGCTCCTTTTGAGATCTATCAATGAAAGTCCTACTGTTGTTACAGTATCCTTTATTGATTTTGTCTGTTGGCCATCCTCCCAACAAAGTGAACTGCATTTGTAGCTAGCTGTGTATGTCATGTTTCTAGACAGGTCAGGAATTCTAGCTTATGGGTTCCCTCACTTCAATGTGGTGGGTCCAATTGTCTTTCAACATCGCAAGGAATCTTGTTCCCTGCTTCTATGACCCTCAGAGGTCTTGTTAAACATGGTTTCTACTCCAACTGCTGGTGTAGACACCTATTATAGGTTACCATGCGTCTCAGACCTTACCAATCTGCTAAAGTCTTGTCAGCTTCATCCTTCTCCTGATAGACTACACTACCTCACATCGAGGCTACCTCCTTGCAGCTCGCTCAGGAGATCCTTTCTGGAGAGATTGCCTGACGCATCACCAGGGCAATAAGATCTTTTGTCCTGCCGTGTTCTTCTCCCGAGAGGTTATCTTTAGTGATTGGTGTGTCAGTAAGGAAGCTGATCCTATTTCAGCCACATTCCTTGATTGCAGACTTCTCACTGCATTTTTTTTCAAGGGTGAGGTCCTATCTCCAATTAACATTGAAGGTTATAGGTCGTTGTTGCCAATATTTTGGCTTAGAGTGGCTTTAAGATATGAGCATTTGCTCTTCACTGTGCCTTGTTCCTCAGAGGAATCTCACCTTGGTTCTCCTGTCTGGAACTTTCCTTACCATACAAGCCTGCCTTGTGTGTTTAGTTACGAGTAAAATCTTACTATCATTCAACATTTGCTTCAGGCTGTTGAGGAGTGAGATTCAATGTTTTAACTAGAGTTAAGTGTCTGATTTTTCTCAGACACAGTACACATTCCTTTACATAGTCATTTAAGTATTTAAGAGTCAGAGTTTTGTTTTATATGTGCCCCTTGGTACTACCTAGACAAAACAGGAGATACAGAATTTTTTTTCTCAGTAAGGCATCACAGATATCTCAGCAGCGACCATTTCATGATGGATCTGTCTGTCTATCTAGACTGCCTTTGATGGCTCCGACTATGACGTAATGGGACAATGTAATGTGTACAGTCATGAAGGTTGTGCCCTATCATCTTCGAGGGCCATTCCATTTGTCCAAATCTTGGCCCTTGGTGGCAGTCCAGTTTGTGGTTTGCTCATTTTGGTGCCTTTTTGTCTGCATATAGCTAGAGGTTGATTCTTGTGGATGTTGATGATGTCTTAAAAGCCTCACTATTATCCCATGGATTTCCTGCTATGATCATTTTGGTTACTGTTTGCGGGAGACACCTCTACGGTAAGACGAATTCGCTATTGTAATTGGCCAGGTAAGCTATTTTCTGAAGGTAAATTGAGGTTTTTCTTGTAAAACCAATTTTACCTAGGAAAATACTTACCTGGCCAATGTGATTTCCCACCCTCCTCCCCGTTTGTCTCCCTTTTTACTGGTTTCGGCCATAGAAATATGAAAGGATGTGACAAACAGGAAGTGACATACAGGAAGTGGTTCCCCTGGTGGGGGAATCCATGGGATAATCTATTTTTAGAACTTGTGTGTCAAAGAGGCCTAATAGATTTGAAGAAGCTATTGTAATTGGCCAGGTAAGTATTTTCCTAGGTAAAATTGGTTTTACAAGAAAAACCTCAAATTAAACACTTCATCATCCTCATCAAATGTACAACTTCAGGAAATCTGTAAATTTGGCTTTCCTTGTCATACTTTTATTTGCTGATATCATATATAAGATGAATTTAGCAATTTTTGTAAAACTAAAATTTATTTTATAAAATTGCACATAGTTTACAAATATATATTTGATTACAAAAAATATTTTATGGAATATTATCAATATGGCTTTAGTGGTGAGGAAATACATTCCTTAGCTGTTTTCTGCTGTGATTCTTTACCCACTTGTGGATCTAGGATTTCTCTACCTCTCTACGAACAGTCCGCACACTGGGAGGGTCGGCGGGTTAGCTCCCCTGAGGTCTAAATGATGTGCTCCTCCAAGGACGAGCTGGGTTATGAGCTTTGGATTGGATGTTGATAATACCCCTCCTCTCCTCCATTATATATTAATCGTTAGGGCACAATAAAGTCCCATCTTCATATTAGATCATTTTAAATGTGAATCGATCAGTGCCTCAATATATCATCCTGAATTGTATGCCAAATTAGGACATAGTTAAGGTCAAGTTAAGGTTAGGATTAAGGTCATCAATAAAGGTCAAAGAGTTTTGATTGCTTTAATTGATTGCTTTAAGGTGTTTTTCTACCAGATATTCCGTCTTTGCGTATTAAAAGTTCTCCATTTCAGGAAGGTACCATTATCATGTCATTATTTTGTGTGTGAAAACTCACATGGTTTTTCTCTAAAAAAGTATTATGTTATGCTCGCGAATCCATAATATTACAATCAGTACCTACCCACAAGAACAGATAACCCTGTAATATATAGCGACGAGATATACAACTTAATGGACTGTTGATATGATCAGCAGGTACCACAAGTATGACCAGCTAGTAATTCTGTGTACTAAATGTAATGCTTCGATGTCTAGTGATTGTTCAGTCCATAGTTCTGCTTTATATACCAAGTACAGGCATTGAGATGCCCCTATCTTGTCTTCGTTATCAAATCTTTAAACGGAATGACTTTCATTACTTGTTGTTTTTTCACTACTTTCAATCTTTTTTTTTTTTTTTTTTTTTTTTGTAATTTTTTATTTTTTCAAATTTTACATTTTTCAATCTTACACAATTTTTGTCATTGTTACATTACATGTACATTTTCTTCTTATATATTATACAGATTTCAGACATTGTCTTGTGTTACAGAAATCAATAGATGACATTCTGTAGAATTCTTCACATATTTTAGTAACACAGAGCTCCTGATTGTGATTCCTTGCACTTGTGGTTTTGATGCTGTGGTTTGTCACAGTACAGAAACAACACTATCACTCTGACCTTGTCATATATCTTTTGTTCTCTGTGTATATTACGATTCTCGGTCTTTAACGAATCCTTTAATTTGTACATACATACATGGAAAAGTACATAGCTTTAACTGAATCCTTTAATTTATACATACATTGAAAAGTACATAGCTTTAACTAAATCCTTTAATTTATACATACATTGAAAAGTACATAGCTTTAACTGAATCCATTTATTTGTATATGAAAAGTGCATAGATTTAAAGCTTTCGAAATCAAATATTTGTAAATGATCAAATGTTATAGAGTGGAATTGATTTCTGATTGGTTGTCTGATCAAAGGTCACATGACTCTGGGGAGCAGTGAACCATGAAGTTGTACAACTTAACAACTAAATTGAATATGTGTGTTTGGAGATACCAAAACATCACGAGTGAAGTATGATTTACCATCTGTTAGACCTAGTGTGAAAAAGTCATCAAAATATGATGTCATGATCACTGAAAAACTAATCGAAAATAAATCATACTTCATCCACATTGTTTTGGTATCTGGAAATTGATGTATTGAAATGATTTGATAACAAACACATCATTGGTTACCAAAGGGGGTAATAACTATGTGTCTTAAAGATAGGTTGATTTATTATTTGTTAAAAACTGTTGATTTACAAATTATAAAATGTAAATGTGTTATTGTATTTTTCTATCCTATATTATAAGTATCAAAACTAATTATTATGTTTGTAAAATTTGTAAAATCAAGTGTAAAGAAGAATTGTTTTAATTTTAGATTATCTGTTTATATTTGTGTGTATTAACCCTATTAATATTGCATGTGTTTGATTTGCTATTACAGTGCCCTGGGACTCCTTGTAAAGGGTATGATTAGCCACTTTGTATAATATACATTGTTTTATAACTTTTCTACATTTGGTTTATAGCTGCTCAAGTCTCTGATGATGTCGCCGAGGCAATGGCTTACACAGAACATGCTGAGGGTCGAGCTCGCAGCACGTCTCCACTGGCGCCACACCGAGAATCTCAGGAGTTTAGGGAGGAGGACTTGGCTAGAGCACGACAGATGGCAGAGAGAGGTGGCGTCCCGGAGGTCTCTATAGAGGTGTCCCCACAACAAGAGGAGAGTCAGAGGGAGGAGGCTCACCACACCCCTCACACAGACAGGACCGCTAGTAGATTGAGTGATCCAGCTTCAGGTTAGATACTCTGACTCTCACATGCCAGTCACGGTGTAGGTCACGGTGTCAGTCACGGTGTCAGTCACGGTGTCGGTCACGGTGATCTAGGAGATCATTAGATAATCTTCCTGTTTGTGGCTTAGTTTCACACTTTAATCCATATATTGCTTGTACTGGTTTGTTACTTACCTGCCCACTATTGCTTTTTTTTTTTTTTGACAGATCACGAGGATGTAACATCACCCCCTCCCTTACCGGCCTCAGAACAGCCTCCCATAGCAACTGCTGACCAATCACCTGTCGTCACGGCAACATCTGACCAATCCCCAGTGGTGACCCCACGCAGTTACAACGGAGGTGATGATTTCAATGGGGATGGACAGGGTAAGTTTTTGGATATTGGAGCCCTTCCAAACTAATGCAAGGAGAGATTCTATAGATAAAATGAATGAACATGTTACATGTGATATCCATTGATATAAGGGTATACATAAAATTGTCCTTCATTGGAGTAACAGGGCAATTATCTGTACATCTCTCCAGCTGAAGGTTTGTTATTAGATTATGTAAGAAGGAAATCTGATTGTTTACATGTTTTCATTTCAGATCATCATCAATACCAGCAGGACAGTCCAAGAGTAAGTATGATTTAATTAATAATCTCTAAGGAAAGAATATAGAGATAGATATTGCTAAAGGTTTATCTCTTTACACATCAATTACTAAAATAAAAAGTGCTCTATGATAATTATCTCCCTTTACAAACCCAATTGTGGTAAGAGAGCTTGTACGGTAATATAATAATTAACTGCTTTATAAATCAAAATGCAGGATTGGGGGTTGCTCATGCCTTAAAAAATGTGTGGTTGTCTCCCCTTTCAAATCTTGTGGATTGTGACATTGGATGTTCTGTGACAATTGTCTCCCTTGATACAAATCTAGACGTGGTGATAAGGGTTTATGTATGATAATTATCTCCCTTTACAAATCTAAAGTTATATATGTGTGTTAGGCACATTGATGATGATAATCTCCCTTTACAGGCCAGACCTCGCCCAGCACCCCGAGAGCGACCTATGTCTGAACAGCTGGGTGGAGAGGAAGCTGATCACGGTGATGATGATAAGAAGGGGAAAAGGAGAAGCATGTTTGGTTTCCTGAAGAAAAAGAAGGACAAAGACCATGAGGAACACAAAGAACATAAAAAACACAAAAAGGACAAGAAAGCTGAGGCATAGTCAACAAAGTAAATTATAGCGTTCTCTTTAACTTCTAAAACACAAAAAGGACTAGAATGCCGAGTCATAGCCAGCAAAGTAAATCATAAATTTGTCATTAACATGTAAAACACAAAAAGGAGAACACAGAACATGAGCGTCCGTATGACAATGGTTCGTATGACAATGTCAAGGTGAAATCTGGAAGGACAAGATTCCTAGTGTAACTAAACAGTTGACACATGCTTGACGGACGTATAAACGTAATACTGTTTTACGTGAAATGGTTCATTGTAAATAGTCATGAGGACTACTGATTATAAGGCTAGCTAAATGGGAGATAAAACAAGGGGCCAGGCACTTTCTCTGCCATCCCAAAGTAACTGTTGTGTTCAATAGACTAGAGTTTAGGGCTATACACCTTTAGTTTTTATCAGTTGGTTTTAGATTTACTTAATCGACACAATTACTTTATATAATTTTAGTATATTCACGTTGTTAGCAGGCCATTAGATAGTGCTTCTATTTGTATGTCTAATTCAACAACTCATCAGGAGAGGTCACACCCTTGGGAGATTCTCATTTTCATCTAGAGGGGGCACATTTTCTATAGATGTTAAATTTTTGCTGTCCATGTAGACAAAAGGTTCTGGATGTTATCTTGATGTCGACAGCAACTTTGTGGTGTATAGTTTTATAATTGTTATCAAATGTTATATGTTATGACATATTATGTAATAGACTATGCATACCAATTTATTACTTATTATAAGTTATAAAGCCATTAATTCTGTGTTGTGATGTGTCTTTGATTGTCAGAAGCCTTTTAGTTCATTATACATGTTTAATAAGTAACATGCTACCTTATTCCATATACAATTTCTGGAATATATGTTTATTTTCCCTAATTTTAGATTTTAAGTTTTGTTAATGAATATTGTCTAGCAGAAATAAACAAGAAAACAAATATTTTTGATAAACTATTATTAACAATATTATGCAACAAATCCATCCATCCATCCCTGTATGAAGTCTCCTTAATTATATAATTCTGTCATTCATAACAGAAATTTGTTTTTGTTAAGTTTTTTACTCTTTAAAATGTAGAAATTAGATTGAGCATATGGTATTCATTGTTATCAATATTGCTTAATAACTTTGGGACCAAGGCAACGCTTGACGAGGACCAAGATAATTACATCATGAATCATCAGGACCAATATTGTCACAACGTTCCGTGTAAATTGAACAAAATTATTGAAAGTCATTTCGTATTTATATAAAGTATGGAGGGGACCAACATCAGTTTTCATTTTCTTATTCATATATAACATAAAATATGAACTTGATGACACAAATTGTCCTAGAGGCATGGTGAGTGTGAGAGATGTAACAGGATGTGTTGTGCTTGCATTGAGGATGTACATGTGGGGATAACTTTCATTTTATAATATATGACTTAATTGAATGAATATGTCCTGTCATTGACTTGATCTAGTTTAAACAGGTATATTTCATGACAATTATGGATAATAGGGACTTAAATAAAGGTTTAAATACTGTATTTTTTTCTCAAAATTGTTGCTTTTATATTAATTTTTCTACAGCCCCTCTTAGTGTTTGTAGTAGATTGGTGACTGTTGTCCAGTTCTATATAGGGATATAAAGTTTATATAGATATATTTATATACGTTGTCTCATTGTGTTTCTGAGAGAATCGTGGTATTACTACATACTGTTGACTGACGGTTGTGAAATCCAATATTATGATACCGGTATATTAAATAATCTGGAATCTACCAGGGTCAGGGTCACAGGGAGAAAGTCAAGGTCAGGTACTTAAAATAAGTCAGGGTCAAAGTTCAAATTATCTGGTAGCAATAATTGAAAACCAGAGTCAAAGTAAATTAAGTATAACATTCTTGAAAGTGAAATGGGCTTTATTATCCCTCTTACTAGTACAGAAAATAGTTTTAAATCTTGTTGTGAAACTTTGTTTTATTGTAACTCTGTATTTACCTAGTGCTTAAGTTTCTAATTAAAAATACCTAATCATGAGGAAGTGGCATTTGATATTTTAGACTACATTACAATAGTTTTAGTGTGTTACACATTGTCACATAGTGCCGATTAAGAACAAATTTTCATTACCTGTAATTAGTAGTTTGTGTATTGGGTTTACCTGTAATTAGTAGTTTGTGTATTGGGTTTACCTGTAATTATTAGTTTATATATTGGGTTTACCTGTAATTATTAGTTTGTGTATTGGATTTACCTGTAATTATTAGTTTGTGTATTGGGTTTACCTGTAATTATTAGTTTGTGTATACCTGTATGTAGACCTGTGTTACACTGTGATCCTTTACATGTCTGTGATACATGGGCATCTCCTGTCATACATCATGGATCTGAATATTTTATTATTTTACTTTCTTAAGCCTTATATAATACAATGTAATACATTTCATCTTATGAAAGTAATTTATATGTGTAGAGCTTGGTGTATAGAACAATAATATTAGTACAGTTCAGGAAATATAATGAACATAATCGCGCTATTACCTATATATCACAGATGCCAAAAGTACTATTGTATGAATTACTTTATAATATAATGCATTGCGGTATTGCTATATTGTAAATACTACAATTAATATACAGGACTAACATTGTTAAAGTTCACAAAGCAATAAATTGTAATAAAACATATCAAAGAGGTCTTCTGGTTTTATTTAGTCACGTGTTACAAAAAGGACGCCTGAAATTGCTAACTGCTGAAAGGTGTTACTAGTAATCCAAGATGAAAGCCTTATTTGATTTGCTCCCAAATTGGTGACTGGACATGGTGGACCAGTTGTATGCTGGGAAGGGGACTGCCAGATTTGTTTACCAATAGCCTCACAGAAACTAGTAATCAATTGACTTGCTGAAGTGCTAACTAAGGTCAAATGAGACAAAACCAAAGTAACCTGTTGTAATTGCCTTTTGTTCCTTGTTGTACACTATTTACAGTTTGTGGTCAACGTTTTTTTTATTTTTGATTTATTCTCAATAAGTAATTAAGATACAAGAATATTTATTTTATGCTGTATACTTAAAATGAATTGCCATTAGCTCTGTAAAGCCAGTTTTATGACAAACAAATGTATAAGCGCTGAAAAACAATAAAATTATCAAAATACTGATGGACAAGATCGTAACAAATCACAGCATGCAGTTTCCAATATTAACATATATACATGTAGATACATATAAAGAAATCCAAACTAAAATGGATGTTCCACAAAATGTCCTATCCTACAATACATTATAACTTATAAACAAAGCTGGAGAACTTTGGTGTAAATGGTGTTATGATACAGATTAACAATTGACATGGTAAACGGTTAAACAGTTGATGCAGTAATCAGTGAAGGCAGATCAGAAATACAGTCCACAAAATGGGTTTAACCGATGGAAAGACGAGAAATACAGTCCTCAAAATGGGTGTAACCGATGGAAAGAAGAGATACACAGTCCACAAAATGGGTGTAACCGATGGAAAGATGAGATACACAGTCCACAAAATGGGTGTAACCGATGGAAAGACGAGATACACAGTCCACAAAATGGGTGTAACCGATGGAAAGACGAGATACACATTCAACAAAATGGGTGTAACCGATGGAAAGACGAGATACACAGTCAACAAAATGGGTGTAACCGATGGAAAGACGAGATACACAGTCAACAAAATGGGTGTAACCGATGGAAAGACGAGATACACAGTCAACAAAATGGGTGTAACCGATGGAAAGACTAGATACACAATCCACAAAATGGGTGTAACCGATGGAAAGACGAGATACACAGTCCACAAAATGGGTGTAACCGATGGAAAGACGAGATACACAGTCAACAAAATGGGTGTAACCGATGGAAAGACGAGATACACAGTCAACAAAATGGGTGTAACCGATGGAAAGACGAGATACACAGTCAACAAAATGGGTGTAACCGATGGAAAGACGAGATACACAGTCAACAAAATGGGTGTAACCGATGGAAAGACGAGATACACAGTCAACAAAATGGGTGTAACCGATGGAAAGACTAGATACACAATCCACAAAATGGGTGTAACCGATGGAAAGACGAGATACACAGTCAACAAAATGGGTGTAACCGATGGAAAGACGAGATACACAATCAATAAAATTGGTGTAACCGATGGAAAGATGAGATACACAGTCCATAAAGTTGGGGTAATGGATTGAAAGATGAGATACACAGTCGACAAAATGGGGGTAATGGATGGAAAGATTGAGATACACAATTGACAAAATGGGGGTAATGGATGGAAAGATTGAGATACACAGTACACAAAATGGGGGTAATGGATGAAAAAATGAGATACACAGTCAAGAAAATGGGGTAATGGGTGGAAGCAGCTGAGATAAAAAATCGACAAAATGGGGTTAATGGATGGAAAGATGAGATTTACAGGAGACAAAATGAGGGTAAAAGATGGAAATATATGAGACGCATTCAATGTAATGGATGTCATATACGACAGATATAATGGGGTGATGGATGGGAAAATGAGATACAGTCGATAACAAAGGGAAACATGAGATAGTCAACAAAATGGGGTAATGAATGAAAAAATGAGATACACAGCTGTCAAAATAGGGATAAAAGATGGAAAGATGAGATATACAGTCGACAAAATGAGGGTAATAGATGAAATACACAGTACACGAAGTGAGGGTAATGGTTAGAAACATGAGAAAGTCGACAAATTTGGGATAATGGATGGAAAAATGAGATACGCAGCAGACAAATTGGGGTAATGGATGGAGAACGAGATATACAGTCGACAAAATGGGGATTGAGATACACAGTCGACTAAATGGGGGTACTGGATGGAAAGATTGAGATACACAGTACACAAAATGGGGGTTATGGATGGAAAATTGGGATACACATTCGACAAAATGGAGTAATGGACGGAAAGATGAGATTTACCGTAGACGAAATGGGTTAATGGAGGGACATATAAGAAACAAAGTCGACATAATGGGGATAGTGGATGGAATTATGAAAATGGGGGAAACCTGAGATAGTCGACAAAATGGGGTAATGGTTGAAAAAATGAGATACACAGCAGACAAAATGGGGTGATGGATGGGAAGATGAGATACAGTCAATAACTGTATCTCATCTGTGTAAGAGACACAG
The DNA here is from genome assembly GCF_041381155.1 of Argopecten irradians. Taxonomy (NCBI): domain Eukaryota; kingdom Metazoa; phylum Mollusca; class Bivalvia; order Pectinida; family Pectinidae; genus Argopecten; species Argopecten irradians. The sequence goes on along the minus strand of NC_091136.1, from coordinate 64,840,105 downwards.
TCGACATAATGGGGATAGTGGTTGGGATGTGCAGCGGACAAAATGACACGATGAATGGATAGGAGATACAGTCGACAAAATGGGGGATACCTGAGATAGTCGGCAAAATGGGGTGATGGGTTGGAAAATGAGATACATTCGATAACGTGGGAAAACATTATATAGTCGATAAAATGGGGTATTGAAAGAAAAAATGAGATACACAGCAGACAAAAAGGGGATAAAAGATGGAAAGATGAGATACACAGGAGACAAAATGGGGGTAATGGATTGAAACAGATGAGATACACAGAGAAAATGGGGTAATGGATGGAAAGATGAGATACACAGGAGACAAAATGGGGGTAATGGATTGAAACAGATGAGATACACAGAGAAAATGGGGCAATGGATGGAAAGATGAGATACACAGGAGACAAAATGGGGGTAATGGATTGAAACAGATGAGATACACAGAGAAAATGGGGTAATGGATGGAAAGATGAGATACACAGGAGACAAAATGGGGAAAATGGATTGAAACAGATGAGATACACAGAGAAAATGGGGCAATGGATGGAAAGATGAGATACACAGGAGACAAAATGGGGGTAATGGATTGAAGCAGATGAGATACACAGAGAAAATGGGGCAATGGATGGAAAGATGAGATACACAGGAGACAAAATGGGGGTAATGGATTGAAACAGATGAGATACACAGAGAAAATGGGGCAATGGATGGAAAGATGAGATACACAGGAGACAAAATGGGGGTAATGGATTGAAGCAGATGAGATACACAGAGAAAATGGGGTAATGGATGGAAAGATGAGATACACAGGAGACAAAATGGGGGTAATGGATTGCTTGGGGGTAGTGAAAATGAGTGATCTCTTGCTTGGGAGGATAGTGTAAAAGGACGAGCATTTCCTTGGAGGATAGTGAAAAAGAGCGATCTCTTGCTTAGGAGGATAGTGTAAAAGCACGAACACTTTCTTCAAGGACAGTGTAAAAAAGCGATCTCTTGCTTGGGAGTATAGTGTAAAAGGAGTAACACTTCCTTTGAGGATAGTGAAAACGAGCTATCTCTTCCTTTAAGGATAGTGAAAAAGAGCAATCTATTGCTTGGAGGAGAGTGAAATAGAGCGACCTTTTGCTTGGTGATATCGTGAAAAAGAGCGATCTGTTGCTTGGAAGGATAGTAAACAAAAAAGGGTTCTCTTCCTTGAAGGATAATGAAAAAGGGCGATCTCTTGCTTGGGGGTTAGTGAAAAAGAGTGATCTCTTGCTTGGGAGGATAATGAAAAAGGGCGATCTCTTGCTTGGGGGTTAGTGAAAAAGAGTGATCTCTTGCTTGGGAGGATAATGAAAAAGGGCGATCTCTTGCTTGGGGGTTAGTGAAAAAGAGTGATCTCTTGCTTGGGAGGATAATGAAAAAGGGCGATCTCTTGCTTGGGGGTAGTGAAAAAGAGTGATCTCTTGTTTGGAAGTATAGTGTAAAAGGACGAGCATTTCCTTGGAGGAAAGTGAAAAAGAGCTATATCTTGTTTGGGAGAATAGTAAAAATTAGCTATCTCTTCCTTGAAGGATAGTGAAAAAGAGCGATCTCTTGTTTGGGAGAATAGTAAAAATTAGCTATCTCTTCCTTGAAGGATAGTGAAAAAGGGCGATCTCTTGCTTGGGGGTTAGTGAAAAAGAGTGATCTCTTGCTTGGGAGTATAGTGTAAAAGGAGTAACACTTCCTTGGAGGATAGTGAAAACGAGCTATATCTTCCTTTAAGGATAGTGAAAAAGAGCAATCTATTGCTTGGAGGAGAGTGAAATAGAGCGACCTTTTGCTTGGTGAAATTGTGAAAAAGAGCGATCTGTTGCTTGGAAGGATAGTAAACAAAAAAGGGTTCTCTTCCTTGAAGGATAGTGAGAAAGGGCGATCTCTTGCTTGGGAGGATATTGAAAAAGAATGATATCTTCCTTAGAGGATAGTGAAAATTGCGCTCTCTCATAGAAGGATAGTGAAAAAGAGCGATTTCTTGCTTAGGAGGATAGTGTAAAAAAAAGCGATCTCTTGCTTGGGAGGATAGTTAAAAAGGACGAACACTTTCTTCAAGGACAGTGAAAAAGAGCGATCTCTTGTTTGGGAGGATAGTAAAATTAGCTATCTCTTCCTTTAATGATAGTGAAACAGAGCGATCTATTGCTTGGGGGTTAGTGAAAAAGAGTGATCTCTTGCTTGGGAGTATAGTGTAAAAGGAGTAACACTTCCTTTGCGGATAGTGAAAACGAGCTATCTCTTCCTTTAAGGATAGTGAAAAAGAGCAATCTATTGCTTGGAGGAGAGTGAAATAGAGCGACCTTTTGCTTGGTGGTATTGTGAAAAAGAGCGATCTGTTGCTTGGGTAGATAGTAAACAAAAAAGGGTTCTCTTCCTTGAAGGATAGTATAAAAAAGGGCGATCTCTTGCTTGGGAGGATATTGAAAAAGAGTAAAGTGCGCTCTCTCATAGGAGGATAGTGAAAAAGAGCGATTTCTTGCTTAGGAGGATAGTGTAAAAAACGATCTCTTGCTGAGGAGGATAGTGAAAAAGGACGAACACTTTCTTCAAGGACAGTGTAAAAAAGCGATCTCTTGCTTGGGAGGATAGCTTAAAAGGACGGACATTTCCTTGGAGGATAGTGAAAAAGAGCTACCTCTTCCTTTAAGGATAGTGTAACAGAGCGATCTATTGCTTGGAGGGTAGTGAAAAAGAGTGATCTTTTGCTTGGGAGGATAGTGAAACAGAGCGATCTATTGCTTGGGGGGTAGTGAAAAAGAGTGATCTCTTGCTTTGGAGGATAATGAGACAGAGCGATCTATTGCTTGGGGGGTAGTGAAAAAGAGTGATCTCTTGCTTGGGAGGATAGTGAAACAGAGCGATCTATTGCTGGGGGGGGGGGGTAGTGAAAAAGAGTGATCTTTTTGCTTGGGAGGATAGTGAAACAGAGCGATCTATTGCTTGGGAGGATAGTGTAAAAGAGTGATCTCTTGCTTGGGAGGATAATGAGACAGAGCGATCTATTGCTTGGGAGTATAGTGTAAAAGGACGAACATTTCCTTGGAGGAAAGTGAAAAAGAGCTATATCTTCCTTTAAGGATAGTGAAAAAGAGCAATCTATTGCTTGGAGGAGAGTGAAATAGAGCGACCTTTTGCTTGGTGATATTGTGAAAAAGAGCGATCTGTTGCTTGGAAGGATAGAAAACAAAAAAGGGTTCTCTTCCTTGAAGGATAGTGAAAAAGGGCGATCTCTTGCTTGGGAGGATATTTAAAAAGAGTGATATCTTCCTTAGAGGATAGTGAAAAATTGCGCTCTCTCATAGGAGGATAGTGAAAAAGAGCGATTTCTTGCTTAGGAGGATAGTGTAAAAAAAGCGATCTCTTGCTTGGGAGGATAGTGAAAAAGGACGAACACTTTCTTCAAGGACAGTGAAAAAGAGCGATCTCTTGTTTGGGAGGATAGTAAAATTAGCTATCTCTTCCTTTAATGATAGTGAAACAGAGCGATCTATTGCTTGGGGGTTAGTGAAAAAGAGTGATCTCTTGCTTGGGAGTATAGTGTAAAAGGAGTAACACTTCCTTTGAGGATAGTGAAAACGAGCTATCTCTTCCTTTAAGGATAGTGAAAAAGAGCAATCTATTGCTTGGAGGAGAGTGAAATAGAGCGACCTTTTGCTTGGTGGTATTGTGAAAAAGAGCGATCTGTTGCTTGGGTAGATAGTAAACAAAAAAGGGTTCTCTTCCTTGAAGGATAGTATAAAAAAGGGCGATCTCTTGCTTGGGAGGATATTGAAAAAGAGTAAAGTGCGCTCTCTCATAGGAGGATAGTGAAAAAGAGCGATTTCTTGCTTAGGAGGATAGTGTAAAAAACGATCTCTTGCTTAGGAGGATAGTGAAAAAGGACGAACACTTTCTTCAAGGACAGTGTAAAAAAGCGATCTCTTGCTTGGGAGGATAGCTTAAAAGGACGGACATTTCCTTGGAGGATAGTGAAAAAGAGCTACCTCTTCCTTTAAGGATAGTGTAACAGAGCGATCTATTGCTTGGAGGGTAGTGAAAAAGAGTGATCTCTTGCTTGGGAGGATAGTGAAACAGAGCGATCTATTGCTTGGGGGGTAGTGAAAAAGAGTGATCTCTTGCTTGGGAGGATAGTGAAACAGAGCGATCTATTGCTGGGGGGGTAGTGAAAAAGAGTGATCTCTTGCTTGGGAGGATAGTGTAAAAGGACGAACATTTCCTTGGAGGAAAGTGAAAAAGAGCTATATCTTGTTTGGGAGAATAGTAAAAATTAGCTATCTCTTCCTTGAAGGATAGTGAAAAAGGGCGATCTCTTGCTTGGGGGTTAGTGAAAAAGAGTGATCTCTTGCTTGGGAGTATAGTGTAAAAGGAGTAACACTTCCTTGGAGGATAGTGAAAACGAGCTATCTCTTCCTTTAAGGATAGTGAAAAAGAGCAATCTATTGCTTGGAGGAGAGTGAAATAGAGCGACCTTTTGCTTGGTGGTATTGTGAAAAAGAGCGATCTGTTGCTTGGGTAGATAGTAATCAAAAAAGGGTTCTCTTCCTTGAAGGATAGTATAAAAAAGGGCGATCTCTTGCTTGGGAGGATATTGAAAAAGAGTTAAGTGCGCTCTCTCATAGGAGGATAGTGAAAAGGAGCGATTTCTTGCTTAGGAGGATAGTGTAAAAAACGATCTCTTGCTTAGGAGGATAGTGAAAAAGGACGAACACTTTCTTCAAGGACAGTGTAAAAAAAGCGATCTCTTGCTTGGGAGGATAGCTTAAAAGGACGGACATTTCCTTGGAGGATAGTGAAAAAGAGCTACCTCTTCCTTTAAGGATAGTGTAACAGAGCGATCTATTGCTTGGGGGGTAGTGAAAAAGAGTGATCTCTTGCTTGGGAGGATAGTGAAACAGAGCGATCTATTGCTTGGGGGTAGTGAAAAAGAGTGATCTCTTGCTTGGGAGGATAGTGTAAAAGGACGAACATTTCCTTGGAGGAAAGTGAAAAAGAGCGATCTCTTGTTTGGGAGAAAAAAAATTAGCTATCTCTTCCTTTAATGATAGTGAAACAGGGCGATCTATTGCTTGGGGGTAGTGAAAAAGAGTGATCTCTTGCTTGGGAGTATGGTGTAAAAGGAGTAACACTTCCTTGGAGGATAGTGAAAACGAGCTATCTCTTCCTTTAAGGATAGTGAAAAAGAGCAATCTATTGCTTGGAGGAGAGTGAAATAGAGCGACCTTTTGCTTGGTGATATTGTGAAAAAGAGCGATCTGTTGCTTGGGAGGATAGTAAACAAAAAAGGGTTCTCTTCCTTGAAGGATAGTGAAAAAGGGCGATCTCTTGCTTGGGAGGATATTGAAAAAGAGTGATATCTTCCTTAGAGGATAGTGAAAAAGTGCGCTCTCTCATAGGAGGATAGTGAAAAAGAGCGATTTCTTGCTTAGGAGGATAGTGTAAAAAAGTGATCTCTTGCTTGGGAGGATAGTGAAAAAGGACAAACACTTCATTGGAGGATAGTGAAAAAGAGCGGTCTCTCTTGGGAGAATAGTGAAAAAGAGCGCTCTCTCCCATTATACATGAATACGTGTATGGATAAACTCCTTCACGTGCCTTTAAACTTTATTTCTAAACATGTACAATGTGTATGTCTTCGTCACCTGCATGAATTTATGAAAATCTGTCACAGTTTAATCTTTGTATCGCAGATAGTCATACATCATGTGTCTCGTATATAACACGTGCCTCCTCAAGGCAGATAGTCATACATCATGTGTCTCGTATATAACACATGCCTCCTTAAGATACACGCCAGCTGTCGGACACGTGATAAGATAGTATTCTATAACGTTTTGCCGCTCTGGAGTTCTCTAATTAAATGATGTATATTTTTACATGGATTTCTCGGAACTGTAAAGATAGACACATAAATTTTGAAACTCGAATTTTACCCTATTTTGTTAACACCAATAGTGTAATAAACAAATATCAAAATGTGACACAACAACCTTTTTAAACGCGTTTTACTACAAATGCATTATGTACATCATCTGTGTATGCTTACAATGTACATATATTAGTATACTGTGCTATTTACGATACGTGAGATTCACGATTATCGTCCTCGATATCTATAAATAGAGCGTTGTCACACATGTCTTTAAGTGTGGTTTTCCACAGAATTATGTATAGTTATTATAAATCTAAGCGAAAGAGAAAGTAGAACGTTTGAGGGGGAGTGTGTGATTCTAACCAATCAGAGTGTTAGTTTGGGGAACATTGTTATCACGAGAACAATTCACACTGTCGGGACGTGACCCCATTCGAAACTACCGTAACCACACAGGTGATTTATTACTTAGGCCGAGTTGTTCCGAAGTGGACTTGTACAACTTACAGCAAAATGTCGGACCAAACTACCAAACATGTTGCCGTTATTGGCGGAGGGTTGGTAAGTGTATTACTTACTGTAGATGTTGTATAACGTTAATAGGTCGGGATGGAATGACATGCTTTCTCTACACAAGCTTGACATTCTATAAGGAATATTCTTTAGTTGAATTAGGCTTATATTTAGTAATCGAAGTAAATTTAAGTGCCGAAATTGTTTACAATACACCTATAGTGTAAATACCTCACGATTCCGCAACTCAATGTCACTCTTAGAACATAGTTATTAGTTACAGTAGTTCAGATACTTGCTAATGTACACAGCTGTATAAATAACATATAAACTATTTATATATGTATATGTAAATACAAATAAAACAGTTTATGTTTATCAGTAAATTATATAAGCATAGATCAAATGTGATGATCTATATCAGATTGCTGCCACATAGGATTTTTTTCTTTTGTGCATAAATATGTAAGCAATGCATTGTTTTGTATAGAACATTGTATAATACAAAACCTTGTAAAAGTTTTGAACATTATATAATACAGAAGTAAAACATTGTATAATAAACAACATTACATAATACAGAAAAGTATGTTAGTGTAGAACATTATATTAGGGTAGAACATTGTATGATACAGACCATTGTATTAGTGTAGAATGTTGTATAATATAGAACATTGTAAAAGTTTTGAACATTATATAATACAGAAGTAAAACATTGTATAATAAACAACATTACATAATACAGAAAAGTATGTTAGTGTAGAACATTGTATTAGTGTAGAACATTGTATAATATAGAACATTGTATTAGTGTAGAACATTGTATAATATAGAACATTGTATAATACAGAACATTGTAATGGTGTAGAACATTATATAATACAGAATATTGTATAATATAAACATTGTATTAGTGTAGAACATTGTATAATACAGAACATTGTAATAGTGTAGAACATTGTAATAGTGTAGAACATTGTATTAGTGTAGAACATTGTATAATATAGAACATTGTATAATACAGAACATTGTATAGTACAGAACATTGTATAGTATAGAACATTGTATAATATAGAACATTGTATAATATATAACATTGTATAATACAGAACATTGTATAATATAGAACATTGTATAATACAGAACATTGTATAATATAGAACATTGTATAATACAGAACATTGTATTTGTGTAGAACATTGTATTAGTGTAGAACATTGTACAATATAGAACATTATAATAGTGTAGAACATTGTAATAGTGTAGAACATTGTAATAGTATGGTAATAGTGTAGAACATTGTACAATATAGAACATTGTAATAGTGTAGAACATTGTAATAGTGTAGAACATTACATTGTGTAGAACATTGTATTAGTGTAGAACATTGTATAAGTGTAGAACATTGTATTAGTGTAGAACATTGTAATAGTGTAGAACATTGTATAATACAGAACATTGTATTAGTGTAGAACATTGTAATAGTGTAGAATATTGTATAATAAAGAACATTGTACAATATAGAACATTGTAATAGTGTAGAACATTGTAATAGTATTGAATATTGTATAATAAAGAACATTGTACAATATAGAACGTTGCATTAGTGTAGAACATTGTATTAGTGTAGAACATTGTATAATATAGAACATTGTACAATATAGAACATTGTAATAGTGTAGAACATTGTAATAGTGTAGAACATTGTATAATACAGAACATTGTATTAGTGTAGAACATTGTAATAGTGTAGAACATTGTATAATACAGAACATTGTATAATATAGAACATTGTTCAATATATAACATTATAATAATGTAGAACATTGTAATAGTGTAGAACGTTGTATAATATAGAACATTGTACAATATAGAACATTATAATAGTGTAGAACATTGTAATAGTGTAGAACATTGTAATAGTGTAGAACATTGTAATAGTGTACAACATTGTATTAGTGTAGAACATTGTATTAGTGTAGAACATTGTAATAGTGTAGAACATTACATTGTGTAGAACATTGTATAAAGTAGAGCATTGTACAGTATAGAACATTGTAATATGTAAAATAGTGTATGACAGATGATGCATGGTTCTTACATTTTTAGCCCACCATCAACAGATGGTGGGCTATTCAAATCGCTTTTTGTCTGTTCGTCGTCCGTCCTTCCGTCCGTTAACAATTCTTGTTACCACTATTTTTCAGAAAGTACTGAAGGGATGTTTCTCAAATTTCATATGTAGGTTCCCCTAGGGCCCTAGTTGTGCATATTGTATTTTGGGACCAATCGGTCAACAAAATGGCCGCCAGGCAGCCATCTTGGATTTTGATAGTTAAAGTTTGTTACCGCTATTTCTCAGAATGTACTGAAGGGATCTTTCTGAAATTTCACATGTAAGTTCCCCTAGGGGCCTTGTTGTGCATATTGCATTCCGGGACCAATCGGTTAACAAGATGGCTGACTGGCAGCCATCTTGGATTTTGACAATTGAAGTTTGTTACCGCTATTTCTCAGAAAGTACTAAAGGGATCTGTCTCAAATTCCATGTGCAAGTTCCCCTAGGGGCCAAGTTGTGCTTATTTCATTTTCGGACCGATCGATGAACAAGATGGCCGACAGGCCGCCATCTTGGATTTTGACAATTGAACTTTGTTACAGCTATTTCTCAGAAAGTACTCAAGGGATCTGTCTCAAATTGCATGTGCAGATTCCCCTAGGGGTCTAGTTGTGCATATTGCATTTTGGGACCGATTGATTAACAAGATGGCCGACAGGCCGCCATCTTGGATTTTGATAGTTAAAGCTTGTTACCACTATTTGTCAGAAAGTACTCAAGGGATCTGTATCAAATTGCATGTGCAGGTTCCCCTAGGGGTCTAGTTGTGCATATTGCATTTTCAGACCCATCGGTGAACAAGATGGCCGACAGAACGCCATCTTGGATTTTGACAATTGAAGTTTTTTCCGCTATGTCTAAGAATGTACTGAAGGGATCTGTCTCAAATTGTATGTGTAGTTCTTCTAGGGGTCTAGATGTGCATATTGCATTTTAGGACCGATCGGTGAACAAGATGGCCGACAGGTAGCCATCAAGGATTTTGATAATTAAAGTTTGTTACCGTTATATATCTCAGAAAGCAGTCAAAGGATCTTTCTGAAATTTCATGTGTAGTAATATGTAGTACAAGCTTGAAAAGCAGAAAAAAGATCCCTCTTTCCTTTGTCAGACAAAGATCTTCTTAGGTGGGCGCCAAGATCCCTCTGGGATCTCTTGTATGAAATATATATAGTGTATGCTGTTGATTTATAACTTTTTACACTCTATCATAATCTGATAACGGTGTTTATCTCATATGTTATATGACATTGTTTAGGGTTTACAAGGGTTTATATTTCACACTGATTCTGTATGATCTTTGCTCTTCACTAGCTCCTTATTATTAAGTATGTAAGATCTTTTATCTAAATAGATTATATCTCTGTTACATCCACCTATTTTTTTTTATTTTTTTGTTAGGTCATCTGACCCAAAGTGTTTATTCAAATGAATGACCTTGATCTTTATCCAAGGTCACAAGGGTCAAACAGACTGCACTCTGAATACCGCAGAGGCCCAGCGACTGATATTGAGCCTGTTAAAGATGCTGGGATGAAGGGCTCCCAACCTTGTTTAATTGAATGACCTGTATTTTTATTCAAGGTTGCAGGGATCAAATATAGCCCCAAACTAGCAACTTCTTCTGGAGTGTTTCTAATATACAATGCTTTAGTTGTTAGTTGAAGAAAATGCATTTTCAGTCTATTTTATTGATTCATTGTATTGATCCAAAGTTGATTTGCCACTACTGTATATACTTTGACTGTGGTGTATTTTGCCAATAGTCAGATAAGGTTCAGGCCCATCGGCCTCTTGTTTGTTTCTGTTAGGCAATGAGATACAATGGGAGGTCAGACAGCTGTTGTTTCTGCTGTTACATACCATATAAGTATGGAGAATGCTGACACATGAGTGGTTTATATAAAGTGACCTGTACCTTCAGTCTGACATTACACATATAATATAGAGTTACACAGCATTACTGTACACAGCTAGGACACTGAAACTCCAGTCGTTCTCCGCTTCAAAATAAACAATTGGTACTGACATTTGTGTTTTGTTTAGATGAAGGTTTATTCAGTTTACATGGTGTCCATCATCGTTCCATCTAGTGATATAATTTTTAGGTCATCTGACCGAAGGTCAGGATGACCTATTGTCATCGTGTTTTGTCCGTCGTCGTGCGCCGTGCGTTGTGCATAAGACCATTTATACAAAAGCCTACTCCTCCTTCATCCTTGGATGGATTTCATCCATATTTGGTTTGAAACATCATTGAGGAAGGACAATCATATTTTATATAAATGAGCCTGGTCCGATCCCTAGGGGCTGAGGGGTGGGGCCCCAAAAGGGCAAATTTTCTTAATTTAAGCTTTAAAATCCTACTCCTCCTTCATCCTTGGGTTGATTTCATCAATATTTGGTGTGAAACTACATTAGGGAAGGACAAATATATTTTGTATAAATGAGCTTGGTCCGACCCCTAGGGTCACAGGGGCGGGGCCCCAAAAAGCAAATTTTCTTAATTTTAGCTTTAAAATCCTACTCCTCCTTCATCCTTGGATGGATTTCATCCATATTTGGTTTGAAACATTATTAGGGAAGGGCAATCATATTTTATATAAATGAGCCTGGTCCGACCCCTAGGGGCTTAGGGGTGGGCCCCCAAAAGGCCAAATTTTCTTATTTTAGCTTTAAAATCCTACTCCTCCTTCATCCTTGGATGGATTTCATCCATATTTGGTGTGAAACATAATTGGGGAGGGCTATCTTATTTTATATAAATTAGCCTGGTCCGACCCCTAGGGGCTGAGGGGTGGGCCCCCAAATGGGCAAATTTTCTTATTTTAGTTTTAAAATCTTACTCCTCCTTCATCCTTGGATGGATTTCATCCATATTTGGTGTGAAACATCATTGGGGAAGGACAATTATTTTTTATATAAATGAGATAGGTCCTACCCCTAGGGGCTGATGGTTGGGGCGACAAAAGGGCAAATTTTCTTAATTTAAGCTTTAAAATCCTACTCCTCCTTCATCCTGGATGGATTTCATCCATATTTTGTATACAACATCATTCCGGATAGACAATCATTTTTAGCTCACCTGGTCCGAAGGACCCAGGTGAGCTTATGGGATACCGCAGCGTCCGGCGTCCGGCGTCGTCCGTCGTCCGGCGTCCGGCGTCCGCGTCCGGCGTCCGGCGTCCGTCAACAATCGACTTCTTCTCCATAACCGCTGGTCGGATTTCAACAAAATTTGACTGGTAGCATCCTTATGGGCTACTAACTGAAAATTGTACAAATGATGGGGCTGATCCCCCGGGGGCCTGAGGGGCGGGGCCAAAAGGGGTCAATTTGGCTATTTCCATATAAACGACTTCTTCTCTGAAACCAAGCATGGGATAGCACCCATAATGCAATGGTAGCATCCTTATAGGGTGGGGATTCAAAATTGTACAAATGATGGGGCTGACCCCCCGGGGACCTGAGGGGCGGGGTCAAATGGGGTCAATTTGGCTATTTCCATAAAACGACTTCTTCTCTGAAACTAAGCAAGAGATAGCACTCATAATGCAATGGTAGTATCGTTATAGGGCTGGGATTCAAAATTGTACAAATGATGGGGCTGACCCCCAGGGGGCCTGAGGGGCGGGGTCAAAAGGGGTCAATTTGGCTATTTCCATATAAACGACTTCTTCTCTGCAACCAAGCATGGGATAGCACTCATAATGCAATGGTAGCATCCTTATAGGGTGGGGATTCAAAATTGTGCAAATGATGGGGCTGACCTCCCGGGGGCCTGAGGGGCGGGGTCAAAAGGGGCCAATTTGGCTATTTCCATATAAATGACTTCTTCTCTGAAACTAAGTATGGTATAGCACCCATAATGCAATGGTAGCATCCTGATAAGGTGGGGATTCAAAATTGTGCAAATGATAGGGCTGACCCCCCCGGGGGGCTTGAGGGTCGGGGTCAAAAGGGGCCAATTTGGCTATTTCCATATAAACGACTTCTTCTCTGAAACTAAGCATGGTATAGCACCCATAATACAATGGTAGCATCCTTATAGTGTGGGGATTCAAAATTGTGCAAATGATAGGGCTGACCCCCCCGGGGGGCCTGAGGGGCGGGGTCAAAAGGGGTCAATTTGGCTATTTCCATATAAATGACTTTTTCTCTGCAACTAAGCATGGTATAGCACCCATAATGCAATGGTAGCATTCTTATAGGGTGGGGATTCCAAATTGTGCAAATGATAGGGCTGACCCCCGGGGGCCTGAGGGGCGGGGTCAAAAGGGGTCAATTTCCATATAAATGACTTTTTCTCTGCAACTTAACATGGGATTACGCTCATAATGCAATGGTTACATCCTTATAGGGTTTGGATTCAAAATTTTGCAAATGATTGGGCTGACCCCCCCTGTGGCCTGAAGGTGGGGTCAAAAGGGGTTAATTTAGCTATTTTCATATAAACGACTTCTTCTCTGCAACTAAGAATGGAAGAGCACTAATAATGCAATGGTAGCATCCTTATAGGGTTGGGATTTGAAATTGTACAAATGATAGGGCTGACCCCCGGGGCCTTAGACGGCAATACATGTAGATGCGAGGTCAAAAAGGTCAATTAGGCTACTACTTTCATATAAATTACTTTGTCTCTGAACCTATGTATTGGATAGCATATTTGTATGGTATCAATAGCATCATTGTATGGTTGTGATTCAAAATTAAACTTTGGAAGTCAATTTTGCTTATTTTTCTAATTGTCAGAGTCTTGTGATAATTACTAAAAAAAAACCAGGTGAGCGATACAGGCCCTCTGGGCCTCTTGTTTATATAAATGAGCCTGGTCCGATTCCTAGGGGCTGAAGGGTGGGGTCCAAAAGGGCAAATTTTCTTAATTTTAGCTTTCAAATCTTAGTCCTCCTTCATCCCTGGATGGATTTCATCTATATTTGGTGTGAAACATCATTGGGGAAGGAAAATCATATTTTATATAAATGAGCCTGGTCCGACCCCTAGGGTCAGAGGGGTGGGGCCCCAAAAGGGCTAATTTTCTTAATTTTAGCTTGCCCATGTCCTGTTTTCAGGTTTTGGTCTCCAATCTCAATGAAAATTGGTCTATAGGGGTTTTAATTGATGCCAAACAACATGCAAACATTTTCGTAAAGATTTTAGTATTCCAAGATGGCCGCTGGCCCACTTCCTGTTTGAAGGTGTCAGTCTCCGATCTCAATGAAAATTGGTCTATAGGGGTTTTAATGATTCAGAAGGGGGAACTTTAGGTGAGGACAATCATATTTTATGAAGGACCGAGCTAAGACCCATGGGGATAGTACGGTGGAGGTCAAAAATGGGAGCTTTGCTGAAATGTGGCTTTAAAATCTGACTCCTCCTTATATTGATCCTTTAATGGGTTACAACCATATATGGATGAACGACTACCAAGTTTGTTCAGCAAATGACATTTACCTATTTCAGAAACTTACATATTCATCTAAGGTGTTCCTTGTATTGTTTATATTAATCATTAACCAATACTTTATACTGTGACTTTGTTATTTTGTGCCATGAGTCAGATGACCGTTATAAGGCCCATGGGCCTCTTGTTCTGTAACTAAATGGCTTAGAGACATCATGATATTTGCCAATTTTTTTCACATTGTTTGATATAAGATAATGCAAGATTATAGAGGTCAAATTAATTGAATTCGTAAACAAATGTTTGTCAAATTGAATATTAAACACAGCCCAAAAGGCCTGATATTGTAGAATACTTAACTACACCTTGTTAATGTAGACACTTCGTGCCAGGTAAGCTAAGCTAATGTCGTTCAAAACACCTTTATAATATATAACGTATATCTGTTTGGTCTATGACATTCTGAAGAAAATGATATAGTATTTTGTATCTTTATTTTCATTCAAGGATGAAAATATCAGTTAAATATTTACAAGTGCCACATGTGTTTACAATGTTACAATTTCTGCATATAATTAACACTGATTACCTGTGCCAACTTATGAAACAATTGGTACACTATTACTCATGGTTTTACTACAGTTTATCAAAACTAAGCATAACAGATATCACAAAATTAACAATTCACACTAATTGGTCTCCATTATTCATATCTTTAAACAGATTTGTAATAATTAAAATCAGTTGATATGTTATGCATTTTATAAATCTATTAATGTTTAAGGTGTTAAATGTTGTATTCCTAAAATGACATTTACTATATGTGTGTATGAAGCTAGCTATACCAGCCCATCTAGTGAGTCATTAGTCAATGTCAGACAGACATTACATACAGGCTCTCCATAAGAAGATTCTGGAGAACTGACTTATTTAGACATTATTATTCAGTGTGTTTGTACATGTATTTATTTTTAGGTCTGTTACTCTCCACCATGCACAGTCCACTGTGCATACTCTTTTCATTTAAACGACTTTTCAATAAGCAAAATGCCCAGAGTACTTTTAATGGTCGTGTAGCATACTTGAATTAAGGGTTACCAGGTTTGTTCAAATGAATGACCTTGATCTTCATTCAAGGTTATAGAGATCATATATTCTAAAATATTGTCAATATCTAGGAAACCTAAATGTCTAATATTTGGACCTTTAGGATGCTTGGATGAAGTTTATTTAAATAACCTTGACTGTTTTTCATGACCACAGGAGTCAAATATATCGGAACCTTACCCCTTCTTGCTGAAGAGTTCTTAGTATATAATTTTGTCCCCCAAACAACGTTGGGGGGACATGTTGTTTTTGCTCCGTTTCTTATTATTATTATTATTATCTTTATTCTTATGTCTTCCACTTTCTTCCGCCGGCAGGTTTCCACAGCTTTTCTCAGAAACTACTGGGCTGATTATCACGAAACTTCACATACATACTCATTAGGGTGTGGGATTGTGCATAAAGGTTTTTTTCCCCAATCAGAAGTCCAAGATGGCCGCCAGAGCCCATTTTTCGGTTTTGAGACTTTGGAGTTGGATTTCGATGAAAATTAGTATATATTGGTTATTTGGGACACCGAATAACATGGCAGCATTTTCGAAAAGCTCAGTTGCCATGGTAACGAAATAAAGGCTTCTGATTGGTCAGAAATTTATATATTGTCAGAATAAGCTGAAAATTGGTACACGAGGGTTTTGAGGTATGTTTATCAACGTGGAATCAGTTTTGAAAAGCTGTGCTGTCATGGTTACCTATAATGGAGACATCTGATTGGTTGAAATTTAGATTTTGTTAGATTAAGCTGAACACAATGGTTATGAGGTATGATGATTGCAAGATTGCTGCTTGTCATTTGATGCAAGTTTTCATTGTCATAAAATCTTATTTGTTCATATATCACACAACCTGATCTTTGTGATCATTTCCTACACTGCACAGTTCGTCTGGGGGACATCTGTAATGGTCATCCATTACAATCATTACTTGTTTATTAATTTTTTAGGCCATGAACTTGAAGCCCATTTTGTCCATGATTTTTACCTTTATGGTATAATTTCTACTCTGGTGTATTGTACTAATAGTCAGATGACCATTAAGGTCCAGAAGGCTCTACTTTTAAATACAATATGCTGCACAATTGAAATTACTATTATTTGCTTTCTGTCAAGCTTTTGATTTCTAATTTTGCTTGGTTACAGGTTTTCAGGTCTATATCTATACCATAGGGCTTTGAATTTTAATGAAATATTTATTCTGATGGAAATTACAACTGTGTGTTCTATTTGTTTCAGGTTGGGGCCCTTAATGCATGTTTTATGGCAAAGAGGGGCTTCAAAGTGGACTTATTTGAAAAACGAGATGGTGAGTAATTAAGTAAAGGGAAAGTTTGGTGTTCATATGGCCATAGGTAGATGGGTTTCCTCTGGATACTCTGGTTTTTTCTTCCTTCAAATGTTTAATGATGTTTAATGTAACATAAACACTCTTGACTGTGTTTATCTAGCAAACAGTGAAACAGGAGACATGCAGCTTCCCTAATAGATCAATATTACAGGTGTAATTGTTACGTATAAGTAAGATAACGACTAGTCATGGAGGACTAATACAGTGTTTCCTTAAATGTGTATTAATCTGTAAGCTGTACAGTACACCCAAGACATGTTGGCAGTAGCCAACAAGCTGTGTTATAATTGATGGTTATATGAATATTTCACACCTGGTACAAACATACCTGTAACATAAACTGATTGTATTGTTACTGCACCTGGGCTGAATATCAAAATTGTACATATACAATAGATAGTCCAATTTTCTATTAACATAAGGGGACTGGGTGTGGTGTTGTACTGGGTGTGGTGTTGTACTGGGTGTGGTGTTGTACTGGGTGTGGTGTTGTACTGGGTGTGGTGTTGTACTGGGTGTGGTGTTGTACTGGGTGTGGTGTTGTACTGGGTGTGGTGTTGTACTGGGTGTGGTGTTGTACTGGGTGTGGTGTTGTACTGGGTGTGGTGTTGTACTGGGTGTGTTGTTGTACTGGGTGTGGTGTTGTACTGGGTGTGGTGTTGTACTGGGTGTGGTGTTGTACTGGGTGTGGTGTTGTACTGGGTGTGGTGTTGTACTGGGTGTGGTGTTGTACTGGGTGTGGTGTTGTACTGGGTGTGGTGTGTACTGGGTGTGGTGTTGTACGTGTTGTGGGTGTGTACTGGTGTGGTGTTGTACTGGGTGTGGTGCTGGGTGTGTGGTGTGTGTTGTACTGGGTGTGGTGTTGTACTGGGTGTGGTGTTGTACTGGGTGTGGTGTTGTACTGGGTGTGTTGTTGTACTGGGTGTGGTGTTGTACTGGGTGTGGTGTTGTACTGGGTGTGGTGTTGTACTGGGTGTGGTGTTGTACTGGGTGTGGTGTTGTACTGGGTGTGGTGTTGTACTGGGTGTGGTGTGGTGTTCTGGTGTACTGGTGTGGTGTGTACTGGTGGGGTGTTGTACTGGGTGTGGGTGTTGTACTGGGTGGTGTGTACGGGTGGGGTTGTACTGGGTCTGGGTTGTACTGGGTCGGGTGTTGTACTGGTGGTGTTGTACTGGAGTGGTGTTGTACTGGGAGTGGGGTGTTGTACTGGGTGTGGTGTGGTGTACTGGGTGGGTGTGTTGTACTGGGTGGGGTGTTGTACTGGGTGGGTGTTGTATTGGGTGGGTTGTTGTATTGGGTCGGGTGTTGTATTGGGTCTGGTGTTGTACTGGGTCGGGTGTTGTACTGGGTGGGGTGTTGTATTGGGTGGGTTGTTGTACTGGGTCGGGTGTTGTATTGGGTCGGATGTTGTATTGGGAGGGTTGTTGTACTGGGTCGGGTGTTGTATTGGGTCGGGTGTTGTATTGGGTGGGTTGTTGTACTGGGTCGGGTGTTGTACTGGGTCGGGTGTTGTACTGGGTCGGGTGTTGTACTGGGTCGGGTGTTGTATTGGGTGTGTAGCTGTACTTATATTGCTGTTCTGTAATACAGATATCCGTACAATGGAGGTGGTGCGAGGGAGGAGTATTAATCTGGCACTGTCTGTACGTGGACGTGAGGCCCTGAGGGAGGTCGGACTGGAGGAGATGGTCATCAAGGAAGGTATCAAGATGTACGCCAGAATGATCCACAGTGGTGATGGGGCACTCAGTGAGATCATGTATGGCAGGAAAGATCAGGTAAATTACAGGTAACATAATTACAGATAAAATATAGATATCTCAGTGAGATCATGTATGGCAGGAAAGATCAGGTAAATTACTGTAACATAATTACAGGTAAAATACAGATATCTCAGTGAGATCATGTATGGCAGGAAAGATCAGGCAAAGTACTGTAACATAATTACAGATAAAATACAGATATCTCAGTGAGATCATGTATGGCAGGAAAGATCAGGTAAATTACAGGTAACATAATTACAGATAAAATACAGATATCTCAGTGAGATCATGTATGGCAGGAAAGATCAGGCAAAGTACTGTAACATAATTACAGATAAAATACAGATATCTCAGTGAGATCATGTATGGCAGGAAAGATCAGGTAAATTACAGGTAACATAATTACAGATAAAATACAGATATCTCAGTGAGATCATGTATGGCAGGAAAGATCAGGTAAATTACTGGTAACATAATTACAGATAAAATATAGATATCTCAGTGAGATCATGTATGGCAGGAAAGATCAGGTAAAGTACTGTAACATAATTACAGATAAAATATAGATATCTCAGTGAGATCATGTATGGCAGGAAAGATCAGGTAAATTACAGGTAACATAATTACAGATAAAATACAGATATCTCAGTGAGATCATGTATGGCAGGAAAGATCAGGTAAATTACAGGTAACATTATTACAGATAAAATATAGATATCTCAGTGAGATCATGTATGGCAGGAAAGATCAGGTGAATTACAGGTAACATAATTACAGATAAAATATAGATATCTCAGTGAGATCATGTATGGCAGGAAAGATCAGGTAAATTACAGGTAACATAATTACAGATAAAATACAGATATCTCAGTGAGATCATGTATGGCAGGAAAGATCAGGTAAATTACAGGTAACATCATTACAGATAAAATATAGATATCTCAGTGAGATCATGTATGGCAGGAAAGATCAGGTAAATTACAGGTAACATCATTACAGATAAAATATAGATATCTCAGTGAGATCATGTATGGCAGGAAAGATCAGGTAAATTACAGGTAACATCATTACAGATAAAATATAGATATCTCAGTGAGATCATGTATGGCAGGAAAGATCAGGTAAATTACAGGTAACATTATTACAGATAAAATATAGATATCTCAGTGAGATCATGTATGGCAGGAAAGATCAGGTAAATTACAGGTAACATCATTACAGATAAAATATAGATATCTCAGTGAGATCATGTATGGCAGGAAAGATCAGGTAAATTACAGTAACATAATTACAGATAAAATATAGATATCTCAGTGAGATCATGTATGGCAGGAAAGATCAGGTAAATTACTGGTAACATATTACAGATAAAATATAGATATCTCAGTGAGATCATGTATGGCAGGAAAGATCAGGTAAATTACAGGTAACATTATTACAGATAAAATATAGATATCTCAGTGAGATCATGTATGGCAGGAAAGATCAGGTAAATTACAGGTAACATTATTACAGATAAAATATAGATATCTCAGTGAGATCATGTATGGCAGGAAAGATCAGGTAAATTACAGGTAACATCATTACAGATAAAATATAGATATCTCAGTGAGATCATGTATGGCAGGAAAGATCAGGTAAATTACAGGTAACATTATTACAGATAAAATATAGATATCTCAGTGAGATCATGTATGGCAGGAGAAAGATCAGGTAAATTACAGGTAACATTATTACAGATAAAATATAGATATCTCAGTGAGATCATGTATGGCAGGAAAGATCAGGTAAATTACAGGTAACATTATTACAGATAAAATACAGATATCTCAGTGAGATCATGTATGGCAGGAAAGATCAGGTAAATTACATGTAACATCATTACAGATAAAATATAGATATCTCAGTGAGATCATGTATGGCAGGAAAGATCAGGTAAATTACAGGTAACATCATTACAGATAAAATACAGATATCTCAGTGAGATCATGTATGGCAGGAAAGATCAGGTAAATTACAGGTAAACATTTACAGATAAAATACAGATATCTCAGTGAGATCATGTATGGCAGGAAAGATCAGGTAAATTACAGGTAACATTATTACAGATAAAATATAGATATCTCAGTGAGATCATGTATGGCAGGAAAGATCAGGTAAATTACAGGTAACATTATTACAGATAAAATATAGATATCTCAGTGAGATCATGTATGGCAGGAAAGATCAGGTAAATTACAGGTAATATCATTACAGATAAAATATAGATATCTCAGTGAGATCATGTATGGCAGGAAAGATCAGGTAAATTACAGGTAACATTATTACAGATAAAATATAGATATCTCAGTGAGATCATGTATGGCAGGAAAGATCAGGTAAATTACAGGTAACATTATTACAGATAAAATATAGATATCTCAGTGAGATCATGTATGGCAGGAAAGATCAGGTAAATTACAGGTAACATAATTACAGATAAAATATAGATATCTCAGTGAGATCATGTATGGCAGGAAAGATCAGGTAAATTACAGGTAACATTATTACAGATAAAATATAGATATCTCAGTGAGATCATGTATGGCAGGAAAGATCAGGTAAATTACAGGTAACATAATTACAGATAAAATATAGATATCTCAGTGAGATCATGTATGGCAGGAAAGATCAGGTAAATTACAGGTAACATTATTACAGATAAAATATAGATATCTCAGTGAGATCATGTATGGCAGGAAAGATCAGGTGAATTACAGGTAACATAATTACAGATAAAATATAGATATCTCAGTGAGATCATGTATGGCAGGAAAGATCAGGTAAATTACAGGTAACATATTACAGATAAAATACAGATATCTCAGTGAGATCATGTATGGCAGGAAAGATCAGGTAAATTACAGGTAACATTATTACAGATAAAATATAGATATCTCAGTGAGATCATGTATGGCAGGAAAGATCAGGTAAATTACAGGTAACATTATTACAGATAAAATATAGATATCTCAGTGAGATCATGTATGGCAGGAAAGATCAGGTAAATTACAGGTAACATCATTACAGATAAAATACAGATATCTCAGTGAGATCATGTATGGCAGGAAAGATCAGGTAAATTACAGGTAACATCATTACAGATAAAATACAGATATCTCAGTGAGATCATGTATGGCAGGAAAGATCAGGTAAATTACAGGTAACATAATTACAGATAAAATACAGATATCTCAGTGAGATCATGTATGGCAGGAAAGATCAGGTGAATTACAGGTAACATCATTACAGATAAAATACAGATATCTCAGTGAGATCATGTATGGCAGGAAAGATCAGGTAAATTACTGGTAACATTATTACAGATAAAATATAGATATCTCAGTGAGATCATGTATGGCAGGAAAGATCAGGTAAATTACAGGTAACATCATTACAGATAAAATATAGATATCTCAGTGAGATCATGTATGGCAGGAAAGATCAGGTAAATTACAGGTAACATTATTACAGATAAAATATAGATATCTCAGTGAGATCATGTATGGCAGGAAAGATCAGGTAAATTACAGGTAACATTATTACAGATAAAATACAGATATCTCAGTGAGATCATGTATGGCAGGAAAGATCAGGTAAATTACAGGTAACATTATTACAGATAAAATATAGATATCTCAGTGAGATCATGTATGGCAGGAAAGATCAGGTAAATTACAGGTAACATAATTACAGATAAAATATAGATATCTCAGTGAGATCATGTATGGCAGGAAAGATCAGGTAAATTACAGGTAACATATTACAGATAAAATATAGATATCTCAGTGAGATCATGTATGGCAGGAAAGATCAGGTAAATTACAGGTAACATCATTACAGATAAAATATAGATATCTCAGTGAGATCATGTATGGCAGGAAAGATCAGGTAAATTACAGGTAACATAATTACAGATAAAATATAGATATCTCAGTGAGATCATGTATGGCAGGAAAGATCAGGTGAATTACAGGTAACATAATTACAGATAAAATATAGATATCTCAGTGAGATCATGTATGGCAGGAAAGATCAGGTAAATTACAGGTAACATAATTACAGATAAAATATAGATATCTCAGTGAGATCATGTATGGCAGGAAAGATCAGGTAAATTACATGTAACATAATTACAGATAAAATATAGAAATCTCAGTGAGATCATGTATGGCAGGAAAGATCAGGTAAATTACTGTAACATATTACAGATAAAATATAGATATCTCAGTGAGATCATGTATGGCAGGAAAGATCAGGTAAATTACAGGTAACATAATTACAGATAAAATATAGATATCTCAGTGAGATCATGTATGGCAGGAAAGATCAGGTAAATTACAGGTAACATAATTACAGATAAAATATAGATTATCTCAGTGAGATCATGTATGGCAGGAAAGATCAGGTAAATTACAGGTAACATAATTACAGATAAAATATAGATATCTCAGTGAGATCATGTATGGCAGGAAAGATCAGGTGAATTACAGGTAACATAATTACAGATAAAATATAGATATCTCAGTGAGATCATGTATGGCAGGAAAGATCAGGTAAATTACAGGTAACATAATTACAGATAAAATATAGATATCTCAGTGAGATCATGTATGGCAGGAAAGATCAGGTAAATTACAGGTAACATAATTACAGATAAAATATAGATATCTCAGTGAGATCATGTATGGCAGGAAAGATCAGGTGAATTACAGGTAACATCATTACAGATAAAATATAGATATCTCAGTGAGGTCATGTATGGTAGGAAAGATCAGGTAAATTACAGGTAACATATTACAGATAAAATATAGATATCTCAGTGAGATCATGTATGGCAGGAAAGATCAGGTGAATTACAGGTAACATAATTACAGATAAAATATAGATATCTCAGTGAGATCATGTATGGCAGGAAAGATCAGGTAAATTACTGTAACATAATTACAGATAAAATATAGATATCTCAGTGAGATCATGTATGGCAGGAAAGATCAGGTAAATTACAGGTAACATAATTACAGATAAAATATAGATATCTCAGTGAGATCATGTATGGCAGGAAAGATCAGGTAAATTACAGGTAACATAATTACAGATAAAATATAGATATCTCAGTGAGATCATGTATGGCAGGAAAGATCAGGTAAATTACAGGTAACATAATTACAGATAAAATATAGATATCTCAGTGAGATCATGTATGGCAGGAAAGATCAGGTGAATTACAGGTAACATAATTACAGATAAAATATAGATATCTCAGTGTGATCATGTATATATCTCAGTGAGATCATGTATGGCAGGAAAGATCAGGTGAATTACAGGTAACATTATTACAGATAAAATATAGATATCTCAGTGAGATCATGTATGGCAGGAAAGATCAGGTGAATTACAGGTAACATAATTACAGATAAAATATAGATATCTCAGTGAGATCATGTATGGCAGGAAAGATCAGGTGAATTACAGGTAACATAATTACAGATAAAATATAGATATCTCAGTGAGATCATGTATGGCAGGAAAGATCAGGTAAATTACAGGTAACATAATTACAGATAAAATATAGATATCTCAGTGAGATCATGTATGGCAGGAAAGATCAGGTAAATTACAGTAACATAATTACAGATAAAATATAGATATCTCAGTGAGATCATGTATGGCAGGAAAGATCAGGTAAATTACAGGTAACATAATTACAGATAAAATATAGATATCTCAGTGAGATCATGTATGGCAGGAAAGATCAGGTGAATTACAGGTAACATAATTACAGATAAAATATAGATATCTCAGTGAGATCATGTATGGCAGGAAAGATCAGGTAAATTACTGTAACATAATTACAGATAAAATATAGATATCTCAGTGAGATCATGTATGGCAGGAAAGATCAGGTAAATTACAGGTAACATAATTACAGATAAAATATAGATATCTCAGTGAGATCATGTATGGCAGGAAAGATCAGGTAAATTACAGGTAACATCATTACAGATAAAATATAGATATCTCAGTGAGATCATGTATGGCAGGAAAGATCAGGTAAATTACAGGTAACATTATTACAGATAAAATATAGATATCTCAGTGAGATCATGTATGGCAGGAAAGATCAGGTAAATTACAGGTAACATAATTACAGATAAAATATAGATATCTCAGTGAGATCATGTATGGCAGGAAAGATCAGGTAAATTACAGGTAACATTATTACAGATAAAATATAGATATCTCAGTGAGATCATGTATGGCAGGAAAGATCAGGTAAATTACAGGTAACATAATTACAGATAAAATATAGATATCTCAGTGAGATCATGTATGGCAGGAAAGATCAGGTAAATTACAGGTAACATAATTACAGATAAAATATAGATATCTCAGTGAGATCATGTATGGCAGGAAAGATCAGGTAAATTACGTAACATGCAGGAATCTCAGTGAGATCATGTATGGCAGGAAAGATCAGTAAATTACAGGTAACATAATTACAGATAAAATATAGATATCTCAGTGAGATCATGTATGGCAGGAAAGATCAGGTAAATTACAGGTAACATTATTACAGATAAAATATAGATATCTCAGTGAGATCATGTATGGCAGGAAAGATCAGGTAAATTACAGGTAACATCATTACAGATAAAATATAGATATCTCAGTGAGATCATGTATGGCAGGAAAGATCAGGTAAATTACAGGTAACATATTACAGATAAAATATAGATATCTCAGTGAGATCATGTATGGCAGGAAAGATCAGGTAAATTACAGGTAACATACATTACAGATAAAATATAATATCTCAGTGAGATCATGTATGGCAGGAAAGATCAGGTAAATTACAGGTAACATATTACAGATAAAATATAGATATCTCAGTGAGATCATGTATGGCAGGAAAGATCAGGTAAATTACAGGTAACATAATTACAGATAAAATATAGATATCTCAGTGAGATCATGTATGGCAGGAAAGATCAGGTAAATTACAGGTAACATTATTACAGATAAAATATAGATATCTCAGTGAGATCATGTATGGCAGGAAAGATCAGGTAAATTACAGGTAACATAATTACAGATAAAATATAGATATCTCAGTGAGATCATGTATGGCAGGAAAGATCAGGTAAATTACAGGTAACATAATTACAGATAAAATATAGATATCTCAGTGAGATCATGTATGGCAGGAAAGATCAGGTAAATTACAGGTAACATATTACAGATAAAATATAGATATCTCAGTGAGATCATGTATGGCAGGAAAGATCAGGTAAATTACAGGTAACATAATTACAGATAAAATATAGATATCTCAGTGAGATCATGTATGGCAGGAAAGATCAGGTAAATTACAGGTAACATTATTACAGATAAAATATAGATATCTCAGTGAGATCATGTATGGCAGGAAAGATCAGGTAAATTACAGGTAACATAATTACAGATAAAATATAAGATATCTCAGTGAGATCATGTATGGCAGGAAAGATCAGGTGAATTACAGGTAACATAATTACAGATAAAA
This sequence comes from Argopecten irradians, assembly GCF_041381155.1. Classification (NCBI taxonomy): domain Eukaryota; kingdom Metazoa; phylum Mollusca; class Bivalvia; order Pectinida; family Pectinidae; genus Argopecten; species Argopecten irradians. The sequence continues at coordinate 64,814,368 of NC_091136.1, read as the reverse complement.
TATAGATATCTCAGTGAGATCATGTATGGCAGGAAAGATCAGGTAAATTACAGGTAACATTATTACAGATAAAATATAGATATCTCAGTGAGATCATGTATGGCAGGAAAGATCAGGTGAATTACAGGTAACATAATTACAGATAAAATATAGATATCTCAGTGAGATCATGTATGGCAGGAAAGATCAGGTAAATTACAGGTAACATAATTACAGATAAAATATAGATATCTCAGTGAGATCATGTATGGCAGGAAAGATCAGGTAAATTACAGGTAACATAATTACAGATAAAATATAGATATCTCAGTGAGATCATGTATGGCAGGAAAGATCAGGTAAATTACAGGTAACATTATTACAGATAAAATATAGATATCTCAGTGAGATCATGTATGGCAGGAAAGATCAGGTAAATTACAGGTAACATAATTACAGATAAAATATAGATATCTCAGTGAGATCATGTATGGCAGGAAAGATCAGGTAAATTACAGGTAACATAATTACAGATAAAATATAGATATCTCAGTGAGATCATGTATGGCAGGAAAGATCAGGTGAATTACAGGTAACATCATTACAGATAAAATATAGATATCTCAGTGAGATCATGTATGGCAGGAAAGATCAGGTAAATTACAGGTAACATTATTACAGATAAAATATAGATATCTCAGTGAGATCATGTATGGCAGGAAAGATCAGGTAAATTACAGGTAACATAATTACAGATAAAATATAGATATCTCAGTGAGATCATGTATGGCAGGAAAGATCAGGTAAATTACAGGTAACATCATTACAGATAAAATATAGATATCTCAGTGAGATCATGTATGGCAGGAAAGATCAGGTGAATTACAGGTAACATAATTACAGATAAAATATAGATATCTCAGTGAGATCATGTATGGCAGGAAAGATCAGGTAAATTACAGGTAACATCATTACAGATAAAATATAGATATCTCAGTGAGATCATGTATGGCAGGAAAGATCAGGTAAAGTACTGTAACATAATTACAGATAAAATATAGATATCTCAGTGAGATCATGTATGGCAGGAAAGATCAGGTAAATTACAGGTAACATTATTACAGATAAAATATAGATATCTCAGTGAGATCATGTATGGCAGGAAAGATCAGGTAAATTACAGGTAACATAATTACAGATAAAATATAGATATCTCAGTGAGATCATGTATGGCAGGAAAGATCAGGTAAATTACAGGTAACATCATTACAGATAAAATATAGATATCTCAGTGAGATCATGTATGGCAGGAAAGATCAGGTAAATTACAGGTAACATTAATTACAGATAAAATATAGATATCTCAGTGAGATCATGTATGGCAGGAAAGATCAGGTAAATTACAGGTAACATAATTACAGATAAAATATAGATATCTCAGTGAGATCATGTATGGCAGGAAAGATCAGGTAAATTACAGGTAACATTATTACAGATAAAATATAGATATCTCAGTGAGATCATGTATGGCAGGAAAGATCAGGTAAATTACAGGTAACATAATTACAGATAAAATATAGATATCTCAGTGAGATCATGTATGGCAGGAAAGATCAGGTAAATTACAGGTAACATAATTACAGATAAAAATATAGATATCTCAGTGAGATCATGTATGGCAGGAAAGATCAGGTAAATTACAGGTAACATCATTACAGATAAAATATAGATATCTCAGTGAGATCATGTATGGCAGGAAAGATCAGGTAAATTACAGGTAACATTTACAGATAAAATACAGATATCTCAGTGAGATCATGTATGGCAGGAAAGATCAGGTGAATTACAGGTAACATAATTACAGATAAAATACAGATATCTCAGTGAGATCATGTATGGCAGGAAAGATCAGGTAAATTACAGGTAACATAATTACAGATAAAATATAGATATCTCAGTGAGATCATGTATGGCAGGAAAGATCAGGTAAATTACAGGTAACATAATTACAGATAAAATATAGATATCTCAGTGAGATCATGTATGGCAGGAAAGATCAGGTAAATTACAGGTAACATAATTACAGATAAAATATAGATATCTCAGTGAGATCATGTATGGCAGGAAAGATCAGGTGAATTACAGGTAACATAATTACAGATAAAATATAGATATCTCAGTGAGATCATGTATGGCAGGAAAGATCAGGTGAATTACAGGTAACATAATTACAGATAAAATATAGATATCTCAGTGAGATCATGTATGGCAGGAAAGATCAGGTGAATTACAGGTAACATAATTACAGATAAAATATAGATATCTCAGTGAGATCATGTATGGCAGGAAAGATCAGGTGAATTACAGGTAACATAATTACAGATAAAATATAGATATCTCAGTGAGATCATGTATGGCAGGAAAGATCAGGTGAATTACAGGTAACATATTACAGATAAAATATAGATATCTCAGTGAGATCATGTATGGCAGGAAAGATCAGGTGAATTACAGGTAACATAATTACAGATAAAATATAGATATCTCAGTGAGATCATGTATGGCAGGAAAGATCAGGTGAATTACAGGTAACATAATTACAGATAAAATATAGATATCTCAGTGAGATCATGTATGGCAGGAAAGATCAGGTTAAGAATAATTACAGGTAACATAATTACAGATAAAATATAGATTCAGGTCTCAGTGAGATCATGTATGGCAGGAAAGATCAGGTGAATTACAGGTAACATAATTACAGATAAAATATAGATATCTCAGTGAGATCATGTATGGCAGGAAAGATCAGGTAAATTACAGGTAACATCATTACAGATAAAATATAGATATCTCAGTGAGATCATGTATGGCAGGAAAGATCAGGTGAATTACAGGTAACATAATTACAGATAAAATATAGATATCTCAGTGAGATCATGTATGGCAGGAAAGATCAGGTAAATTACAGGTAACATAATTACAGATAAAATATAGATATCTCAGTGAGATCATGTATGGCAGGAAAGATCAGGTAAATTACAGGTAACATTAATTACAGATAAAATATAGATATCTCAGTGAGATCATGTATGGCAGGAAAGATCAGGTAAATTACAGGTAACATAATTACAGATAAAATATAGATATCTCAGTGAGATCATGTATGGCAGGAAAGATCAGGTGAATTACAGGTAACATTATTACAGATAAAATATAGATATCTCAGTGAGATCATGTATGGCAGGAAAGATCAGGTAAAGTACAGGTAACATAATTACAGATAAAATACAGATATCTCAGTGAGATCATGTATGGCAGGAAAGATCAGGTAAATTACAGGTAACATAATAGGAGGGGCGGGGCCCAATAGGGGAAAATAGAGGTAAATCCTTTAAATTGTACTTACAGGTAACATAGAGTTCTACATGGATTGTAACTGAAATTTGTATGGCAGGGGAAATAGAGGTAAATTACAAACATCCTTGGGGGATAAAAATTTAGAGGGAACATGTATAAAGGCTCTGATCAGGGGGGTAACTTGTATAAATTTTAAATTCTGGACCCCCAGGGAGTTTCAGTTGGATTGTAAATCAAAATTTGGCCACAGGCCCAAGGGGAAATAGAGGTAAATCCTCATGTAGGAATGATCATCGCTACTTAAAATGTCATAGAGTTCTGACATGGATCTGTAACCAAATTTGGCCACAATTTCTGCACATAACCAAATTTTGCCAGAAACATGGGAAGGGGAACAGAACTTGTAAACATGTATTGGCAGGAGGGAATTTTACAAAATTCCTAGGAAACAATGACAGTAAATTTTGGCTTACAAGGTCGTGAAATCTGGTACTAGGTCGTGATCTGTTGTTGGTTGTTTGGAGTTGCTAGGTCATAATCTGTTTGTTGGTTGTTTGAGTTGGCTAGGTTGTAATCTGTTTGTTGGTTGTTTGAGTTGGCTAGGTCGTAATCTGTTTGTTGGTTGTTTGAGTTGGCTAGGTCGTGATCTGTTGGTTGGTTGTTTGAGTTGGCTAGGTCATAATCTGTTTGGTTGGTTGTTTGAGTTGGCTAGGTCATAATCTGTTGGTTGGTTGTTTGAGTTGGCTAGGTCGTAATCTGTTGGTTGGTTGTTTGAGTTGGCTAGGTCGTAATCTGGATTGGTTGGTTGTTTGAGTTGGCTAGGTCGTGATCTGTTGGTTGGTTGTTTTGAGTTGGCTTTACATCCTTTTAACGGCTAAGATCATTTATGGACAGCTTCCCATGTGTGCAATGTGTTTTGTATATGGGAACATCATTTATATGTTTTGGGAGACTATGGTAAACCCTGGTCAACTCAGCATTCCTCTCAGGGGTGAGTGCTCAACTCAGCCTTCTTCCTCTCAGGGGTGAGGGCTCAACTCAGCTTTCGTCACAGGGATTGAGGGCTCAACTCAGCCTTCAAAAAATGGTTGAAGCTCAACTCAACATTCCTCTCAGGGGTGAGTGCTCAACTCAGCCTTCCTCTCAGGGGTGAGGGCTCAACTCAGCCTTCGTCACAACAGGGTGAGGGCTCAACTCAGCCTTCAAAAAATGGGTGAGGGCTCAACTCAGCCTTCCTCTCAGGGTAAGTGCTCAAACTCAGCCTTCCTCTCAGGGGTAAGTGCTCAACTCAGCCTTCGTCACAGGGGTGAGGGCTCAACTCAGCCTTCCTCTCAGGGGTAAGTGCTCAACTCAGCCTTCCTCTCAGGGGTGAGGGCTCAACTCAGCCTTCGTCACAGGGGTGAGGGCTCAACTCAGCCTTCAAAAAATTGGTGAAGGCTCAACTCAGCATTCTTCTCAGGGTTGAGTGTTCAACTCAGCCTTCCTCTCAGGGGTGAGGGCTCAACTCAGCCTTCGTCCTCTCAGGGGTGAGGGCTCAACCTCAGCCTTCATCACAGGGGTGAGGGCTCAACTCAGCCTTCCTCTGAGGGGTGAGGGCTCAACTCAGCCTTCCTCTGAGGGGGTGAGGCTCAACTCAGCCTTCATCACAGGGGTGACAAAAATTACCTACCCCAAAAATAAATGAACGCATGACTTATTAACGCATACAATACATTGTATACAACGCATCATATTGTTACTGAGGCCGCTAACATGATCCAGAGTTTAGTTACGCTTGAATCGGTAACATTCTTGGATGTAGCTTCAACATTGTTAGCTCACCTGGTCCCGAACGTCCGTTGTCTGGCGTCCCGCCTCCGGAGTCCCGGCTGTCCGCGTCTATCAACAATCGACTTCTTTCTCCATAAAACCGCTGGTCATTATTTCAAACAAAAATTGACTGGTATCATCTCTTATGGGCTACTAACTGAAAATAGTACAAATGATGGGGCTGATCCCCCGCGGGCATGAGGGGCGGGGCCAAAAAGGGGTCAATCTTGGCTATCTCCATATAAACGACTTCTTCTCTGAAACCAAGCATGTGATAGCACCCATAATGCTATGGTAACCATCCTTATAGGGTGGGGATTCAAAATTGTACAAATGATGGGGCTGACCCCCCCGGGGGCCTGAGGGGCGGGGGTCAAATGGGGTCAATTTGGCTATTTCCATAAAAAACGACTTCTTCTCTGAAACCTAGCAACGGTAAGTATCGTTTATAGGGTGGGGGATTCAAAATTGTACAAATGATAGGGCTGACACCCCCCAAACCCCCCCCCCCCCCCCCCCGGGGCTTGAGGGCGGGGTCAAATAGGGGTCAATTTTGGCTTTTTCCATATAAATGACATCTTCTCTGCAACTAAGCGTGGTATAGCACCCATATGCAATGGTAGCATCCTTATAGTGTGGGGATTCAAAATTGTGCAAATGATAGGGCTGACCCCCCGGGGGCCTGCAGGGGCGGGGTCAAAAGGGGTCAATTTGGCTATTTCCACATAAATGACTTTCTTCTCTGCAACTAAGCATGGTATAGCACCCATAATGCAATGGTATCATCCTTATAGGGTGGGGATTCCAAATTGTGCAAATGAATAGGGCTGACCCCCGGGGGCCTGAGGGGCGGGGTCAAAAGTGGTCAAATTTCCATATAAATGACTTTTTCTCTGCAACTTAACATGGGATTACGCTCATAATGCAATGGTTACATCCTTATAGGGTTTGGATTCAAAATTTTGCAAATGATGGGGCTGACCCCCGGGGGCCTGAAGGGTGGGGTCAAAAGGGGTTAATTTAGCTATTTCCATATAAATGACTTCTTCTCTGCAACTAAGAATGGAAGAGCACTTATAATGCATTGGTAGCATCCTTATAGGGATGGGATTTGAAATTGTACAAATGATAGGGCTGACCCCCGTGGCCTTAGACGGCAATAGATGCGAGGTCAAAGAGGTTAATTAGGCTACTACTTTCATATAATTTACTTTGTCTCTGAACCTATGTATTGGATAGCATATTTGTATGGTATCAATAGCATCATTGTATGGTTGTGATTCAAAATTAAACTTTGGGAGTCAATTTTGCTTATTTTTAGCACGTAGCTCCATCGTAGCTTATAGCATACCCCCTAGTTTTGAAAATCACCTTGTGAACAGGATATCTCAAGTTATACACCATTAACAGCAATGAAATTTGGCACAGACATGTAGTTATAGATAAGGACGGAACTGATAAAACTTGGCGACAAACAGACATAAACTGTATTTTTGAGGAATTAAAATATATTTCATTCCTTTTTGTCTATAGTAATATTTAAATGGGAAATTATATGGCCGACGGCATCACTTCATACAAACGAAATATAGTTTTAGAAAAGATTAAGGCAATTAAGAAATATTCATTATTTTTCTACTCTTAAATATGTTACTCAAAGTGTCATGACATCATAATTACCGGGTTTTGGGATAATCTATATTCCCTGGACAGTGTCACAAGTCAGGTGCCCTAGTTTCATCTAGATGCCTGTTTATAGGCCTAAATGTGTGTGTAAATGTGTTTACATATCGTTCATTCTCCATTAAATGTACAAATTTTCCAATTATTAAGTGTCCTCTATCAATATCAGGTCTTAAAAAAACCATGTTTGTATATCATGTTTTGTTTCACACGTAAAATATATTGATTGATCTTCGAAAAATAATCCAAGTGTTGTTCCTCTGACCGAATTAAGATTTTTCTCATCATCACATTAAATAAGGCTCTCGTGACGAATTTCGACTGTCCTCTTAAGCTATAATGTATTTCGTAAATCAACTGTGACTAAGGAAATGGGTAAATGTTACATTTTTTTTCTATCATATCATAGATATTGGCATACGCAATGAGAATAGACAAGTATTGGCACACAAAAATGCTTAGATATTTTTTATATAACTCATTTTAAAATCATTGTCACAAACTATGCTGGCAGATACGTTACAAACAAATAAAATCATGTACACAATTAATGTATTATTAAATGTCCACGTTTTTTTCATGATAATGTACTTTAATATGTATACTAACTTTTACCTTAATGACAAGGACACACCATTAACAATTAAATGAACAGGTGCGATCTAATCTTGAAAATATAACATGTTACGCAACGACATCAACAGATACGTTACTACTATGTAACTTGATTACCTAATATGCCACTTTCCCACAGAGATAAATTCACATCACAGTTTTGAAAAGTATATAATGACTAAGTGTTACCAATGTTTTGTGGTTTGGTCGACAAGTCACACGGTGTCATTTAAATTGATGAGAGGGGTTAGTGTCGGTCAGTACGTTACCAGACAGATACGTTATGGAAAAAAATACCCATATCGACAGAAATTCTCACGCTTGTCCATAAAACATTTGAAAATTTAGCTTAAACCACGTGGCAAGTGTCGGCGAGAGTTTGTCAATAGTTATACAAGCGGGAAGATTCGTTGTGTTGCCGCAGTGTTGGGGAAACTCGAAAATAAGAAAAACCCTTTACTATCCTTTAGTATATACCCGTACAAAGTAACATATATATTACATTTCTGATAATAATCACGTGATTCCTAACACTAGGTAGCTGTATTGATTAAGCTATTAGGTATATAATTAATTGTTAAATGTATAAATCACATATCAAAATAGTAACGTATCTGGTATAAAAGATCACGTATCTGTTTTGATGAAAGATGTACCGTTACCTCTAATATTTAGTGTAAAACCAATAAAAATACTGGTTACATCGACTAACTTCAAATACATTTTATAGCCAGATATTGTTGGAATGTTTTGTTATACTAATGATACAGTAATTGATATATAAACATGAAATAACGTATCTGTTTATTTGGTAATGTACCTGTCATATTTGGTAACCGGATCTGTACTTTTGTACGTAAACCTTAATTTGAGTGAACTTGGTTTCATTTGTAGTGCAATTTGTTTCAGACCTAGATATGGTCAGAAAGTGTAAGTTTAGGGTTGTTTGTGGCAATCAAGTATGACGGAGACTGATACGTTTCTTAGGTGAAGGAAGGCGAGGACAATGACAATGAATTATTCCTTTTCCTCATGTCACAAAACATCAACAAAGGACAAGTGAGGTTTCGTTGGCCAATGGTATAAGACGAACTGTTTAATCCTGAGTTATCACATCTACCTGTCGTTTTTTCCCCAATTAAATGACAAGAACGCCGAAACCATTCGCAGTCAATGGGAATCGGTGTAGACAGATACGTTAACAATATGGTAACAAACATAATCATCCCTTCATCGACGCCACTTTCAATAGTTTTGATCTATCGTTTGATAATTTCGATGTTGTAGTTTTGACTACAAGTTTTGAAGCAGATTCCTGTTATTGAATTCGTTTATTTTCTAATACTTCATAAAGACCTATACCAAGAGAACAGATACGTTATCGCTGCTAATTTAGGCAAAAATCATCTAAAGTATTGCAGAGAAGTGAAACTGCTGATAAGTACGTTTTCTTTGATGCATTTTGACGAATTTATGAAATAGAAAAACATAATAATCCTGTCAGATTTCTACAGTTATATATTAAGTATGTTGTAACATATACGTTACTGTTTAAAGCAGGATTTTAATGTCCTATAGAGTAAATTGTGATTTATACAAATACAAAAATTACTGACATGTACTGATGCAGATAAAGGTACAGTTTGATAATAAGGAAAAATATAAAAACAAAATACCTTGGTACTATTTTTTTATGAAACTATTCGAACACACTTATGAATCATACAATCCAATATCCAACTTAAATGAAACTTTCCATAACTGCAATTGAATAAAGGACTAAGTTGCTTTTAGAGGACGGGACAAATTGTTTTTGAATGGAAAGAAATGTCCAAGAACCAACAGCAACAAATTCAGTTAAAATTGTTATATTTTTGTGGCATTTCTAATGAACAAAACCTCAATTTAGTTCATTTAAACAAAGTCACGTATCTGATTCTGTGTACCAAAAATATGATGGTTGTGAGTGAAGTTGTCTGTAACAATTATAAATCTATTATCATTTGAGTAAAGATAGGAGCCAGCCCTTTTGGATTTAAAAAGTAGAAGATAATTTGCCAAACAAATGACAATAAAGAAGAACTTTGTTTTTCATATTTTCATATTTTATGTTTTTCATTTCTGAAAACATGCAAATTGAGTGGAGAATGTGAACGATATACCCTTTACTGTTAAAGGGAAAAACAATGGTTGAGAGTTGATTAATGTATTTTGTTAGCAAGGTCCTGAGAAAGGCTCGACTGTAGCTGCCAATGTCAATTTGTTGACCCGTAGTACACATTCCGTAGTACACATTCCCTTGTGGCGAGACCCAGCCAATACAACTTGTGCATTGTTATCTTAATTGTCAAATTTATATTGTGTTGAAGAAAATGAGATAAAAGATAAGTAATTAATTTCAACGTATTGAAGCGAATTCAGTTTACCTCTTATAACCAGGACAGCCAAACATCTTTGATTTTTTTTGTCACATATAATGAATTAAGCCCTCCTCCAGCAGGTATCTTTTAAAAGTCTAGTCAACTTAACACTTTGATTATACATAGTTATACATGTGTGATACCGATAAGCAATCATATAGGAAAAAGTTTCCCCAATTATTTTTTATCATATTACAATATTCTGATAAATTTGAATAAACAGCATTGTTAAATTTTGAATTTTATTAAATTTTCTAATATTAAAGTTAAGTTGATGCTTTTGAATTGGTCCCAACAATATTCTTACTAAGAAGATGCTGCTTCTGCATACGCTCACACTAAAATCCTGCTCAGAAAAAAAAAACTTTTCTGCACAAATCAATTTTTTTTATAAAACTGTTGATCTATATATAACTTAACATTTGATTAATGACATCTGTCTTGAAAGAATTTTATAATTGTTTTAATACCAACATTGATAACAATTAAATACCAGTGGTCATTTGAATTGTCCTAATTAATTATTAGTTTAAACAGTGCATATGAATGATAATCAAGAATATTAGTCAAAACCAATTATTGAACATTAATTAACTGGACCATCGTGCTACGAGGCCATTGGCCTCTTGTTCTAATTGTCAGAGTCTTGTGATAATTACTAACAAAAAACCAGGTGAGCGATACAGGCCCTCTGGGCCTCTTGTAATGTTTTACATCCGAGAAGTTCCGAATTAATTAGTTTGCGTCAATCGCGCGTTTGTTTCACATAGAGTCTATTCATACAAGTGTCTTGTACACAGAGCATATGCATCAAACGGCAAAAAATTCAACATGTCTCTGTTATCTTTCGGTTTTGTCAAAAAATCAAAATCATTGGCTTTTGAAATAGCCGAGGCAACAAACGGAGAGATTTTAGATGAAGTGACAAAGCAAACGCGGAAACATCTTAATGTCAAAGATGATAAAATTGAGGAATGGCAAAGACTACACCCATGGTTACGTGTTAAAGAAAGTGACCATACTTCAAAGGTATTGAAATCTAACACTCGATCTCTTATGTGTATTGTGAGTGGTGTATTGACAGGAAATTCAAAAACTTGTTCACCACAGGTTGTCAAAATGTTCAGAAAAGTTCAATCACAAGACATGAAACGAGTTCAGACCACATATATTTTTTCTGTGGTCGATATAACCATGTATTGACCGAAATCAAAATGCTATAATTGTTTTACTATTTTTCTGGATTTTTACATGTTGAAATGAGTATGCATTACTAAGACTTTAGTATTTGTTTTTATGTCTCCTTATTAATGTTAATAAATGGAGATATAGAAAAAAAGACTTAAAAGCTTGTTGTTATACTTTATTTTGATATTTAAAAACAAATGCCCGTCTGGTGTTTTTGAAAATAGACTTTTACCCATCCTTTCCAAATGAGCGAGTACAATTACCCACTGTCCAAAAAATTAACTGGAGCACTGTCAGCCTACATCACAGGGATGAGGACTCAACTCAGCCTTCATCACAATGGTGAGGGCTCAACTCAGCCTTCACCACATGGGTGAGGGCTCAACTCAGCCTTCCTCTCAGGGGTGAGGGCTCAACTCAGCCTTCACCACAGGGGTAAGGGCTCAACTCAGTCTTCATCACAATGTTTAGGGCTCAACTCAGCATTCCTCACATGGGCTATGACTTAACTCAGCCTTCCTCGCAGGGTTAAAACTCAACTCAGCCTTCCTCTCAGGAGTGAAGGCTCAACTCAGCCTTCATCACATGGGTGAGGGCTCAGCTCAGCCTTCCTAACAGAGATGAGGACTCAACTCAGCCTTCATCACAGGGGTGAGAGCTCAACTCAGCCTTCTTCTCAGGGGTGAGAGCTCAACTCAGCCTTCCTCTCAGGGATGAGGGCTCAACTCAGCCTTCGTCACAATGGTGAGGGCGCAACTCAGCCTTCACCACATGGGTGAGGGCTCAACTCAGCCTTCACCACATGGATGAGAGCTCAACTCAGCCTTCCTCTCAGGGGTGAGGGCTCAACTCAGCCTTCACCACAGGGATAAGGGCTCAACTCAGCCTTCATCACAATGTTTAGGGCTCAACTCAGCATTCCTCACATGGGCTATGGCTTAACTCAGCCTTCCTTGCAGGTTTAAAACTCAACTCAGCCTTCCTCTCAGGGGTGAAGGCTCAACTCAGCCTTCATTACATGGGTGAGGGCTCAACTCAGCCTTCCTCACAGAGGTGAGGACTCAACTCAGCCTTCATCACAGGGGTGAGAGCTCAACTCAGCCTTCTTCTCAGGGGTGAGAGCTCAACTCAGCCTTCCTCTCAGGGGTGAGGGCTCAACTCAGCCTTCGTCACAGGGGTGAGGGCTCAACTCAGCCTTCGTCACAGGGGTGAGGGCTCAACTCAGCCTTCCTCTCAGGGTTGAGGGCTCAACTCAGCCTTCATTACAGGGGTGAGGGCCCAACTCAGCCTTCCTCACAGGGGTGAGGGCTCATCTCAGCCTTCTTCCTTTCAGGGGTGAAGGCTCAACTCAGCCTTCTTCCTCTCAGGGGTGAGGGCTCAACTCAGCCTTCATTACAGGGGTGAGGGCCCAACTCAGCCTTCAACATAGGGGTGAGGGCTCATCTCAGCCTTCCTCTCAGAGATGAGGGCTCAACTCAGCCTTCGTCACAGGGGTTAGGGCTCAACTCAGCCTTCGTCACAGGGGTGAGGGCTCAACTCAGCCTTCAACATAGGGGTAAGGGCTCAACTCAGCCTTCCTCTCAGGGATGAGGGCTCAACTCAGCCTTCGTCACAGGGGTTAGGGCTCAACTCAGCCTTCCTCACAGGGGTGAGGTCTCAACTCGGCGTTCGTCACAGGGATGAGGACTCAACTCAGCCTTCCTCACAGGGGTGAGGGCTCAACTCAGCCTTCCTCACAGGTGTGAGGACTCATCTCAAGGCCAAAAGTGAGACATTTTCAAGGAAGATGCTAGGAAGAAAAAAATTAGAAAGAAGAGATAAATAATATCCCGAATATTGTCACCTTTCACAATTAAGCAATGGGGACAACAGGTACAATCCTAACTTCCTATTTGCTGGGTAATTATTATTTAACTTTAAGGAATAAAAACTTGAGCTAGTTCATGTCCCATAAAGCTTTAGGGATATAGAACTCAAAAGGCAATTAAGATTAAGAGAAAGGTTGAATGATGATGTTTTTTTGTTTAGACAAAGAATACAAGAGGTGATTTTTTATGATTTTGTCTGTGAGACATTTCAGGACATATATACAATGAGATGTGGAGTGATGTATTCTTCATTACACATACATGTAATACTGAAATGTAATTATTCTGTTTGTAGTAAAACTGGAGAAACTACAAAAATGTGTGTTGACCTAATCATCGGGAATGATGGAGCGTTCTCATCTGTCCGACAACAGATGATGAAGGACACTTTACTGAACTACGAGCAGACGTACATTCCACATGGGTACATGGAGTTATATATCCCTCCAAATTCCTCAGGACAGGTATGTACCTGCAATTAAATCTATGCCATTAATTGTGTCATGATGGCTGACATGTTGACAATTTGAATTTTGAAATTTTCTTCTGAATTTATAAAAGTGCTGTTTTCCAAAAGATGGCAATAATACCTTTAGAAATGTGGATAATACTTCTGAGAGCTATTTTGATTAGTAAATATTTTGTTGTAAACCTTTGCAGTTTAATATGGACGTGAATTATCTGCACATCTGGCCCAGAAATGAGTTTATGATGATCGCACTACCAAACCAGGACAAGAGCTTTACCGCCACACTCTTCATGCCTTTTGACATCTTTAATGGGATCAGCACTGGAGAGGAGGCCATGGTTTTCTTTCGGGAAAAGTTTCAAGACTCGATTCCTTTAATTGGAGAGTAGGTGCCCAGAGTTTAACAATTTTATGGCTTCAATCCACATATACAAACATTGTTTCCTTAAAACCAGTTAAATAGATTTTTAATTTGGATGCAGAAATATATATTTTCCTTTACAGCCTTGCTACCCCAACTGAGAACGTCACGTTTATGTAAACCCCTACCGCACTTCCGCTGACTTGTATCGGTGTATTGAATGAGTGTACTGTAGCCGTGTTATTTATAGACTCGAGTACTGTCGCCAAATCCACAGGTAAATTGGTACTGGATGCTACGCTCTGGCCCTACTCATCCAGCTAAACGAAAATGAATGGCTAGTTAGCTTATCTGATCTATATATCACCAACAATGCGTCTGTATCAACTTAAAACAAAACAAATATTCTTCAAATTGCATCAACATTCACTTGACTAGTATTTCTTTATTTTAGATATTTTAACAAATTTTCCTATTTCTAGTAAAAATGCATATGAAACTCCTTATAGATTTAGCGATGCTCATTACGTTGGGAACCGCCATACCATGTCCCGGCTGCAGAGCCGTGTGCAAAAAGTTATAACACACGTGGGATTTATAATAAGTGGTTTGTAATATTATTACAGCAAAACTGACAAGCTACAAGGTTAGTGGCATTTTAACCCTACTGTTATACATGTATATAATTAGCCATCAGCTTGGATCTGGTGCCGTACAGGTAGTGAGTTTACTCACAATATGATTATTGCAAGCCAACGTATCAGCTATCCGATTGGTCTTTAAAGTTTGTTGATTATCTCAAACACACTTACAACTTATTGTGGCAATTTTAAGTAACTAGATTATAATATTTTCAAATAGTTCTGATATCTTTTCATGTGTAGTATCTCCAGACATTGACATGTGTACGGAGTACGGCGGACTTCCAATGTTTTTGACATTTTGTGCAAGATATATGTCACTGTTTCAGAAGCGGTGGCCAATAAAAGAAAACAAACACAGTGCAATTATATTATCTTATTTCTTCTAAATACAACACTAGTTGTCAAGCATTTATTGTGAATGTTTTGCAATGAAATAACCACCTTTACAACATTGAATTTCTGGTTCCCTGGACATCATTTTCCTCAAAATTTTTGAATGCATAAAATATACCGATAGTAGATTTTTTTTTCAGAATTTGCAGCAAAAAGAAAAAACACATGTGCAAAGTACACTGGTGTGTAAGTGCCACAATTTTTTTACGGTATTTGTAACAATAACAATTGTGTTTGGTACAGCTAATGTAGCCAGAGCGCCTGCGATTTATCTGTGGATTGCAACAGTACTCGAGTCTATAAATAACTAGCTACACTCATTCTATACATCGATACAAGTCATACACGCGTCGTTCTCAGTTGGGGAAGCACGGCTGTAAATGTTTTAGGTGATACCCCCTGCAATTGCTATTCTCCAGTCATGGTTTCCAAGGAAGTAGGAGACATTTTCAATGAGACTTGGATACAAGTCAAGAATCCATGGGTAAGGACTAATTGGTGTCTATGACATCAATATAAAAAAGATAGTGTCAATCTACTTATTTAGGGGTCGGCAAGTATATTGGAACCCAAGCAGAAAGAGAACTAAAATGTCTTCTACTTCCTTGGATCTCACAGTATGAAATATTAACTAAGAGTTTTAAGTGATTCTTAATCAAAATCAGATGCTTCAATACTATTTGTTTATTTGACGAATTACACCATTAATGCTTTGGGTTTGTTTTTTTGGAAGGGGGGGGATCTGTATAGATTTGGAGAGAGGATTGCTGAGTTTATAGATACCTGTTTAATTAATACCTTGACATTATTTGATTTTAGAGAAGCAATCAAGGAGACATTCAGAAAAAATAAGGCCTTGCCCATGGTCTCTATCAAAGTAAGTTTTAACCACACAGAGTGAAATCTTTATTATGATATATACTTGGATATTAATTCTTAAAACCTATTTTATTTTGGATTACTAATTAATTTGTAGATTAAATCTGTAGTTATGTATACTATAAATTCATGGGATGTGACAGGTGTTTCCTGTGTACAGCTGTATATGTTAATTTCTAACTCAGAAGAGGTAACTTAATGCTAGTAAAATCCTCATTGGAGGCTACAACTCGTCTTTTATTCTAAAGTATTGTTACAGATATTTACATGTATCTATTGTGTAAATAACTGTCCAGGTATGATATAATATATATGTACATGTATCTATTGTGTAAATAACTGTCCAGGTAGATGTATGATATAATATATATGTACATGTATCTATTGTGTAAATAACTGTCCAGGTAGATGTATGATATAATATATATGTACATGTATCTATTGTGTAAATAACTGTCCAGGTAGATGTATGATATAATATATATGTACATGTATCTATTGTGTAAATAACTGTCCAGGTAGATGTATGATATAATATATATGTACATGTATCTATTGTGTAAATAACTGTCCAGGTAGATGTATGATATAATATATATGTACATGTATCTATTGTGTAAATAACTGTCCAGGTAGATGTATAATATAATATATATGTACATGTATCTATTGTGTAAATAACTGTCCAGGTAGATGTATGATATAATATATATGTACATGTATCTATTGTGTAAATAACTGTCCAGGTAGATGTATGATATAATATATATGTACATGTATCTATTGTGTAAATAACTGTCCAGGTAGATGTATGATATAATATATATGTACATGTATCTATTGTGTAAATAACTGTCCAGGTAGATGTATGATATAATAATATAATATATATTTACATGTATCTATTGTGTAAATAACTGTCCAGGTAGATGTATGATATAATATATATGTACATGTATCTATTGTGTAAATAACTGTCCAGGTAGATGTATGATATAATAATATAATATATATTTACATGTATCTATTGTGTAAATAACTGTCCAGGTAGATGTATGATATAATATATATGTACATGTATCTATTGTGTAAATAACTGTCCAGGTAGATGTATGATATAATAATATAATATATATTTACATGTATCTATTGTGTAAATAACTGTCCAGGTAGATGTATGATATAATATATATATATGTACATGTATCTATTGTGTAAATAACTGTCCAGGTAGATGTATGATATAATATATATGTACATGTATCTATTGTGTAAATAACTGTCCAGGTAGATGTATGATATAATATATATGTACATGTATCTATTGTGTAAATAACTGTCCAGGTAGATGTATGATATAATATATATGTACATGTATCTATTGTGTAAATAACTGTCCAGGTAGATGTATGATATAATAATATAATATATATTTACATGTATCTATTGTGTAAATAACTGTCCAGGTAGATGTATGATATAATATATATGTACATGTATCTATTGTGTAAATAACTGTCCAGGTAGATGTATGATATAATAATATAATATATATAATGTATATATGTGTAAATACTGTCCATAGATGTGTAAATAAATATATGTCATGTATTATGTGTATAATAACTGTCCAGGTAGATGTATGATATATATATATGTACATGTATCTATTGTGTAAATAACTGTCCAGGTAGATGTATGATATAATAATATAATATATATGTACATGTATCTATTGTGTAAATAACTGTCCAGGTAGATGTATGATATAATAATATATATTATTACATGTATCTATTGTGTAAATAACTGTCCAGGTAGATGTATGATATAATATATATATGTACATGTATCTATTGTGTAAATAACTGTCCAGGTAGATGTATGATATAATAATATAATATATATACATGTATCTATTGTGTAAATAACTGTCCAGGTAGATGTATGATATATATATATATGTACATGTATCTATTGTGTAAATAACTGTCCAGGTAGATGTATGATATAATAATATAATATATATGTACATGTATCTATTGTGTAAATAACTGTCCAGGTAGATGTATGATATATATATATATATGTACATGTATCTATTGTGTAAATAACTGTCCAGGTAGATGTATGATAATAATATATATGTACATGTATCTATTGTGTAAATAACTGTCCAGGTAGATGTATGATATAATATATATATGTACATGTATCTATTGTGTAAATAACTGTCCAGGTAGATGTATGATATAATATATATGTACATGTATCTATTGTGTAAATAACTGTCCAGGTAGATGTATGATATAATATATATGTACATGTATCTATTGTGTAAATAACTGTCCAGGTAGATGTATGATATATAATATATATATGTACATGTATCTATTGTGTAAATAACTGTCCAGGTAGATGTATGAATAATATAATATATATGTACATGTATCTATTGTGTAAATAACTGTCCAGGTAGATGTATGATATAATATATATATATGTACATGTATCTATTGTGTAAATAACTGTCCAGGTAGATGTATGATATAATAATATAATATATATGTACATGTATCTATTGTGTAAATAACTGTCCAGGTAGATGTATGATATAATATATATGTACATGTATCTATTGTGTAAATAACTGTCCAGGTAGATGTATGATATAATAATATAATATATATTACATGTATCTATTGTGTAAATAACTGTCCAGGTAGATGTATGATATATAATATAATATATATATGTACATGTATCTATTGTGTAAATAACTGTCCAGGTAGATGTATGATATAATAATATAATATATATATACATGTATCTATTGTGTAAATAACTGTCCAGGTAGATGTATGATATAATAATATAATATATATGTACATGTATCTATTGTGTAAATAACTGTCCAGGTAGATGTATGATATAATAATATAATATATATGTACATGTATCTATTGTGTAAATAACTGTCCAGGTAGATGTATGATATAATAATATATATATATGTACATGTATCTATTGTGTAAATAACTGTCCAGGTAGATGTATGATATAATAATATATATATACATGTATCTATTGTGTAAATAACTGTCCAGGTAGATGTATGATATAATAATGTGTATCTATTGTGTAAATAACTGTCCAGGTAGATGTATGATATAATAATATAATATATATGTACATGTATCTATTGTGTAAATAACTGTCCAGGTAGATGTATGATAATAATAATATATATATATATACATGTATCTATTGTGTAAATAACTGTCCAGGTAGATGTATGATATAATAATATAATATATATGTACATGTATCTATTGTGTAAATAACTGTCCAGGTAGATGTATGATATAATAATATAATATATATGTACATGTATCTATTGTGTAAATAACTGTCCAGGTAGATGTATGATATAATAATATAATATATATGTACATGTATCTATTGTGTAAATAACTGTCCAGGTAGATGTATGATATAATAATATAATATATATGTACATGTATCTATTGTGTAAATAACTGTCCAGGTAGATGTATGATATAATATATATGTACATGTATCTATTGTGTAAATAACTGTCCAGGTAGATGTATGATATAATAATATAATATATATATACATGTAACTATTGTGTAAATAACTGTCCAGGTAGATGTATGATATAATAATATAATATATATGTACATGTATCTATTGTGTAAATAACTGTCCAGGTAGATGTATGATATAATATATATGTACATGTATCTATTGTGTAAATAACTGTCCAGGTAGATGTATGATATAATATATATGTACATGTATCTATTGTGTAAATAACTGTCCAGGTAGATGTATGATATAATGATATAATATATATGTACATGTATCTATTGTGTAAATAACTGTCCAGGTAGATGTATGATATAATAATATAATATATATATACATGTATCTATTGTGTAAATAACTGTCCAGGTAGATGTATGATATAATAATATAATATATATGTACATGTATCTATTATGTAAATAGCTGTATACCTGCTGACAGAATGTTACTTGTCCAGGTAGATGTATGATATAATGTTATGATATATATGTACATATATCTATTGTGTAAATAGTTGTACACCTGCTGACAGAATGTTACTTGTCCAGGTAGATGTATGATATAATGTTATGATATATACATATATATATATTATATGTACATGTATCTAATGTGTAAATAGTTGTACACCTGCTGACAGAATGTTACTTGTCCAGGTAGATGTATGACATAATGTTATGATATATATATATATATGTGTACATGTATCTATTGTGTAAATAGTTGTACACCTGCTGACAGAATGTTACTTGTCCAGGTAGATATATGATATAATGTAATGAGATATATATATATATTATGTTGAGGTTGAAAATCCTACGGATTTGAAATTTAGACCCATAGTTGGTGGACCAAACAGTGCGACTCAACGTTTAAGTCATTTTCTAGATCCTATTTTAAAACCTTTATGCAAAAGTGTGAATAGTTATATCAAAGACGATTTTGACTTTCTATCTCGTTTACCTCGGCAGACTCAACACAATTGTAAACTTGTTTCTTTCGACGTAGTGAGTCTTTACACTAATATTCCTCATGACCTAGGTATTGAGGCGGTTAAATATTGGTTGAACAAAAAACGAGGAAGCATCGATTCTCGCTTTAGTAATGAATTCATACTTAAAGCTTTGGAAATTGTTTTGAAACGTAATGCTTTTTCTTTTGATGAAAGCTTTTTCCAACAGATTAAAGGCACTGCAATGGGTACTAAAGTAGCACCCACGTATGCAACTTTGGTTTTGGGATACTTAGAGGAAACTCTTTATTCTAAAATTGAAGTTAAGTTCGGAAATACTTTTAGTGAATTTGTTAAACATAATTTTTTAAGGTTCCTTGATGATTGTTTTATCATATGGCCACCAGACAAGGATATAGATATTTTATTTCATATGTTGAATGATCTCCATCCATCAATTTGTTATACAATGGAGTGTAGCGAAATTTCTATGCCATTTTTAGATGTTTTAGTTCAAACAAATGAAGCTGGTATAATTACTACGGACTTATATTGTAAAGCAACAGATGCACACAATTACCTGAATTTTTATTCTAATCACAGTAAACATACTAAAGTGAATATTCCCTTTAATCTCGCCTCAAGGATTATTACAATTGTTAGTGAGAAGAAAATACAAGATATTAGACTTGGTCAGTTACAACAATATCTTAAGGCTCAATGTTATCCTGTTGAGGTAATAGAGCATGGTATTAGAAAGGCAATTGAAAAGGGACCTTTTACATCCCGCATACACGAACATAAAGTTAATACGGCTTTGATTCCTTTTGTTTCTACTTTCAATCCAAGAAATTTCAATATTTTTCCTGTGATTAAAAATAAATGTAATGAGTTAATGCAAAGTAGTGATCGTATGAGAAAGATTTTTGAAAACCATACAATTTTGCAAAGTAGAAGACAACCTAAAAATTTAAAACAAATGTTGACAAGTTCCAGGTTCAATAAATCTATTGCTGACCCCGTGGTGTCAAAATGTAAGATACCTAGATGCGGTACATGTCCAATTATTATTGAATGTAGTACATATGTTTTTAAAAATGGCTTGCATTTTACTGTAAAAGCAAACATGAACTGCAAATCGAAGTGTGTGATATATGCTATAATTTGTTCTCGTTGTGGTGATTTTTACATCGGCCAAACTAGTAATGAACTTAGAACACGTATGACTGTTCATAGGCAACAAACAAGAACGGATTCTCTACGTAATTTGAATGTCAATAAGCATGTTCATGATTGTGCAGGTGATCAATTCAATGTTATACCTTTATATCAATTGCATTCTTCAGACTCTGTTTTGTTGGAAAACAAAGAAAATCAATTTATAAAAATATTAAAACCAACTCTCAATAGGCCATAATAGAAAATGGCGCAACTTCATATTATTGTTATGTAAACGTGTGTACCTTGTGACGTCACGCTATTTGTGACGTCATTAATTTGTTCTTTGAAAAATAAACATTTCTACTCCTGAAGAGCCATCATGAAATGGTGAATGTACAAGAGGAAAGTCGTTGACTTTTATTTTTTATATATATATATATATATATATATATATATATGTACATGTATCTATTGTGTAAATAGTTGTACACCTGCTGACAGAATGTTACTTGTCCAGGTAGATGTATGATATAATGTTATAATATATATATATATATATATATGATTACATGTATCTATTGTGTAAATAGTTGTACACCTGCTGACAGAATGTTACTTGTCTAGGTAGATGTATGACATAATGTTATGATATATATATATACACATATATATGTACATTATCTATTGTGTAAATAGTTGTACACCTGCTGACAGAATGTTACTTGTCCAGGTAGATGTATGATATAATGTTATGATATATATATATATATGTACATGTATCTATTGTGTAAATAGTTGTACACCTGCTGACAGAATGTTACTTGTCCAGGTAGATGTATGATATAATGTTATGATATATATATATATATATATATATGTACATGTATCTATTGTGTAAATAGTTGTACACCTGCTGACAGAATGTTACTTGTCCAGGTAGATGTATGATATAATGTTATGATATATATATATATATATATATATGTACATGTATCTATTGTGTAAATAGTTGTACACCTGCTGACAGAATGTTACTTGTCCAGGTAGATGTATGATATAATGTTATGATATATATATATATATGTACATGTATCTATTGTGTAAATAGTTGTACACCTGCTGACAGAATGTTACTTGTCCAGGTAGATGTATGATATAATGTTATGATATATATATATATATATATGTACATGTATCTATTGTGTAAATAGTTGTACACCTGCTGACAGAATGTTACTTGTCCAGGTAGATGTATGATATAATGTTATGATATATATATATATATATATATATGTACATGTATCTATTGTGTAAATAGTTGTACACCTGCTGACAGAATGTTACTTGTCCAGGTAGATGTATGATATAATGTTATGATATATATATATATATGTACATGTATCTGTTGTGTAAATAGTTGTACACCTGCTGACAGAATGTTACCTATCCAGGTAGATGTATGATATAATGTAATGATAATATATATATATTTGTACATGTATCTATTGTGTTAATAGGTAGACATCTGCTGATAGGTAATACCTAAAATATAACAAGGTCACAGGGGTCAAAAAGGCTAAAATCTTTAAAACAACTTTTTTTCAAGAACCAAAAGACCCAGGGTACTCATATTAGGCTTACATCATGCTTAGATGAAAGGCTACCAAAGATGTTCAAATAAATACCCTTGACCTTCAAACAAGGTCACAGGGGTCAAATAGGCTAAAAAATTTTTAAACATTTTCTTATGAATAACTAAGAGGCCTAGAGACCTGATATTAGGCCTGTGGCATGCTGGGATGAAGGGCTACCTAGTTTGTTCAAATGAATGACCTTGATCTTCAATCAATGTCACAGGGGTCCAATAGGCAAAACATTTTTTAAACGACTTCTTGTGAATAACTAAGAGACCTAAAGACCTGATATTGGGCCAGTGACATGCTGGAATGAAGGGCTACCAAGTTTGTTCAAATGAATGACCTTGACCTTCCTTCAAGGTTACAGGTGTCAAATAGGCTAAAATCTTTAAACGACTATGTTGTATTGTGCCAATAGTCAGATGACCGTTAAGGCCCCTGAGTCTCTTTTTAGCCCACCATCATCAGATGGTGGGCTATTCAAATCGCCCTGTGTCCGTGGTCCGTCGTCCGTCCGTAAACAATGCTTGTTATCACTATTTCTTAAAAACAGCTGCAGGGATTTTGTTCAAACTTCACATGGAGGGTCCCCTTGGTCCATATTTGTGCCATACAGATTTTGAGGCTGATTGGAAAAACAAGATGGCCGCCAGGCAGCCATCTTTGATTTTGGCAGTTGAAGTTTGTTATCGATATTTCTTGAGAACTACTAAAGGGATTTTGTTCAAACTTCACATGGAGGTTACCCTTGGTCCCTAGTTGTGCCATACAGATTTTGCGGCTGATCAGAAAAACAAGATGGCCGCCAGGCAGCCATCTTTGATTTTGGCAGTTGAAGTTTGTTATCAATATTTCTTGAGAACTACTGAAGGAATTTTGTTCAAACTTCACATGGAGGTTACCCTTGGTCCCTATTTGTGCCATACAGATTTTGAGGCTGATAGGAAAAACAAGATGGCCGCCAGGCGGCCATCTTGGATTTTGATAGTTAAAGTTTGATATCCCCATCTCTCAAAAAGTGCTGAAGGGATCTTTTTCAAATTTAATATGTAGGTTTCCCTAGGGCCCTTGATGTGCAAATTGCATTTTTGGACCAATCGGTGAACAAGATGGCCGCCAGGCCACCATCTTGGATTTCGATAGTTAAAGTTTATTATGGCTATTTCTCAGATAGTACTGAAGGGATCTGTCTCAAATTTCATATGTAGGTTCCCCTAAGGACCTAGTTGTGCATATTGCATTTTGGGACCGATCGGATAACAAGATGGCCGCCAGGCAGCCATCTTGGATTTTGTTATTCAAAGTTTGTTATCGCTATTTCTCAGAAAGTACTGAAGGGATCTGTCTCAAAATTCATATGTAGGTTCCCCTAGGGCCCTAGTTGTGCATATTGTGATTTGGGACCGATCGGTCAACAAGATGGCTGCCAGGCAGCCATCTTGGATTTTGTTATCGCTATTTCTCAGAAAGTACTGAAGGGATCTGTCTCAAAATTCACATGTAGGTTCCCCTAGGGCCCTAGTTGTGCATATTGTGATTTGGGACCGATTGATCAACAAGATGGCCACCAAAAAGTCATCTTGGATTTTGATAGTTGAAGTTTGTTACCGCTATTTCTCAAAAGGTACTGTAGCGGTCTGTTTCAAATTTTATATGTAGTATGTTTGAAAAAGTTTAAAAAGTAGAGAAAAGATCCATCTTTCCTTGGTCAGATATAGATCATTCTTTGGTGTGCGCCAAGATCCCTCTGGGACCTCTTGTTTTTTTCTCTAAGGCACCAAAGGAATCTTCCTCTAGTTGTACATGCTGGTTCCCAATGTTCTCCAGTGTTAATGTTCCATGTTGGGACTGATATCCAATCACAGCACAGTAATCATGAATTTTTAGACTTTATTTTATGTAAATCCCCCGAGTAAAGAGTTTCCACAAAGGGAAAGGAGTTAAAAGCCTAGAAATGGTCAACTGATATGGAGCATTCTGTGGTGGGCACCAATATCCTTACGAGAGCTCGGAATTGTTTCAATTATCATTGACATATTTATATTTACTTAAATATGATGTGACTTTTTGTTTGATTCAGTGTTCACCCTATCATTTTGGTGGTAAAACGGTCATCATGGGCGACGCAGCACACGCCATGGTGCCATTCTATGGACAGGGCATGAATGCGGTAAGTCTTTATCCGGCATGGAAACATTTTGTACAGTGTTAGTGTGAAGGAGTGTATATCCCACTATGGTAAACAGCTATAATTAACATCATCAGCTATAATAAACAGCTATAATAAACATCATCAGCTATAATAAACAGCTATAATAAACACCATTAGCTATAATAAACAGCTATAATAAACATCAGCTATAATAAACAGCTATAATAAACACCATTAGCTATAATAAACAGCTATAATAAACATCATCAGCTATAATAAACATCATCAGCTATAATAAACATCATCAGCTATAATAAACATCATCAGCTATAATAAACACCATCAGCTATAATAAACACCATCAGCTATAATAAACATCATCAGCTATAATAAAAATCATCAGCTATAATAAACAGCTATAATAAACATCATCAGCTATAATAAACAGCTATAATAAACATCATCAGCTATAATAAACATCATCAGCTATAATAAACAACTAATAAACATCATCAGCTATAATAAACACCATCAGCTATAATAAACATCATCAGCTATAATAAACACCATCAGCTATAATAAACATCATCAGCTATAATAAACACCATCAGCTATAATAAACACCATTAGCTATAATAAACAGCTATAATAAACATCAGCTATAATAAACAGCTATAATAAACACCATTAGCTATAATAAACAGCTATAATAAACATCATCAGCTATAATAAACATCATCAGCTATAATAAACAGCTATAATAAACATCATCAGCTATAATAAACATCATCAGCTATAATAAACACCATCAGCTATAATAAACACCATCAGCTATAATAAACATCATCAGCTATAATAAAAATCATCAGCTATAATAAACAGCTATAATAAACATCATCAGCTATAATAAACAGCTATAATAAACATCATCAGCTATAATAAACATCATCAGCTATAATAAACAGCTATAATAAACACCATCAGCTATAATAAACACCATCAGCTATAATAAACATCATCAGCTATAATAAACACCATCAGCTATAATAAACATCATCAGCTATAATAAACACCATCAGCTATAATAAACATCATCAGCTATAATAAACAGCTATAATAAACATCATCAGCTATAATAAACAGCTATAATAAACATCATCAGCTATAATAAACATCATCAGCTATAATAAAACACCATCAGCTATAATAAACATCATCAGCTATAATAAACATCATCAGCTATAATAAAATACCATCAGCTATAAAAAACATCATCAGCTATAATAAACACCATCAGCTATAATAAACATCATCAGCTATAATAAACAACATCAGCTATGATAAACACCATCAGCTATAATAAACATCATCAGCTATAATAAACACCATCAGCTATAATAAACACCATCAGCTATAATAAACACCATCAGCTATAATTAACACCATCAGCTATAATAAACACCATCAGCTATAATAAACACCATCAGCTATAATAAACACCATCAGCTATAATAAACATCATCAGCTATAATAAAAATCATCAGCTATAATAAACAGCTATAATAAACATCATCAGCTATAATAAACAGCTATAATAAACATCATCAGCTATAATAAACATCATCAGCTATAATAAACAGCCATAATAAACACCATCAGCTATAATAAACACCATCAGCTATAATAAACATCATCAGCTATAATAAACACCATCAGCTATAATAAACATCATCAGCTATAATAAACACCATCAGCTATAATAAACATCATCAGCTATAATAAACAGCTATAATAAACATCATCAGCTATAATAAACAGCTATAATAAACATCATCAGCTATAATAAACATCATCAGCTATAATAAAACACCATCAGCTATAATAAACATCATCAGCTATAATAAACATCATCAGCTATAATAAAATACCATCAGCTATAAAAAACATCATCAGCTATAATAAACACCATCAGCTATAATAAACATCATCAGCTATAATAAACATCATCAGCTATGATAAACACCATCAGCTATAATAAACATCATCAGCTATAATAAACACCATCAGCTATAATAAACACCATCAGCTATAATAAACACCATCAGCTATAATAAACACCATCAGCTATAATAAACACCATCAGCTATAATAAAAACACCATCAGCTATAATAAACACCATCAGCTATAATTAACACCATCAGCTATAATAAACACCATCAGCTATAATTAACACCATTAGCTATAATTAACACCATCAGCTATAATAAACACCATCAGCTATAATAAACACCATCAGCTATAATAAACATCATCAGCTATAATAAACACCATCAGCTATAATAAACACCATCAGCTATAATAAACACCATCAGCTATAATAAACACCATCAGCTATAATAAACATCATCAGCTATAATAAAAATCATCAGCTATAATAAACATCATCTGTTTTGTTACCACTAAATATGTATGTCAGCCTCAGGTTTATTCCACCTCAACATTTATATTATACTGCTTAGGCCCAGTTTCACGAACATTTCTTAACTTTAGGAATTCCTTAACTTAAAATTCTTTATTGAAAAGTATTGGGTCATTCTTAGAAAAGTTCCAAATTGCTGTCTTCTCTATATTGTCATTTTAGAAATATTTTAACAGGGAAAGGTTATGTTTGAGGCTTAAAACTGATTATATGGAGCAAAGAAAGTAACTTTTAATGCAATTCCACAGGAAATGGACTTTTCACAGGAGAAATGACCCAAATTCATACTAAACTAAAATGTCCTCTAAATTAGATAAAAAGTTTAGTTAGTATTTGTTTTGTAGGTAATCATCAAATATTTAAAGATTTTAATAGGTTTTGTAAAAAAAAAATGATTGGATAATTTTTTAAGAAAAAGTTCACCTGTCCATTGAAAAAAATGTCTGTGGTGTTACCACAATCATTTTGGTTGATGCATTACTATAGGAAGGATAAGTATCCCTAATGTATTAACTAAGCATCTACTCCCTACTTATTTAGCACATAATGACTTAAGTTCAAGGGAGGGGAGCTTTTGAATTAAATCAAATCAATGATGAGTTTTGCTATCAATGAACATTTCAGTGTTTTGAATTAAATCAAATCAATGATAAGTTTTGCTATCAATGAACATTTCAGTGTTTTGAATTAAATCAAATCAATGATGAGTTTTGCTATCAATGAACATTTCAGTGTTTTGAATTAAATCAAATCAATGATGAGTTTTGCTATCAATGAACATTTCAGTGTTTTGAATTAAATCAAATCAATGATGAGTTTTGCTATCAATGAACATTTCAGTGTTTTGAATTAAATGAAATCAATGATGAGTTTTGCTATCAATGAACATTTCAGTGTTTTGAATTAAATGAAATCAATGATGAGTTTTGCTATCAATGAACATTTCAGTGTTTTGAATTAAATGAAATCAATGATGAGTTTTGCTATCAATGAACATTTCAGTGTTTTGAATTAAATGAAATCAATGATGAGTTTTGCTATCAATGAACATTTCAGTGTTCATAGTGTTACTAATTATTTTGAACCATGACATGTATTTTCAATAAAACTCTCTGTTGTATTTTAAAGGAACTACTAATTAGTTCAAATTAAGATGTTAAAGTTTGTACTATGATGAAGAGCAGATATGAAAATCTTTAAAAATTATGAAAACGTCTGTGGTGTTACTGTCCTTGGTGTTACCAAATAGTGATAAAATAGACAATAATAGACACCACTGACAAATTTGGTAACACCACAGACATATAAGAGTCATACAAGAAGAAATTTAAGACACCTTGTCATTTAATTGTTACAATATTTGATGTATACATCTCTATAGATGATTAAAATTTTAAAATAATGAATCACAAATAAAATTGGCAACAGTACCATTACATTTAGTCTTGGTAACACAATGGACAAATAAGGTAACACCACAGACAAGGACAAGAAATATTGCTTTTTCATTCCTTTCGTAACATTAGATATGTTTGAAAATCTTTGATATCATTGCATTTTGTCTACGTAGTCCAATTTTTAATCTCTAATGAATGTCATTATGATGATCAAGAACTATACAAAAACATTTCAATCTGGTAACACCATGGACAAATGTCTGTTGTGTTACCTTTGTCAGCGGTATTCATCAATGTCCATAGTGTTACCAGGACAAAAATTTTGCAAAAAGATAAGTTTAAGATGAAATATAGAGCATGTTAACACACAAAAAGTTTTCAAATTATTTAAAGACCAAAATAAAAATCTTTGTCTCAAATTTTTTTTTTGGATTCATTTTATATAATTAAATGAAAAGCACCTGTATGCTATAAAAGTACAAGGATGTTGAATGGTGAGATATGTTACTTGTCAGCTGATTACGTAGTATTATTTAAAGTAATATAATTTGATATGAGCTATTTGACTTAGTATCAAATGAAGTGAACAGTTATTAATTACATTGATATATTTTAAAACAGGATATTGTAGTATTTAAGTATGGTAACACCGTGGACATTTCACCTTGACATGTGATCTTTTGGTTGTCATAGTAACTAATTGGGAGCTTATCAGTAATTACCAATTATTGATATCTACAATGATCATTCTTTAAGTTTCTGAACCAAAGTTATCTATTTATAGGGTAACTTTTTCAGTTTTCTTTATGTTTGATTGAGAACATTTCTGAGAATGACTCCATTACAGATTTTAAGAAAGGCTTCTTAACTTATGATTTTTTTCTTAATTTCTTTTTCCTATGGGGAATTTCAAGTTAAGGAATTCCTTAAAAGTGAAGAAATGTTCGTTAAACTGGACCCAGTGTGTTACATACCTTGTATATTTCAGGGGTTTGAAGACTGCATAGTGTTTAATGATAAACTCAACGAGTTCAACAATGATTTTGGTAAGTACGTATTTATTAGCTCACCTGCCCGAAGGGCAAGTGAGCTTATGCTGTGGTGCAGCGTCCATCGTCCGTCCTGCCGTCCAGCATCATCTTTTCCATTTAAACAACTTCTTCTCCAAAACTTGGAGACCTAGAGTCCTGGAAATTGACCATCATTCAAGGTCACAGAGGTCAAATAGGCTTAAATCTTTAAACTACTTCTTCTTAATAACCAAAGGCCTAGGAACCTGATATTGGGCTTGTGGGTTGCTGGGATAAAGGGCTACCAAGTTTGTTCAAATGAATGAGCTTGACCTTCATTCAAGGTCACAGGGATGAAATAGGTGAAAATCTTCAACAGACTTCTTCTAAATAACCAAGAGGCCTAAATACCTAAAATTGGGCTTGTGACATGCTGGGATGAAGGGCTACATAGTTTGTTTAAATGAATGACCTTGACCTTAATTCAAGGTCACACGGTTCAAATAGGCTGAAATATCTTCTTGCTTTTTGCTTCAATTGGCATGTAACATGCTGGAATGAAGGAGTGCCAAGTTTGCTCAAATGAATGACCTTGACCTTAATTCAAGGCTACAGTGGTCAAATAGGCTTAAATCTAGGAGGCCTAGGGACCTGATATTGGGCCTGTGGCATGCTGGTATGAAGGGCTATCGAGTTTGTTCAAATGAATGATCTTGACTTTCATTGAAGGTCATATGGGTCAAATAGGCTAAAATCTTTAAACAACTTCTTCTTAATTACCAAGAGGCATAGGGACCTGGTATTGGGCCTGTGGCATGCTGGGATCAAGGGCTATCAAGTTTGTTCAAATGAATGACTTCGACCTTCATTCAAGGTCACAGGGGTCAAATAGGCTTAAATCTTTAAACAGCTTCTTCTTAATAACCAAGAGGCATAGGGGCCTGATATTGGGCCCTGGCATGCTGGTATAAATGGCTATCGAGTTTGTTCAAATTAATGACCTTGACTTTCATTGAAGGTCATAGGGGTCAAATAGGCTAAAATCTTTAAACGACTTCATCTTAATAACCAAGAGGCATAGGGACCTGGTATTGGGCCTGTGGCATGCTGGGATCGAGGGCTATCAAGTTTGTTCAAATGAATGACCTTACCTTCATTCAAGGTCACAGGGGCCATATAGGCTAAAATCTTTAAACGACTTCATCTTAATAACCAAGAGGCAAAAGGAACTCTACTGTGCTTAGGCATGATATAAATTCTTATTCACTCTCCTATTTGTTAAGTATGAACTATGCATGATTACCAGATAGCAGGTGAGCAATTCGGGTTCATTGGATCCTTGTTTATAAATTCTGTTTTTTGCAGGTAAATGATTCTCTGAGATGAAACAAAAGAAAATAAAAACTGACAAATGCTTTAAATGTATGTCATCTTCAGTTTACTAACTAGTTCCAAATTAGCATTGAGATGTTTATGTTACAGATGCAGCTTTGAAAGCATACACAGAGTACAGGAAACCTGATGCCCAGGCCATTAATGATTTAGCTATGTACAACTACATAGAGGTAAGGTGTTGTATACAACAAACCCAATAGTATCTGATACAACAAACCTACTAACATCAGATACAACAAACCCACTAACATCTGATACAACAAACCCACTAACATCTGATACAACAAACCCACTAACATCTGATACAACAAACCCACTAACATCTGATACAACAAACCCACTAACATCTGATACAACAAACCCACTAACATCTGATACAACAAACCCACTAACATCTGATACAACAAACCCACTAACATCTGATACAACAAACCCACTAACATCTGATACAACAAACCCACTAACATCTGATACAACAAACCCACTAACATCAGATACAACAAACCCACTAACATCTGATACAACAAACCCACTAACATCTGATACAACAAACCCACTAACATCTGATACAACAAACCCAACAACATCTGATACAACAAACCCACTAACATCTGATACAACAAACCCACTAACATCTGATACAACAAACCCACTAACATCAGATACAACAAACCCACTAACATCTGATACAACAAACCCACTAACATCTGATACAACAAACCCACCAACAATCCATGGATACAACAAACCCACTATCATACAACAAACCCACTAACATCTGATACAACAAACCCACTAACATCTGATACAACAAACCCACTAACATCTGATACAACAAACCCACTAACATCTGATACAACAAACCCACTAACATCTGATACAACAAACCCACTAACATCTGATACAACAAACCCAACAACATCTGATACAACAAACCCACTAACATCTGATACAACAAACCCACTAACATCTGATACAACAAACCCACAAACATCTGATACAACAAACCCACTAGCATCTGATACAACAAACCCACCAACATTGGATACAACAAACCCACTATCATACAACAAACCCACTAACATCTGATACAACAAACCCACTAACATCTGATACAACAAACCCAACAACATCTGATACAACAAACCCACTAACATCTGATACAACAAACCCACTAACATCTGATACAACAAACCCACTAACATCTGATACAACAAACCCAACAACATCTGATACAACAAACCCACTAACATCTGATACAACAAACCCACTAACATCTAATACAACAAACCCACTAACATCTAATACAACAAACTCACTAACATCTGATACAACAAACCCACTAGCATCTGATACAACAAACCCACTAGCATCTGATACAACAAACCCACCAACATTGGATACAACCAACAACAACACATCTGATACAACAACCCACTAACATCTGATACAACAAACCCAAAACAACACCACTGATACAACAAACCCACTAACATCTGATACAACAAACCCACCGAACCAACCAAAACTCTGTACACAAACAACATCTGATACAACAAACCCACTAACATCTGATACAACACACCCACTAACATCTGATACAACAAACCCACTACATCTGATACAACAACCCCTACATCTGATACAACAAACCCAAAAACATCTGATACAACAAACCCACTAACATCTGATACAACAAACCCAACAACATTGGATACAAACAAACACAAACCCACTATCATACAACAAACCCACTAACATCTGATACAACAAACCCAACAACATCTGATACAACAAACCCACTAACATCTGATACAACAAACCCACTAACATCTGATACAACAAACCCACTAACATCTGATACAACAAACCCACTAACATCTGATACAACAAACCCACTAACATCTGATACAACAAACCCACTAACATCTGATACAACAAACCCACTAGCATCTGATACAACAAACCCACCAACATTGGATACAACAAACCCACTATCATACAACAAACCCACTAACATCTGATACAACAAACCCACTAACATCTGATACAACAAACCCAACAACATCTGATACAACAAACCCAACAACATCTGATACAACAAACCCACTAACATCTGATACAACAAACCCAACAACATCTGATACAACAAACCCAACAACATCTGATACAACAAACCCACTAACATCTGATACAACAAACCCAACAACATCTGATACAACAAACCCACTAACATCTGATACAACAAACCCACTTACATCTGATACAACAAACCAAATAGTATCTGATACAACAAACCCACTAACATCTGATACAACAAACCCACTAACATCTAATACAACAAACCCAACAACATCTGATACAACAAACCCAACAACATCTAATACAACAAACCCAACAACATCTAATACAACAAACCCAATAAACCACAACATCTGATACAACAAACCCAACAACATCTGATACAACAAACCCACTAACATCTGATACAACAACCCCACTATCACACAACAACCCCGCTATCACACAACAAACCCACCAACATCTGATACAACAAACCCACTAACATCTGATACAACAAACCCACTAATATCTGATACAACAAACCCAACAACATCTGATACAACAAACCCACTAACATCTAATACAACAAACCCACTTACATATGATACAACAAACCCACTTACATTTGATACAAAATCACCGACACCGTTTTTGGGCAATGTCATCTGCTATTCAGACTAACCACTGAACGACTTACCTTGATCTTTTCAACCAATGAATAATTTATCTATCCAAATATAGCAATCCATCAAGATTAGAGGTGTTTTGCATACTATGAGAAAATTGAGAAGACAAGGAAGGAAATTTAAAGCTGCGGAAAAGAAACAACTATATTGACAAAATATATAAGGTGCATGCATGATAAAATTGATGGCTATGGGAAGATTAATTATTCATTTATTGAAAAGACCAAGGTAAGTGGCACTTCTCAGTGGTAATGATGAGCTAGTCCAATACCAAACGGTGTAGGAGAATTCCTTGTTTAATATAGCAGTGCGCTCTGGCCCTACACCAGACATCTGCTGGTATCTGTGATAATATCTAAGTGTGATGTTGGGGTCAGAGTATCTCGGGCTAATGTTATGAAGGTCAGTGGTTTTTAGCTCACCTGGTTCAAAGGACCGGTGAGCTTATGTCATGGCGAGGCGTCTGGCGTCCGTCCGTCCATCTGTCCGTCAACATTTCCTTTAAATCGCTACTAGTCATAGAGTTCTGCATGGATTGTTACCAAACTTGGCCACAAACATCCTGGGGAAAGGTTAGGGGAACAGAACTTGTATAAATTTTGGCTCTGACACCCCCGAGCAGGAGGGGCGGGGCCCAATAGGGGAAATAGAGGTAAATCCTATTAATCGCCACTTGTTTTAGAGTGCTGCATGGATTGTAACCAAATTTGGCCACAAACATCCTTGTGGGAAGTGGAACAGAACTTGTATAAGTTTTTGCTTTGACCCCCCCGGGGGTAGGAGGGGTGGGGTCCAATATGGGAAATAGAGGTAAATCCTATAAACCGCTACTTGTCCTAGAGTTCTGCATGGATTGTAACCAAATCTGGTCACAAATATCCTTGGGGGAAGAGGAACAGAACTTGTATAAATTTTGGCTCTGGCCCGTAGGGGGCAGGATGGGCGGGGCCCGATAGGGGAAATAGAGGTAAATCCCATAAATCGCTACTACATGTAGTAATAGAGTTCCACATGGATTGTAACCAAATTTGGCCACAAACATCCTTGGGGGAAGTGGAACAGAACTTGTATAAATTTTGGCTCTGACCCCCTGGGGGCAGGAGGGGCGGGCCCAATAGGGGAATTATAGGTAAATCCTATAAACCGCTACTTGTCCTAGAGTTCTGCATGGATTGTAACCAAATCTGGTCACAAATATCCTTAGGGGAAGGGGAACAGAACTTGTATAAATTTTGGCTCTGACCCCCTGGGGGCAGGAGGGGTGGGGCCCAATAGGGGATTTAGAGGTAAATATTCAAATTCCTTCAGAAAGAAACAATGAACCTGTATTCAGAACATTACTTGGCATTACAAACCAGGTGAGCGATACAGGCCCTCTGGGCCTCTTGTTCTTAGGTACTCCAACTAAAACCTATATAAACCTCTTTGTAGAACATCCTGAACTGATCTTGGTAGTTATTAGAGACATTTTCTTGTAATTTTTCCTTATTAGGTCAACTGAAACAAATATTAATAGAGTGACCCTATTTTAGTTATATAACTGTCTTTTCATGCTGCATCCTTCACTTGGCCTGTTGTAGAAATATTAGACTCTAAATCATACAATGATTATTTTGATATCTTTGCAGATGAGGAAGTCAGTCAATTCTAAGATGTTCCTACTGAGGAAGAAGCTGGACAATTTTCTATACAAACTGTTCCCAAACAGCTGGATACCTCTGTACACTATGGTATAGTGCCAGTCAAACCTAAAACAACTGTAGTAGTCAATAGCTAATCATTAGTAAATACCTAGCCATATATCTTAACCATTATTAGCTCACCTGGCCCGAAGGGCCGGTGAGCTTATGTCATGGCGCGGCGTCCGTCGTTCGTTGTCGGTCCGTGCGTCCGTCTGTCCGTCAACATTTCCTTTAAATCGCTACTAGTCATAGAGTTCTGCATGGATTGTAACCAAATTTGGCCACAAACATCCTTGGGGGAGGGGGAACAGAACTTGTACAAATTTTGGCTCTGACCCCCAGGGGGCAGGAGGGGCGGGGCCCAATAGGGGATATAGAGGTAAATTCTATAAATCGCTATTTGTCCTAGAGTTCTGCATGGATTGTAACCAAATTTGACCACAAACATCCTTTTGGGAGGGGGAACAGAACTTGTATAAATTTTGGCTCTGATCCCCCGGGGGCAGGAGGGGCGTGGCCCAATTAGGGAAATAGAGGTAAATCCTTTAAATCGCTACTAGTCATAGAGTTCTACATGAATTGTAATCAAATTCAGCCACAATCATCCTTTGGGGAAGGGGAACAGAACTTATATAAATTTTGGCTCTGAACCTAGCAGGGGCAGGAGGGGCGGGGCCCAATAGGGGAAATAGAGGTCAATCCTTTTAATTGCTACTAGTCATAGAGTTCTGCATGGATTGTAACCAAATTTGGCCACAAACATCCTTGGGGGAAGGGTAACAGAACTTGTATAAATTTTGGCTCTGACACCCCGGGGGCAGGAGAGGTGGGGCCCAATAGAGGAAATAGAGGTAAATCCTATAAATCGCTACTAGTAATAGAGTTCTGCATGGAATGTAACCAAATTTGGCCACAAACATCCTTTTTTGAAGGGGAACAGAACTTGTATAAATTTTGGCTCTGACCCCTGCGGGGGCAGGAGGTGCGGGGCCCAATAGGGGAAATAGAGGTAAATCCTTTAAATCACTACTTAATTGTCCTAGAGTACTGTATGGATTGTAACCAAATTTGGCCACAAACATCCTTGGGGGCAGGAGAACAGAACTTGTATAAATTTTGGCTCTGACCCTCCAGGGACAGGGGGGGGGTCCAATAGGGGAAATAGAGGTAAATTCTGTAAATCGCTACTTGTCCTAGAGTTCTTCATGGATTGTAACCAAATTTGGCCACAAACATCCTTTGGGAAAGGGTAACAGAACTTGTATAAATTTTGGCTCTGATCCCCCGGGGGCAGGAGGGGCGGGGCCCAATAGGGGAAATAGAGGTAAATCCTTTAAATCGCTACTAGTCATAGAGTTTTGAATAGAATGTAACCAAATTTGGCCATAAACATCCTTGGGGGAAGGGGAACAGAACTTGTATAAATTTTGGCTCTGACCCCCTTGGGTCAGGACGGGTGGGGCCCAATAGGGGATTTTGAGGTTAATATTAAAATTCCTTCAGAAAAGAAACAATGAACCTGTATTCAGAACATTACTTGGCATTACAAACCAGGTGAGCGATACAGGCCCTCTGGGCCTCTTGTTGAAACATGTGATTTGTCAAATTGTAGACATTCACAAAACCATGATTTGAACGATCCAAAAACTCAAGGAGTTATTGATAATTTTATAAAAACTTGTGGACTGACCTGGTAAATCTACTGTATGTATCTACACATGGTCCCCAACATTGCTGCTATTAAGTTGATGAGTTGTCTGAACAAAAAGTTTTCTATAGACAGACATAAAAACAGAGGTATAAGCTGATTCCAGTGTACCCCTTAAATATACATGTACAAATGCCAATTACACAATAGTGGACTAAATCCTATTTTGACGTTCATTAATGCCATATTACTTTGTGTCATTCCTTATCCTTATACAGTTGTTAGACTTATATTCCAGACCAAACTTTTCACTATAAAATCAAGTGAACGTAACTCAAAGTCTGTGATTATTCAAAGTTTTACGATGATCCGGTATAATTAAAGTTAACAAGGTGTGGCTGCCTTTTTTTAGCCATTTATCCCTGTAAGAAGGATATGAACTATAAGCCAGTTTTGACACATTACAATTCCAATGTTGTAGGTATCTTTCTCCAGGACACGTTACCATGAATGTATCAAAAGAAGAGAATGGCAAGACCAGGTAATAACACATCTTAACACAGATATCTAATCTTGAGGCTTCAAGGGGATTCTTGTCGTAAAAAATATAGGGGCTACAGACAAAAATGAAAAATAATATTAATTTATTTTCATTTCAAATATCATTTTCAAATATGGTTCAAAATATAAAAGATGATGTTATAGTACATAGTAGTTACAGTACTTCCCATCAAATAATACTGTAATTCAATATTGGTTTTTCGTCTTCATATATACTTATTATCAATGTAAGCATGTAACAATACCTATCACATGTTGCTCTGTTGGTTTCAGATGCTGACCAAATCACTCAATGTTGGCTGTGTCGTTTTGGCAATGTCGTTTGTAGTCTTTGGACGTCACATGCTTATGAAGCAAGGATCATTTCTGATGAACTTGACGGAGGACTTGACAGGAAACTTCAAGTCGATGTTTGGAGGCTGGGTACAACAATAAACAAAAACATGTCCACCGTACACAGTATTACTTGTCTTCTGATATGTCATGTCTAATAAGAAAATGTTTCCGTGTACTGTTTAACTAATTAAGATTGTGTTTCTGGGGCCATGAAAACCTGAGAAAGGACACATATGTATGCTTATTGGTATTTTTGTGTTTTTTCATTGAAATTAAATTGAATACTGTCTGGTCCCAACATATTTTGTATATAACATGACAATTATATATAGTATGTAGCTTAAAGTTACACTTGGGAATGGGAATCTTCAGAGAGAGGAGTTTGAGAGAAATCATACAGGAAAGATGTCATGTTATACCAGTAGTAAAGTAGTGTTAACAAAAACAACATTCCTACACACTTAAAATACAATCTTTATAACACCAAAAGAATACTCTTGCAATTAATTTTTGTATACATCAGTATATTGTTTTTACAATCTGATTAAATTTATATCTTGATCTCCACGCTGGACCAGTAAATCTTCTCTCTGTCACATTGTAAGCATCAGAGTGTAATTAAGATCTGGTTTTAATCAGATTAATTGTTAGCTCACCTGGCCCGAAGGGCCGGTGAGCTTATGTCATGGCGCGGCGTCCGTCGTCCGTCCGTCCGTCTGTCCGTCCGTCCGTCGTCCGTCCGTCCGTCAACATTTCCTTTAAATCGCTACTAGTCATAGAGTTCTGCATGGATTGTAACCAAATTTGGCCACAAACATCCTTGGGGGAGGGGGAACAGAACTTGTATAAATTTTGGCACTGACCCCCCGGGGGCAGGAGGGGCGGGGCCCAATAGGGGAAATAGAGGTATATCCTATAAATCGCTACTTGTCCTAGAGTTCTGCATGGATTGTAACCAAATTTGGCCACAAACATCCTTGGGGGAGGGGGAACATAACTTATATAAATTTTGGCACTGACCCCCTGGGGGCAGGAGGGGCGGGGCCCAATAGGGGAAATAGAGATAAATCCTTTAAATCGCTACTAGTCATAGAGTTCTGAATGGAATGTAACCAAATTTGGCCACAAACATCCTTGGGGGAAGGGGAACAGAACTTGTATAAATTTTGGCTCTGACCCCCCGGGGGCAGGAGGGTCGGGGCCCAATAGGGGAAATAGAGGTAAATCCTATAAATCGCTACTTGTCCTAGAGTTCTGCATGGATTGTAACCAAATTTGGCCACAAACATCCATGGGGGAGGGGGAACAGAACTTGTATAAATTTTGGCTCTGATCCCCCAGGGGCAGGAGGGGTGGGGCCCAATAGGGGAAATAGAGGTAAATCCTTTAAATCGCTACTAGTCATAGAGTTTTGAATGGAATGTAACCAAATTTGGCCAGTATCCTTGGGAGAATAAGAACTGAGTTTGTATAAATTTTGGCTCTGGTCCTAGGGGGCAGGAGGGGCAGGGCCCAATAGGGGAAATAGAGGTAAATCCTTTAAATCGCTACTAGTCATAGAGTTCTGCATGGATTGTAACCAAATTTTGCCACAAACATTCTTGGGGGAAGGGGAACAGAACTTGTATAAATTTTGGCTCTGGTCCCCCGGGGGCTGGAGGGGTGGGGCCAAATAGGGGAAATAGAGGTAAATTCTTTTAATCGCTACTAGTCATAGAGTTCTGCATGGATTGTAACCAAATTTGGCCACAAACATCCTTGAGGGAAGGGAAACAGAATTTGTATAAATTTTGGCTCTGACACCCCAGGGGCAGGAGAGGTGGGGCCCAATAGAGGAAATAGAGGTAAATCCTTTAAATTGCTACTTGTTATAGAGTTTTGCTTGGATTGTGACCAAATTTGGCCATAAACATCCTTTGGGGAAGGGGAACAGAACTTGTATAAATTTTGGCTCTGACCCCCTGGGGGCAGGAGGGGTGGGGCCCAATAGGGGATTTATAGGTTAATATTAAAATTCCTTCAGAAAAGAAACAATGAACCTGTATTCAGAACATAACTTGGCATTTCAAACCAGGTGAGCGATACAGGCCCTCTGGGCCTCTTGTTTTTACTTCAGTTTTAATCATCATTTATATTGCACATACATGTATATATGCAAAAGATTTTTTTATCATTTTTCTTCCATGATGGTGTACTGATGATGGTGGGCTATTCAAATCGCCTTTCGTCCATGGTTCCGTCCGTAAACAATGCTTGTTACCACTATTTCTCAGAAAGTGCTGAAGGGATCTATCTCGAATTTCATATGTAGGTTCCCCTAGGGCCCTAGGAGTGTCATGCAGATTTTCACACTGATTGGGAAAACAATATGGCTGCAAGGCAGGCATCTTGAAATTTGGCGGTTGATGTTTTTTTACCACTATTTCTCAGAAAGTACTGAACGGATCTATCTCAAATTTGATATGTAGGTTCCCCTAGGGCCCTAGGAGTGTCATGCTGATTTTGAGACTAATTGGAAAAACAAAATGGCCACCAGGCGGCCATCTTGAATAACGGCAGTTGATGTTTGTTATCGCTATTTCTCAGAAAGTACTGAAGGGATCATTCTCAAATTTTCATGTAGGTTCTTCTTGGGCCCTAGTTCTGCCTATATTGCATTTTGGTACTGATCAGTCAACAAGATGGCCGGACACAATCTTGGATATTAATAGTTTAACGTTTGAAAACAGAGAAAAGAAATTTTAAGTTTGAAAAGCAGAAAAAGAAGTTTTAGTTTGAAAATCAGAGAAAAGATCCCTCTTTCATTTGTCAGACATAGATAAATATTTGGTGTGCGCCAAGATTACTCGGGGATTTCTTATTTTGTGTTTTTCTTTACTCAGCTGATAGCACATAGCCTTGATACCAAACGATTTGTGGATCAGCATTTTGTATCATTACCGTAGCAGTTAACCTATGGTTTCACCTTTTTGTGGCCGGTCATAAGATGTTGATGATGATAGCATAAACAAAGATATGCTTTTATTTTTGTTAGAACAAAGACAGGGATTGTATTTTTAGCTCACCTGGCCCGAAGGGCCGGTGAGCTTATGTCATGGCGCGGCGTCCGTCGTCCGTCCGTCCGTCCGTCGTCCGTCCGTCCGTCCGTCCGTCAACATTTCCTTTAAATTGCTACTAGTCATAGAGTTCTGCATGGATTGTAACCAAATTTGGCCACAAACATCCTTGGGGGAGGGGAAACAGAACTTGTATAAATTTTGGCTCTGTCCCCCCCCCCCCCCCCCCCCCCCAGGAGGGGCGGGGCCCAATAGGGGAAATAGAGGTAAATCCTATAAATCGCTACTTGTCCTAGAGTTCTGAATGGAATGTAACCAAATTTGGCCACAAATATCCTTGAGGGAAGGGGAACAGAACTTGTATAAATTTTGGCTCTGACCCCCCGGGGGCAGGAGGGGCGGGGCCCAATAGGGGTAATAGAGGTAAATCCTTTAAATCGCTACTTGTCATAGAGCTCTGAATGGAATGTAACCAAATTTGGCCACAAACATCCTTTGGGGAAGGGGAACAGAACTTGTATAAATTTTGGCTCTGGTCCCCCAGGGGCAGGAGGAGCGGGGCCCAATAGGGGTAATAGAGGTAAATCCTTTAAATCGCTACTAGTCATAGAGTTCTGAATGGAATGTAACCAAATTTGGCCACAAAAATCCTTGGGGGAAAGGGAACAGAACTTGTATAAATTTTGACTCTGGTTCCCCTGGGGGCAGGAGGGGCGGGGCCCAATAGGGGAAATAGAGGTAAATCTTTTAAATCTCTACTTGTCATAGAGTTCTGAATGGAATGTAACCAAATTTGGCCACAAACATCCTTTGGAAAAGGGGAAACAGAACTTGTATAAATTTTGGCTCTGGTCCCCGGGGGGCAGGAGGGGCGGGGCCCAATAGGGGTAATAGAGGTAAATCCTTTAAATCGCTTCTTGTCATAGAGCTCTGAATGGAATGTAACCAAATTTGGCCACAAACATCCTTTGGGGGAAGGGGAACAGAGCATGTATAAATTTTGGCTCTGGTCCCCCGGGGGCAGGAGGGGCGGGGCCCAATAGGGGTAATAGAGGTAGATCCTTTAAATCGCTACTAGTCATAGAGTTCTGAATGGAATGTAACCAAATTTGGCCACAAACATCCTTGGGGGAGGGGGAACAGACCTTGTATAAATTTTGGCTCTGACCCCCTGGGGGCAGGAGGGGCGGGGCCCAATAGGGGAAATAGAGGTAAATCCTTTAAATCTCTACTTGTCCTAGAGCTCTGAATGGAATGTAACCAAATTTGGCCACAAACATCCTTTGGGGAAGGGGAACAGAGCATGTATAAATTTTGGCTCTGGTCCCCCGGGGGCAGGAGGGGCGGGGCCCAATAGGGGTAATAGAGGTAGATCCTTTAAATCGCTACTAGTCATAGAGTTCTGAATGGAATGTAACCAAATTTGGCCACAAATATCCTTGGGGGAGGGGGAACAGACCTTGTATAAATTTTGGCTCTGACCCCCTGGGGGCAGGAGGGGCGGGGCCCAATAGGGGAAATAGAGGTAAATCCTTTAAATCTCTACTTGTCCTAGAGCTCTACATGAATTGTAACCAAATTTGGCCAGAAACATCCTTGGGGGAAGGGGAACAGAACTTGTATAAATTTTGGCTCTGATCCCCCAGGGGCAGGAGGGGCGGGGCCC
Source organism: Argopecten irradians (assembly GCF_041381155.1). Classification (NCBI taxonomy): domain Eukaryota; kingdom Metazoa; phylum Mollusca; class Bivalvia; order Pectinida; family Pectinidae; genus Argopecten; species Argopecten irradians. The sequence continues at coordinate 64,771,208 of NC_091136.1, read as the reverse complement.
AATAGGGGTAATAGAGGTAAATCCTTTAAATCGCTACTAGTCATAGAGTTCTAAATGGAATGTAACCAAATTTGGCCACAAACATCCTTGGGGGAGGGGGAACAGACCTTGTATAAATTTTGGCTCTGACCCCCTGGGGGCAGGAGGGGCGGGGCCCAATAGGGGAAATAGAGGTAAATCCTTTAAATCACTACTTGTCATAGAGTTCTGAATGGAATGTAACCAAATTTGGCCACAAACATCCTTTGGGGAAGGGGAACAGAACTTGTATAAATTTTGGCTCTGGTCCCCCGGGGGCAGGAGGGGCGGGGCCCAATAGGGGTAATAGAGGTAAATCCTTTAAAATCGCTACTAGTCATCATAGAGTTCTGAATGGAATGTAACCAAATTTGGCCACAGACATCCTTTGGGGAAGGGGAACAGAAATTGTATAAATTTTGGCTCTGACCCCTGGGGGCAGGAGGGGCGGGGCCCAATAGGGGAAATAGAGGTAAATCCTTTAAATCGCTACTAGTCATAGAGTTCTGCATGGATTGTAACCAAATTTGGCCATAAACATCCTTGGAAGAAGGGGAACAGAACTTGTACAAATTTTGGCTCTGACCCCCTGGGGGCGGGAGGGGTGGGGCCCAATAGGGGATTTAGAGGTTAATATTAAAATTCCTTCAGAAAAGAAACAACGAACCTGTATTCAGAACATTACTTGGCATTACAAACCAGGTGAGCGATACAGGCCCTCTGGGCCTCTTGTTTGCTATTGTCTTTACTCACAAGTTAATGCTACAATAAATTATTAAAGTATTGCTTATTATAAAGTATTTATTAATTAGTTTCAAATAAAGCTTTAACATTAAATGTCTGCTATGAACTGAAATCAGGATCTTTGAATTTCTAGTCTACATTATTTGACCAGCTGAGTTGTAGGCGTCACTCTTCCCGATCTGTAGTAAAGTACTACTATTTTGCTGGTTGACCTATATTCATTTCTGTGATCAATTGTTTGTATTAATCAAAATCTAAAACTTGTAAGCTTGCAATCTCTCACTGTATGCTTTATCTACTTGTAATCTTGCAATCTCTCACAGTATGCTTTGATCTACTTGTAAGCTTGCAATCTCTCACAGTATGCTTTGATCTACTTGTAAGCTTGCAATCTCTCACTGTATGCTTTGATCTACTTGTAAGCTTGCAATCTCTCACTGTATACTTTGATCTACTTGTAAGCTTGCAATCTCTCACTGTATGCTTTGATCTACTTGTAAGCTTGCAATCTCTCACAGTATGCTTTGATCTACTTGTAAGCTTGCAATCTCTCACAGTATGCTTTGATCTACTTGTAAGCTTGCAATCTCTCACAGTATGCTTTGATCTACTTGTAAGCTTGCAATCTCTCACAGTATGCTTTGATCTACTTGTAAGCTTGCAATCTCTCACAGTATGCTTTGATCTACTTGTAAGCTTGCAATCTCTCACAGTATGCTTTGATCTACTTGTAAGCTTGCAATCTCTCACAGTATGCTTTGATCTACTTGTAAGCTTGCAATCTCTCACAGTATGCTTTGATCTACTTGTAAGCTTGCAATCTCTCACTGTATGCTTTGATCTACTTGTAAGCTTGCAATCTCTCACTGTATGCTTTGATCTACTTTATGTCAATGTTAAATTTTTCAGATTGAATGTTCTTAATGTATAATTTTCAAAAGTATTAATGCTGAAATTAGTATTTCAAAATCAATGTCCCGCATTTATGTCTGTGCTAATCTTGTAATCCTGTATCAAATGGCTGTGTACTGCTCCACTGTGTAAAAACCAGTATTTATAGGAGTGAAGTCAGCTGGGTTTTTTTTAATTTATTTTGAATGTGAACATTACTTATGAAATGAGCTGTTTTTGTTCAAGTTAGTTAGAATGGTTAACATTACTTATAAAACCAAAGAAACATCACATGCAAGGATCTAGATAACAGTTAATAGGTTAGTTACTGGTATTACACAGCTTTTTATTGATATGTGAATAGGTCTAATTTTTGAGAATCCTTATTATGTGAATTTTAAAACGGTAATATGCACCAGATCAGCAGCAGTTCTCCTGTACTGTAACACTTGTTATACCTATGGCTCCCTAGTATTATTTTTGTCATGTTGGACTCTATTTAGTGCTTGAATTACAGAAAATATATAGAAGAGCTTGTTTTAGTTTCATTAGAATACAACTGTATGAACCGAAGACTTTGTGCTAGTTTGTTTCAGTTTCATTATAATACAACTGTATGAACCGAAGACTTTGTGCTAGTTTGTTTCAGTTTCATTATAATACAACTGTATGAACCGAAGACTTTGTGCTAGTTTGTTTCAGTTTCATTATAATACAACTGTATGAACCGAAGACTTTGTGCTAGTTTGTTTCAGTTTCATTATAATACAACTGTATGAACCGAAGACTTTGTGCTAGTTCGTTTCAGTTTCTTTATAATACAATTGTATGAACCGAAGACTTTGTGCTAGTTTGTTTCAGTTTCTTTATAATACAATTGTATGAACCGAAGACTTTGTGCTAGTTCGTTTCAGTTTCTTTATAATACAATTGTATGAACCGAAGACTTTGTGCTAGTTTGTTTCAGTTTCATTATAATACAACTGTATGAACCGAAGACTTTGTGCTAGTTTGTTTCAGTTTCATTATAATACAACTGTATGAACCGAAGACTTTGTGCTAGTTCGTTTCAGTTTCTTTATAATACAATTGTATGAACCGAAGACTTTGTGCTAGTTTGTTTCAGTTTCTTTATAATACAATTGTATGAACCGAAGACTTTGTGCTAGTTCGTTTCAGTTTCTTTATAATACAATTGTATGAACCGAAGACTTTGTGCTAGTTCGTTTCAGTTTCTTTAGAATACAACTGTATGGACTTTGCGCTTGTTCAATCATCATGGTGTTGCAGAACAAAGACTTTAAACTGGTTATAAAATGTGTTATAGAAAATCTATTACTTAAACACATTCCTACATCATCGCCAATTACCAGGTTTGCTATTAACACAGACTAGTATACAAATCAATACCCTTCAAAGTTATTATAATATAAGGTTGTGATTTTGTAATTATATATATGATACATATACACTGACGATCAAAACTATCTACCAAAAGTATTTTGTTAAAATCTAATTTGTTTTATTCTATATCATATTTTCTACATGTATACTTCTCAGTGTGTGATGGGATGATAATAAACATCAAATAATTTTAAGATTTATTGTTTTTATTCCATCTTATGTCTTACAAATAAACAATTATATACACTAACACAAAGAGTTGGACTGGTACAACGCTGTTGTCTGTCTCTTCTATCAGTAATGGAAGACGGGCTGTCTGTGTCCCTCTGTGTGACAATAGACAGGCTGTCTGTGTCCCTGTGTGACAGTAGACAGGCTGTCTATGTCCCTCTGTGTGACATTACACAGGCTGTCTGTGTCCCTCTGTGTGACAGTACACAGGCTGTCTGTGTCCCTCTGTGTGACAGTACACAGGCTGTCTATGTCCCTCTGTGTGACATTACACAGGCTGTCTGTGTCCCTCTGTGTGACAGTACACAAGCTGTCTGTGTCCCTCTGTGTGACAGTACACAGGCTGTCTGTGTCCCTCTGTGTGACAGTAGACAGAATGTCTGTGTCCCTCTGTGCAACAGTACACAGGCTGTCTGTGTCCCTCTGTCTGACAGTACACAAGCTGTCTGTGTTCCTCTGTGTGACAGTACACAGGCTGTCTGTGTCCCACTGTGTGACAGTACACAGACTGTCTGTGTCCTTCTGTGTGACAGCAGACAGGCTCTCTGTGTCCCTCTGTGTGACAGTAGACAGGCTCTCTGTGTCCCACTCGCACAGTACACAGACTGTCTGTGTCCCTCTGTGTGACAGTACACAGGCTGTCTGTGTCCCACTGTGTGACAGTACACAGACTGTCTGTGTCCCTGTGTGACAGTAGACAGGCTGTCTGTGTCCCTCTGTGTGACAGTACACAGGCTGTCTGTGTCCCTCTGTGTGACAGTAGACAGGCTGTCTGTGTCCCTCTGTGTGACAGCAGACAGGCTGTCTGTGTCCCACTGTGTGACAGTACACAGACTGTCTGTGTCCTTCTGTGTGACAGTACACAGGCTGTCTGTGTCCCTCTGTGTGACAGTAGACAGGCTGTCTGTGTCCCTCTGTGTGACAGTACACAGGCTGTCTGTGTCCCTCTGTGTGACAGTACACAGGCTGTCTGTGTCCCTCTGTGTGACAGTAGACAGGCTGTCTGTGTCCCTCTGTGTGACAGTACACAGGCTGTCTGTGTCCCTCTGTGTGACAGTACACAGCTGTCTGTGTCCCCTGTGTGACAGTACACAGGCTGTCTGTGTCCCTCTGTGTGACAGTACACAGGCTGTCTGTGTCCTTCTGTGTGACAGTACACAGGCCGTCTGTGTCCCTCTGTGTGACAGTACACAGCATGTCTTTGTCCTTCTGTGTGACAGTAGACTGGCTGTCTGTGTCCCTCTGTGTGACAGTACACAGGTTGTCTGTGTCCCCCTGTGTGACAGTAAACAGGCTGTTTGTGTCCTTCTGTGTGACAGTACACAGGCTGTCTGTGTCCTTCTGTGTGACAGTAGACAGGCTGTCTGTGTCCCTCTGTGTGACAGTAAACAGGCTGTCTGTGTCCCTCTGTGTGACAGTAAACAGGCTGTCTGTGTCCCTCTGTGTGACAGTAAACAGGCTGTCTGTGTCCCTCTGTGTAACAGTACACAGGATGTCTTTGTCCTTCTGTGTGACAGTAGACAGGCTGTCTGTGTCCCTCTGTGTGACAGCAGACAGGCTGTCTGTGTCCCACTGTGTGACAGTACACAGACTGTCTGTGTCCTTCTGTGTGACAGTAGACAGGCTATCTGTGTCCCTCTGTGTGACAGTACACAGGCTGTCTGTGTCCCACTGTGTGACAGTACACAGGCTGTCTGTGTCCCTCTGTGTGACAGTACACAGGCTGTCTGTGTCCCTCTGTGTGACAGTAGACAGGCTGTCTGTGTCCCTCTGTGTGACAGTACACAGACTGTCTGTGTCCCACTGTGTGACAGTACACAGACTGTCTGTGTCCTTCTGTGTGACAGTAGACAGGCTGTCTGTGTCCCTCTGTGTGACAGTAGACAGGCTGTCTGTGTCCCACTGTGTGACAGTACACAGACTGTCTGTGTCCTTCTGTGTGACAGTGGACAGGCTGTCTGTGTCCCTCTGTGTGACAGTACACAGGCTGTCTGTGTCCCTCTGTGTGACAGTAGACAGGCTGTCTGTGTCCCTCTGTGTGACAGTACACAGGCTGTCTGTGTCCCTCTGTGTGACAGTAGACAGGCTGTCTGTGTCCCACTGTGTGACAGTAGACAGGTTGTCTGTGTCCCTCTGTGTGACAGTACACAGGCTGTTTGTGTCCCTCTGTGTGACAGTACACAGGCTGTCTGTGTCCCTCTGTGTGACAGTAGACAGAATGTCTGTGTCCCTCTGTGTGACAGTCAATTCAGTACATAGATACACCAGGAAAGATGTAAATAAAAGAAATGGCATTTTGTCCACACTCCTCAGGAAATTTTGGTTTCCTCAAAGGCAGATATCACTGTAAATAAATAAATTTGGCATGGATATCTCCAGACCATCTTCTCTTCAAATGTCCTCTACTGAGCGGAATTTGGCATGGATATCTCCAGATCATCTTCCCTTCACATGTCATCTACTGAGCTGAATTTCAAGTTTTTGTATCAGATGATTTCTTCTTGGGAAGTTCCCGGCCATCTATTTCATTTTTCACAGCCTTGTTGCAGCTTATTATGGCTGCCCGTACAGCGTTTCTTTCCCCTAAAATGTAAGAAATGGTTTCATAGTATTTACCAAGTCCATACTGACGATAATGTAAGGCGCATATGTGACCAATATGTTATGATTGGTAACAATACACTTATACGTACTGTCTGTCTGACACTCCTGTAGAAGGCTTGGTAACTGTTGTTGATGATACCGCACCAGGAATTTGTAACATGATCGGATGGTCCCTACAATACATATATATATATATATACTTAAACTTTTAAAAGACGTTGTGCATCAGTAGATATTAAGAATAAAAAATATCAACACCGCATTCCTTTTCGCTAACGTTTTCATATATATATATAAATATATAAATAAAAAAGAACAATGTCCATGTGATGGTTTCCATATACATAAAAAAACACAACTATAAAACAGTTTTTTCTCCCTAGCGCTTTCTCGGCTCATGCCGGTCTTCAGGGGTTTGAATTCTTTTATTTGTAAAACATGACGTCATAGTACAATGACTTCATAGTAAGATTACGTCATGACATGGTACATAAAGATATTGTGAATGGTTCTGGAAGAAAATAACAAAAACATGAGGACGAAATAAAAACTAATATGAAGTTCATTTGTCCCGTTCTGAATTTAGCATAGGTTTCATAAGTTGAATGAAATACATTTCTTTATTTTCTCTTTTTAAAAGATCTGAATTGGACATTTGATATATTGGTAAAATAAAAAAATTATCATTAGCACACATATGACAATGTTCGTTTACTGTTAAATATCTGAGATGGTCTGTTTTGGTTTGTTGTCGGTGTAATGTAACTCTCTTTCTCAATTCCATTCCTGTCTGACCAATATAAAAATCTGAGCATTTGCTACAAATAAGTGCGTATATGACATTTTTGGATGTACAATTCATATTAGTTTTAATTTTGAAATTAAAACCATTTTTGAATGTATAATTTTTACACTCTATAATAATATCACATGTTTTTCAACGCTTTTGCATACATTTAGTGACAGAAGTATTTTGCATTTTCGAATCAAATTTTGACGCACATAAAATACGTTTAAGGTTTTTAGGCTGACGCTTGCAATTTATTATTTTCTTGTTAGATAAAATCAATTTCATTCTGTGCTATTTTTCATGTAATCTTCACAACCTTTTACAATTGGAAAAATATTGTAGTTGTTTGGATTAAAAGTACTGACAAAAGGTATTATATTGCTTTTGGATTCCACTTTATTCGATTTCCTTAAATGAATAGGTCCTTCTTTTTTTGCTCTTTCAACTCCATAATCTATAACTTCTATCTATGACGTCATGTTTTACAAATAAAAGAATTCAAACCCCTGAAGACCGGCATGAGCCGAGAAAGCGCTAGGGAGAAAAAACTGTTTTATAGTTGTGTTTTTTTATATAAATATATATATATATAAATATATATACATGTATAAGATACAAGGCTATCCGATGGTCCCTACAATATATATATATATATATAATTCAATTTTGCTTGTTGTAAGCATTTCTGATTGGCTGAGATAACAGCATAATGATTTCATATACTATTGAAGAGGTTATCTTTAGTAAATTAAATTATAAGGATTAATTTGAATAAATTTTTTATGAATAAATTTTTTATGTTATGGAGATATAAGAGTATTTAGAGTACACTCAGATTTTTGTGTTATATCTCCATAACATAAGAAATCTATTCAAGTTAAGCCTTAAACATAAGATACAAGGCTATCCGATGGTCCCTACAATATAATGCATATTCATCACATAATCCGCCCAATATCCAGTGATTTTGCCTATGTAATATTTAATTATTTTTGCATATGTCACTATTGTAATATGACCTGGAGCGAGTTATACTTGCTGGAAATTCATTGTGACGTCAGACAGAAATCATCTAATATGTATGTAGAGTTGAAACACTTGTCAAATCAGAAATAAGTGATCCCAGAGGGATCCTGGCGCACACCGAAGAATGATCTATGTCTGACAACGGAAAGAGGGATCTTTTCCCTGCTTTTCAAACTTTTTCAAACATACTACAATTGTATATAAAATTTGAGACATTTGCTTCAGTACTTTCTAAGAAATAGCCGTAACAAACTTCAACATTGAATTCCAAGATGGCGTCTGGTTGGCCATCTTGTTGTCCGATCAGCCCCAAAAGGCATTATGCAGAACTAGGGCCCATGGGGTACGTACGTATGGAATATGAGAGAGATCCCTTCAGTAATTTTTGAGATATAGCGGTAACTGTCATAATCCAAGATAATGGCCGGACGGGTCATCTTGTTGACATATCAGTTATAAAAAGCAATATGCACAACTAGTGAGGAACCTACAAATGAAATTTGAGACAAATCCCTTCAGTACTTTTTGAGAAAAAACAATAACAAACTTTAACTATCAAACTACCAGGCGGCTATCTTGTTTATACCGATCGGTCCCAAAACGCAATATGTGCAACTAGGGCCCTAGGGGAAGCTACATATGAAATTTGAGAACAATCTGTTCAGTACTTTTTGAGAAATAGCTATAACAAAACTTTTAACTATCAAAATCCAAGGTGGCTGCCTTGTGGCCATCTTGTTGACCGATCAGTCCCAAAATGCAATATGAGAATGATCCCTTCAGTGCTTTCTGAGAAATAGCGATAACAAGAATTGTTAAAGGACGGATGGACGGAGGGAAGGACAGACGATGGAAGAAAAGCGATTTGAATAGCCCACCATCTGATGATGGTAGGCTAAAATTCACAAAAAGATCCATTGTTGTGCAAGACCATATCCAAAATTCCACTCATGGGAGATTACAAAATATTAACATTTCTTAACTTCATTATGAAATCATACGTAAGAGATAAACCCTAAAAGAGATTGTTTACAGAACCACTTATTTACATTTTATCTTAAAGCTGAACTTTAAAGCTGTTTATAAGACTGGATTGCATGCCATATTTTTTCTAATTTCCACTAGGCTTAAGGCAGGTAATCCAGTCTAAGCTGTTTATAAGACTCTACCACTTTGTAATTTTCTGTCTGACAACGGAGAACGACATTGAGATATATGTAGCGACAATTATGTAATTTTGCTAAAAGTGAAAGAAGAAATGTTATATGCTATATATATAGTTTTTCTATCAATATCTTTACTGCCAACAATTTACCAGGCTATTTTGAAAATTGTTTTGTCAGTAATCCGAGCCTTCATATGGACTATATATACTAACACATGGCAGTGTATTGGTTAGGTAAATAATAAAGAGGAAACAGTAGATCCACTGCTGCACTCTCAAATAGACTTAAAATCATAGTATTCGGTTAATTCTTACCTCCGATGTGAAGAGTACTGAAGAAAGCATCTGTACCAGCAATAGTCTTTATAAAGGTTAAGGCAGCTTGCACCATAGTGTGAGCACCTCTCTTGGCCCGTATCAGGACAATGTTGGTAGCCCTGTTCCAGTGTTTCACTAAATAGAAAAATGCCAGCTTAAATATCCAAACTATACCTATAAATCATTCCATATCATTTAGTTCACACAAATTACTTCATTCACTGTTACTACCTGCATTTAACTGAAAGAGGTGCTTTTAGTATTAGACTTAAATTTCCTTCCAAAACAGTATTAAGAAACTTTCTTTTTTTCAATTTTTTTTTTTTTGCAAATTACAATTCAGGAGTTTGGATACATGTATAGTACCAACCAAAACGATGTGAGTAAAGTACAGTTTACCACCAATTAGTCTCACCTTCCGGTGATTGAAACACCACAAAAATCATCTCAATATAGGATGTCACAATCACTGGAATTAATCGATGGTACATCATAATTCACCCATGTAGTTTTGGTATCCTTACATTTTTTAAATTTTAAATCAACATTTTAATCCACACAGTTTATACCAAATTATACCCATAAATACAATGGGTATAGATATACTGAAGATAAAATTCTTGAACTCAAAATACTTGTACATGTACTAAAAGTCATATGTGCCATAACTGGTTAAAAATCCTGACATGTTATGGTTTCTTTCATTAATCTATTGAAAACCATCAGGTTTGATGAATAAAGCTGTCAAAATCATTCAAATGGACAGACAAACACGTATTAAAATGCCTTATAAACATCAATTACAACACAGAATTTATGCACTGAAAAATTCTTGGTTTTTCTATGCTTTATGTATGTTTAGGTGGAAACATATTTGTAGAAATCACTTTACAATTACAAATAATAATGTAAAAATGTGAAATGGAGTTGTAGACCAAAACTGGCTTAATTCTTGGAGACCCTTTCACTGCACTGTAGATGTAAATATAACAAATGTTGGCAGTACTTCCAAAAATCATTTTCAGCTCTTATTTGTACATTAATACATACAATATGCACTGTAAATATTGTAATGAGAATAACTCATGTACCATGTGATACCTGATAACATTTGTACGGGACTTTTGTTTCTATTTGTGATGGAATGACGTCAAAAGATGATATCCCGCACTACTTTAGCCTATAGTCATTTCAGCGGGAAGATTACAAATAGTTGCGTTCCATCACTACTGGAGATACTAGTCCCGCACAAACGTTATCAGGTAACACGTTCCATCACTACTGGAGATACTAGTCTCGCACAAACGTTATCAGGTAACACGTTCCATCACTACTGGAGATACTAGTCCCGCACAAACGTTATCAGGTATTTAGTCCCATTCCCTTAATATTGGTAAATTTTGGTGGTGAATAATTAAAATATTTAAAGCTCTTGTTGGTTTGTGACACATATATCTTTAAATTGTCTCAAAGGATTAAAGTACTTTGCCTTCTTGTGTATTTATTTTTTCATCGTAACACCAACACAATGGAAGACAATGGCTTCAGCAGCATTCTGTAGCTGTAAAACATATATTATATACATGTACAGTTTTACATGTGCGCAAAAGAAAATCTCAGTTCTTCTTGTAATACTAGACGTCGTCAATTATGACGATAAGGTCACGGTGATCTCTAGGGGTGCAAGGGTGTGAAAGGATTTAGTTTGTGATTTTTTTTTTTAGTATAAGATAAAAGATGTGTGCAAAGCTAATGTATGAGGGCTTCAAGGGTTGATTACCTGACAGCGAAGTCCTCAATACACCTCGACCATAGTCACCATAAGATTGTTGAACAGCATTCCGAATACACAAATGTAAATCATATTCAGAAAAGGATGATACTTTTTTTCTTGACCCTGTATACACAACTTCACAAACTAAATATCTGAAAATCAACAAAAATAGAATTGTCAATTTATATACATATGTACATGTATGAACTAGCTATTATAAACACAAGAGATACTGTAAAACAGAATAAAGAAATCTTGTTTTTATTTGAATAATCGATTTCAATACAAAATTTTATTTACCTCAGATGGAATAACGACTCATATGTGTGTGAGTAATCTACCCCATGTAATCAGATGGGATAACGACTCATACGCGTGTAGGAGTAATCTACCCCATGTAATCAGATGGGATAACGACTCATACGCGTGTAGGAGTAATCTACCCCATGTAATCAGATGGGATAACGACTCATACGCGTGTAGGAGTAATCTACCCCATGTAATCAGATGGGATAACGACTCATACGTGTGTAGGAGTAATCCACCCCATGTAATCAGATGGGATAACGACTCATACGCATGTAGGAGTAATCCACCCCATGTAATCAGATGGGATAATGACTCATACCTGTGTAGGAGTAATCCATCTCATGTAATCAGATGGAATAACGACTCATACGTGTGCAGGGGTTTCATTATCGTTCAGGAGATGCGGTACAATTGCAATCTCAGGGGGTATTTTTCTATACCATCTGTATGCTATATAATGTAATTTAACCAAAATCAGGCGGTACCACAGCCAAGTTCAACCGGCAAAAAGTACCGGGTACCACCTGATATTGAAACCCCTGCGTGTGTAGGAGTAATCCAACTCATGTAATCAGATGGAATAACAACTCATATGTGTGTAGGAGGAGTAATCCACCCCATGTAATCAGATGGAATAACGACTAATACGTGTGTGAGTAATCCATCCCATGTAATCAGATGGACTAAAAACTCATACGTGTGTATGAGTAATCCCCCCCATGTAATCAGATGGAATAACGACTCATACATGAGTAGCAGTAATCCAGCCCATGTAATCAGATGGGATAACGACTCTTACGTGTGTATGAGTAATCCACCCCATGTAATCAGATGGAATAAGGACTCATACTTGTGTATGAGTAATCCACCCCATGTATTCAGATGGAATAACGAATCATATGTGTGTATGTAACGAAGCTGCGGTGCGCTTCGTTGCTATATTTTCCGGAAATTATATTAACAGGGACTTTGGCGGGAATTTGCTGTGCACGAGAGCTCGGGACTGCGCCAAGGCTTTCAGTTTTCTACCGGGCCTTGAGAGGTGAGGGTTGTGTTTTTGAATCCTATGTAATTTTTATATATCTGTCGCCCATCCTTTCCCTAAATATTAATAAACTGTTAAATGAATTTGATGTCGTCCATTGTCCATACTCACTAGTACCATTGAATATTGTAGGGAGACATAGGAATCTGCAAGCTAACGCGGCAGTCGAACCCAGAGCAAAACAAATTAATTGTATCATTCTTACTCTACGCTAATGACTGCGGTCGTAGCGAAACAAGTCGTTACATGTAGGAGTAATCCACCCCATGTAATCAGATGGAATAACAACTCATACATGTGTGCGAGTAATCCACCCCAATGTTATCAGATTGACTTACAACTCATACGTGTGTTTGAGTAATCCATCCCATGTAATCAGATGGAATAACGACTCATATGCTTGTATGAGTAATCAACTCCATGTAATCATATGGAATAACGACACATACATGTGAGAGTAATCCACCCCAATGTTATCAGATGGACTAACAACTCATACGTGTGTATGAAGAATCCATCCCATGTAATCAGATTGAATAACGAGTCATATGCTTGTATGAGTAATCCACCGCATGTAATCAGATAGAATAACAACTCATACGCGTGTATGAGTAATCCACCCCAATGTAATCAGATGGACCAACGACTCATACGCGTGTAGGAGTAATCCATCCCATGTAATCAGATGGAATAACGAGTCAAGCACGTGTAGGGGTAAACTTGTAGAAGAGGACATTCTTAAAACATATTCTCAGTATGCTTAAACCAATATCCGTCAAAACTGGTATTGTAAGCGTGAACAAAGTATTTTACTGTAGGCCTACTGACAGTAGAGTATGAAAAATGCTTATTTTCAGAAGACGTGCGATACAATTCATCGATATCTAGAATTGTGAAACACATTTTATTGCTTACCTGTTTTTTAATCTGACCATTGCTGACAGAAAAATCGTTTTACTTCGAAGTCTCGCATACACGTGTATTTATTTAGATACGAAGAGAGGAAGTGTATGAGAGTTACTTCCCCTAGTCCACATTCGACCGGCCTGTTCGACCTATTGCTTTGGGCGAGTTCGTTGGCCCGCTACCTTTCCGTGTCGAAAATGGGAATATAAACCGAGATTAATAATTTTGTACGAATCGCAAAAGTTATAATCTTACCGTTAAAACTACACTTTCCATTTCCCCTGAAAAAAATTAATATGAATTTAAGGCAAAGCCTCAGAAGAGCTCAGCTACATATAAAAGATTATAACTTATAATCTTTTATATGTACATTTTTTGTAGCTGCGATAATAACATCATAACTTTACATTGTCTACTGAATATTTTTTTACGAGATTAACAATGAAATATTTCACTGACATGCACATACTATCGATAGTTAGAGAGAATTCAAAATAATCCAAATGGAATAGTTCAATATACTTCAATCTTGTTTTTATCAGATGCAGATGCTATCAAAAAGCGCGAATCTGTGCCGTCATCTTTGGCGTCAGGTTTTGTGACGTCACTGCTGACTGTGCCATGCGCTTGAGAATATACACAGTATTCCGTCTTTGCATATTACAGAGTTAGCTCCCCTGCGGGTAGATATCCATTGTGACGTCATTATTTTGTGTGTACAATTCACGTTGTTTTCTCAGAAAAAGTATGACGTTACGCTCGTAAATACATGACATCACATTCAATACCTTCCCGCAAGGGCAGATACCACTGTAATATGCAAATACGGAATACATTGGACCAGTACATTTTATTGCATTGTTCTTGTATATGTGTAAATTAAAACTACTTACAGTAACTAGGTTTACTACATGTACATGTACAGACAACAGAAGCGTGTACGAGGATATAGGGTATCGCTTCTGTTTGTCTAAGTCATTTAAGGAATGATTTTTGTTGTTTACGGGTGTGTAAAAACTGCATTTTTTGTACAGATATTTTAAATGAAATGACGCGCGTTAGCAAGCAACGCGCGTCATGTTGAAATATCTGTATATTTATATATACTCCTTCCTTAGACGTTTCGGCGCTTTCCACGACGTCCTCCATAGATGCGCAGGTGTAACGTTGAAAATGGACCTCCGTTGAAAATTGACCTCGGGTCATTTTTCAACGTTGAAAACGGACCCCGAATGCCGTTGAAAATTGAACATGCCGTTGAAAATTGACAGCGTCTAGGGTCAATTCTCAACGACAGGTCTGTTGAAAAATGATCGTTGAAAATTGACCTTGGCAAACTCTCAACGGATGGTCTCTTGAAAATGACCTAAGTGCATTCACATATGTAGCTGTTGCACAAACATAATTCTTGAATTTTGCTATCGCCATTCCTAATATAAGCCCCTCTTCTGTGCTGGTATCTAAATTACCGCGATTTGAATTGAAATTTTGTATTGTTATCATCGTTGTGTTTTGTGTTTTGTGTTGTTGTGTTATGTTGTTATGTTGTGTGTTATTGGTGTGTTGTGTTGTGTGTTGTTAGATGCTGTGTGGCTGTGTTTTGTGTGGTGTGGTGTTGTGTTTTTGTTGCGTGGTTGTGATGTGTGTTGTGTTGTTGTGTGTCGTGTTGTTGTGTGATATGTTGTGTGATGTTGTGTTGTGTTGTGGTTTTGTGAGGTGTGTGGTTGTGTTGTGTGTTGTTGTCGTGTGTTGTGTTTTGGTTATGTTCTGTTGTGTTGTGTATTGTAGTGTTGTGTGATGTGTTGTTGTGTGGTATTGTGTTGTGTGATGTTGTGTTGTGTGGTGGTGTCGTGTCTTTTGTTGTTGTTGTGTTTTGTTGTTGTTGCGTGGTTGTGTGTTGTGGTGCTGTTGTGTGTTGTGGTGTTGTTGTGTTGTGTGTTGTGATGTGGTTGTGTTGTGTGTTCTTGTGTTGTGTGATGTGTTGTTGTATGATGTTTTGTTGTGATGTTGTGTCGTGTTGTTGTTTGGTGTTTCCGTGTGTTGTGTGGTTGTGTTTTGTTGTGTTGTTGTTAGTTGGTGTTGTGTTGTTGTTGCGTGGTTGTGTGTTGTGGTGTGGTTGTACTGTGTGTAGTGTGATATTGTGTGTGATGTGTTGTGTGTTGTTGTGTTGTGTGATGTTATGTTGTGTGATGTTGTGGTATTTTGTTTTGTGTTGTTGTGTTGTGGTGTGATGTTGTGTTGTGTGTTGTTGTTGTACAAAAGATGTTATGTGTCAATGGGATTAGACATCAGGTATAGCCTATCTTAGTCTTCTGAGAAGAGTCACTTTTCAACGGGGTCCATTTTCAACGGGTCGGTGTGAAAAGTGCGCTAAAGTTCAGTTTTCAACGGTTTTCGGGGTCATTTTTCAACGTTGAAAAATGACCCGAGGTCAGTTTTCAACGGGGGTCCATTTTCAACGTTACACCGGCTGGGTTGATCAGGCCCAATCAGGGACCCGTCGATCGGCTATCGCTTGGTGTTACTGCGGGTAGTTCTGTCTGTTCATCGCTTCGGGCGGCGATGTCTGTCTATCTGCCATTCGCCACCTTGTGACTAGCACTGTGGCTGGTGACCAATTCACTTCTCCTCCTCTTCCTCCAGATCCAACTGGAAGCAACCTCTGCCTGCCTGCTTACTGCTGCTATCAGGTTCCTCCGGTCTGCTCCGATTACCCATATAGGCGTAAGGCTCTCCATCTTGATTGAACGGGGAAACCCCTGCATCCGACCTCAATCGGTAGGCACTATGTCTTCCATCATCGATGTTGGCATTCCTCCACCAGCTGCTGGCATTTCTGCTGCTTCCGTTCGTGGGCCTCCTCCATACTGTCTTTCTATGGTACAGTTATTTCTACCATGACTACCTGCTTAGAGCTGCGGGACCACAACATAATGTCTAGGTGGAATGGTGTTGGTGTTGAGGACATGGTCATGGCGCCATGTGTATCTTCCATCTCAAAGTGCCACCAGGCATGATGTGAGGACATGTCCCAGGTTAGCTGGTTTCCTGCAAAGTACATAGTCGGCTTTGTCCTTGATTCCTCAGGTGAATAGGTTGGTTGGGCTTGGCAGTAAATCGGAGGTCGACTTAAGCAGGAAGCTAATCCTGTGGCCTTCCATTTTCCAGGATACTTTTCTGTATCACTCCCTCCCGGTGAGTCCAGTGAGTCCAGCTACCCTGTTGTCTCATACTCACCGCCTTCACCTGCCTAGCCTTCTCATCTATTGATCTAATCTCTGCCTAGGCAATAACCTTACGTGTCTGTTGGTTTGCATTCCCACATCATGACCTTGTGTTGGTCCCCAGGTCAAAACGCCCCGATCCCACTGACCCTTTGATATCTCCGATCTATGATAAGTCTTGCCTCTGCTTCCTTCAAAGTCTGGTTAGCGTCCCACTTCTTTCCTATTCGCGTAGCGACACTCGCTTCTCTGACCTTGTCATCCGCACTGTCCCTCAATATAATGACCTGACGCACTTTGGTAACCCTGAACTCCTCCTCTACCGATTTGAGCAAGAGTTGGAATTTGGTCCCTGGGTTGTACAAGCCTACACCACTGAAGCTGCGTGGAATGCTCAGCCGTCTTCACTCTGCAGGTAGGGCGTTAGAATTGCACCTACTGCCCCTATTGCATGATCGTAAAAGGCGACTTTATTTGGCATCTTATCTTTTCATGTCTTCCTAACTAACTTTGTACTTCCTAATGTCTCCCTTGACACCGCCGTACGTTCGGCCTTCTGTTGAGCGCTCGCCCCTATGAGGTAGGCTCTGGGTTCTGTCCCCTGGCCGAGACACACCAAAGTCTATAAAAGTGATAGTTTCTGCTCCTGATCAGTGCTCAGCATTATGGGAGTGGGACGACTGGTTCGCTCGTTGTCAGTTTAATGTGACCGAGTGGGTGTGTTGCTTGATACCTTCGGCGGCATGCTTCAGTGATATAGCACTATAAAAAGGGCAACAGTTCCACTATACAAGAAGACACAACACGAATATAGCGCAGTCTCCCAAAACACGCACACATACACGCAACACATCGCATACAGGGAAGGCCGTCCTTACATGACCCTAGCTGTTGATAGGACGTTTATCAATCAAACAAACAAACAAACAAACAGCCATCTGCGAAGGTGTCCGCTGATCATCTTCCCCATTGCCTCTACAGATGTAATTGATACTTCGTAGACGAGCAATGGCCACAAGAGTCTGGATAGTACGCCGTGCTGGTATAGTCAGGCCTTGGATTTCCTTGGGAGACCACTCTTCTCAACTGCCTTCATCCATTCCTTTGCTTGCTTCCTCATCTCTACCTCACTATTTCTGTCTTTGAGTGAACCATAAAACCACTTGCCAGTGCTCTCCACTGGATTTTCTGTGACTGTTGGGATGTCCCCTCCCCCGATCTTAAATCTTTCCTCTTTCACCCTGTCTGCTTTTAGAACGAGACTCCGGGACTTGGCTGTTTTGAATTTCATGCGGGCCCAAGTATTACTATTGCCAGGTACTAAGTAACTGCTGATGAATCATTTTCCTGAGCACTTAAGACATTTTGTCCATGGAACTAGTGAAACTTAGTGACCTCCAATAACGCAGAAAGATCCCATCTAGCTTTGACTTGCATGGTAGGAAAACACTCAGGTACGTATACAATAGTGTAACCCATAAAACACCGATTTAGTGGTTTATAGGTGTATGATGTTTGGTCCTGCTTTGCCGTCCTGTGGTTTTCCCTGATAGTTAAAGACATTTTCCCATTGAAATACCATTCACCTATACCGGGTATGTGACTGGAACATGCAAGTGTCGGCGGGCAACTTCAACTGGCCATATGGTATCGATCTGTAACAGTACAATGTCCGATGGACTTGGATTCTCTTATAAGTTAGCTGAGCATAAGCTATGATACCTCCTTTTTGACTGACGCATTTATCAACTCGTTTCAGTCATGTGCGATGTATTTTACAGGCAAATGCCACATCTTACCTTCTACTCTAAAAAGAAATTGTCCCGAATTGCTAAAGATAAGGGATTCCATTTGGTCCAGGAATGAATACGGTTCAACACTTATTTATAACATTCTGTACATATTTCCACTTCGTTTCAAATATCCAGGGGAAACTGATAACACGATGTCGTGTGTTCTTCTATAGTGGAACCCTTGTCCTCTTATAATGCTATATCACTGAAGCATACCAAAAAGACACCAAGCAAAACATCCCACCCGGTCACATTATATAGACAATGGGCAAACCAGTCGCCCTACTCCCGGTTTGCTTGGCTCTAGGCAGGAGCAGAAACTACCACTTTTTATAGACTTTAGTGTGTCTCTGTCAGGGAACAGAACACAGAGCCTGCCTCACAGGGGCGAGCCCTCATCAGGAGGCCAAAAGTGAGGCAGTTTCAAGGGAGACGTTAGGAAGAAATAGTAAGTTATGAAGAAGAGAAAAGATAAGATCTTAAATTAAGTCGCCTTTTACGATCATGCAATAAAACACACACGTAATACAGCAGCAAGGGATCTTTAAATTACGCTCTTTCCCTTACTCTGTATTACCATTTTTCTTCTCGATATGTTCTGCCTTCCTGTGTCTTGTAATCGTTTCCCGGTGATCATTACGTAGTTGACGTTCCCTTCTCCTTGTATAGTTCTTATCCATCAAGCGCACATATAATCCAATCGCATTATAATGATATCGGCCAAACCAGTCGTCCGAGCCTTTTATGATAACCCAGGAGGAACAGAAACTACCATTATAACGTTCGCCCTGTGAATAGGGTTCAGGATTCTAAACCACGTAACTTATACTCAGTTTGTTTGTTTGATTAATTAACGTCGTATTAACAACAAGGGTCATGTAAAGACGGCCTCCCATGTATGCAGTGTGTAGTGTGTATGAAGTGCATATTGCGTGTTTTGGGAAACTGAGAGTATCTCCATGTTATGTCTTCTTGCATAATGAAACTCTTGCCCTTTCTATAGTGCTTTATCACTTAAGCATGCCACCGAAGACACCAAGCGACACACCCATCCGGTCACATTATACTGACAACGGGCAAACCAGTCGTCCTACTCCCAGCGCTAAGCAGGAGTAGAAACTACCACTTTGGTGTGTCTCGACCAGGGGACAGAACCCAGAGCCTACATCACAGGGGCGAGCGCTCAACAAAAGGTCAAAATGGAGGCAGTTGCAAGGGAGATGTTAGGAAGAATGGTAGTTAAGAAGAAGAGAAAATATAATATCCCCAATTTAGTCGCCTTTTTACGATCATGCAATAGGGGCAGCAGATACACTTCTAACGCCCTACCGGCAGGGTCTTAACTTATACAGATATCATAACGGCAGTTCATTAGGGATATGTTATTTTTTGTTATATATATACATGTACAGATATCATAACGGCATTATATAGGGGACATGTTTATTTTTTGTTATATATGTACAGATATCATAACGGCAGTTAATAGGGGATATAATTATTTGTATTATCTATAGTTAAGTGGAGGGACATCCATGTGGCAGTTAAAGTCCCATTATGTTTTGGGAGTAAAATTATCGTCATAAAGTACCAAACTTTGCTGAATGATAGAACATATATCCTCTATACAATATCCGCTAATGAAAAATGCCCAACGGTTCCATGTTATTCAAAAATAACAGAAAACTTCTCGTATAAGAGGGGTTTCCGACTCCTTGCTACAAAATGTAAACATATCGAGTTCGCATGCGCAGGCAGAGAAAAAGTGGAATTTCCCAAACAAGCTTTGTAATGACGTACACATGTACATGATAGATTCCGAAATTAGCCTTAAACTCACTGAATACGAGTAAAATAGCACAAATAGGCTAATTGAAACAGGAGTAAGAACTCTGATAACTACGGCGATTTAAGCGATCAATTTTAAAAAAAGTTGCTCGATCTCTGGTAAGCACCAGATCGACTTCACGCTTCATTGAAAATGTACATAACTTCTAAATCGAACATTTGTTTGTATAGTGTTTCCTGAAGAGGACTTCCATGGGTTGACTCGACAAAACTTGTGAACAAATAAAAGTAAACACAAGTACACGTCAGGTAGCTTGCAAGGAAGGTCGAAGAATAGATAAGTACAGCTGGATATTATGATTTCATTGCATTTTATAATATGTATATATGGATATATAGCCCACCAGCCTAGCTATCATGTACACTGTATACGCAGGGACTTGGCATGAATATCTAACCAACAGCATACATACATACACATGTACATTCTCTGTTAGGCCATGGACTAGGAGGGTCCCACATGCACCCCCCCCCCTAAACCTCCGAACCAATATTTTTCTGAACCCTTATGACCCACTGATCACAAATCAAAATGTTAACATTGCATAAGTCGGGATGAACTTCCGGTCATGAAGTCATCAAAATGGCCGCCATTTCGAATTTCACTAAAAATGAAAAATAGTCATTACATTGACATTGACATCAACCGAAGTAGACAAATGACGTATCAAAATTTCGTTTTTGTTATATTTTAATAATACAGAGTCGGTGGATGTATGTGTTAGGCGTTTGTAGGGTTCATGTCATCGACGAGATTGCTAGCGACATATAGGCCTATACGGACGTGTTATTTTTCAGAATGTTTGTTTTATAGGAAGTTGCAAGTTTTATTGATAATTATCAAAGGGTTTATTTCGTTAATTTTTGTATAATTTACGCAGGAAACTAATTATGTTTTCTCTGTTGTAGAATTTGGAATAATTTCTGTGTATATAAGTTGCAGTGTCCTAGACTTTGTGTAGAATTCTGGAGGACAAGCATATATTGGACCTAAAGTTACGCAGATGTCCCATTTTGGAGGTTACAGTTGATACGTGCCACTGCATGGATGTTTCTTCTTTTTAAGACTGTTTAATAAAGACTATCTTATTCGGTCATAGTTTTATTTTCGCGGCCTTCTTAAATCCAGTATTTGAAATTTTAAGCATTTGTGCACCTCCTGCTAACCTGCACTGCAAGATTTTTTTTATCATTACACGTCCACTTATACCATTCCTGTAGCAATCCAACAGCCTTATACAGTGTTCAAAAGAATGCCAGTCTTGTGTTCTTATTTCAATTAAAATATTTAGAAATGAAATAATTTATGTACGGATGAGGTACGAAATAGAACATAATAAACTTGAATTAACTTCATTCCTAGCTCCAGTTGCTACATCATATATATATATGAGGGCTGAAGTTGGTTGCGAGTTCCTAGTTCCGTTTAATAAACGGAACTAGGAACCAGACCCGAGTTCCGTTTAAGCTTATACGGAACTAGGAACCAGACCCGAGTTCCGTTTAACATACATACTGGCCAACGAGCGGAGTTCCGTTTATTAGGATTCCTATCTCTAACTGCATGTTCAATTACCTATTATATACAGGAATCGAACTTAGAGCTCCCATGAATAATACAGCACAGAATTAATCTCCTTATAAACTTGAATTAACTTCATTCCTAGCTCCATTTGCTACATCATATATATATATGACGGCTGAATTTGGTTGCGAGTTCCTAGTTCCTAGTTCCGTTTAATAAACGGAACTAGGAACCAGACCCTAGTTCCGTTTAACATAAACGGAACTAGGAACCAGACCCGAGTTCCGTTTAACTTAAACGGAACTAGGAACCAGACCCGTGTTCCGTTTAAGCTTATACGGAACTAGGAACCAGACCCGAGTTCCGTTTAAGCTTATACGGAACTAGAAACCAGACCCGAGTTCCGTTTAACATATATACTGGCCAACGAGCGGAGTTCCGTTTATTAGGATTCCTATCTCTAACTGCATGTTCAATTACCTATTATATACAGGAATCGAACTTAGAGCTTCCATGAATAATACAGCACAGAATTAATCTCCTTATCACAAGTTTACTTAAACGGATCTGACACCTAGACTCCAGTTCCGTTTAACTTAAACGGAACTAGGAACCAGACCCGAGTTCCGTTTAAGCTTATACGGAACTAGGAACCAGACCCGAGTTCCGTTTAACAAACATACTGGCCAACGAGCGGAGTTCCGTTTATTAGGATTCCTATCTCTAACTGCATGTTCAATTACCTATTATATATTTATGTGAAGGAGTATTTCAAATTAATATTTTTCTGATATTTTAATATCTTGTTAAATTGATGTGCATTTTATCGAACTGCAAGCATAAACCAAAACTGCCTTCGAAATATACATGTATATTGTACTTATTGATCTTGGTTAAGAATATCCTTCCGTGAGTCAACAAAATAGATCACGAAGAATCACCTGTTTTATGAAGTAATTGTCACAAAAACTCTTACAATTGGAAATAGCAAAACAGGCTCCACGATTTGCTTAATTTTAAATCTCCATCATATAATGATGCTTTCAATATCGCAACTCTAACCTCATGAGCCCTCACCTTGCATTCCGCATGAGATTGATCATTAGACGGCTCATAAGCAATCTTGATCACCTGACATATCAATGTGGAGATGGACTGGAAGGAGATATCCTGCTGACCCTGTTTTACGGTCCCGACAGGAACAAAGCATCCGATAATTCTCCCCAGACTCAATAGAGACTGACAGGAAAGGAATTCTAATGGAATGGGGCGAAAGACCTGGTTCCCAATTCTTTGCCCAAATTTCAGGATCAGTGAGAAGGGTAACGGCAGAGCTAGCTCTTGCCCATGAAATACGCGAAGAGCGAAAAGACAATGCATAAATATCACTTCTCATGTGGCCTGAGGCAACAGCAAGCAGAAAGACAGTCTTAAAAGTTAAAACTTTATGGAGTCCGATCCTAAAGGCCCATTAGAAGCCGAAGCCCCCTTTTATGACTCTAAAACGAGTTCTAGGTTCCACTGTGGAGCTAACTACTGTACGTTAGGCCTGTCCAGATTGAACCCCCGAATCAAGACAGACAAAGAAATGAATATCCTACCTCTGGTCTACCACGGAAAGAAAGTACACTGGCAATAGCTGTTTGATAGCCTGCAATAGCACATGATTGTGCTCCCTAAACAAGACAGAGAAGGAAACTCGCAATCAGCTGGGCAGAGGCCATGACCGGATCAATCTTCCTGACGCCAATCAAATAGATCTTCCAGCGTGACTGGAAGGCGGTAGAGGAGAAAGACCTAATTGATCGGGCGATGCGAGCTGACATATCCGAAGAAAAGCCTGTCTGAGCTAGGACTCCTGAAATCACGTCCAAGCGTGAAGGTAACGTCTGGGGCCGATGCTAACGAAAGACATTTGTTTTTGGTGAGAGAACCAGAGGACGAGCCACCAGAAACGACAAGAGCTCCGAAAACTAGGGTTGACGCGGCAACAGTGGCGCTATCGGAAAGAAGGAGCAATAATGCTCCGGAAACTTCTGTAGAACCCTGCGTCCATGGCCCAAGCCATTTGGTTTGCCACGGAGAGACAAAGGTTGACAACTGATTATTGAGAAAAGAGGCAAAAAGGTCGAGGGATATAGATACCGTTCTGTCATAACCAGCTGGTGCCGCCTGGAGATTATCCGCCAGAACATTTGCGCTTCCTGGAAATTGCTTGACTAAAATTATTAACTGCATTTCCTTATAGATAGGAATATTACGGAAATACTGATAGCGAGGGCACAAAGGACGTGAGCTGGTGTCCCTTTCTCTCCAGATAAGCGACCACTGTAGAGTTGTCCGTAGCCATTCAAACCGCATTGGAATGCAGAATCTTCTAAAATGTCTGCAGAGAAAACAGAAGAGCCATCATCTTCTGCATGTTTCCCAGACCACTCCATCGACTGGCAATGGATGTCGAGGTAAGCCCCTAACACTTCCATGAACGCATCCGTGAACATGTTAACGGTGGGAGCTGGCATGGACGACAAACCCCCTGAAATACATTTGTAATTGCCTTTCAGAGTACACCACCGAGCAAACCCCATGAGTTGAGATAACACAGAATATTTAGATACCAACGAGGGGCCAGCCGATGAAGGTCAGAGGAATATCTCTGGCCTTCTCGAATTTCTTCAAAGTTGGAATGACAATACCATGAACCGCGTGCAAACGGTTTCCCAAGAAGACAATGTTTTAAGAATGGGAACCTCATACTCTTTAAGGAACTAAGCCAACTCTAAGCAAAAGTTTCATGACCAGACGGGTGTTCCGATCCAAAGATTTCCGAACTAGATGGATCATTAGGAATTCGTCGACATAGTTGTGAACATGTCTTCCCTAGAGTGCAGAAATCACACTACAACCAGCAGCAGTTGATGGGACACCAAGCTCCAAACCTCTTGCGGATCAGAATTATTCTGGAATAGAAGCCGAGTGTGTAGTCCATAATAGGCACCTCCTCGGCCGCGCCCTTTAAAAGCATGGTCCTTAGTTCCTCCCGAATGGAAACTGCCATCTCCGGATCCCCCGAAGGAGGGAAAAATACATACTTTGACACAAAGTGCGGATGCCGATGGTATGGAATGCCAAACCGCTCATTCACTACAGAAAAGGCTCAAGGGTCCTGGGTGTTATCCTTCCATTGACTCTAGAAAGAAGGTGGACTGACGATCTCCTACAGGAAGATGAAAACGAGGAATATCGAGACCTTCACAGATGGAGAATTGTTGCCTTACCCAAACCCTACTTTACGAGAGGAGGACTTGAATCTGAGACTGGCTGAATTCTCAAGAACAGACCTTTCGTATGGAACGATCAAGGACGGAGAGACGAATCAGGAACTTTTCGTCTTGTCCCAATGATGGTTTGCACTTCCTACCCTTCCCAATGTTACCATTGAAATAAGGCTTTGACTGCGGTCGCATATAACAGTGGGAGCAGAATTTCTAGCCTTCTTTTTTGGTGGTGCTGACCTCTGTGAGGTAATGGCCTCCAACGTCTGAATTCTCTTCAAAAAAGGCAGAAGGAACCACGTCTGACATTGACGAGTAATGACATCTTCAAAGAAGCCAATCCTCTCAATGTCCTGTTCAGGGCAGAAGTTTTCAAGTTTATATATGACATTCTGGATGGAGAGACGCAACAGCCTCTCCATCGTGTGGTGCTCCTTGGAGCCGAACACTACCTGGTTCATTGACCAAGTTTCCAGAGTTCAACACTCAAGCTTAGCAGGCAAAGAGGACTGCAGTCTATCGTGTATTGCATAACCAGGGGCTTGAACCTTTGACCAAAACTGAAGTGCAACAGGGCTATATTGAGTTTTTCTGTGATTATATGTTCCTAAAGGTTCCGAAGACGATTACTGTAAAATACTAGAACACTGACACGTCAAAATAGGCCCCGCTCAAGATGCTTTGCGATTAGGAAAAGTAATATCTTGACAATGAAATGTACAATTGAAGCTCTGATTTCGAAATGATTGGTGACAGTATATATTACAAGATATCTTAGAGGATTCTTGGCGCGTACCAAAGAATGATGTATGTCTGACGAAAGAGGAATATTTTCTCTGCTTTTTAAACAATAAATATCAAAATCCAAGATGACCGACTCTTGGCTATCTTGTTGATTTTGTTTGATTGAGTTGTATGGCCCATTTGGGGCTATCTTGTTGATAGATTGGTTCAAAAATGCCTTCTACGCAACTAGGAACCTAGGGGAAACCAACCTCTGAAATTTCAGACAGATCCCTTTGGTGCTTAATAGAGATAAATATCTTCAACTACCAAAATCAAAGGTGTTTCTCTGTCGGCCATCATATTGACCGATTGGCCCAAAAATGTAATATGCAGAACAAGGGCACTAAGGTAACCTACATCTGCAATTTGGTAACAAAAAAGAACTAAAAAAGGACAGGCGGACGGACGGACAGATAGACCGACAACCTGACCTGATTACTATAAGGCACCCGTATTGCGATACGGGGCACTATTAAGCATCAGGATATTCATTAAAGTCTTTAAAGGCAATGTATAGGCCAAAATCGGCTTAAACAGAACTAGGAACTGGTTCCTAGATCCGCATAATATTAAACAGAACAGAACAGGTCTCGTTGTCGACTTCGTGTAAAGAAATATACACTGAAATGATTTTTACTTTGATTACATGGTCCTGAAATTTCAAAGACAATTCCTGTAAAAATAAATCTAAAAAAAAGTCACATCTATGCAAGCGTCGGCTCTAAACTGACCTCGGGTCTGGTTCTAGTTCCGATAAAATAAACGGAACTCGAAGATGGTTTGAGCTTAAACAGAACCCGGGTCTGGTTCTTAGTTCCGTTTAAGTTAAACGGAACCAGGGTCTAAGTGTCAAACCCGCTGAAGAAATTCTGTTATATAGATTAATTAAGTGTTGTATTATTCATGGAAGCTCTAAGTTCGATTCCTGTATATAATAGGTAATTGAACATGCAGTTAGAGATAGGAATCCTAATAAACGGAACTCCGCTTGTTGGCCAGTATGTTTGTTAAACGGAACTCGGGTCTAGTTCCTAGTTCCGTTTAAGTTAAACGGAACTGGAGTCTAGGTGTCAGATCCGTTGAAGGAAACTTGTGATAAGGAGATTAATTCTGTGCTGTATTATTCATGGAAGCTCTAAGTTCGATTCCTGTATATAATAGGTAATTGAACATGCAGTTAGAGATAGGAATCCTAATAAACGGAACTCCGCTCGTTGGCCAGTATGTATGTTAAACGGAACTCGGGTCTGGTTCCTAGTTCCGTATAAGCTTAAACGGAACTCGGGTCTGGTTCCTAGTTCCGTTTAAGTTAAACGGAACTCGGGTCTGGTTCCTAGTTCCGTTTGTTAAACGGAACTAGGAACTCGCAACCAACTTCAGCCCTCATATATGGAGCTATATATATATATATCGTGTAATGGCACTTACTATGCTACTGACTTTGGTAAATAGGCGTCAGTATTTATCATTGATACGAATCTCTAACCTTTGAAGAGTTCATTTCGCACCGTGTATATTGTATATTTCTTATTCCAAAGATACAAACTGTATATATCTGGTAATTAATAAATAAATTTATATTACTGCAGTTATGTTCTGGACGTATAGAAGTACATTTTTGTTCATGTATATCATCGATATATCGTATTTAGGAATATAAGCTACGAATTTGTGAGCAAGTTTTCATCTGGAGAAAAGACAACTAACTGATACCGAACTTTATTCAAGTGATTTATATGTAGCTATCATGGTTATACTTGTACGATAAAATATACCACTTTGGAAAAATGAGTGTCAAACGTTAAAACATGTACAGTTGTATTTCTCACCGTTTACTCGCTCATGACCACGCTTATTTTTTGACAATCCGGGTGTCGAACATTTAACAATTAAATGATTGTAAGATTGCATCTGGTGGCAGATAAATATTCATAGCGTCCTAACGGGCGCTATTCTCTTTATCCTAACGGGCGCTATTCTCTTTATCCTAACGGGCGCTATTCTCTTTATCTCTGCCTCCAAGATTGCATTTATATTTCCAATAAATGCAATCTAACAATCCTTTAATTGTGTTATTTACATTTTACTTTCTAGTTCAAAGTAAAACATAATTTAGATGCGAGTGAACATTTGAATTTCCCGCTTCAGTCATTTAACCTCAACAGCCATGTTCAATGTGATAAAATTAGTCCCTATAAAAAATTGAAAAGATAACATTTCAATGTTTTTCAATAGCTTTTCAGTTTACTTTCAATAACCAGATATTTTAAAGTTTTTTTTTTATAAGTTTCATAACCATTCTGGTTCATTCAACTACAATGTCAATTATCCCGCGCGGACTAACATGGTGTCAGTTAAAAAGACTCACATCCATTTATGTAGATATTACTACACCAAGTCTAGGCTGCATTTATTGGCTCACAATGCAGATCATGATTATCATTAGAGTAATGGGAGTCGCTGTGGCAAAATGTAAATAAATACGTGTAAACGAGGTATCTTTAAGTATGGGAATCAACCCGTTCTATTTTAAGAATTCTTTACTAACTGATTATTAACGTAATTATCCTCATTAAAAAGAAACCAAATTAAGTACGTTTCATATGGAATCCTAATGTACATTTTAGCAATATTTTTTTTTTGTGAAAGCATAATGGGAATTTAAATAATGTGGTCGGATATTTCAGATGTAGCAATAGATAATACGAGAAGGAATCACTTTTGTTATCTTGCACACCTACATGTAATGGTATGTAAACAAGTTCTACTATCATAAACACACACAGTGTTTTGTCAATCAAGCCAAAATCCTACCTGATAAAATACTAGGCCTAGATATAACTATCGTATCATGTCAGTGAGTCTACCTGATAAAATGATAAAATATAGGCCCAGATATAACTATCGTATCATGTCAGTGAGTCTACCTGATAAAATGATAATTTATAAGGTAGGTAATATTGTATGATTAAATACTAGGCCCAGATATAACTATCGTATCATGTCAGTGAGTCTACCTGATAAAATGATAATTTATTAGGTAGATTGTATTGTATGATCAAATACTAGGCCTAGATATAACTATCGTATCATGTCAGTGAGTCTACCTGATAAAATGATTATCTATTAGGTAGATTGTATTGTATGATCAAATACTAGGCCTAGATATAACTATCGTATCATGTCAGCAAGACTACACCAACACCATCAAGAGACACCCAAACAGTCAAATTGACATAGATGCAACACAAAAGAATCTGGTCATGCAACCATATTTACAACAAATGACACAGTTTCTGAGACAGGAAGGGATACGTCAGCAGTGACCCGACCAGTAAAATAAAATAAGGAATGATACCGCCGACTGTGCATGGATGTATAATGGTGCAACTGTGTCACACTAGGTAGCAGAGATAAACACGTTGTGTCCCTTTTCAACAACAGAACATCTGATCGCTCCAAGGACAATCATCTTCCTACAAGCCAAACTCTACAACCAGCTTTATCAAATTGTACGCTCGTGATTATCACTACCATCGTCTTTCTGAGGAGAATAAAAAAGACAAAAAACAAGCCCTAAGAGGAAAACTCTAACGACTTCAAAATCGTTTGGCGAATTAAGTCAAGTACATGTAATTTCAGAGAACCCTTGAACAGTCCGTTATTGCGGTTATGAAGCACATTTTACATTATCAAGGGTGGAATAATGGTTTTAGTTTACTGTCACTGTTTTCACTTGTAAAAATTGTAACCCCGTTCCTAACGTAACACCAACCCACCTGTGGATTTCAAATGCTGCCAATGAGATCCGATCTGCTGAAGACTTAGTTAATGGAAGTATTTGTTATTTTATATTGGCTTGATAATTGTTTTCACACGAATCGTTTACACATCAATAGAAAACTAGATAATTTTTCATAAAAAAACCCGCCGTGGTCTGTTGGGTGCAGAGTGATCTATAACACATCCGTGTCAATGAGTGCGAGCTGATTAAAGGCAACTGGGAAGGTGTACTTGGTAAAGAAAACTTGTGGATATTTTATCAAGACAGACTCATGTACTTCTGTGGCGTTTGTTTTTTTCACGGAAATACATCATTCTAAAAAAATACAAGGGCTGTGGGCCGATATTGAAATTGTGCTGAAGTGTAAACAGTATTGTAGATTCGAACAGATCTTTTCAATCCAAAGATCTTTCTATTTACTTTAATTAATAAAAATGGTTTTAATTAATCACTTGGTAAGCATATTTACATGATTATTTTTGCGAGAAGAGTTCATAATTAGGCAACATGGTATCAATGCCTTATCTAGATTGAGCCACACTCTGTATCTCATGGGTCTAGGTCTAGCATTGAGCCACACTCTGTATCTCATGGGTCTACATCTAGCATTGAGCCACACTCTGTATCTCATGGGTCTAGATCTAGCATTGAGCCACACTCTGTATCTCATGGGTCTAGGTCTAGCATTGAGCCACACTCTGTATCTCATGGGTCTAGATCTAGCATTGAGCCACACTCTGTATCTCATGGGTCTAGATCTAGCATTGAACCACACTCTGTATCTCATGGGTCTAGATCTAGCATTGAGCCACACTCTGTATCTCATGGGTCTAGATCTAGCATTGAGCCACACTCTGTATCTCATGGGTCTAGATCTAGCATTGAGCCACACTCTGTATCTCATGGGTCTAGATCTAGCATTGAGCCACACTCTGTATCTCATGGGTCTAGATCTAGCATTGAGCCACACTCTGTATCTCATGGGTCTAGGTCTAGCATTGAGCCACACTCTGTATCTCATGGGTCTAGATCTAGCATTGAGCCACACTCTGTATCTCATGGGTCTACATCAAGCATTGAGCCACATTCTGTATCTCATGGGTCTAGATCTAGCATTGAGCCACACTCTGTATCTCATGGGTCTAGATCTAGCATTGAGCCACACTCTGTATCTCATGGGTCTAGATCTAGCATTGAGCCACACTCTGTATCTCATGGGTCTAGGTCTAGCATTGAGCCACACTCTGTATCTCATGGGTCTAGATCTAGCATTGAGCCACACTCTGTATCTCATGGGTCTAGATCTAGCATTGAGCCACACTCTGTATCTCATGGGTCTAGATCTAGCATTGAGCCACACTCTGTATCTCATGGGTCTAGATCTAGCATTGAGCCACATTCTGTATCTCATGGGTCTAGATCTAGCATTGAGCCACACTCTGTATCTCATGGGTCTAGGTTTAGCATTGAGCCACACTCTGTATCTCATGGGTCTAGGTCTAGCATTGAGCCACACTCTGTATCTCATGGGTCTAGATCTAGCATTGATCCACACTCTGTATCTCATGGGTCTAGGTCTAGCATTGAGTCACACTCTGTATCTCATGGGTCTAGATCTAGCATTGAGCCACACTCTGTATCTCATGGGTCTAGATCTAGCATTGAGCCACATTCTGTATCTCATGGGTCTAGATCTAGCATTGAGCCACACTCTGTATCTCATGGGTCTAGGTCTAGCATTGAGCCACACTCTGTATCTCATGGGTCTAGGTCTAGCATTGAGTCACACTCTGTATCTCATGGGTCTAGATCTAGCATTGAGCCACACTCTGTATCTCATGGGTCTACATCTAGCATTGAGCCACACTCTGTATCTCATGGATCTAGATCTAGACCCATGATCATCATAAAAAATGCATTAACCAGACTTGTAAATATCTGTAGCGTATGTATCAGCTGACCAGTGGTCACCAGTGATCTAATATTAACATGATGAACCTGTCAATAATGGCACCCCCTATGACTTGTGTAGTTCATGTCGTAACATCACAGCGTGTATGCCCCAAAAGTATTTCCCTCGTTATCACATTATTATTTCAATGAATGATTTACGTTTTTATTTACAAACAAGAGGCCCATGGGCCTTAACGGTCACCTGAGTTAGAATATATAATGAAACAAATAATGAAACAAATTAAAGACATATAAACACCATATGCTGGGCCTTGAAGTTGGTCAGTGATTTATAAATTTGACTTTTTAGACTATGAAGAGTATTTGCTTCCATCAAACCTGTGAACTTAGAGGTATTTTTTGAAATTTTAATCATTTTTACCCTTTTTTAGCCCCGCCCCTCTGCCCCCAGGGGGTCGGCCAGGACCAATGTGGATATGATATTAAAATGCTATCTCAGGCTAATAATTCTAACCAAGTTTGACTCATTTCCTATGAAAATTGAGCAAAAAATGTTCATTAATGTGTTTTTCCTATATAAACTATAGTAAACTTGACCCCCTCCCCAAGGGGAAACAGGAGACCCCAGGGTCATATAATTTACAATTTTTATAAACAAACTTTAAGACCTTTTCATCTATAAAGTGTATTTGATAATTTGATTATACATGATTTCCAGAATTTTAAAAGAATGAAGTTTTAGCCTATTTGACCTTTTTTGGCCCCGCCCCTCTGCCCCCAGGGGGTCGGCCTGGACCAATGTGGATATGATATTAAAATGCTATCTCAGGCTAATAATTCTAACCAAGTTTGACTCGTTTCCAATGAAAATTGAGCAAAAAATGCTCATAAATGTGTTTTCCCTATATAAACTATAGTAAACTTGACCCCCTCCCCAGGGGGAAACGTGAGACCCCAGGGTCATATAATTCACAATTTTTGTAAAGGACCTTAAGACCTTTCTATTTATGAAAAGTATTTGATTCTACCATTTTCAGAATTTCAGAAGAAGATTTTTGAAGTTTTAGCCTAATTGACCCATTTTGACCCCGCCCCTAAGGCCCCTGGGGGTCAGTCATTGAAAATTTGTTAATAGGATGAAATAGCCTTCTCATACTGATAATTCTGACAACATTTGACTCATTTCCTATTACAAATGACCAAATAATGCGCAAAAATGTGTTTTCCCAATATAAACTATAGTAAACTTAACCCCCTCCCCAGGGGGAAACTAGAGACCCCAGGGTCATATAATTCACAATTTCTGTAAAGGACCTTAAGACCTTTCTATCTATGTAGAGTATTTGATTCTACCACATCTGTGAGTAGAGAAGAAGATTTTTGAAATTTTACTCAATTTTACCCCTTTTGGCCCCTCTTACAGCCCCCTGAGGGGTGGGGACCATATAATTCACAATTTTGATTGGCCTTATACCTAAGAAGGTTTGTGCAAAATTTCATTGAAATTGCTTCACCAGTTTTGGAGAAGAAGTCGAAAATGTAAATTGTTTACGGACATACGACGGACGACGGACGACGCACGACGCACGACGCACGACGCACGACGACGGACAAAAGGCGATTAGAATAGGTCACTTGAGACTTCGTCTCAGGTGACCTAAAAATTGTTTGAGGAAAAACAGCTCAAAAATAGAGGTAAAAAGAAAATTGGAAGCCGGATCGTCGTCATTTAATGCTGCAAAATAACAAAAGCCAACAAAAGACTTTTTCAATGTTACTGTTGCAAAAACATTGTCTGCATAACAAACAGGTCAAAGTGAATAGGATAAGTATATACATGTAACTCAAATGAAATAGTACAGCTGACTAGTAAAACGCCAGAACACGAGTAGGTATTTATAGGTTACAGCTGACCAGTAAAACGCCAGAACACGAGTAGATATTTCTAGGTTACAGCTGACCAGTAAAACGCCAGAACACGAGTAGGTATTTCTAGGTTACAGCTGACCAGTAAAACGCCAGAACACGAGTAGGTATTTCTAGGTTACAGCTGACCAGTAAAACGCCAGAACACGAGTAGGTATTTCTAGGTTAAGGTTAGCATGTATAAGGGAAATGAAGTTACAACTTCTGATAGGATAAACGTGATAAAATACTTAATTAATATTTATCTTGGATGTAAAGCTTGTTTACAACACCATGTCCGTGTAACCGCATCATATGATCGTAACTACAGACAAGGCTAGTAGTTTTGTTGCATTATTTAACTTTCCTCTGAAAAGTCAGTGACAGGCAATGATAACAACATCTGTTGAGAGCAGAAAACTAACTGATGTCGACCGTTATTTCCCCGTTAATTAATGATGTCCATATCCTTACGAAACACACATGCAAATGTATAAAATCATATAAAAAATACTTGTAAATTATTTATTAAACAATATCTTTATTCGGGATCTCTAATTATTTCTTTTGTTCAACTGGATTAAAATTTCCATGGAAACATAAATTTAGAAATGCATTTGGTGTCATTTTATTTCGACTTAATTTTGTCTTAACTGTTATTCTGGCAAGGAAATGAATCAAACAGCCATCTATCACTGCGGGTTTCTGACAAAACAGCACGTTAGGTTTAACGTGATAAAACACGGAAAACACGTGGGGGTTCTGGGTATCGACCGAAGGGAAAACAATTGTTAATTAAGACAACATGCCTCTAACACAGATCTCTGTCACCTTACCCGTCTCTGTGTGAAACAACGTCAATAAATAATGCTCTATTTAGCCGGTGGCACATTGAAGCAGGTTAGTTCAGAGTTAAAATAAAAGCATCATTTGTTCGTGATTATCGGTGTTCAAATGAAAATGTTTTCTGACGGAGCTGATTAACCTAGATATGTCAAAATACGATAAGTTAGATATGATTCTTTTGAATTCATTTTCGCTTAACAATGGCCCACTTATTAAATGGGCAACTTTTTCTTTGAATGTCAGAAAACTTCTTCACGCTTTACGCTCGCGTGTTGCGTATTTTTCTGTAGAGCTTAACATGTCGTGGTATCAAGTGTATCCGATAATCGTAACAAGAAATACACAGAATATCAAATCACGATACAGTTGTTTGGTCCTTGTTGGGTGATTATACGGCTAATCTTAATGAAGCTGGGTGGGTAGAAAGTGTAACTTTTGCCTCCATTTCCCCCAGGTTTAAGGTAGTGGGGCTGGTTTGGCAACATTTTATTTGTTGCACCTTAGTGTCTTTGTATTTCATCAGATATTATGTCATACTAGCTCTGGAACTTTTCTTTGCATAATTGTTTATATCTGAATATTCTCTGGGTGAAATTCCAAACACGTGGTATGGGGGTATGTATTCCCCCACATCTTGATGATTGACTAGCTGGTTTGTTACTCGGTAGTACAATAACTATTCAGTAACTGTAATTACAACCAAAAGTCAAGGTTCAAAGAATTTTGAGATCTTTTTGTTTTGTCTTATCATGGGGAGATATGATAAAAAGTGTAATCTTTTTTAACATTTTGATCAGTTTTTGCTGCGGATTTTAAAACAAGATATCAGCTCCAATGTTACTTTGAAGCAAGATTATAATTTTGTTTTAAATCTTCTATTCACAGTTGTATAAGATAACCTTCTTCGAAATCCGTATCAACTTGGAAAAGCTATTTAACCAGGACAGTGGCAAATATTGCCATTATCGTCAATGGGAAACAGAATGGTTCTACGACGTAGCTTGTGGAAAATGGTCACATAGCACATACTATCAAGGTCAGTTAGCTTGTGGTTAAACATGGGTCAAACAAGTCGTGGTACCTAGGTCAGGTAACTAGCAATAGTAAGGTCAGGTAGCTGGTGAATCATATAGTACGTTTATATAGTCGAGAGAGTGATCGATTACTAAGGAAACACTGATGTAGAGATCGACAGCGAGGTGCCATCAGCTGTATCAAGATAAATTACCTACTAACCCGCAACAAATGAAATACAAAACAAGTGATTGTAGATCTACTGACTAAGCTGTTTGATAAGGTACAGCAAACCACCATACAAGTGATTGTACCGACTAAGCTGTTTGATAAGGTACATCAAACCATCATACAAGTGATTGTACCGACTAAGCTGTTTGATAAGGTACATCAAACCTTCATACAAGTGATTGTACCGACTAAGCTGTTTGATAAGGTACATCAAACCATCATACAAGTGATTGTACCGACTAAGCTGTTTGATAAGGTACATCAAACCATACAAGTGATTGTACCGACTAAGCTGTTTGATAAGGTGTAACAAACCATCATACAAGTAATTGTACCGACTAAGCTGTTTGATAAGGTACATCAAACCACCATACAAATGATTGTACCGACTAAGCTGTTTGATAAGGTACATCAAACCATCATACAAGTGATTGTACCGACTAAGCTGTTTGATAAGGTACATCAAACCATCATACAAGTGATTGTACCGACTAAGCTGTTTGATAAGGTACATTAAACCATCATACAAGTGATTGTACCGACTAAGCTGTTTGATAAGGTACATCAAACCTTCATACAAGTGATTGTACCGACTAAGCTGTTTGATAAGGTACATCAAACCATCATACAAGTGATTGTACCGACTAAGCTGTTTGATAAGGTACATCAAACCATCATACAAGTGATTGTACCGACTAAGCTGTTTGATAAGGTACATCAAACCATCATACAAGTGATTGTACCGACTAAGCTGTTTGATAAGGTGTAACAAACCATCATACAAGTGATTGTACCGACTAAGCTGTTTGATAAGGTGTAACAAACCATCATACAAGTGATTGTACCGACTAAGCTGTTTGATAAGGTGTAACAAACCATCATACAAGTGATTGTACCGAATAAGCTGTCTGATAAGGTACATCAAACCATCATACAAGTAATTGTACCGTCTAAGCTGTTTGATAAGGTACAACAAACCATCATACAAGTAATTTTCTTTCATACCTAAGGGTGTAATACTGGCTGGTCTAGGGCAATACACTCATGTCGCCTGAGGCTGTATTACATGGCCACCCATGCAATAAAGCCTCGTGACGTCACGGTGTCAACAAAATTACTATTTTCTCGGTAAAATTTTAACATTTTTTTTCACAATTTTGACTGATTTTACTATAAAAGATGCAAACAACGGAATTTTTGTTGAAATATCACGTAATTTTTCATATATGGAAAATTGACTCTCAGTCGTGGATTTCTTCGAATTTATTTCAAATTGGTGGGATATTAAAGTTGTAAAATTGCAATAAAACGTTGAGGTATGAAAGAAAAATACTCTTTCATATAGGGATTAGCGCGTTAGCGCCCCATATCGAATATATTCTTAGAGGAATTGCTCCATACAAGCATGGTTAACATAAAAACGAAATCCAATCCCTATATTTACACTCACACGACTTTTTATTTATATTTTATGCAATAAAATCGTCATTTGAAAGAGACGTAATTATTCAATAAAAGTCGGTCAAAAGTGGGAGGAGCTTACTCAATTGGACAGCGAATGATGACGCTTCACGTAAGGTAGAATTATTCATCCGCGACGACAAAAAAGTTCAATATTTTAGTGTAAAATAAACATGACAAACAAAGTAAATTTCAGAGATAATTTTATTTAATCAGATCAAAACTTTAAATATATATTCAATTTTGCTAAAAGTTAATATATAGCGTAATAACATAAAGAATTTGTACACGGCCACATGTGTGAACTCGGTGACCGTTATTGTGCAGCGAGGCGAAGCTGACGCACGCTTACACACTTTAGTTTGCCGAAGTTGTCAAAACACCGATTTTCAAGTAGCTCAATGTGTGTGAAATGTCGTCTGACTTGACGATATTACATCCTTGGGAGCCATATGATTATATAATCTACGCTTAGATCCATATCGCCATCGATATATGAAACAAATTCACTTGTGTTCGATGGATACAATGTATTTGTGGTGACGCGGAACTGTCAACACGTGGATTATTAGCGGTGCATGTTTTATAATACACATGATTAAATACAATGTACTCAAAGAACAAAGACAAGAGGATATGTTTATAACTGACCTCTATCAGAGGGTCTCACACCCGTCCACCCCAAAGGCTCGATCGTAGGACGAACATAGGCACAGAGGCAATATTTACATTTGACACCCATCATTTTTAACAAAAATGAAAGCAAGTCGCCCCGGTCGGGATATTTTTCCGTTTCTTTATACAATTGTTAATTTAAAAATTGTTTGAATCATATATAAATC
This sequence comes from Argopecten irradians, assembly GCF_041381155.1. NCBI lineage: Eukaryota > Metazoa > Mollusca > Bivalvia > Pectinida > Pectinidae > Argopecten > Argopecten irradians. The sequence goes on along the minus strand of NC_091136.1, from coordinate 64,733,535 downwards.
TAAAACATGTAAATATTGTTTACATTTTTCCAAAATTCTATGAAAAACAACAATATACACGTAATGTTGCGTCAAAATGTAAACAAAGCCATGTGTTTCTTTTTAAAAAAGTAGTCCTTTTACGTTGCACAGAACATTTCCTTACGCAAGTTCAAAGTTCAATGTTACCATGCAGTTATGGTAAACAAAATCGGCTAGTATTAGCGTATAGTGACCAAGCCTAGCAAGTGTAAATACAAGAGGCCCAGAGGGCCTGTATCGCTCACCTGGTTTTTTGTTAGTAATTATCACAAGACTCTGACAATTAGAAATTTAAAATAAGCAAAATTGACTCCCAAAGTTTAATTTTGAATCATAACCATACAATGATGCTATTGATACCATACAAATATGCTATCCAATACATAGGTTCAGAGAAAAAGTCATTTATATGGAAATTGACCACTTTTGACCCCGCCCCTCAGGTCCCCCGGGGATCAGCCCTATCATTTGCTCAATTTGGAATCCCCAGCCTACAAGGATGCTACCATTGCATAATGGGTGCTATACCATGCTTAGTTTCAGAGAAGAAGTCATTTATATGGAAATAGCCAAATTGACCCCTTTTGACCCCGCCCCTCAGGCCCCCGGGGGGTCAGCCCCATCATTTGCACAATTTGGAATCCCCACCCTATAAGGATGCTACCATTGCATAATGGGTGCTATGCCATGCTTAGTTGCAGAGAAGAAGTCATTTATATGGAAATAGCTAAATTGACCGCTTTTGACCCTGCCCCTCAGACCCCCGGGGGGTCAGCCCTATCATTTGCGCAATTTTTAATTCCCACCCTATAAGGATGCTACAATTGCATTATGGGTGCTATCCCATGCTTGGTTTCAGAGAAGAAGTCGTTTATATGGAAATAGCCAAATTGACCCCTTTTGACCCCGCCCCTCAGGCCCCCGGGGGGTCAGCCCCATCATTTGTACAATTTTGAATCCCCACCCTATAACGATACTACAATTGCATTATGAGTGCTATCTCATGCTTAGTTTCAGAGAAGAAGTCGTTTATATGGAAATAGCCAAATTGACCCCATTTGACCCCGCCCCTCAAGCCCCCGGGGGGTCAGCCCCATCATTTGTACAATTTTGAATCCCCACCCTATAAGGATGCTACCATTGCATTGTGGGTGCTATCCCATGCTTGGTTTCAGAGAAGAAGTCGTTTATATGGAAATAGCCAAATTGACCCCTTTTGGCCCCGCCCCTCAGGCCCCCGGGGGGTTAGCCCCATCATTTGTACAATTTTCAGTTAGTAGCCCATAAGGATGCTACCAGTCAAATTTTGTTGAAATCCGACCAGCGGTTATGGAGAAGAAGTCGATTGTTGACGGACGACGGACGACGGACGCCGGACGCCGGACGCTGCGGTATCCCATAAGCTCACCTCGGTCCTTTGGACCAGGTGAGCTAATAAGTGGATATGAAGGATAGGGATATTCTACCCTCGGGATCACAAAATGTTGCAAAACCCTCGGCAAGCCTCGGGTTTTACTACATTTTGTGACCCTCGGGTAGAATATCCCTATCCTTCATATCCACATATGAAAGAGTCTTATAGTACCGAATAAGCTGTTTGATAAGGTACATCAAACCATCATACACGTGATTGTACCGACTAAGCTGTTTGATAAGGTGCAGCAATCACTCGCGTATTATGTCATCACATGCTGGGTATCTGAAGTATTAATAATTTATCAGTATCAGAGTAACATTACAAATCTTATAAGGACGTCTAGTGGAACATAATCTAGAGTACATGTACTAGAGTATACAACTAACCTTCCCAGTGAAATAACAGTTGGTTTAGGGGAACTACGGAACTCATTATTCAAACAGGTGTCGATTTCATAAGCAACGAGCCCCTTATCGCACATTGTAGTGATCATATTCCATTTAAGAACAAAGAAGCCCCAAAAACCTGTATTATTTCTTATCAGTCAATTTTGGGAACAAAAAGTGATTTTGTTTGTTTATACATAATATCTTTCCGCCCAGGATTCAGCTGAAAAACAACAAACATTCTAGCTTTTCTAAATAAATGGTATGTTTATATGTCTATTGGACAAAATTATATCATTGGTGGGAATTGGTGCGAATCCACAGACAAGACAGGGTAATGTCACGCGGTTGTCACGTGTTGGTCCCAGTGGCGACCTTTTGATGCAAAGGTCATATTTAGACTGTCAATACAACTTTAACTCGGTAAAAATGTAAATGTCAGATGAAATTACCACGATTATTTTGTTGTGTAAACATCATTTGATGTCTCGCTGGTGTTTTATAATTAGCGAATTGCAATGGGTTCGTGTCAAATATCAACGGTTTGGCTTAAACAAATTAACCCTGTCGGCTTCGTTGCGTCATTCCGTTGGAACAGTTCTAATTTGTTTCAGTTATGACAGACTGAGGGATCAACGGCAATCCGGGATTCGGCACTGTCAACAAAACTTATAAAATATTCTGGAGTAACGCATATAAACTGATCATACATAGCTATAATAAACAACATAAGAGTAATACAATAGAACACAAACACACTGATAGAACAAACAAAACACCTTTCCGTGTTCCTGTTGTTCATTTTAATCTCATTGTCATCTGATGACATTAACAAATGGTGCGTTTTCCAGAAGTGTTGTTTAGAACCCGTGAACAGACAACTTCTTGGCATTTTGATGACGGCATTCTTGAAAATGATGATACCCTGAGCGAGATTGTTTACTACCTATATTATTTGCCACATAGTTACATGTTTATCACCTGGGGATAATCATTGGCAAGGTCAATCTCCATAGTATTCTCGATATATGAAATATCAGGTTAGCTGAGAAAAACAAGTGAAAATGAGGTACGTAATGTTCAATAAAATATATATCAACAAAAAGAAAATATAAAGCGGAGCGTCGAAAACGATTTCACGGTTTAAACACCACAAGGAGCAAATATGATACAATGTCAATATACTAAATACCAGATATTAAATACGTGTATATATATCAACAAAGACAAAATCACGAGTGACGTTCATTTACAACCTTTTTAGTTTTTATTAAGAATATAGAAGACAATAGTTTGTAGACTAGATTCCAAATCAATGAATCTCGAAAGTCATATTGTACATCTGGTTGTCATGAACGGACAATGTACCACAGTTCGATCGTACAATGCTACAAACACTTAGGGTACATAACTAGATACCACGAATGTCATTGTTGTTGGTAACATACATCTACAATTATATTGTTTGATTTTAAAGTTAATGGTTAACTATGAAGTTTTAATGTTTAAACAACGACTTGCCAGGATTCAATGAGGCCATCTCCCTGGCGAACACTTTATGTCGTATCGTGTCAAAAATTAAATTAAAACATGTCCCAATACCTACCACACGAGAGTTATAAACCGACTTTGTCTACTCAGTACTGAAGTATTTACGTTGCAGAAAAGGAAAGTGAGTAGACTATCCATTACTTGGAGCTACAAGACCTGTGTCTCTAATTATCAAAACGTCCCCAAACAATAATCCGGAAGCTACATACAACCTCTTATGTTCGCCGTAATATCTTGTTGTTGGTTTATTGATCTAGGTCATTCTCCAGGCAACAAAGTTGGCCATATCATTAGGTTCTCACAGAAGCTACTGTGTAATACCAATCCAGATAATGAAAAAGACAAGATTCAACTCTGAATAGCGATGAAATTAAATTGTGGTCTCAACATGATTATTTCCTTGCTTTCTTCTCCATAATAAGGATTTGTTAAACCAACTGGTCGTCACGATTGGTAAATAGTTCGACAAAAATATTTGAACTAATTTGCTCGATCGATTGTACCGAGAACAATATTTTTTCCACGGATTATGATTGTACAGTTTATCTGCCGGACTGCCGACATCATTCCGATTGATTTCCGGTTTATGGTTGCCGAGAGTTCTTCTGCTATGTAAGGTATTTGCCTTGATTTCAGAATTTGGTACAGCTTTGATCCATAAATGATAATGTTTTTCCTGCATGTAACCTTGTTTGAATGAATCAAATTTTCCATGATCATATCCACATGCTGACGCTTATTTTGTCTTTTCCTTTTTTAGGTCATCTGACCCGAAGGGTCGGGATAACCTATTGTCATCTTGCACCGTCCGTCGTCATGCGCCGTCCGCCGTGCGTAAACATTTCATTCAAACGCTACCAAGTTTGTTCAAATGAATGACCTTGATCTTCATTCAAGGTCACAGGGGTCAAAAAGGCTATTTTTTTTAAAGATTTCTTCTCAAGAACCAGACGGCCCAGGGTACTGATTTTGGGCCTGTAGCATGCTGGGATGAAGGGCTACCAAGTTTGTTCAATTGAATGACCTTGATCTTCATTCAAGGTCACAGGGGTCAAATAGCCTAAAATATTTAAACAAATTCTTGTGAATAACTAAGAGGCCTAGAGACCTGGTATTGGGTCTATGACATGCTATGATGAAGGGCTACCAAGTTTGTCCAATTGGATGACGTTGATCTTCATTTAAGGTCACAGGGGTCAAATAGGATTAAATCTTTAAACGACTTTTTATGAATAACTAAGAGGCCTAGATACATGATATTGGGCCGGTCACATGCTAGGATGAATGGCTATTAAGTTTGTTCAAATGAATGACCTTGAACTTCATTCAAGATCACAGGGGTCAAAAAGGCTTAAATCTTTAAACGACTTCTTCTGAATAACTAAGAGACCTAGAGACCTGATATAGGTCCTACGACATGCTTTGACAAATGGTTACCAAGTTTGTTCAAGTGAATTTCCTTGATCTTCATTCAAAGTCACAGGGTCAAAAAGGCTAAAATCTTTAAACGACTTCTTTTAAATAACTAAGAGGCCTAGAGACCTGATATTGAGCCTGTGACTTGCCTGAACGAATGGCTAACAAGTTTGTTCAAGTGAATGACCTTGACCTTCATTTAAGGTCAAAGGGGTCAAATAGGCTAAAATCTTTAAACGACTTCTTGTAAATAACTATGAGTCCTAGATACTGTATATTGGACTTGTAGCATGGTGGGGATCAAGAAACCTTCATTCATGGTCTAATTCATCAAATATATCAGAAACTGAACTTTTGTAAAAGAGTTCTTTGTATTGCCTTAACTGTTTGCCACTTCTTTATTCTTTGAGGTGTTGTATTGTGCCAGTAGTCAGATGACAGTTTAAGCCCATGGGCCTCTTGTTATCTGTGAAACATGGATGACGTTTGTTAAAACAATGTATTTCTTTGTAGTTGCTACATAATGCCATACTTCATTTATATCCCTCTTAATTGTGCGTTCATTTTGGTACATAAAAATTGGAATAAAACATATTAACATGAATCTAGGGGAAACCCCTGTACATATACCTTTACTGGAAAGGTTGCTAACCACCACAGGCACATCCTGGTAATGGACATGATGCTATAATCGTTGGTATAGTGACACGCCTCGGATCTGACACAAGTTTGATGCTATTTGGAAATTCACTTTGAACATTTTGATTTCACCGAGCTATAAAAAGCATAATTTTTTCTTACCCAGCCTTTGACATTCTGTTGGACGCCACCAGGCTTCGATATTTCTGTTGGACGCCACATGGCTTCGATATTTCTGTTGGACGCCACAAGGCTTTGATATTTCTGTTGGACGCCACAAGGCTTCGATATTTCTGTTGGACGCCACCAGGCTTCGATATTTCTGTTGGACGCCACAAGACTTCGGTATTTCTGTTGGACGCCACAAGGCTTCGATATTTCTGTTGGACGCCACAAGGCTTCGATATTTCTGTTGGTCGCCACAAGGCTTCGATATTTCTGTTGGACGCCACAAGGCTTCGATATTTCTTGCCACAAGGCTTCAATATTTCTGTATTTGGTGTCCTGCTGATGAGTAATGGTAAGATATAACACCTTTGTGCTGATCAAATCAGAACCGCGCGGTAGTTGACTATCACTTCGCCAATGTAAGATCATTCGGTTGCAAAATGTTTTGGGATTTGAACAATTTGCCAGTGGTTAATTTGATAAGAAGTTTGTTTACACCTTTTCTAATATGAATGGTTCTTGTGGAAAAAACCGTAATTAATCATTAATAGTCCACCCTCATTTATCAAGCAAATCAATCATTAACATTTTGGAACAGATAGGTAGATTTTTTGGGGTCCGTCCAGAGCGAAATACGAACAAGTTTATTTCTAAACACTCTTTAGATTGGGAAGTATGGTTTATGTATAGTATATAGCACGCCTGATGAAGGTATCGTACTAGTCATTTGTCTGATGAAGATGATAGTGTACACATCGTACTAGTCATCTGTCTGATGAAGGTGACAGTGTACATATCGTACTAGTCATTTGTCTGATGAAGGTGACAGTGTACATATTGTACTAGTCATCTGTCTGATGAAGGTGACAGTGTACATATCGTACTAGTCATCTGTCTGATGAAGGTGATAGTGACATACCGTAATAGTTATTTGTCTGATGAAGGTGTCAGTGACATATAGTACTAGTCATCTGTCTGATGAAGGTGACAGTGTACATATCGTACTAGTCATCTGTCTGATGAAGGTGACAGTGTACATACCGTACTAGTCATCAGTCTGATGAAGGTGACAGTGACATATTACTAATGTACTATCATCTGTCATCTGTCTGATGAAGGTGACAGTGTACATATCGTGTACTAGTCATCTGTCTGATGAAGGTGACAGTGTACATATCGTACTAGTCATCTGTCTGATGAAGGTGACAGTGTACATACCGTACTAGTCATCTGTCTGATGAAGGTGACAGTGTACATACCGTACTAGTCATCTGTCTGATGAAGGCGACAGTGTACATACCGTACTAGTCATCTCTCAGATGAAGGCGACAGTGTACATACCGTACTAGTCATCTGTCTGATGAAGGTGACAGTGTACATACAGTACTAGTCATCTGTCTGATGAAGGTGACAGTGTACATACCGTACTAGTCATCTGTCTGATGAAGGCGACAGTATACATATTGTACAAGTCATCTGTCTGATGAAGGTGACAGTGTACATATCGTACTAGTCATCTGTCTGATGAAGGTGACAGTGTACATACCGTACTAGTCATCTGTCTGATGAAGGTGACAGTGTACATACCGTACTAGTCATCTGTCTGATGAAGGTGACAGTGTACATACCGTACTAGTCATCTGTCTGATGAAGGCGACAGTGTACATATCGTACTAGTCATCTGTCTGATGAAGGTGACAGTGTACATATTGTACTAGTAAACTGTCTGATGAAGGTGACAGTGTACATATTGTACTAATCATCAGTCTGATGAAGGTGACAGTGACATACCGTACTAGTCATCTGTCTGATGAAGGTGACAGTGTACATACCGTACTAGTCATCTATCAGATGAAGGCGACAGTGTACATATCGTACTAGTCATCTGTCTGATGAAGGTGACAGTGTACATATCGTACTAGTCATCTGTCTGATGAAGGTGACAGTGTACATATTGTACTAGTCAACTGTCTGATGAAGGTGACAGTGTACATATCGTACTAGTCATCTGTCTGATGAAGGTGACAGTGTACATACCGTACTAGTCATCTGTCTGATGAAGGCGACAGTGTACATACCGTACTAGTCATCTGTCTGATGAAGGTGACAGTGTACATACCGTACTAGTCATCTGTCTGATGAAGGTGACAGTTTACATACCGTACTAGTCATCTGTCTGATGAAGGTGACAGTGTACATACCGTACTAGTCATCTGTCTGATGAAGGTGACAGTGTACATATTGTACTAGTCATCTGTCTGATGAAGGTACAGTGTACATATCGTACTAGTCATCTGTCTGATGAAGGTGACAGTGTACATACCGTACTAGTCATCTGTCTGATGAAGGTGACAGTGTACATATCGTACTAGTCATCTGTCTGATGAAGGTGACAGTGTACATATCGTACTAGTCATCTGTCTGATGAAGGTGACAGTGTACATATCGTACTAGTCATCTGTCTGATGAAGGTGACAGTGTACATATCGTACTAGTCATCTGTCTGATGAAGGTGACAGTGTACATATCGTACTAGTCATCTGTCTGATGAAGGTGACAGTGTACATATCGTACTAGTCATCTGTCTGATTAAGGTGTCAGTGTACATATCGTACTAGTCATCTGTCTGATGAAGGTGACAGTGTACATATCGTACTAGTCATCTGTCTGATGAAGGTGACATTGTACATATCGTACTAGTCATCTGTCTGATGAAGGTGACAGTGTACACATCGTACTAGTCATCTGTCTGATGAAGGTGACAGTGTACATATCGTACTAGTCATCTGTCTGATGAAGGTGACAGTGTACACATCGTACTAGTCATCTGTCTGATGAAGGTGACAGTGTACATATCGTACTAGTCATCTGTCTGATGAAGGTGACAGTGTACATATATCGTACTAGTCATCTGTCTGATGAAGGTGACAGTGTACATATCGTACTAGTCATCTGTCTGATGAAGGTGACAGTGTACATATCGTACTAGTCATCTGTCTGATGAAGGTGACAGTGTACATATCGTACTAGTCATCTGTCTGATGAAGGTGACAGTGTACATATCGTACTAGTCATCTGTCTGATGAAGGTGACAGTGTATATATCGTACTAGTCATCCGTCTGATGAAGGTGACAGTGTACATATCGTACTAGTCATCTGTCTGATGAAGGTGACAGTGTACATATCGTACTAGTCATCTGTCTGATGAAGGTGACAGTGTACATATCGTACTAGTCATCTGTCTGATGAAGGTGACAGTGTACATATCGTACTAGTCATCTGTCTGATTAAGGTGACAGTGTACATATCGTACTAGTCATCTGTCTGATGAAGGTGACAGTGTACATATCGTACTAGTCATCTGTCTGATGAAGGTGACAGTGTACATATCGTACTAGTCATCTGTCTGATGAAGGTGACAGTGTACATATCGTACTAGTCATCTGTCTGATGAAGGTGACAGTGTACATATCGTACTAGTCATCTGTCTGATGAAGGTGACAGTGTACATATCGTACTAGTCATCTGTCTGATGAAGGTGACAGTGTACACATCGTACTAGTCATCTGTCTGATGAAGTGAGTGACAGTGACATATCGTACTAGTCATCTGTCTGATGAAGGTGACAGTGTACATATCGTACTAGTCATCTGTCTGATGAAGGTGACAGTGTACATATCGTACTAGTCATCTGTCTGATGAAGGTGACAGTGTACATATCGTACTAGTCATCTGTCTGATGAAGGTGACAGTGTACATACGTACTAGTCATCTGTCTGATGAAGGTGACAGTGTACATATACGTACTAGTCATCTGTCTGATGAAGGTGACAGTGTACATATCGTACTAGTCATCGTCTGATGAAGGTGACAGTGTACATATCGTACTAGTCATCTGTCTGATGAAGGTGACAGTGTACATATCGTACTAGTCATCTGTCTGATGAAGGTGACAGTGTACATATCGTACTAGTCATCTGTCTGATGAAGGTGACAGTGTACATACCGTACTAGTCATCTGTCTGATGAAGGTGACAGTGTACATATCGTACTAGTCATCTGTCTGATGAAGGTGACAGTGTACATATCGTACTAGTCATTTGTCTGATGAAGGTGACAGTGTACATATTGTACTAGTCATCTGTCTGATGAAGGTGACAGTGTACACATCGTACTAGTCATCTGTCTTATGAAGGTGACAGTGTACATATTGTACTAGTCATCCGTCTGATGAAGGTGCCAGTGTACATATTGTACTAGTCATCCGTCTGATGAAGATGACAGTGACATACCGTACTAGTTATTTATTTGATGAAGGTGTCAGTGTACACATCGTACTAGTCATCTGTCTGATGAAGGTGACAGTGTACACATCGTACTAGTCATCTGTCTGATGAAGGTGACAGTGTACATATTGTACTAGTCATCCGTCTGATGAAGGTGACAGTGTACATATCGTACTAGTCATCTGTCTGATGAAGGTGACAGTGTACATATCGTACTAGTCATCTGTCTGATGAAGGTGACAGTGTACATACCGTACTAGTCATCTGTCTGATGAAGGTGTCAGTGACATATCGTACTAGTCATCTGTCTGATGAAGGTGTCAGTGTACACATCGTACTAGTCATCTGTCTGATGAAGGTGTCAGTGACATACCGTACTAGTCATCTGTCTGATGAAGGTGTCAGTGACACATCGTACTAGTCATCTGTCTGATGAAGGTGTCAGTGACATATCGTACTAGTCATCTGTCTGATGAAGGTGACAGTGTACACATCGTACTAGTCATCTGTCTGATGAAGGTGTCAGTGACATATCGTACTAGTCATCCGTCTGATGAAGGTGACAGTGTACACATCGTACTAGTCATCTGTCTGATGAAGGTGTCAGTGACATATCGTACTAGTCATCTGTCTGATGAAGGTGACAGTGTACATATCGTACTAGTCATCTGTCTGATGAAGGTGACAGTGTACATACGTACTAGTCATCTGTCTGATGAAGGTGACAGTGTACATATCGTACTAGTCATCTGTCTGATGAAGGTGTCAGTGACATATCGTACTAGTCATCTGTCTGATGAAGGTGACAGTGTACATACCGTACTAGTCATCTGTCTGATGAAGGTGACAGTGTACATATCGTACTAGTCATCTGTCTGATGAAGGTGACAGTGTATATATCGTACTAGTCATCTGTCTGATGAAGGTGACAGTGTACATATCGTACTAGTCATCTGTCTGATGAAGGTGTCAGTGTACATATCGTACTAGTCATCTGTCTGATGAAGGTGACAGTGTACATATTGTACTAGTCATCAAACTGATGAAGGTGACAGTGACATACCGTACTAGTCATCCGTCTGATGAAGGTGTCAGTGTACATATCGTACTAGTCATCTGTCTGATGAAGGTGACAGTGTACATATTGTACTAGTCATCCGTCTGATGAAGGTGACAGTGTACATATCGTACTAGTCATCTGTCTGATGAAGGTGACAGTGTACATATCGTACTAGTCATCTGTCTGATGAAGATGACAGTGTACATATCGTACTAGTCATCTGTCTGATGAAGGTGACAGTGTACATATCGTACTAGTCATCTGTCTGATGAAGGTGACAGTGTATGTATCGTACTAGTCATCTGTCTGATGAAGGTGACAGTGTATATATCGTACTAGTCATCTGTCTGATGAAGGTGACAGTGTACATATCGTACTAGTCATCTGTCTGATGAAGGTGACAGTGTACATATCGTACTAGTCATCTGTCTGATGAAGGTGACAGTGTACATATCGTACTAGTCATCTGTCTGATGAAGGTGACAGTGTACATATCGTACTAGTCATCTGTCTGATGAAGGTGACAGTGTACATATCGTACTAGTCATCTGTCTGATGAAGGTGACAGTGACATACCGTACTAGTCATCTGTCTGATGAAGGTGACAGTGTACATATCGTACTAGTCATCTGTCTGATGAAGGTGTCAGTGACATATCGTACTAGTCATCTGTCTGATGAAGGTGACAGTGTACACATCGTACTAGTCATCTGTCTGATGAAGGTGACAGTGTACATATCGTACTAGTCATCTGTCTGATGAAGGTGTCAGTGACATATCGTACTAGTCATCTGTCTGATGAAGGTGACAGTGTACATATCGTACTAGTCATCTGTCTGATGAAGGTGACAGTGTACATATCGTACTAGTCATCTGTCTGATGAAGGTGACAGTGTACATATCGTACTAGTCATCTGTCTGATGAAGGTGTGACAGTGTACATATCGTACTAGTCATCTGTCTGATGAAGGTGTCAGTGTACATATTGTACTAGTCATTTGTCTGATGAAGGTGATAGTGTAAATATCGTACTAGTCATCTGTCTGATGAAGGTGACAGTGTACATATCGTACTAGTCATCTGTCTGATGAAGGTGACAGTGTACATATCGTACTAGTCATCTGTCTGATGAAGGTGTCAGTGACATATCGTACTAGTCATCTGTCTGATGAAGGTGACAGTGTACATATCGTACTAGTCATCTGTCTGATGAAGGTGACAGTGTATATATCGTACTAGTCATCTGTCTGATGAAGGTGTCAGTGTACATATCGTACTAGTCATCTGTCTGATTAAGGTGACAGTGTACATATCGTACTAGTCATCTGTCTGATGAAGGTGACAGTGTACATATCGTACTAGTCATCTGTCTGATGAAGGTGACAGTGTACATATTGTACTAGTCATCCGTCTGATGAAGGTGACAGTGTACATATTGTACTAGTCATCTGTCTGATGAAGATGACAGTGTACATATCGTACTAGTCATCTGTCTGATGAAGGTGTCAGTGTACATATCGTACTAGTCATCTGTCTGATGAAGGTGACAGTGTACATACCGTACTAGTCATCTGTCTGATGAAGGTGACAGTGTACATATCGTACTAGTCATCTGTCTGATGAAGGTGACAGTGTACATATCGTACTAGTCATTTGTCTGATGAAGGTGACAGTGTACATATTGTACTAGTCATCTGTCTGATGAAGGTGACAGTGTACATATCGTACTAGTCATCTGTCTGATGAAGGTGACAGTGTACATATCGTACTAGTCATCTGTCTGATGAAGGTGACAGTGTACATATCGTACTAGTCATCTGTCTGATGAAGGTGACAGTGTACATATCGTACTAGTCATCTGTCTGATGAAGGTGACAGTGTACACATCGTACTAGTCATCTGTCTGATGAAGGTGACAGTGAACACATCGTACTAGTCATCTGTCTGATGAAGGTGACAGTGTACACATCGTACTAGTCATCTGTCTGATGAAGGTGACAGTGTACACATCGTACTAGTCATCTGTCTGATGAAGGTGACAGTGTACATATCGTACTAGTCATTTGTCTGATGAAGGTGACAGTGTACATATCGTACTAGTCATTTGTCTGATGAAGGTGACAGTGTACATATCGTACTAGTCATTTGTCTGATGAAGGTGACAGTGTACATATCGTACTAGTCATCTGTCTGATGAAGGTGACAGTGTACATATCGTACTAGTCATCTGTCTGATGAAGGTGACAGTGACATATCGTACTAGTCATCTGTCTGATGAAGGTGACAGTGTACACATCGTACTAGTCATCTGTCTGATGAAGGTGACAGTGTACATATCGTACTAGTCATCTGTCTGATGAAGGTGACAGTGTACACATCGTACTAGTCATCTGTCTGATGAAGGTGTCAGTGTACATATCGTACTAGTCATCTGTCTGATGAAGGTGACAGTGTACACATCGTACTAGTCATCTGTCTGATGAAGGTGACAGTGTACATATCGTACTAGTCATCTGTCTGATGAAGGTGACAGTGTACATATCGTACTAGTCATCTGTCTGATGAAGGTGACAGTGTACATACCGTACTAGTCATCTGTCTGATGAAGGTGACAGTGTACATATCGTACTAGTCATCTGTCTGATGAAGGTGACAGTGTACATACCGTACTAGTCATCTGTCTGATGAAGGTGACAGTGTACATATCGTACTAGTCATCTGTCTGATGAAGGTGACAGTGTACATATCGTACTAGTCATCTGTCTGATGAAGGTGACAGTGTACATATCGTACTAGTCATCTGTCTGATGAAGGTGACAGTGTACATATCGTACTAGTCATCTGTCTGATGAAGGTGACAGTGTACATATCGTACTAGTCATCTGTCTGATGAAGGTGACAGTGTACATATTGTACTAGTCATCTGTCTGATGAAGGTGACAGTGTACATATTGTACTAGTCATCTGTCTGATGAAGGTGACAGTGTACATATCGTACTAGTCATCTGTCTGATGAAGGTGACAGTGTACATACCGTACTAGTCATCTGTCTGATGAAGGTGACAGTGTACATACCGTACTAGTCATCTGTCTGATGAAGGTGACAGTGTACATACCGTACTAGTCATCTGTCTGATGAAGGTGACAGTGTACATATTGTACTAGTCATCTGTCTGATGAAGGTGACAGTGTACATATCGTACTAGTCATCTGTCTGATGAAGGTGACAGTGTACATACCGTACTAGTCATCTGTCTGATGAAGGCGACAGTGTACATACCGTACTAGTCATCTGTCTGATGAAGGTGACAGTGTACATATTGTACTAGTCATCTGTCTGATGAAGGTGACAGTGTACATATCGTACTAGTCATCTGTCTGATGAAGGTGACAGTGTACATATTGTACTAGTCATCTGTCTGATGAAGGTGACAGTGTACATACCGTACTAGTCATCTGTCTGATGAAGGTGACAGTGTACATACCGTACTAGTCATCTGTCTGATTAAGGTGACAGTGACATATAATTGTACTAGTCATCTGTCTGATGAAGGTGACAGTGTACATATCGTACTAGTCATCTGTCTGATGAAGGTGTCAGTGTACATATCGTACTAGTCATCTGTCTGATGAAGGTGACAGTGTACATATCGTACTAGTCATCTGTCTGATGAAGGTGACAGTGTACATAGTACTAGTCATGTTGATGCATGTACAATCGTACTAGTCATCTGTCTGATGAAGGTGACAGTGTACATATCGTACTAGTCATCTGTCTGATGAAGGTGACAGTGTACATATGTACTAGTCATCTGTCTGATGAAGGTGACAGTGTACATATCGTACTAGTCATCTGTCTGATGAAGGTGACAGTGTACATATCGTACTAGTCATCTGTCTGATGAAGGTGACAGTGTACATATCGTACTAGTCATCTGTCTGATGAAGGTGACAGTGTACATATCGTACTAGTCATCTGTCTGATGAAGGTGACAGTGTACATATGTACTAGTCATCTGTCTGATGAAGGTGACAGTGTACATATCGTACTAGTCATCTGTCTGATGAAGGTGACAGTGTACATACCGTACTAGTCATCTGTCTGATGAAGGTGACAGTGTACATATCGTACTAGTCATCTGTCTGATGAAGGTGACAGTGTACATATCGTACTAGTCATCTGTCTGATGAAGGTGACAGTGTGTACATATCGTACTAGTCATCTGTCTGATGAAGGTGACAGTGTACATATCGTACTAGTCATCTGTCTGATGAAGGTGACAGTGTACATATCGTACTAGTCATCTGTCTGATGAAGGTGACAGTGTACATATCGTACTAGTCATCTGTCTGATGAAGGTGACAGTGTACATATCGTACTATATCCGCTCCTTTCCAGCTGATCTAAATAAGGCTAATTTCTACCCTATCTGTTACTTTAGAGAAAGACAGTTCCATGATACTAGATAATCCGTAGATCCTTTCACCGTATATTACTCTACCATATCGAAATTTTTGAAAAAATAATAATTGTCAGCTAAATGATGTTTATATGTGATTTCTTATAACATCGGTAATATTCTAGTCATCTAATCCGTCATAGTCAAATTTATAATATATCAAAAGTGATTGGGAAATTATCATGATTATAATAAATACTTTCATAATTTGCAAATATCATATGTGTCCGGGTGGGGTGGTCGGGGGGTCTGGGGCGGGGGGGGCGGCGGGCGGAGTCTTTTCCTTCTCCCAGGGCGTGGCTGTGGAGGGTTGTGGGTGGATGGGGTGGCGTTGGTCTTTGCTGGGGGTGGGCGGGTGGTGTGCTCCGGGTGATTAGTCTCTCGCGTGCTGTTGGTTGTATTGGGGGGGTGCTGGGGTGGGGGGGGTGTATTTGTGGGGGATCTTATAATGGTATGCGTATTATGTGGTTAGTGGTTTTTGGATAGAAGTATGACGGTATTTATGTAATTTTTCCCGTTTTATCATTTCGAACCTTAATTTAATGATTCAACGCGTTAATGACGTAATTTCACTTATCATAACGTTAATTATCGGCAACTCAATATGTCTATTACAAGTGGTCTTATGGTCTGTTCATGTTTATACATGTTAGTCTTTTTTTCTTCAATTTCTCATATCTTTTTTAGGTTGACTTCATTAGTGTAATCTATTTGTGTAATATCTTCAGTGTCAATTCATGACCCAGTCAAATATATTGTTAGTTAATTAAAGATTGGAAGTATAAGTTTACATGTAAAATACAATACATTGAATTTTATAGTCATTTACCGATCATTTTTTTCTTATTCCCTTCTTAAAAGTTTCTGTCTTAATGTATTATGCCCTACAGTTAACTAGTACACAAAAATGTACATACACTGTACAACAATTCCCATACTTCCATCACAAGTTCCAACGTAACCTGCTTGCCTAGGATCGAGATCTACATCTGTAGCTATCTGTTCCATCGCACTCATCAGATACCAAATGACTAGTACGATGATGGACAAAATATCCCTGTCACAGTTCGAGTCTCAACTCTTCCATCCAAACTATGATACTAGTACATAATGGTCAAGACATTAAACAAATACCTTAGCACTATTCAGCTACTGAGGAAAATTTTGTTTAGCCATTTATCTAACTAAACAGTACTGATATAGTGCTACTAATCAAATAATGACACCTCCTCTGGAGACTCCTACACACTAATACTATTCTCTGTGCATGTCATTGTGATGGTGTCAATAGATGTTGTATGCTTTTTTTATGTTTATTTGTCTCTGGTTTTCAAATTTTTCTTTTTGTTTTTATTTGTATCGTTACCTACCATTAATCTGTTATAATAAGATGTATGAATGTGCAGGCTGAGTGTGTGTATGTGTGTTCACTTTGCATGTTATCTTTTTGTATGTAATTCTATATATGTACAATCTTAATATATATGTAAAAAAAATCTTTTGAAAAATAAAACAATTATATAAAAAAAGAGAGAAAAGATGATATCCTAAATTTAGTCGCCTTTTTCGATCATGCAAGAGGGACGGCAGGTACAATTATAACGAACGTCCTACGCAGGGCAAAGTCATATTTACATAAACGAATGTTGGCCAATAAGGAACACGTTACCGGGCTACAAATGGAGAACAGCTCCAACAAAACCAAGTCTGATGTCCTAACTCGCTCGTAAATAGTTAGCGTGGGTCGGCATTGTTATGGTAACAGTAATATCCTGGCTACCTCTCACACCTCTAAACCTTCTAGCTGGTCTTTTAGTCCTTCTGGTTATTGTCAAATAGTCGTTAGAGTAGTGCATGAACTCGCCTGTAGCGTGCCGAGTGACTGAGGCCTTGACATATCAATATTTAATTATACTACCATAAATGCCTGCTTTTTTACGTTGTGTTGTTAATAAGTCACGTACATTCCGCCAAACCGAGAAACTAAACAATTTGATTAGAATGGAAATGTAAGGCATTGTCTCTTCTGTTTGGCATGTTCGATAGGCAATGTAAATGTTATCTAGCTGTTTATGGGTCAGATATTCAGTGGTAAACATATAGTGCAGATACTTTGTAATCCATGCGAGGACAAAATAGATAAAATCTGCATCTAGACTGTTATCACTATGTCATCAACTATAATGTTACGGTAACATTGAATATATACGTGGAAAGCGAGAAAACACATTAATGCAGACAAAATGATATATGAAATGTTATACCTAGTAAACGAACTAGATACGTTTTTATCCCAGCAAAAATAATTTGAATTGTTTTTTTTTCTTTTGTATATTGCATCTTTTTGATAAAACTCGTCTCTGAAACATTGCAAAGTGCCGATACGATATATTTGAAAGTGTCTGTACGCTATATGGCCGGGAAAAACATCTGGAATTGATCACATTGTGAGTACAAAACCTCGCGAATAATAACTTTTCATGATTACACTGAAAGGTGTCTTGACATTACATCATATCTTAAATGCATTAGACTCCCTCACCAATATTTTACCATATAGACTGCAATCTGTTACTCGATTTTAAACATTTCGGAAGCCAAAAATTCACGTGATTAAAGAAAACAAGCAACACTGGCTTCCATAGATGAATGAGATGAAATTTCATGCATTGCCCCCAAATTTCGTATTCAGTTTGAAAACTAAATAGCATAAATGTCTTCTTGTAAATCTATGACCACCCAATGTTACACCTCACACACGTCACTTTTTATCCCCTGCTTTCTCCGAAATGGGGGATATTAATTTGGGTCTGTCCACTTCGTTTCCGTGCAATAATTGTGTAACAAATGTAAATCGATTTTCTTCAAATTTGGTGACAAGGTTAAATGCCTTAAGGGCTCGGCCAAGTTTGATCGCGACTGTCGATGGACCTTATCTAGCGGAGTTATGACCCTTTGCTTAAATTAAAAAAAAATCAGTTCCTGCCACTTCCGTACAATAACCGTAATAAATATTAACCGATTTTCTTCAAACTTGGTAACAAGGTTGAACGCCTTATGTACCTGGCAAGGTTCGACCAACTCTTTCAGCGGATGCTATTTATCAGAGTTATGGCCCTTTAATTTACTACAAATGTCCTTTTTCTGCTGTTTCTGTGTAATAACTAACAAATGTTAAAACTAATATTGTTAAAACTTGGTAACAATTTTAAATGCCTTAAGGGCTTAGCCAAGTTCGATCGCCACTTTTGACATATCTTAATTAGTAGATTTATGGCCCTTTGATTTGATAAAGAAGTCATTTTCTGCCATTTTCCCTCCAATTACTAATGAATATTTACCGATTTTCTTCAATCTTGGCAACAAGGTCAAATGCCTGAAGGGCTAGGCCAAGTTCGATTGCCACTTTTGGCCGACATTATGTAGTGGAGTTATGGCCCTCTGATGTACTAAAAACGTCATTTTCTGCCATTCCCTGTGCAATAATTGTAATAAATGTAAACCGATTTTCTTAAAAATTAGTATTGAAGTTAAATGCCTTAAGAGCTCAGTCAAGTTAGATAAGTCACTTTCAGCGGACATTATTTTATACATCTTACTTCCGAATAAGACTTCAGTTTATTTTTTCGTGTTTCAACCAAGGTAAACCTAAGCGCAATAATGTTTGCCTACAATATGTCCTGAAAGCGGGAGATGGAAATTCCACGAATTTGCTTGTTGCTCTAAAATCCTGACTCTTTATTGTACATTGGATTGTGGCCCATTGTTGATTCACATATTTAGGATGATCATGCTGATCAACATGTGAGGCCGTCCTTAAATCACCCTGGCTGTTAATAGGACATTCAGCCTGATCAACACAAGACATACAGACATCCACACACCACAACACATTATACACATGTGAGGCCGTCCTTAAATCACCCTGGCTGTTAATAGGACATTCAGTCTGATCAACACAAGACAGGGGCAGCAATTATCATTCTAACGCCCTGTATATCAACAAATTTCTCGAACCGAAAGAAGTTCAATTGGAGACAGATTTTCAAGAATATATATTCATAGAAATGAAATACATGTACCACTCAACGCATAAGAAATTTTATTAATTGGACAGATCTATAGATCAGACAACGGATCTGAGGAAGCAGAGTCCGTAAGGAAAGAGCCATCATAATGTTTTTATTATCAATATTGAATGCAAAAAAATAATAACAACAACGATAAGTCGATTACAACCAAAAAATGCTACAATAACGCAAACTATGAAAAGCTCACCCTCGATACTCCAGGAGTTCCGATCACTTACGATCTCTACACCCCTAGACTATCTCATAGTAAAATTGAAAGCAGCTCAGAGGGAAACATTTGACCAATCAAGGGCCAGCAAAGATTCCCTTTGAAGACTACAGAGAGGGCGACGCCTAACATCAAAGCCACATAGTCAACCACGTGTACTGTTATACGGCTCTTTTGATGTTCATCAAACGACTATATTAACTGTTCTGTTCTGTTGCCTCCAGTTTTACTATGAGATAGTTCAGGGGTGTAGAGATCGTAAGTGATTGGAACCCCTGGAGTATCGAGAATGTGAAAAAAACCCAGAGAAAATAAATGCCGTGAATTGGAAACAGGAACTGAAGGAAAACTCACACCATTGAAGAAAAATGGGAACTTTTTCGGAATAAAATTCACAATCTTATCGATAAACATGTACCAACAAAGTCGATCAAGCTGAATAAAAATAACAAACATAACTTTCCCGTTGATCAAGAAACTTTAAAGCTTATCAAACTGAAAAACTCGCTATTAAAACAAGTTGTCGTAACATCAGACACAAAAGTAAAAATACAGTACTGTAAAATAAGAAACAAAGTAGAAGCGATGACTCGAAAATGAGAAAGAACTACGAACAGTCTCTAGCTATCAAAGCCAAAACTGACCTTAAACTAGTATTCAAATATATTAATTTTAAATCAAAGGCGAAAGTGGAAATCGGAGTTCTATATGTAAACCCAAAGGATACAAAGTCCAGAAAAACTACAACAGACAAGGAAAAGGCAGATATTTTGGCAAAAGTCGTCCAAAGCGTTTTCGTGAATGAGGATGAGGGAGAGACACCGAAGCTGGTAGAGAAGCACATCATCAACGATATGCCAGAACTAAATATTACAAGTGAAACTATCATTAAGGTTCTGAAAAAACTAAATCCCAGGTCTATAAACATACATCCAGAATGATACGGGAGCACGTCAACAAATACATGCGATCAAATAACTCATATCGGGAAGGTCAACTTCACTACAACTCTTAAAGGTATTGGATAAATGGACAGAGGCTATAGATCAAGGATTCGGAGTGGACTGTGTGTACATGGATTACCAGAAGGCCCTTGACACCGTACCGCACAGACGCTTAGTCAATAAGCCACGTGCATACAAATTTTCAAGCCAAGTTTTTTAGTGGGTAATAAGCTTCTTAGAAGGACGAAAACAGCGAGTTTCGATTAAAGAAGTAAATTCTGAATGGACAGATGCATCGTCCAGAATTCCAAAAAGTTCAGTTCTTGGTCCGCTACTCGTTGTGATTTTCGTAAATGATCTTCCAGAAATAGTGAATATGTATGTGTTCGCAGATGACACTCAGATTTTTAAAATCATTACAAAGAGCGAGGACGAAGAAACATTGCAAGCTGATCTAACTAAATACGATGGGGACCTGGAGTGATACCTGGCTGTTGCGATTACACCCTGAAAAGTGTAAGCACATAACCATAGGTAAAATTACAACGACAAAGAGGCGGAGGATCAGGATCATTCAAAGTTCTTGGAGCGACCTGATGCGTACGAAAAAGGAGAAATATATTGGCGGAATATGAACTAACCACTTTAACTATTATGAGTCCGGTGTAGAGGAACTACGTAGAATCTATATTCTATATTTTACCTGTAGGACCAATTATTTCGAATAAATACGAGCGGAAAATAGGCCCAGATACTCCAAAACACTTTCTCTCTCGGAGTACATGATCCTTTTCTTCTATTTATCTCATAATTTACTGCTATTTAATCAATTTGAGTTTGTCGGAGATTTGGTGTGAATGATTTGGGAGACTGTGATATATTCGTGTTCGGTTTCCTTGTAAAAATGGAACTGACTGAAGCATGCCACAGAAGACACCGAAAAAGCACATCCAAACCGGTCACATTATACGTGTACTGACCACGGGCACGCCAGTCGTGTCACTACCAGGATAAGAAACTACCAGGTGACAGAATCCACTGCCAGGATCAGAAACTACCAGGTGACAGAATCCAGAGCATTCCTCACTGAGGCGAACGTTCAACTCAAAGGCCAAAAGTGTCAAGAGAGACGTTAGGAAGAAGAAAGTCAGTTAGGAACATAAGAAAAGATATTAAGATCCCAAATCAAGTCGCCTTACACGGGCAGCAGGTACAATTCTAACGCCCTATCCACATAACCAGGATATAAAACTAAATGGTGCCTATGTAGTAATGGTGTGCGCTGCCTTGGTGTCAACAAAAACACTCACGATAATTACCAATATACAGATAATATCAGTCTGCAGCTGAATACGTCTACTAAGCTGTACAGCATTCTGATTAAATATGTCTTTCTTCCATATATTTAAATTCTGAGTGTTTTTTCCCTATCTGAATCAACCAACTGACGAAAACAAACATTTGCCTATGAAAACACTATGACAACACTATGAATACACTATGAATACAACGATTCTCGTGCATCGATCTACTGTTTTTCAAACATCATGCCAGTTTCATATCATTAAATAAATAGTCCCCAACAATATTTTGATGTATAATCTTTAATGTGTTGTTTCTTGATATGGAATCTACAAAGGGGTTACTATAATATGTCAATCAAATCTTCTTTTACCTATATTTCTTGTTTATTGTTTGTCATTTGCAAATAGGGACGACTAGAAGACGGAAGCTTGAAAACGCGACGTTGTGGAACGACTTTGTCATCCAGCCGTTCCATTAATCTCGTTTCTCGTCGTATATGGGTGTCATAATTTTGAATATAATATAATAATCTTTCAATTATTTGTATTTTCATAAATTATTCTAATGTAAATATATGGATTGAATGCATTTTTCTAATTTTCATAGCGGCTATGAATAGCAGAAGCTATCTACATATCCCACTATGAAAATTAGAAAAATACATTTAATCCCTATATGTACTCTTAAAGATATGATGGCGCAAAAAGGTAACGTTATAATATGGTGACGTCACAATAGAATTATTAAACCTTACTTGATTTAGAGAATTATGCATCGATAAATCAATGTAATTGTACATTTAAACATATTTCCCAAAGTATCTTAAACTATTATAAGATTAAGTTTCATCTGGACATGACAACACTTTTTATATATTTTAGTTTTTTCGTTTTTGTGAGAATCGCCACTCGAATAAGCAAAAATAGACTGTGTGATATTATCATTTTCGTAAAAAAAATTGGTTTTGCGAATATTCATACTTATCAGACAAGTAGTTCGCGAAATATCGCGTGTGTGTCGTGTGTATGCTCAAAACAATGAAATTCTGGTAAAATCACAATTTATGTTAAATAGTCATCTTTGACTCATAATAGTTCAAAATCAAGGACACCACCATATTATTTATATTACATTTTTTAAACTTTGGTATGAATTCTTATTTCCGAAAAATCTATATTAGAAAAAAACGTTAGCCATAAGAAAATTTTGACTTTTCACCAGAGCAGATCCAAAATAAAATAAAACCGACTTGGAGATTGCTACAGTCTACACAAGTATCATATAGTAGATAGGGCAATGTTTATCTGTTCTCCTTCAGTTTGGACATCAACTGCCTTACAGTTATGTTATCTCTACATACAAGATCTTCGCTTGAACTGGAACTTGGTCAGTGACCTCCGTGAAGTTGATTCCTAGTTCCCAGTTCCTTATTCCATTACTTATTCGATTCCCTGATTACTTATTCGATTTCTAGATACAATTACCATCAGAAATGGTTTAAAATGCATTATTAAGCATCACAATGATCTCGTTGACCTTTTAATTGCTCATTAAGGGCCCATTACTTATTCGATTCCCTGATTACTTATTCGATTCCCTGATTACTTATTCAATTTCTAGCTACTAATTACCATCAGAAATGGTTCAAAATGCATTATTATGCATCACAATGATCTAGTTGACCTTTTAATTGCTCATTAAGGGCCCATTACTTATTCGATTCCCTGATTACTTATTCAATTTCTAGCTACTAATTACCATCAGAAATGGTTCAAAATGCATTATTATGCATCACAATGATCTCGTTGACCTTTTAATTACTCATTAAGGGCCCATTACTTATTCGATTCCCTGATTACTTATTCGATTCCCTGATTACTTATTCAATTTCTAGCTACTAATTACCATCAGAAATGGTTCAAAATGCATTATTTTGCATCACAATGATCTAGTTGACCTTTTAATTACTCATTAAGGGCCCATTACTCATTCGATTCCCTGATTACTTATTCGATTCCCAGATTATTTATTCAATTTCTAGCTACTAATTACCATCAGAAATGGTTCAAAATGCATTATTATGCATCACAATGATCTAGTTGACCTTTTAATTACTCATTAAGGGCCAATTACTTATTCGATTCCCTGATTACTTATTCGATTCCCTGATTATTTATTCGATTTCTAGCAACTAATTATGGTTAGAAATAGTTAAAAATTCAGTAATATGCATCACAATGATCTAATTTACCTTTTAATAACTCATTAAGGATCAGAAATGGTCCTAAATGCATTTTAAAGACATTATTTTATGTAAATAAGCAACCGACACCCATCTTTGTAGCCAAAACAAACATAAAATAATTATTAGAGAATCTCGTCTCCCAAACGTACCTTATCTCGTTCGCGGCGAGAGTAACATAGAGTGGCCCCCCTTCCTCATTACAGAGCCACAATGGCAAAATGGCTTAGGAGGAATGGGAGGAAACAGAAGGGTGAGACTCCATAAAGTTATGGTAAATACTGGGTGTCGCATATGTCATGTTACACATTGAAATGACATACATGGTCAAAAAACATGTATATGAATCCATTTACTCCAAAGTGTTGTATGAATAATACATGTATAAAGGAATGATTTGATTCTGCCAAAAAGCATTGACGTCATAATGACGTCACACATTTGGGACAGTGGCATGTCAAGAGGACAAGATACAGGTAATGAGACATGTTCCATCCTTTGGAAGACGTAGTGATTTTGGTTCTTCAATGTCCCATTTCTCAACAAATCAAATCATTTCTAAGTGAGTATTACCAGAATTACAGAACGTAATCACCAACACCAGAAAACGTCCATATATATATATTAGGTATTAGAACAACTCTTCGATACCAGTGTTCTTAAGATGCTCAAATGTCAGTGGTAATGTCGTTTTGACTGCATGTTCTGCTTTTTATTTAAGATTCCATGTATAATTTTGTTTTTATGAAGAAAAAGAAAATTTTAATTTCAGGCAGTTTACAAATGGAATCTTTTCGTGCTTTACGTTCTGTATAAAAAAAACTAGAACACTTTGAAAGTGTATCATAGTTTTTGGGACACCCTGTATCACATAATGAAAATTGGTTTTACCGTGGGCCTTGACGGTCATCTGACATTACCGGAGAAACAAAGGTTGGCAACTGAGTGTTCAGGGAAGTAGCGAAAAGGTCTGTTTGAGGCTCCTGCCACCCTTGACAAATGCCCTCGAAGATCGAGGGATTTAGCAGCCATTGTGTCAGAACCGTCTGGCGGCGCCTAGAGAGAGTATTCGGCAGACCATTAAACTGCAGAGATGCCCGTAGCATCACAAACCACTTTGGAATGCAGAATCTTTTGAAAAGCCTGCAGAGCCAACAGAACAGCCCTCATCTCCACCCGCCGTAGAGCCCGGAAAGCTGTTTCCCAGATTGGCAATGGCCACCGAGATAAGCCCTCCACCCTATCAATCACACATTCGTGAACAAGGTCATGGTGGGAGCTGGTTTGAACAACTGAAACCTCCCCACGGAGAACATTGTCTTTCATATTCCACCAACGAGCAATCTCTTTCACAAAATGATTGATAGGAAGCCAAGACTCCCATTTCCTGATGGTAGGGACCCAGTTCGCGAGGAGGAACATCTGGAAATGTCTGATGTAATGTCTCCCAGAGCGACCACATCTGCCAGAGCGTTGAAGTAACCCAGAAACTGAGAAACCAACGAGTGTGGACGTAGGACCAGTTATGAGCAACAAGACCAGAAAGATCTTTGGCCTTATCGAACTTCTCCTACGATGGAAAAGCCATACTCTGAATCGTGTTGAAATGTTTTCCCCAGGAAGACAAAGCCCTGAGAAGGGCAAAATGGGTGTTCTGCTCCCACTAGGTGGAGCATGAGAGAATCGTCGAAATATACTTTCCCTGGAGTGCGGAAACCTCATGACAACCTGCAGCAGCTTGGTGAAAACCAAAGAAGGCGGTTATGTTTCAAAATATTTTATTAAATCAAAATATTTAAGTTTGATCGGGCAGCAGGCAAGGCCTATATACGTCCTCTCCACACGATTGCATGCATGTATGTAGAAGCATATTTTCAAATGCGTATTTTAAAAACACTTTGTACTGGATTGATTATATAAAATAACATTTAATCATTTTAGAATTGACACAAATCGTGCATGTTACTGAAAAACACACTAATAGATGATGATGTAAATATATTTATAGAAAATTACCTATAGCGACAAATAACATGCATAACTTTCTGTTGTAACACTAAATGATAACGGTATTAATTGATCAGTATTCAATATTCGCTTAATTTGATTTAAGTTAAACTGGATTTTGACTCTGAACTTAATCCCTCGATGTCACTCTCACTCCCGACATTCATTGTAACCAGGCAGCACTAAATGTCCATGGTGTTTTACTATCAAGTGCCTACCCGACCACAAATATACAGGTCATGAGCAACAACTGAGGGAGTAAATGATTATATATAAATACATGTATATTCATAAAAGAAAAGAAATCAATATTTGTTTGTTCTTTACCTTCATAATTTCGCCAGTCTCTTGGTCAAGCCCCATCATAATATATGATACAGCAAAGGGGAAAGTAGGAATAGATAAAGTAAATATGCAGTTGCATTAAAAATATATTAATTTTACTTAAAAGTTTCTAAAAGCTTAAAGGTCTACCTGTTGATTCAATGTATTTCTGGATGCATGAACACATTGCAGAATTTAGATCATAACTAAGGTGATTACTTCCCCTTTGTTAGCAAGTTAATATACATAAACATTTAGCTTAAGATTCAACTTAAGATTGAGTTGGATATCTACTTGTAGGAGAGTCATAGAGTCAATTAAAAGTCATCTTTCAGTTATGAATCCAGGGTAAAATAGAAAGAAGAGACAAACATCCTCAACAGAGCTGCCACAAATACAAGATGCATTATCAATGAGATGATCTTGATATAAATCTGAGTTTAATTGATTTGCGTGGTTTCTAAGTTGGCATAAAATGATGCTAAATGATCTAGCTCCACTATACAAGTATCTAAAAGCATACGTACATACTTTCTCAGCATAGCTGCGTATGACATGACGGCTTGTTGTGCCGACCCTTTGATGATAATCTGGAAGTATGCTTCTACTGAAGTGGCCCACATTGAAGCTATGATGACCGGTGGAGTCTCCATTTCGAAGTTAGGAGAATCAACGTGCCTGTTGAAATCATATAGATATATGACTGAACGCCATGCTCTGGACTTCTTCTGGACCAGAAATATTCTTGAATAGAATCAGTTGTTTGTGCAGTCCTCAATAAGTACCTCCTCGACCGCGTTCTTTAGTCTCTAAAAGTGCATTATCCGGATCCCCGGAGGAGGAAAGACGATACGCTTTGTCAACAAGAAGGATTCCGCAAGACGGGAATGCCCAACCCCTCAACAACTACAGACTAGGCCCAAGAGTCCTCTGTGATTTCCCTCCACTCTGGAAGGAAGGCAGACAGACGACCTCCTACAGGCAGATCGGGAGGAGGAAGATCGAAACCTTCCCAGGTTGGAGAATCCTTTCCTATCATGAAGCCTAGTCTTGCGGCAGAAGGACCAGAATTTGAGACTGAAGGAGCGTAGTCCTCCAGAACAGACCCTTTGTCTGGAATGACCAAGGAAGGGGAGTCAGAAACTCTTCTTTTTATCTCCAAGAGGACTTGGATCATTCCCATTGTTGTCCTTGAAGTAAGGCTTCCACTTCTGCTGCACAGGGGACTGGGGAGCTGAAATTTTAGCCTTCTTCTTGGGTCGCGCTGATACCTGCGAGGTACTTGCCTTCACGATCTGCATTCATTTCAAATAAGGACAGAAGCGACCAAGTCCTCCTTCAAACCTTTATGAACAGAAGAAATAGTCCTCCCAAAAAGAGTGGACCCAGAAAAGATGAAGTCAACAAACAGGAACAATGTTCATCGATTGCGCGGGTTTTTAAAACAGAAAAACGCCTAGCCAACAAGATATTGAATTGGCGAGCGATACGGGATAGCGACCGCTCCCTTAAGCGTATGTACGACAAGAAATTAAATATGTCATCCTGAACGGCAGCAAGTGCTTGGACGCGCATCCGATATGGTACCTCCCGTCACTTGTTCTGGCACTAATATTAGAATAAATATGTAATTAAAAATTCCATAAACAGGAAGTGTTTGAAGTGGAAGTAGGGGTTGAATGAAAGCTCACGTTTTTAATAAGTGCAACATGTCTCTCTTTATCTTTTAATTTTTGATATCTAATTGGATTTACGTGCGAACAGCTAGTTGGATAGGCTCGCGCGTGTATGTCCGTTCAGAAGCGAGCCTCCGCTAATGTTCGTGAACGCACGTCATTCTGAAGACGCCACTGTAATGAAGCTAGCGCTCGTAATGCCCTGTTCAGAGAAGAGATAACTCTGTCCTGAATGTCGGCTTATTCTGGCTCGGATATCCAACCCTCACCCACCCTATAGACAAACTGTCACAAATTCTACATAAGACACAATCTGAATGAGGAGACGGAGCAACATCGTCCTCTTGTGATGTTCCATGCAGTTGAAAACCATCTTATCCACTTAGTATTAAATCAAAATATCAAATAGTTCATTACAATACCAACTAATACATTTTGTACCACTTTCGATATGATAAAGTAATTGTGAATCAAATAAGTAATCGTGATATCGAATAAGTAATCAGGGAATCGAATAAGTAATCAGGGAATCGAATAAGTAATCAGGGAATCGAATAAGTAATGGGCCCTTAAGGAGTAATTAAAAGGTCAACGAGATCATTGTGATGCATAATAATGCATTTTGAACCATTTCTGATGGTAATTAGTAGCTAGAAATTGAATAAGTAATCAGGGAATCGAATAAGTAATCAGGGAATCGAATAAGTAATTGGCCCTTAAGGAGTAATTAAAAGGTCAACGAGATCATTGTGATGCATAATAATGCATTTTGAACCATTTCTGATGGTAATTAGTAGCTAGAAATTGAATAAGTAATCAGGGAATCGAATAAGTAATCAGGGAATCGAATAAGTAATTGGCCCTTAATGAGTAATTAAAAGGTCAACTAGATCATTGTGATGCATAATAATGCATTTTGAACCATTTCTAACGTTAATTATTTGCTAGAAATCGAATAAGTAATCAGGGAATCGAATAAGTAATCAGGGAATCGAATAAGTAATCAGGGAATCGAATAAGTAATGGGCCGTTAATGAGTAATTAAAAGGTCAACTAGATCATTGTGATGCATAATAATGCATTTTGAACCATTTTTGATGATAATTAGTAGCTAGAAATTGAATAAGTAATCAGGGAATCGAATAAGCAATCAGGGAATCGAATAAGTAATCAGGGAATCGAATAAGTAATGGGCCCTTAATAAGCAATTTAAAGGTCAACTAGATCATTGTGCTGCATAATAATGCATTTTGAACCATTTCTAACGTTAATCATTTGCTAGAAATCGAATAAGTAATCAGGGAATCGAATAAGTAATCAGGGAATCGAATAAGTAATCAGGGAATCGAATAAGTAATGGGCCGTTAATGAGTAATTAAAAGGTCAACTAGATCATTGTGATGCATAATAATGCATTTTGAACCATTTCTGATGTTAATTAGTAGCTAGAAATTGAATAAGTAATCAGGGAATCGAATAAGTAATCAGGGAATCGAATAAGTAATGGGCCCTTAATGAGTAATTAAAAGGTCAACTAGATCATTGTGATGCATAATAATGCATTTTGAACCATTTCTAACATTAATCATTTGCCAGAAATCGAATAAGTAATCAAGGAATCGAATAAGTAATCAGGGAATCGAATAAGTAATGGGCCGTTAATGAGTAATTAAAAGGTCAACTAGATCATTGTGATGCATAATAATGTATTTTGAACCATTTCTAACGTTAATTAGTTGCTAGAAATCGAATAAGTAATCAGGGAATCGAATAAGTAATCAGGGAATCGAATAAGTAATGGGCCCTTAATGAGTAATTAAAAGGTCAACTAGATCATTGTGATACATAATAATGCATTTTGAACCATTTCTAACATTAATCATTTGCCAGAAATCGAATAAGTAATCAAGGAATCGAATAAGTAATCAGGGAATCGAATAAGTAATGAACCGTTAATGAGTACTTAAAAGGTCAACTAGATCATTGTGCTGCATAATAATGTATTTTGAACCATTTCTAACGTTAATCAGTTGCAAGAAATCGAATAAGTAATCAGGGAATCGAATAAGTAATCAGGGAATCGAATAAGTAATGGGCCTTAATGAGTAATTAAAAGGTAAACTAGATCATTGGGATACATAATAATGCATTTTGAACCATTTCTGATGGTAATTAGTAGCTAGAAATTGAATAAGTAATCAGGGAATCGAATAAATAATCAGGGAATCGAATAAGTAATGGGCCCTTAATGAGTAATTAAAAGGTCAACTAGATCATTGTGATGCATAATAATGCATTTTGAACCATTTCTGATGTTAATTAGTAGCTAGAAATTGAATAAGTAATCAGGGAATCGAATAAGTAATCAGGGAATCGAATAAGTAATGGGCCCTTAATGAGTAATTAAAAGGTCAACTAGATCATTGTGATGCATAATAATGCATTTTGAACCATTTCTAACATTAATCATTTGCCAGAAATCGAATAAGTAATCAAGGAATCGAATAAGTTATCAGGGAATCGAATAAGTAATGAACCGTTAATGAGTACTTAAAAGGTCAACTAGATCATTGTGCTGCATAATAATGTATTTTGAACCATTTCTAACGTTAATCAGTTGCAAGAAATCGAATAAGTAATCAGGGAATCGAATAAGTAATCAGGGAATCGAATAAGTAATGGGCCTTAATGAGTAATTAAAAGGTCAACTAGATCATTGTGATACATAATAGTGCATTTTGAACCATTTCTA
This sequence comes from Argopecten irradians, assembly GCF_041381155.1. Lineage (NCBI taxonomy): Eukaryota > Metazoa > Mollusca > Bivalvia > Pectinida > Pectinidae > Argopecten > Argopecten irradians. Next base: position 64,702,581 of record NC_091136.1, on the reverse strand, counting down.
ACATTAATCATTTGCCAGAAATCGAATAAGTAATCAAGGAATCGAATAAGTAATCAGGGAATCGAATAAGTAATGAACCGTTAATGAGTACTTAAAAGGTCAACTAGATCATTGTGCTGCATAATAATGTATTTTGAACCATTTCTAACGTTAATCAGTTGCAAGAAATCGAATAAGTAATCAGGGAATCGAATAAGTAATCAGGGAATCGAATAAGTAATGGGCCCTTAATGAGTAATTAAAAGGTCAACTAGATCATTGTGATACATAATAATGCATTTTGAACCATTTCTGATGGTAATTAGTAGCTAGAAATTGAATAAGTAATCAGGGAATCGAATAAATAATCAGGGAATCGAATAAGTAATGGGCCCTTAATGAGTAATTAAAAGGTCAACTAGATCATTGTGATGCATAATAATGCATTTTGAACCATTTCTAATGGTAATTAGTAGCTAGAAATTGAATAAGTAATCAGGGAATCGAATAAGTAATCAGGGAATCGAATAAGTAATGGGCCATTAATGAGTAATTAAAAGTTCAACTAGATCATTTTGATTCATAATAATACATTTTGAACCATTTCTGATGGTAACTAGTAGCTAGAAATTGAATAAGTAATCAGAGAATCGAATAAGTAATCAGGGAATCGAATAGGTAATGGGCCCTTAATGAGTAATTAAAAGGTCAACTAGATCATTGTGATACATAATAATGCATTTTGAACCATTTCTGATGGTAATTAGTAGCTAGAAATTGAATAAGTAATCAGGGAATCGAATAAGTAATCAGGGAAACGAATAAGTAATGAACCGTTAATGAGTACTTAAAAGGTCAACTAGATCATTGTGCTGCATAATAATGTATTTTGAACCATTTCTAACGTTAATCAGTTGCAAGAAATCGAATAAGTAATCAGGGAATCGAATAAGTAATCAGGGAATCGAATAAGTAATGGGCCTTAATGAGTAATTAAAAGGTAAACTAGATCATTGGGATACATAATAATGCATTTTGAACCATTTCTGATGGTAATTAGTAGCTAGAAATTGAATAAGTAATCAGGGAATCGAATAAATAATCAGGGAATCGAATAAGTAATGGGCCCTTAATGAGTAATTAAAAGGTCAACTAGATCATTATGATGCATAATAATGCATTTTGAACCATTTCTGATGGTAATTAGTAGCTAGAATTTGAATAAGTAATCAGGGAATCGAATAAGTAATCAGGGAATCGAATAAGTAATGGGCCCTTAATGAGTAATTAAAAGGTCAACTAGATCATTGTGATGCATAATAATACATTTTGAACCATTTCTGATGGTAACTAGTAGCTAGAAATTGAATAAGTAATCAGAGAATCGAATAAGTAATCAGGGAATCGAATAAGTAATGGGCCCTTAATGAGTAATTAAAAGGTCAACTAGATCATTGTGATGCATAATAATGCATTTTGAACCATTTCTGATGGTAACTAGTAGCTAGAAATTGAATAAGTAATCAGAGAATCGAATAAGTAATCAGGGAATCGAATAAGTAATGGGCCCTTAATGAGTAATTAAGAGGTCAACTAGATTATTGTGATACATAATAATGCATTTTGAACCATTTCTGATGGTAATTAGTAGCTAGAAATTGAATAGGTAATCAGGGAATCGAATAAGTAATCAGGGAATCGAATAAGTAATGGAATAAGGAACTGGGAACTAGGAATCAACTTCACGGAGGTTGTGCAGTGTGTGTTGTTGTTGAAGCAGTTGTTTATGCGTTTTGGTTACTACTTCGTTATTTATCCTATATTCGTCCCAAAAAATACATTAGGTTATCATCGTGTCAGCCTTCGATGCATTGTTATGTAATATTTTTATATATCTCGTTTCTTTACCATTAAGATATGTCTGGTTTAATTTTCTAATATTTAAGAGCAAATCGCCTATAATATTTTTTACAATATACACGATACATATAAACGAGAAAGTGCTTTTAGTATTTTGCATCGAAATGTCACAAAAAAACTTTTCCGAAATCAAATCGATATGTGTTTGTCTATCTTATACAAAACATGAAATTGTAGATTATAAATTGATTCCCGTTCGGTATAAAAACCGTGTCCCTCGAAGGACAGATGTTAATAGAATCTGTATGTGCACGTCAAGATAGCGTACAGTATCTCATTGATGTGCGTTTTACGTAACATCGACTAGGCTGCCATCAGTGATTAATATCTGTACTTCAACGTCATCTGGCGCTATGTAGTAATCAAGGTATCTAAATGCACAAGATACCTCAAACATATATCAGTAGGATACAAAGTTTGTTTTTGTGACGGATCTTAGAGGCTTGGAAACATCTGTAAAACTGATATATCTGCTCACTTCCGCTTTGGTGGCGTTTGCAGGGGTAATGAATCTAGTTGTCCTGGAGCGCGCAAAATCGATAAAATGGTAGATGATGGAATATAGAATAAAATTTTCTAGGAAAAGCGCAAGGATATCGTGTGTTTCGGAAGGAGGTCTGTCTTCGACGTCATTGACAACGGTTCAAAACTCTACGTTTATGTAATAAAAATATATCATCAACTTCTACTAAATTGAAAAAAAAAGTTTTTGTAAAGGTATTGGTAAAACGTATTGATAATAACGGAAATATAATTCATAAACGAATGTCATGTGCTTTATATCGTACAAGAATATAGCGAACACCTAAAGTTTTATTGTACGAACAGGAATTGTTAAAAACTGAAAATAAAAAGTGTATAAAGTGTATTTCACCATTTTGACGAGACCACTCATTATTTCCCATTCAACTGCTATTGCAGGAGACAAAACATCTACGATTAAATCCCACTTGTATACTTGAATGTTGAAAATGCTATCTATATCATTATTACCATTTATGAAAATAACCGTACATATATTTGATGACACAGAGCGGCATAATATAGCATTGTTATTAAGGATGTGCAAGAGATGAGAAGTTAAAATTTTCTTGTGTTAAATTTTTTCTCATATAGTTTTTTGGAAATTGGAGTTCATACCATAAAAGAAAATGGAATAAAACAAACATGTCAGTGTGCTCGTTTTTGAGCTATGGTCACTCAAAGATACAAATTTGACAAAATATTGGGTTATATGAGAACTTCATCCGTTTGACCATTTACACGATAAATTAGAGCCATAGTTTCCTAATTAGGTGTTTGATATAAATGAGTGTTTGCAGAATTAATTTTATAGTGGTGTTCTTAAAAAAATTAGTAGTTATGATTAATAAGTCTTTTTCTCAGAATAACAACATATGCTGGTATTAAACTTTTGTAAATATTTTGCATATCAGTAGGGAAAATGTTGCTCTTTCTAAATCAGAAAGAAGAATAGGGGGTCATTGTGCTAACTTTTTTGCCCCATCTAAATATTTGTTAGTTTTCAATATTTTAGAGTAAAAAATAAATGTACTCAGTTTACCATTAAATGTAAAAATAAAGTGACAAGGGTATCATTTCACACATTAAAGATCAAAATTTTAATTATCATGAACCTGGTAAAGATTTACAGCAAACTTACCTCGATACAGCTAAAAATGATGAAACAGTGATGATATAAGTAAAAACGATTTAAGCAAAAAATGGTAAAACTAAGGCTGTACTCAAAGCGAAAAAAAACAACTTTTTTTCAAAATGGCGGCAAAAAGGGTCATTTCTAAAAATCCCCAAATAAAAAATCTTCTATGAATAGAAATGCATTCTTCTTTTTTTTTTTTTTTTTTTTTTACAAAATTTGCAACCGACAACTTGCTACAGACATTAATGAATTTTTATTTGAAAACTTAATAAATTCTTTGATCTTTGTCGACACGAGACTTCAACGGGACTGAAACCTCAGAGGTGTACATCTGAAGGATGCATTCCTCTGAGGTTTCAATCCGTTAAAAGTCTCGTTTCGATTAAGATCAGGGAGTTATGATACATGTATTTTCAATTACAATTTATCAATACCTGTAGCAAGTTGCAAGTTGCAAACTTTGTCAAAATATCACATTTCTATTTTTGGTAGTTTTTTATATGAAGATTTTAAAAATTGCCTATTTTGCGGCCATTTTGATTTTTTTGTTTGTTTTTGTTTTGCTTTGATTGGAGCCAACATTTTACCATTTTTTTTACTTACATTAGATTTACTTAAATCATCACTACGCCAGTATTTTTAACTCTATCGAGCTACAATGTATTTTCACTGTAAATCTGTACTAGGTTCGTGGTAATAAAATGTAAACCATTAATGTGAGAAATGATACACATTTTTTACTTTATTCTTACATTTAATTGTAGTTTGAGCACTTTTATTTTTACTCTGTAATACTGAAAAATGACAAATATTCAATTGGAGCAAAAAAGTTAGCACACGGACCCGCATTTCTCTGCCCGATGTAGAAGGAGCAACCCTTTCCCCAATTGATATACAAACTATTATACAGAAGTTTAATACCAGAACTTTTTGTATAAATGGTTAAATTTGGCAAAAAACCTGATAATGACGCATGATGTAGCTCAAAATTAAGGGTTAGGGGTAACATATGTTGTTATTCTAAGTAAAACAAGAGCTGTTGGAGAACAGCAAAGCTCGCCTATTCAGAAGAAGATGATGTTCAAGTATTTACTATTTAAACAGGAAAATATGACAAATTAACAGACTCAAAAAACCCCTAAAGGGCCCCGAATTGGTTTTATTATCACGTTCAGCATCCATACACATTAGGAAAATAAAATCATAAATATTTATGATGACTTATGCTTAAACAATTGACAAAAAAGAAACTTGCTCAAAAACTTTAACATGGAAATATGACAAATTAACAGACTCAAAAAAACCTAAAGTGCCCCAAATTGGTTGTATTATCACGTTCAGCATCTATACACATTATGAAAATAAAATCATAAACATTTATGATGACTTAAGCTTAAACAATAGACGAAACAGAAACTTGCTCAAAAACTTTAACGTGAAATGGGACGCCAACGCTGACGCCGACGCCGGGGTGACAACATTAGCTCCCCCTATTCTTCGAATAGACGAGCTAAAAAGTGTTTTTTTATCATAACTGGTATATTTTTACAGAAGAAAGCTGGGAAATAAATTCTGCAAACATTCATACATATAAAACACCTCATTTGGAAAATATTGCTTTAATATCTCGTGTATGGCCAAATCGGCGAAATTCCCGTAAAATCCAATATTTTTTGTCAATTATGTATCTTTGAGTGACAATAGCTCAAAAACGAGCACACGGACATATGTTTTCTTCCATTTTCTTGGTATGGACTCCTATTTCCAAAAATCAATAGGAGAAAAAGAATAAATACAAAGTATTTTTTTCCATCTCATAGGTTACCATCCTTAAAGAAACTTACGCAATCTCCACAACAACGACAGATATTTTGTGCTTTTGGTCATTGTTTAATTTACTTTTTGGGTTCATAATGCTAATGAATGTTAAGTTATCAGTGTACATGTTTAAGGATTGGAAATACTATGTTATTTAAAAAAAAAACTTCGAAAAGGAGCAAAATTTGATTTAATTAAATCTTGGTTTTTGAACAGCTAGCCCCAAATAGCTTGAAGACACTTAAGATACATTGGTAATAAGTTGGCTTGTTGCGTCGGTTTGAGTGTACTTAAAATGTATGCTTACTCATTATCTGCTTTTATTATCCGACTTGATGAACACACCAGAGGCCCCATACCTTCTTGTTTTGATAAGTTGATAAGAGAGATGACTGCAATAATCGTGTTCATATTGGACGACTGTAGATGAATCTTCCTCTGGTCGCCTAAGGTATCTTTTCTCCACGATCGACCAACAGGTACTGATCATCGTTTCGAGCCTGGTTTACTATCGTAGGAATTTAGATCTTTACGAACATATAAAGAACGAACATTGTATGCTGCAACGAGTTTTATTGATGTCAAGGTTCTATATAAAACATAGACATACAAAGAGATGTAGGCTCAGACATAACAACACATGACTGGAAAGTGTGGCACATGGGACACTCGATAACTCGTCAACAGTAAAGGAGTTAGCTGTATAAGTAACAGACAAAATGGTTGCCGAGATTTTATTGTAAAGAAATGATTAAAGTATGTCATCATCAATAATTTTATAAAATTTTAACTTCCTATGTACTTAAAACATGGTTGGAAGAGCAATACCGCAAGCCTTTACTTATGTTTGTATATCTATTGGTTTTATATCAAAACAACTAGACGAAGCCATTCAAATTTCCCAACACGGCAACAACTGCAGCAATCAAAACTACTGTATGTATATCTCTGTCAGGAACATAAGCAATCAATACAATGATTCATCATTTATATTTTAAAATAATTTTATACTTAGGTAAATTTACATCCGTGTGAAGTCAGTGGTAGGGGGCGGAGCCTCGCACAGTTCAACAGATGTACAGTACTTAACTGGAGATCGATACCGGATCGATCGGCTGTCCCAGTGTGTTTTACTAAATATCCAGTTGCCCATTTTCAATCTACTCTTAGTTTATACACAGTTATGTATAGTGCACTCTGTTAACAGCGCTGATGACAATACTCTTTGCCCAATCAATTACCACGCCGCCTCGCGCAGCGTTCCTATATAAGATTCATTCCTTGCTGAGATGTTAGCTGTTGGTAGTTTTGGTTGGATGTCCACATGCTTACCTGGACAGATGGTCAGCAGGTCAGTGGCGCGCAAGCGCTCCATTGTTCCGATAGATAGATACGTGTAGGTAACCATTTTACCTGCTGTCAACTACACAATGTCGTTGGAGCTTCTCTCTGCTGTAGCGAGGACAGTTGTTGATTAGTATTAGATGTGCGAAGGTAAACTACTCACGGAGGTCATGCGGAAACGTATACCGGGATATAGAACATTTTCCTTGATGGTTTCTGAATTTAGTGAAGATGTGTAATTAAGTGGTCTCTGAGTATCAAAAGGAGAAGAAAATCGTCTCCCATCGTAATGTCTATTGATTTCTCTTCGCCCTCCCAGGAAAAGCTTTCGAATGGAACCTATATTTACACACACTTGGAGGCCGTAATGAAAGTCGGAACCGGACAACAAGGCAAACGCTATTAGTAATATTCAAATTTTGGAGAATTGATTTCAAAGAAATGAGCATTTCGCAGGGAATGATATTAAATTTAACGCTGTCATGTCGAGAAGAGGGGTTTTAAAATCCATCATGTGCCTCTAATCAAACATGATAAACGATACCAAGTCGTCCAACTACTGTATCATAGTTTGTACGCTGGTGAATATTTTAAACTAAAAGGGGATTTTTTTTCATTTTTGGTTCTCGGAAGTGTAAGTAGGGGATTTCGCAAGTTTCCATGGATTTTCCTAATTCGGGAATTATGGTTTTAAATGTGTGACGTAATCAGGACTCCAGGTGGAGGGGCTGAATGGTGGTGTTTTCTGGAAGCATGGCCCGCACTGGTCATCGGGGGTGTTGTTACGCTCTTCACCTCCGGGAGGATAACGCCAGGTTCATCCTTCTATTCGTGGTGTTGGGGATCTATATGATTACAGGAGCGGTAGTGTTTATGATTCTAGAACAGGATAACGAGGTTTTAGAAAAACAGGTATACCATGAGAGAGTGGATAGGTTTCTCAGGGCATACCCTTCGGTCAATAGGACTGAGTTCGAGGAAATTTTACAGATTCACGCCGAGGCCGATTCTGCAGGATTTGCTGGTAGTAAACGACCACGATGGGATTTCCCCGGATCCTTTTATTTCGTTGGAACTGTCGTATCAACAATAGGTAAGTCTTTCAAAATCGATAAGCTCTTTAACTATTGAATTTTATATCTGTTTTCTTGTGCTATGCCCAATAAAGTTCAATGGATCTCAAAGACTTCAAGCAGATTGACCGTATTGACAGAATATAAAAACCGCTCTCATCATCACAGAACATCGATAGCATGTACAATTGATATTGAGCTTGTTGTCAGTAATATCAATGCTAAGAATGAAAAATATTGATTGTGGTAATGAATAATGAGTTTGATAGAATAGCTCGACTCAAGAAATAAGTCCAAAGACGGAAGTTGGGATCAATTTTCTTCTATGGATATCGCCATTTTTATTGGGTTACTCTCCATTTCGGGTTATCGCTAGTTTTATTTGAGTTTCTTCCCGATACGGGTTATCGCCATTTTCATTGAGTTACTCCCCAATCTGGGTTATCGCCATTTTTAATGAGTTACTCCCCAATCTGGGATATCGCCATTTTTATTGGGTTACTCCCCATTTCGGGTTATCGCTAGTTTTATTTGAGTTTCTTCCCGATACGGGTTATCGCCATTTTTATTGAGTAACTCCCTAATCTGGGTTATCGCCATTTTTAATGAGTTACTCCCCAATCTGGGATATCGCCATTTTTATTGAGTTACTCCCCATTTCGGGTTATCGCTAGTTTTATTTGAGTTTCTCCCCGATACGGGTTATCGCCATTTTTATTGAGTTACTCCCTAATCTGGGCTATCGCCATTTTCATTGAGTTACTCTCTAATCTGGGTTATCGCCATTTTTAATGAGTTACTCCCCAATCTGGGATATCGCCATTTTTATTGAGTTACTCCCCATTTCGGGTTATCGCTAGTTTTATTGAGTTTCTTCCCGATACGGATTATCGCCATTTTTATTGAGTTACTCCCTAATCTGGGTTATCGCCATTTTCATTGAGTTACTTCCCAATCTGGGTTATCGCCATTTTTAATGAGTTTCTCCCCAATCTGGGGTATCGCCATTTTCTATTTTTTTAGTTACTCACAACTGAACATTTATATTCGTGGTGTCTCCGTTTTTTGTTGTTTGTTTTAAATCCAAAAGAATTTACATTCAGTTGGCATTGACCACGTGGAAAGCGCTGAAATGTTTAAATACATCGTTTGTTGATCAGAAAACCACGTCTCATGATATGGAATCGTTAATTAGGTAAAACAGTGTTTCAACACAGTCAACAAGGAACGATATCCCAAACGTTTTCATAAGTTCTCCAATGCCATGCTGGCTATCAAATATTTGTACGAATCACAAATTGTGGCAATGATATTGGGACCCATCAGATCACCTGTTACTTTGTTTCGTAGACTCTTTTCAAATGTTTCCCTGTAGCTCTTTAGAGACAATTCATATTGCTGTATTTCCTTTTGACATCTCGTCAGAAACCATTTCTGTATATATCGTAGTGTCTCGTCAAAAGTAATTCTACATAAGTCGCTTCTGCTGGTGTTTCTTCGTAAACATTAACTGTTATAACTAACTATTTGAATATAGTTCACTGGGGAGGCAATCTTTCCTGCTAGTGTCTTTTCAGTAAATGTTTCACCAATGTTTCCCATCAAAAGCCCTTATCTTGCAAATCTTCTCAACTGTTGCCTCTGCGAAAATTTCCTGTCGTTGTGTCATCACAAACTAGTCCTGGTTTCTGTTGTTGCTTCGACACAATCTCGTCCACATTCAAACCTTTCTGCTGGTATCTCGACACAATCTCACCTTCGTTCAAACCTTTCTACTGGTATCTCGACTAAATCACGTCCACGTTCAAACCTTTCTATTGGTGTCTCGACACAATCTCACCTTCGTTCAAACCTTTCTACTGGTGTCTCGACACAATCTCACCTTCGTTCAAACCTTTCTACTGGTGTCTCGACACTATCTAACCTTCGTTCAAACCTTTCTACTGGTGTCTCGACACTATCTCACCTTCGTTCAAACCTTTCTATTGGTGTTTCGACACTATCTCACCTTCAATCAAACCTTTCTACTGGTGTCTCGACACAATCTCACCTTCGTTCAAATCTTTCTATTGGTGTTTCGACACAATCTCACCTTCGTTCAGATTTTTCTATTGGTGTCTCGACACTATCTCACCTTCGTTCAAACATTTCTACTGATGTCTCGACACTATCTCACCTTCAATCAAACCTTTCTATTGGTGTCTCGACACAATCTCACCTTCGTTCAAATCTTTCTATTGGTGTTTCGACACAATCTCACCTTCGTTCAAATTTTTCTATTGGTGTCTCGACACAATCTCACCTTCGTTCAAACATTTCTACTGATGTCTCGACACTATCCCACCTTCGTTCAAACCTTTCTATTGGTGTCTCGACACAATCTCACCTTCGTTCAAACCTTTTTATTGGTGTCTCGACACTGTCTCACCTTCAATCAAACCTTTCTATTGGTGTCTCGACACAATCTCACCTTCGTTCAAATCTTTCCATTGGTGTTTCGACACAATCTCACCTTCGTTCAAATTTTTCTATTGGTGTCTCGACACAATCTCACCTTCGTTCAAACATTTATACTGATGTCTCGACACTATCTCACCTTCGTTCAAACCTTTCTATTGGTGTCTCGACACAATCTCACCTTCGTTCAAACCTTTCTATTGGTGTCTCGACACAATCTCACCTTCGTTCAAACCTTTCTATTGGTGTCTCGACACAATCTCACCTTCGTTCAAACCTTTCTATTGGTGTCTCGACACTATCTCACCCTCGTTCAAATCTTTCTATTGGTGTCTCGACACAATCTCACTTTCGTTCAAATCTTTCTATTGGTGTCTCGACACTATCTCACCCTCGTTCAAATCTTTCTATTGGTGTCTCGACACTATCTCACCTTCGTTCAAACCTTTCTATTGGTTTCTCGACACTATCTCACCCTCGTTCAAATCTTTCTATTGGTGTCTCGACACTATCTCACCTTCGTTCAAACCTTTCTATTGGTGTATCGACACTATCTCACCTTCGTTCAAAACTTTCTATTGGTATCTCGTCACAATCTCACCTTCGTTCAAACCTTTCTTTTGGTGTCTCGACACTATCTCACCCTCGTTCAAATCTTTCTATTGGTGTCTCGACACTTTCTCACCGTCGTTCAAATCTTTCAATTGGTTTCTCGACACTATCTCACCCTCGTTCAAATCTTTCTATTGGTGTCTCGACACTATCTCACCGTCGTTCAAACCTTTCTATTGGTGTTTCGACACTATCTCACCTTCGATCAAACCTTTCTATTGGTGTCTCGACACAATCTCACCTTCGTTCAACCCTTTCTATTGGTGTCTCGACAATATCTAACCTTCGATCAAACCTTTCTACTGGTGTCTCGACACAATCTCACCTGCGTTCAAATCTTTCTATTGGTGTCTCGACACTATCTCACCTTCGTTCAAACCTTTCTATTGGTGTCTCGACACTATCTCACCTTCGTTCAAACCTTTCCTTTGGTGTTTCGACACTAATCTCACCTTCGTTCAAACCTTTCTATTGGTGTCTCGACACTATCTCACCTTCGTTCAAACCTTTCTATTGGTGTTTCGACACTATCTCACCTTCGATCAAACCTTTCTATAGGTGTCTCGACACAATCTCACCTTCGTTCAAACGTTTCTAGTGGTGTCTCGACACTATCTAACCTTCGATCAAACCTTTCTACTGGTGTCTCGACACAATCTCACCTTCGTTCAAATCTTTCTATTGGTGTCTCGACACTATCTCACCTTCGTTTAAACCTTTCTATTGGTGTCTCGACACTATCTCACCTTCGTTCAAACCTTTCTATTGGATCTCGACACTATCTCACCCTCGTTCACATCTTTCTATTGGTGTCTCGACACAATCTCACATTCGTTCAAACCTTTCTATTGGATCTCGACACTATCTCACCCTCGTTCAAATCTTTCTATTGGTGTCACGACACAATCTCACCTTCGTTCAAACCTTTCTATTGGTGTTTCGACACTATCTCACCTTCGTTCAAATCTTTCTATTGGTGTCTCGACACTATCTCACCTTCGTTCAAATCTTTCTAGTGGTGTCTCGACACAATCTCACCTTCGTTCAAATCTTTCTATAGGTGTCTCGACACAATCTCACCTTCGTTCAAATCTTTCTATTGGTGTCTCGACACTATCTCACCTTCGTTCAAACCTTTCTATTGGTGTCTCGACACAATCTCACCTTCGTTCAAACCTTTCTATTGGTGTTTCGACACTATCTCACCTTCGATCAAACCTTTCTATAGGTGTCTCGACACAATCTCACCTTCGTTCAAACTTTTCTATTGGTGTCTCGACACAATCTCACCTTCGTTCAAATCTTTCTACTGGTGTCTCGACACAATCTCATCTTCGTTCAAATCTTTCTATTGGTGTCTCGACACTATCTCACCTTCGTTCAAACCTTTCCTGTGGTGTCTCGACACAATCTCACCTTCGTTCAAATCTTTCTACTGGTGTCTCGACACAATCTCATCTTCGTTCAAATCTTTCTATTGGTGTCTCGACACAATTTCGCCCTTGTTAAAACCTTATATTCATAAATTAAGGGGTTAGGGTTAGGCTTCAAATCTGCCACTGTTTAAATTACGACACGTGTTATAGAGAGTACATATACAGATCGTTAATCTGTTCGAAAGTCATTTTAATTTCGTTAATTGAATTGATTTGTTTGACATGAGTTGATTTGGCATGGAGTGATAGAAATGTTGTATCATGTGTTGATCATTCCCCACAGCGAATCAGTGTTCCAGACATTGGATCCGCTTCATCGATTTGTACTAGAGATTGAATAGATACCTGTTACTCAGCCACTGGAACAGTCATTGCACGTCAGCGGATTACCAAAACAGCACGATTATCTGTCAGACTCCTGGTAGGGTTAGGTATCACAATTTTCTGTCAGACTCCTGGTGTGGTTAGTTATCACGATTATCTGTCAGACTCCTGGTGTGGTTAGGTATCACGATTTATACCGATTGTCTGTCAGACTCCTGGTATGATTAGGTATCACAATTATCTGTCAGACTCCTGGTGTGAGTAGGTATCACGATTATCTGTCAGAATCCTGGTGTGATTAGGTATCACGATTATCTGTCAGACTCCTGGTGTGATTAGGTATCACGATTATCTGTCAGACTCCTGGTGTGGTTAGGTATCACGATTATCTGTCAGACTCCTGGTGTGATTAGGTATCACGATTATCTGTCAGACTCCTGGTGTGGTTAGGTATCACGATTATCTGTCAGACTCCTGGTATGATTAGGTATCACGATTATCTGTCAGACTCCTGGTATGGTTAGGTATCACGATTATCTGTCAGACTTCAGGTGTGGTTAGGTATCACGATTATCTGTCAGACTCCTGGTATGGTTAGGTATCACGATTATCTGTCAGACTCCTGGTGTGGTTAGGTATCACGATTATCTGTCAGACTCCTGGTATGATTAGGTATCACGATTATCTGTCAGACTCCTGGTGTGATTAGGTATCACGATTATCTGTCAGACTCCTGGTATGATTAGGTATCACGATTATCTGTCAGACTCCTGGTATGATTAGGTATCACGATTATCTGTCAGACTCCTGGTGTGATTAGGTATCACGATTATCTGTCAGACTCCTGGTGTGATTAGGTATCACGATTATCTGTCAGACTCCTGGTGTGATTAGGTATCACGATTATTGTCAGACTCTGGTGTGGTTAGGTATCACGATTATCTGTCAGACTCCTGGTGTGATTAGGTATCACGATTATCTGTCAGACTCCTGGTATGGTTAGGTATCACGATTATCTGTCAGACTCCTGGTGTGATTAGGTATCACGATTATCTGTCAGACTCCTGGTGTGGTTAGGTATCACGATTATCTGTCAGACTCTCCTGGTATGGTTAGGTATCACGATTATCTGTCAGACTCCTGGTATGGTTAGGTATCACGATTATCTGTCAGACTCCTGGTGTGGTTAGGTATCACGATTATCTGTCAGACTCCTGGTGTGGTTAGGTATCACGATTATCTGTCAGACTCCTGGTATGGTTAGGTATCACGATTATCTGTCAGACTCCTGGTATGGTTAGGTATCACGATTATCTGTCATACTCTTGGTATGGTTAGATATCACGATTATCTGTCAGACTCCTGGTATGGTTAGATATCACGATTATCTGTCAGACTCTTGGTATGGTTAGGTATCACGATTATCTGTCAGACTCCTGGTATTGTTAGGTATCACGATTATCTGTCAGACTCTTGGTGTGGTTAGGTATCACGATTATCTGTCAGACTCCTGGTATGATTAGGTATCACGATTATCTGTCAGACTCCTGGTGTGGTTAGGTATCACGATTATCTGTCAGACTCCTGGTATGGTTAGGTATCACGATTATCTGTCAGACTCCTGGTGTGTGATTAGGTATCACGATTATCTGTCAGACTCCTGGTGTGGTTAGGTATCACGATTATCTGTCAGACTCCTGGTGTGGTTAGGTATCACGATTATCTGTCAGACTCCTGGTGTGGTTAGGTATCACGATTATCTGTCAGACTCCTGGTATGATTAGGTATCACGATTATCTGTCAGACTCCTGGTGTGGTTAGGTATCACGATTATCTGTCAGACTCCTGGTATGATTAGGTATCACGATTATCTGTCAGACTCCTGGTGTGGTTAGGTATCACGATTATCTGTCAGACTCCTGGTGTGGTTAGGTATCACGATTATCTGTCAGACTCCTGGTATGTTAGGTATCACGATTATCTGTCAGACTCCTGGTGTGGTTAGGTATCACGATTATCTGTCAGACTCTTGGTGTGGTTAGGTATCACGATTATCTGTCAGACTCCTGGTATGGTTAGGTATCACGATTATCTGTCAGACTCCTGGTATGGTTAGGTATCACGATTATCTGTCAGACTCCTGGTGTGGTTAGGTATCACGATTATCTGTCAGACTCCTGGTGTGGTTAGGTATCACGATTATCTGTCAGACTCCTGGTGTGGTTAGGTATCACGATTATCTGTCAGACTCCTGGTGTGGTTAGGTATCACGATTATCTGTCAGACTCCTGGTGTGATTAGGTATCACGATTATCTGTCAGACTCCTGGTGTGGTTAGGTATCACGATTATCTGTCAGACTCCTGGTGTGATTAGGTATCACGATTATCTGTCAGACTCCTGGTGTGGTTAGGTATCACGATTATCTGTCAGACTCCTGGTGTGGTTAGGTATCACGATTATCTGTCAGACTCCTGGTGTGGTTAGGTATCACGATTATCTGTCAGACTCCTGGTGTGTTAGGTATCACGATTATCTGTCAGACTCCTGGTGTGGTTAGGTATCACGATTATCTGTCAGACTCCTGGTGTGGTTAGGTATCACGATTATCTGTCAGACTCCTGGTGTGGTTAGGTATCACACGATTATCTGTCAGACTCCTGGTGTGGTTAGGTATCACGATTATCTGTCAGACTCCTGGTGTGATTAGGTATCACGATTATCTGTCAGACTCCTGGTGTGGTTAGGTATCACGATTATCTGTCAGACTCCTGGTGTGGTTAGGTATCACGATTATCTGTCAGACTCCTGGTGTGGTTAGGTATCACGATTATCTGTCAGACTCTTGGTGTGGTTAGGTATCACGATTATCTGTCAGACTCCTGGTATGGTTAGGTATCACGATTATCTGTCAGACTCCTGGTGTGGTTAGGTATCACGATTATCTGTCAGACTCCTGGTGTGGTTAGGTATCACGATTATCTGTCAGACTCCTGGTGTGATTAGGTATCACGATTATCTGTCAGACTCCTGGTGTGGTTAGGTATCACGATTATCTGTCAGACTCCTGGTATGTTAGGTATCACGATTATCTGTCAGACTCCTGGTATGGTTAGGTATCACGATTATCTGTCAGACTCCTGGTATGGTTAGGTATCACGATTATCTGTCAGACTCTGGTTGGTTAGGTATCACGATTATCTGTCAGACTCCTGGTGTGGTTAGGTATCACGATTATCTGTCAGACTCCTGGTGTGGTTAGGTATCACGATTATCTGTCAGACTCCTGGTATGGTTAGGTATCACGATTATCTGTCAGACTCCTGGTATGGTTAGGTATCACGATTATCTGTCAGACTCCTGGTGTGGTTAGGTATCACGATTATCTGTCAGACTCCTGGTATGATTAGGTATCACGATTATCTGTCAGACTCCTGGTGTGGTTAGGTATCACGATTATCTGTCAGACTCCTGGTATGGTTAGGTATCACGATTATCTGTCAGACTCCTGGTATGGTTAGGTATCACGATTATCTGTCAGACTCCTGGTATGGTTAGGTATCACGATTATCTGTCAGACTCCTGGTATGGTTAGGTATCACGATTATCTGTCAGACTCCTGGTGTGGTTAGGTATCACGATTATCTGTCAGACTCCTGGTGTTAGGTCACGATTATCTGTCAGACTCCTGGTGTGTTAGGTATCACGATTATCTGTCAGACTCCTGGTGTGGTTAGGTATCACGATTATCTGTCAGACTCCTGGTATGGTTAGGTATCACGATTATCTGTCAGACTCCTGGTGTGGTTAGGTATCACGATTATCTGTCAGACTCCTGGTGTGGTTAGGTATCACGATTATCTGTCAGACTCCTGGTATGGTTAGGTATCACGATTATCTGTCAGACTCCTGGTATGGTTAGGTATCACGATTATCTGTCAGACTCCTGGTGTGGTTAGGTATCACGATTATCTGTCAGACTCCTGGTATGGTTAGGTATCACGATGATCTGTCAGACTCCTGGTGTGGTTAGGTATCACGATTATCTGTCAGACTCCTGGTATGGTTAGGTATCACGATTATCTGTCAGACTCCTGGTGTGGTTAGGTATCACGATTATCTGTCAGACTCCTGGTGTGGTTAGGTATCACGATTATCTGTCAGACTCCTGGTGTGATTAGGTATCACGATTATCTGTCAGACTCCTGGTGTGGTTAGGTATCACGATTATCTGTCAGACTCCTGGTATGATTAGGTATCACGATTATCTGTCAGACTCCTGGTGTGGTTAGGTATCACGATTATCTGTCAGACTCCTGGTGTGATTAGGTATCACGATTATCTGTCAGACTCCTGGTGTGGTTAGGTATCACGATTATCTGTCAGACTCCTGGTATGATTAGGTATCACGATTATCTGTCAGACTCCTGGTGTGGTTAGGTATCACGATTATCTGTCAGACTCCTGGTGTGGTTAGGTATCACGATTATCTGTCAGACTCCTGGTGTGGTTAGGTATCACGATTATCTGTCAGACTCCTGGTGTGGTTAGGTATCACGATTATCTGTCAGACTCCTGGTATGGTTAGGTATCACGATTATCTGTCAGACTCCTGTGGTTGTGGTTAGGTATCACGATTATCTGTCAGACTCCTGGTGTGATTAGGTATCACGATTATCTGTCAGACTCCTGGTGTGGTTAGGTATCACGATTATCTGTCAGACTCCTGGTATGGTTAGGTATCACGATTATCTGTCAGACTCCTGGTGTGGTTAGGTATCACGATTTTGTCAGACTCTTGGTGTGGTTAGGTATCACGATTATCTGTCAGACTCCTGGTATGGTTAGGTATCACGATTATCTGTCAGACTCCTGGTGTGGTTAGGTATCACGATTATCTGTCAGACTCCTGGTGTGGTTAGGTATCACGATTATCTGTCAGACTCCTGGTGTGGTTAGGTATCACGATTATCTGTCAGACTCCTGGTATGGTTAGGTATCACGATTATCTGTCAGACTCCTGGTGTGGTTAGGTATCACGATTATCTGTCAGACTCCTGGTGTGGTTAGGTATCACGATTATCTGTCAGACTCCTGGTATGGTAGGTATCACGATTATCTGTCAGACTCCTGGTGTGGTTAGGTATCACGATTATCTGTCAGACTCCTGGTATGGTTAGGTATCACGATTATCTGTCAGACTCCTGGTGTGATTAGGTATCACGATTATCTGTCAGACTCCTGGTGTGGTTAGGTATCACGATTATCTGTCAGACTCCTGGTATGATTAGGTATCACGATTATCTGTCAGACTCCTGGTGTGGTTAGGTATCACGATTATCTGTCAGACTCCTGGTGTGATTAGGTATCACGATTATCTGTCAGACTCCTGGTGTGGTTAGGTATCACGATTATCTGTCAGACTCCTGGTGTGATTAGGTATCACGATTATCTGTCA
The DNA here is from genome assembly GCF_041381155.1 of Argopecten irradians. NCBI lineage: Eukaryota > Metazoa > Mollusca > Bivalvia > Pectinida > Pectinidae > Argopecten > Argopecten irradians. The sequence goes on along the minus strand of NC_091136.1, from coordinate 64,684,501 downwards.
GACTCCTGGTGTGGTTAGGTATCACGATTATCTGTCAGACTCCTGGTTGGTTAGGTATCACGATTATCTGTGTCAGACTCCTGGTGTGGTTAGGTATCACGATTATCTGTCAGACTCCTGGTGTGGTTAGGTATCACGATTATCTGTCAGACTCCTGGTGTGGTTAGGTATATCACGATTATCTGTCAGACTCCTGGTGTGATTTAGGTATCACGATTATCTGTCAGACTCCTGGTGTGGTTAGGTATCACGATTATCTGTCAGACTCCTGGTGTGGTTAGGTATCACGATTATCTGTCAGACTCCTGGTGTGATTAGGTATCACGATTATCTGTCAGACTCCTGGTGTGGTTAGGTATCACGATTATCTGTCAGACTCCTGGTGTGGTTAGGTATCACGATTATCTGTCAGACTCCTGGTGTGGTTAGGTATCACGATTATCTGTCAGACTCCTGGTGTGGTTAGGTATCACGATTATCTGTCAGACTCCTGGTGTGGTTAGGTATCACGATTATCTGTCAGACTCCTGGTGTGATTAGGTATCACGATTATCTGTCAGACTCCTGGTGTGGTTAGGTATCACGATTATCTGTCAGACTCCTGGTGTGGTTAGGTATCACGATTATCTGTCAGACTCCTGGTATGGTTAGGTATCACGATTATCTGTCAGACTCCTGGTGTGGTTAGGTATCACGATTATCTGTCAGACTCCTGGTATGGTTAGGTATCACGATTATCTGTCAGACTCCTGGTATGGTTAGGTATCACGATTATCTGTCAGACTCCTGGTGTGGTTAGGTATCACGATTATCTGTCAGACTCCTGGTGTGGTTAGGTATCACGATTATCTGTCAGACTCCTGGTATGATTAGGTATCACGATTATCTGTCAGACTCCTGGTATGGTTAGGTATCACGATTATCTGTCAGACTCCTGGTGTGGTTAGGTATCACGATTATCTGTCAGACTCCTGGTATGGTTAGGTATCACGATTATCTGTCAGACTCCTGGTATGGTTAGGTATCACGATTATCTGTCAGACTCCTGGTGTGATTAGGTATCACGATTATCTGTCAGACTCCTGGTGTGGTTAGGTATCACGATTATCTGTCAGACTCCTGGTGTGGTTAGGTATCACGATTATCTGTCAGACTCCTGGTGTGGTTAGGTATCACGATTATCTGTCAGACTCCTGGTGTGATTAGGTATCACGATTATCTGTCAGACTCCTGGTGTGGTTAGGTATCACGATTATCTGTCAGACTCCTGGTATGATTAGGTATCACGATTATCTGTCAGACTCCTGGTGTGATTAGGTATCACGATTATCTGTCAGACTCCTGGTATGGTTAGGTATCACGATTATCTGTCAGACTCCTGGTGTGGTTAGGTATCACGATTATCTGTCAGACTCCTGGTGTGGTTAGGTATCACGATTATCTGTCAGACTCCTGGTGTGGTTAGGTATCACGATTATCTGTCAGACTCCTGGTGTGGTTAGGTATCACGATTATCTGTCAGACTCCTGGTGTGGTTAGGTATCACGATTATCTGTCAGACTCCTGGTGTGGTTAGGTATCACGATTATCTGTCAGACTCCTGGTATGGTTAGGTATCACGATTATCTGTCAGACTGTGGTGTGTTAGGTATCACGATTATCTGTCAGACTCCTGGTGTGGTTAGGTATCACGATTATCTGTCAGACTCCTGGTGTGGTTAGGTATCACGATTATCTGTCAGACTCCTGTGTATTCACGATTACTGTCAGACTCCTGGTGTGGTTAGGTATCACGATTATCTGTCAGACTCCTGGTATGGTTAGGTATCACGATTATCTGTCAGACTCCTGGTGTGGTTAGGTATCACGATTATCTGTCAGACTTCTGGTGTGGTTAGGTATCACGATTATCTGTCAGACTCCTGTCGTGGTTAGGTATCACGATTATCTGTCAGACTCCTGGTGTGGTTAGGTATCACGATTATCTGTCAGACTCCTGGTATGTGGTTAGGTATCACGATTATCTGTCAGACTCCTGGTATGGTTAGGTATCACGATTATCTGTCAGACTCCTGGTATGATTAGGTATCACGATTATCTGTCAGACTCCTGGTGTGGTTAGGTATCACGATTATCTGTCAGACTCCTGGTGTGGTTAGGTATCACGATTATCTGTCAGACTCCTGGTGTGGTTAGGTATCACGATTATCTGTCAGACTCCTGGTGTGATTAGGTATCACGATTATCTGTCAGACTCCTGGTGTGGTTAGGTATCACGATTATCTGTCAGACTCCTGGTATGATTAGGTATCACGATTATCTGTCAGACTCCTGGTGTGGTTAGGTATCACGATTATCTGTCAGACTCCTGGTGTGATTAGGTATCACGATTATCTGTCAGACTCCTGGTGTGGTTAGGTATCACGATTATCTGTCAGACTCCTGGTGTGGTTAGGTATCACGATTATCTGTCAGACTCCTGGTGTGATTAGGTATCACGATTATCTGTCAGACTCCTGTGTGGTTAGGTATCACGATTATCTGTCAGACTCCTGGTATGGTTAGGTATCACGATTATCTGTCAGACTCCTGGTGTGGTTAGGTATCACGATTATCTGTCAGACTCCTGGTATGGTTAGGTATCACGATTATCTGTCAGACTCCTGGTATGGTTAGGTATCACGATTATCTGTCAGACTCCTGGTATGGTTAGGTATCACGATTATCTGTCAGACTCCTGGTGTGGTTAGGTATCACGATTATCTGTCAGACTCCTGGTATGTGATTAGGTATCACGATTATCTGTCAGACTCCTGGTGTGGTTAGGTATCACGATTATCTGTCAGACTCCTGGTGTGGTTAGGTATCACGATTATCTGTCAGACTCCTGGTATGATTAGGTATCACGATTATCTGTCAGACTCCTGGTGTGTTAGGTATCACGATTATCTGTCAGACTCCTGGTGTGGTTAGGTATCACGATTATCTGTCAGACTCCTGGTATGATTAGGTATCACGATTATCTGTCAGACTCCTGGTGTGGTTAGGTATCACGATTATCTGTCAGACTCCTGGTATGGTTAGGTATCACGATTATCTGTCAGACTCCTGGTATGGTTAGGTATCACGATTATCTGTCAGACTCCTGGTGTGGTTAGGTATCACGATTATCTGTCAGACTCCTGGTGTGGTTAGGTATCACGATTATCTGTCAGACTCCTGGTATGGTTAGGTATCACGATTATCTGTCAGACTCCTGGTGTGGTTAGGTATCACGATTATCTGTCAGACTCCTGGTGTGGTTAGGTATCACGATTATCTGTCAGACTCCTGGTATGGTTAGGTATCACGATTATCTGTCAGACTCCTGGTGTGGTTAGGTATCACGATTATCTGTCAGACTCCTGGTGTGGTTAGGTATCACGATTATCTGTCAGACTCCTGGTGTGGTTAGGTATCACGATTATCTGTCAGACTCCTGGTGTGGTTAGGTATCACGATTATCTGTCAGACTCCTGGTATGGTTAGGTATCACGATTATCTGTCAGACTCCTGGTATGGTTAGGTATCACGATTATCTGTCAGACTCCTGGTATGGTTAGGTATCACGATTATCTGTCAGACTCCTGGTGTGGTTAGGTATCACGATTATCTGTCAGACTCCTGGTATGATTAGGTATCACGATTATCTGTCAGACTCCTGGTGTGGTTAGGTATCACGATTATCTGTCAGACTCCTGGTATGATTAGGTATCACGATTATCTGTCAGACTCCTGGTATGGTTAGGTATCACGATTATCTGTCAGACTCCTGGTGTGGTTAGGTATCACGATTATCTGTCAGACTCCTGGTGTGGTTAGGTATCACGATTATCTGTCAGACTCCTGGTATGGTTAGGTATCACGATTATCTGTCAGACTCCTGGTGTGGTTAGGTATCACGATTATCTGTCAGACTCCTGGTGTGATTAGGTATCACGATTATCTGTCAGACTCCTGGTATGATTAGGTATCACGATTATCTGTCAGACTCCTGGTGTGGTTAGGTATCACGATTATCTGTCAGACTCCTGGTGTGGTTAGGTATCACGATTATCTGTCAGACTCCTGGTGTGATTAGGTATCACGATTATCTGTCAGACTCCTGGTGTGGTTAGGTATCACGATTATCTGTCAGACTCCTGGTGTGATTAGGTATCACGATTATCTGTCAGACTCCTGGTGTGATTAGGTATCACGATTATCTGTCAGACTCCTGGTGTGATTAGGTATCACGATTATCTGTCAGACTCCTGGTGTGGTTAGGTATCACGATTATCTGTCAGACTCCTGGTGTGATTAGGTATCACGATTATCTGTCAGACTCCTGGTATGGTTAGGTATCACGATTATCTGTCAGACTCCTGGTGTGGTTAGGTATCACGATTATCTGTCAGACTCCTGGTGTGGTTAGGTATCACGATTATCTGTCAGACTCCTGGTGTGATTAGGTATCACGTTTATCTGTCAGACTCTGGTGTGTTAGGTATCACGATTATCTGTCAGACTCCTGGTATGTGTTAGGTATCACGATTATCTGTCAGACTCCTGGTATGGTTAGGTATCACGATTATCTGTCAGACTCCTGGTGTGATTAGGTATCACGATTATCTGTCAGACTCCTGGTGTGGTTAGGTATCACGATTATCTGTCAGACTCCTGGTTGTTAGGTATCACGATTATCTGTCAGACTCCTGGTGTGGTTAGGTATCACGATTATCTGTCAGACTCCTGTGTGGTTAGGTATCACGATTATCTGTCAGACTCCTGGTATGTTAGGTATCACGATTATCTGTCAGACTCCTGGTATGGTTAGGTATCACGATTATCTGTCAGACTCCTGGTGTGGTTAGGTATCACGATTATCTGTCAGACTCCTGGTGTGGTTAGGTATCACGATTATCTGTCAGACTCCTGGTGTGGTTAGGTATCACGATTATCTGTCAGACTCCTGGTATGGTTAGGTATCACGATTATCTGTCAGACTCCTGGTATGGTTAGGTATCACGATTATCTGTCAGACTCCTGGTGTGATTAGGTATCACGATTATCTGTCAGACTCCTGGTGTGGTTAGGTATCACGATTATCTGTCAGACTCCTGGTGTGGTTAGGTATCACGATTATCTGTCAGACTCCTGGTGTGATTAGGTATCACGATTATCTGTCAGACTCCTGGTGTGGTTAGGTATCACGATTATCTGTCAGACTCCTGGTATGGTTAGGTATCACGATTATCTGTCAGACTCCTGGTATGATTAGGTATCACGATTATCTGTCAGACTCCTGGTATGGTTAGGTATCACGATTATCTGTCAGACTCCTGGTGTGGTTAGGTATCACGATTATCTGTCAGACTCCTGGTTGTGATTAGGTATCACGATTATCTGTCAGACTCCTGGTGTGGTTAGGTATCACGATTATCTGTCAGACTCCTGGTATGATTAGGTATCACGATTATCTGTCAGACTCCTGGTGTGATTAGGTATCACGATTATCTGTCAGACTCCTGGTGTGGTTAGGTATCACGATTATCTGTCAGACTCCTGGTATGGTTAGGTATCACGATTATCTGTCAGACTCCTGGTGTGGTTAGGTATCACGATTATCTGTCAGACTCCTGGTGTGGTTAGGTATCACGATTATCTGTCAGACTCCTGGTGTGGTTAGGTATCACGATTATCTGTCAGACTCCTGGTGTGGTTAGGTATCACGATTATCTGTCAGACTCCTGGTGTGGTTAGGTATCACGATTATCTGTCAGACTCCTGGTGTGGTTAGGTATCACGATTATCTGTCAGACTCCTGGTGTGATTAGGTATCACGATTATCTGTCAGACTCCTGGTGTGGTTAGGTATCACGATTATCTGTCAGACTCCTGGTGTGATTAGGTATCACGATTATCTGTCAGACTCCTGGTGTGGTTAGGTATCACGATTATCTGTCAGACTCCTGGTGTGGTTAGGTATCACGATTATCTGTCAGACTCCTGGTGTGGTTAGGTATCACGATTATCTGTCAGACTCCTGGTGTGGTTAGGTATCACGATTATCTGTCAGACTCCTGGTATGGTTAGGTATCACGATTATCTGTCAGACTCCTGGTATGATTAGGTATCACGATTATCTGTCAGACTCCTGGTATGGTTAGGTATCACGATTATCTGTCAGACTCCTGGTGTGATTAGGTATCACGATTATCTGTCAGACTCCTGGTGTGGTTAGGTATCACGATTATCTGTCAGACTCCTGGTGTGATTAGGTATCACGATTATCTGTCAGACTCCTGGTATGGTTAGGTATCACGATTATCTGTCAGACTCCTGGTTGTGATTAGGTATCACGATTATCTGTCAGACTCCTGGTATGGTTAGGTATCACGATTATCTGTCAGACTCCTGGTGTGGTTAGGTATCACGATTATCTGTCAGACTCCTGGTGTGATTAGGTATCACGATTATCTGTCAGACTCCTGGTGTGGTTAGGTATCACGATTATCTGTCAGACTCCTGGTGTGGTTAGGTATCACGATTATCTGTCAGACTCCTGGTGGTGATTAGGTATCACGATTATCTGTCAGACTCCTGGTGTGGTTAGGTATCACGATTATCTGTCAGACTCCTGGTGTGGTTAGGTATCACGATTATCTGTCAGACTCCTGGTGTGGTTAGGTATCACGATTATCTGTCAGACTCCTGGTGTGGTTAGGTATCACGATTATCTGTCAGACTCCTGGTGTGGTTAGGTATCACGATTATCTGTCAGACTCCTGGTATGGTTAGGTATCACGATTATCTGTCAGACTCCTGGTATGGTTAGGTATCACGATTATCTGTCAGACTCCTGGTATGTGTTAGGTATCACGATTATCTGTCAGACTCCTGGTGTGGTTAGGTATCACGATTATCTGTCAGACTCCTGGTATGGTTAGGTATCACGATTATCTGTCAGACTCCTGGTGTGGTTAGGTATCACGATTATCTGTCAGACTCCTGGTGTGGTTAGGTATCACGATTATCTGTCAGACTCCTGGTGTGATTAGGTATCACGATTATCTGTCAGACTCCTGGTATGGTTAGGTATCACGATTATCTGTCAGACTCCTGGTGTGGTTAGGTATCACGATTATCTGTCAGACTCCTGGTGTGGTTAGGTATCACGATTATCTGTCAGACTCTTGGTGTGGTTAGGTATCACGATTATCTGTCAGACTCCTGGTATGGTTAGGTATCACGATTATCTGTCAGACTCCTGGTGTGGTTAGGTATCACGATTATCTGTCAGACTCCTGGTGCTGTGATTAGGTATGTATCACGATTATCTGTCAGACTCCTGGTGTGATTAGGTATCACGATTATCTGTCAGACTCCTGGTTGGTTAGGTATCACGATTATCTGTCAGACTCCTGGTGTGATTAGGTATCACGATTATCTGTCAGACTCCTGGTGTGATTAGGTATCACGATTATCTGTCAGACTCCTGGTATGGTTAGGTATCACGATTATCTGTCAGACTCCTGGTATGGTTAGGTATCACGATTATCTGTCAGACTCCTGGTATGATTAGGTATCACGATTATCTGTCAGACTCCTGGTGTGGTTAGGTATCACGATTATCTGTCAGACTCCTGGTGTGGTTAGGTATCACGATTATCTGTCAGACTCCTGGTGTGGTTAGGTATCACGATTATCTGTCAGACTCCTGGTGTGGTTAGGTATCACGATTATCTGTCAGACTCCTGGTGTGATTAGGTATCACGATTATCTGTCAGACTCCTGGTGTGATTAGGTATCACGATTATCTGTCAGACTCCTGGTGTGGTTAGGTATCACGATTATCTGTCAGACTCTTGGTGTGGTTAGGTATCACGATTATCTGTCAGACTCCTGGTGTGGTTAGGTATCACGATTATCTGTCAGACTCCTGGTGTGATTAGGTATCACGATTATCTGTCAGACTCCTGGTGTGGTTAGGTATCACGATTATCTGTCAGACTCCTGGTGTGGTTAGGTATCACGATTATCTGTCAGACTCCTGGTGTGGTTAGGTATCACGATTATCTGTCAGACTCCTGGTGTGATTAGGTATCACGATTATCTGTCAGACTCCTGGTGTGATTAGGTATCACGATTATCTGTCAGACTCCTGGTATGGTTAGGTATCACGATTATCTGTCAGACTCCTGTTGTTGTGATTAGGTATCACGATTATCTGTCAGACTCCTGGTGTGGTTAGGTATCACGATTATCTGTCAGACTCCTGGTGTGGTTAGGTATCACGATTATCTGTCAGACTCCTGGTATGATTAGGTATCACGATTATCTGTCAGACTCCTGGTATGGTTAGGTATCACGATTATCTGTCAGACTCCTGGTGTGGTTAGGTATCACGATTATCTGTCAGACTCCTGGTGTGATTAGGTATCACGATTATCTGTCAGACTCCTGGTGTGGTTAGGTATCACGATTATCTGTCAGACTCCTGGTGTGATTAGGTATCACGATTATCTGTCAGACTCCTGGTGTGGTTAGGTATCACGATTATCTGTCAGACTCCTGGTGTGTTAGGTATCACGATTATCTGTCAGACTCCTGGTGTGGTTAGGTATCACGATTATCTGTCAGACTCCTGGTTGATTAGGTATCACGATTATCTGTCAGACTCCTGGTGTGGTATTAGGTATCACGATTATCTGTCAGACTCTGGTATGTAGGTATCAGATTATCTGTCAGACTCCTGGTGTGGTTAGGTATCACGATTATCTGTCAGACTCCTGGTGTGTTAGGTATCACGATTATCTGTCAGACTCCTGGTATGATTAGGTATCACGATTATCTGTCAGACTCCTGGTGTGATTAGGTATCACGATTATCTGTCAGACTCCTGGTGTGGTTAGGTATCACGATTATCTGTCAGACTCCTGGTGTGGTTAGGTATCACGATTATCTGTCAGACTCCTGGTGTGGTTAGGTATCACGATTATCTGTCAGACTCCTGGTGTGGTTAGGTATCACGATTATCTGTCAGACTCCTGGTGTGGTTAGGTATCACGATTATCTGTCAGACTCCTGGTGTGGTTAGGTATCACGATTATCTGTCAGACTCCTGGTGTGGTTAGGTATCACGATTATCTGTCAGACTCCTGGTGTGGTTAGGTATCACGATTATCTGTCAGACTCCTGGTATGGTTAGGTATCACGATTATCTGTCAGACTCCTGGTGTGGTTAGGTATCACGATTATCTGTCAGACTCCTGGTGTGGTTAGGTATCACGATTATCTGTCAGACTCCTGTGTGGTTAGGTATCACGATTATCTGTCAGACTCCTGGTGTGGTTAGGTATCACGATTATCTGTCAGACTCCTGGTATGGTTAGGTATCACGATTATCTGTCAGACTCCTGGTGTGGTTAGGTATCACGATTATCTGTCAGACTCTGGTGTGGTTAGTATCACGATTATCTGTCAGACTCCTGGTATGGTTAGGTATCACGATTATCTGTCAGACTCTGGTATTATATCACGTCAGACTCCTGGTATGTGGTTAGGTATCACGATTATCTGTCAGACTCCTGGTGTGGTTAGGTATCACGATTATCTGTCAGACTCCTGGTATGGTTTATCTTATCTGTCAGACTCCTGGTGTGATTAGGTATCACGATTATCTGTCAGACTCCTTGTGGTGGTCATCACGATTATCTGTCAACTCCTGGTATGATTAGGTATCACGATTATCTGTCAGACTCCTGGTGTGGTTAGGTATCACGATTATCTTGTCAGACTCCTGGTGTGGATTAGGTATCACGATTATCTGTCCAGACTCCTGGTGTGATTAGGTATCACGGATTATCTGTCAGATCCTGGTTGGTTAGGTATCACGATTATCTGTCAGACTCCTGTTATGATTAGGTATCACGATTATCTGTCATGACTTCCTGGTATGTGGTTTAGGTTATCACGATTATCTGTCAGATTCCTGGTATGATTAGGGATATTCACGATTATCTGTCAGACTCACTGGTGTGATTAGGTTATCACGATTATCTGTCAGACTCCACCTGGTGTGGTTAGTAGTATCACGATTATCTGTCAAAAGCACTCCTGTGTGGTTAGGTATCACGGTTACTAAATATGTTTTATCGATACGTTCTGACTGTTAAACTGTAAGGAATTTGTACAAGTCACATATTGTTATATATAGGTCGATGTTGTTACACATATTGTTATATATAGGTCGATGTTGTTACACATATTTGTTATAATATAGGTCGATGTTGTTACACACATTGTTATATATAGGTCGATGTTGTTACACATATTGTTATATATAGGTCGATGTTGTTACACACATTGTTATATATATAGGTCGATGTTGTTACACATATTGTTATATATAGGTCGATGTTGTTACACACATTGTTATATATAGGTCGATGTTGTTACACACATTGTTATATATAGGTCGATGTTGTTACACACATTGTTATATATAGGTCGATGTTGTTACACACATTGTTATATATAGGTCGATGTTGTTACACATATTGTTATATATAGGTCGATGTTGTTACACACATTGTTATATATAGGTCGATGTTGTTACACACATATTGTTATATATAGGTCGATGTTGTTACACACATTGTTATATATAGGTCGATGTTGTTACACACATTGTTATATATAGGTCGATGTTGTTACACATATTGTTATATATAGGTCGATGTTGTTACACACATTGTTATATATAGGTCGATGTTGTTACACACATTGTTATATATAGGTCGATGTTGTTACACACATTGTTATATATAGGTCGATGTTGTTACACACATTGTTATATATAGGTCGATGTTGTTACACACATTGTTATATATAGGTCGATGTTGTTACACATATTGTTATATATAGGTCGATGTTGTTACACACATTGTTATATATAGGTCGATGTTGTTACACACATTGTTATATATAGGTCGATGTTGTTACACACATTGTTATATATAGGTCGATGTTGTTACACACATTGTTATATATAGGTCGATGTTGTTACACACATTGTTATATATAGGTCGATGTTGTTACACACATTGTTATATATAGGTCGATGTTGTTACACACATTGTTATATATAGGTCGATGTTGTTACACACATTGTTATATATAGGTCGATGTTGTTACACACATTGTTATATATAGGTCGATGTTGTTACACATATTGTTATATATAGGTCGATGTTGTTACACATATTGTTATATATAGGTCGATGTTGTTACACACATTGTTATATATAGGTCGATGTTGTTACACACATATTGTTATATATAGGTCGATGTTGTTACACACATTGTTATATATAGGTCGATGTTGTTACACACATTGTTATATATAGGTCGATGTTGTTACACATATTGTTATATATAGGTCGATGTTGTTACACATATTGTTATATATAGGTCGATGTTGTTACACACATTGTTATATATAGGTCGATGTTGTTACACATATTGTTATATATAGGTCGATGTTGTTACACATATTGTTATATAAAGGTCGATGTTGTTACACACATTGTTATATATAGGTCGATGTTGTTACACATATTGTTATATAGAGGTCGATGTTGTTACACACATTGTTATATAAAGGTCGATGTTGTTACACATATTGTTATATATAGGTCGATGTTGTTACACACATTGTTATATATAGGTCGATGTTGTTACACATATTGTTATATATAGGTCGATGTTGTTACACACATTGTTATATAGAGGTCGATGTTGTTACACACATTGTTATATATAGGTCGATGTTGTTACACACATATTGTTATATATAGGGTCGATGTTGTTACACACATTTGTTATATATAGGTCGATGTTGTTACACACATTGTTATATATAGGTCGATGTTGTTACACATATTGTTATATATAGGTCGATGTTGTTACACATATTGTTATATATAGGTCGATGTTGTTACACACATTGTTATATATAGGTCGATGTTGTTACACACATTGTTATATATAGGTCGATGTTGTTACACACATTGTTATATATAGGTCGATGTTGTTACACACATTGTTATATATAGGTCGATGTTGTTACACACATTGTTATATATAGGTCGATGTTGTTACACACATTGTTATATATAGGTCGATGTTGTTACACACATTGTTATATATGTCGATGTTGTTACACACATTGTTATATATAGGTCGATGTTGTTACACACATTGTTATATATAGGTCGATGTTGTTACACACATTGTTATATATCGGTCAATGTTGTTACACACATTGTTATATATAGGTCGATGTTGTTACACACATTGTTATATATAGGTCGATGTTGTTACACACATTGTTATATATAGGTCGATGTTGTTACACACATTGTTATATATAGGTCGATGTTGTTACACATATTGTTATATATAGGTCGATGTTGTTACACATATTGTTATATATAGGTCGATGTTGTTACACACATTGTTATATATAGGTCGATGTTGTTACACATATTGTTATATATAGGTCGATGTTGTTACACACATATTGTTATATATAGGTCGATGTTGTTACACACATTGTTATATATAGGTCGATGTTGTTACACATATTGTTATATATAGGTCGATGTTGTTACACACATTGTTATATATAGGTCGATGTTGTTACACATATTGTTATATATAGGTCGATGTTGTTACACATATTGTTATATATAGGTCGATGTTGTTACACACATTGTTATATATAGGTCGATGTTGTTATAGGTCATGTTGTTACACACATTGTTATATATAGGTCGATGTTGTTACACACATTGTTATATATAGGTCGATGTTGTTACACATATTGTTATATATAGGTCGATGTTGTTACACATATTGTTATATATAGGTCGATGTTGTTACACACATTGTTATATATAGGTCGATGTTGTTACACACATTGTTATATATAGGTCGATGTTGTTACACACATTGTTATATATAGGTCGATGTTGTTACACACATTGTTATATATAGGTCGATGTTGTTACACACATTGTTATATATAGGTCGATGTTGATTGTTATATAGGTCGATGTTGTTACACATATTGTTATATATAGGTCGATGTTGTTACACATATTGTTATATATAGGTCGATGTTGTTACACACATTGTTATATATAGGTCGATGTTGTTACACACATTGTTATATATAGGTCGATGTTACACATATGTTACATATTTTGTTAAAATTGTTATATATAGGTCGATGTTGTTACACACATTGTTATATATAGGTCGATGTTGTTACACAATTGTTATATATATAGGTCGATGTTGTTACACATATTGTTATATATTAGGTCATGTTGTTACACACATTGTTATATATAGGTCGATGTTGTTACACACATTGTTATATATAGGTCGATGTTGTTACACACATTGTTATATATAGGTCGATGTTGTTACACACATTGTTATATATAGGTCGATGTTGTTACACATATTGTTATATATAGGTCGATGTTGTTACACATATTGTTATATATAGGTCGATGTTGTTACACATATTGTTATATATAGGTCGATGTTGTTACACACATTGTTATATATAGGTCGATGTTGTTACACACATTGTTATATATAGGTCGATGTTGTTACACACATTGTTATATATAGGTCGATGTTGTTACACACATTGTTATATATAGGTCGATGTTGTTACACATATTGTTATATATAGGTCGATGTTGTTACACATATTGTTATATATAGGTCGATGTTGTTACACATATTGTTATATATAGGTCGATGTTGTTACACACATTGTTATATATAGGTCGATGTTGTTACACACATTGTTATATATAGGTCGATGTTGTTACACACATTGTTATATATAGGTCGATGTTGTTACACACATTGTTATATATAGGTCGATGTTGTTACACACATTGTTATATATAGGTCGATGTTGTTACACACATTGTTATATATAGGTCGATGTTGTTACACACATTGTTATATATAGGTCGATGTTGTTACACATATTGTTATATATAGGTCGATGTTGTTACACACATTGTTATATATAGGTCGATGTTGTTACACATATTGTTATATAGAGGTCGATGTTGTTACACACATTGTTATATATAGGTCGATGTTGTTACACACATTGTTATATATAGGTCGATGTTGTTACACACATTGTTATATATAGGTCGATGTTGTTACACACATTGTTATATATAGGTCGATGTTGTTACACTTGGTTGTTCACATTGTTATATATAGGTCGATGTTGTTACACACATTGTTATATATGGGTCGATGTTGTTACACACATTGTTATATATAGGTCGATGTTGTTACACATATTGTTATATATAGGTCGATGTTGTTACACATATTGTTATATATAGGTCGATGTTGTTACACACATTGTTATATATAGGTCGATGTTGTTACACACATTGTTATATATAGGTCGATGTTGTTACACACATTGTTATATATAGGTCGATGTTGTTACACATATTGTTATATATAGGTCGATGTTGTTACACATATTGTTATATATAGGTCGATGTTGTTACACACATTGTTATATATAGGTCGATGTTGTTACACACATTGTTATATATAGGTCGATGTTGTTACACACATTGTTATATATAGGTCGATGTTGTTACACATATTGTTATATATAGGTCGATGTTGTTACACACATTGTTATATATAGGTCGATGTTGTTACACATATTGTTATATATAGGTCGATGTTGTTACACACATTGTTATATATAGGTCGATGTTGTTACACATATTGTTATATATAGGTCGATGTTGTTACACATATTGTTATATATAGGTCGATGTTGTTACACACATTGTTATATATAGGTCGATGTTGTTACACACATTGTTATATATAGGTCGATGTTGTTACACACATTGTTATATATAGGTCGATGTTGTTACACACATTGTTATATATAGGTCGATGTTGTTACACACATTGTTATATATAGGTCGATGTTGTTACACACATTGTTATATATAGGTTTTCCAATTATATAGTTTAAAGCATATATATAATCTGTAACACATGTAAGGACCCTTTGCGTTATAACACAAAAAAACCGGGTTTTGTGGTAGTTTTCACTTTTTAAGATATTTTACAGGAGTACAAAATACAAAGATATTCATATTTAAAACGTATTTGCTCAAATGCAATTTGGTTCGTTTTTTGGCCTAAAGTATTTATCCGACTTTCAACATTATAAATCAACACTGTTACAAACAATTACTGATAATGTACATACATATTAAAATTGTGGTACATGTAAGCCAAGAGCCTCCTGGTAATTATTTGACGCGATCAGCATAAGGTGACATATTATAAGGTCACACTGACGTTTAACTATTGGGCCTGTGGTCGAGCTGAGATTGTCCATGATGCTCAGAATCGTTTCTCCACAAGCCTTTCACTGTCCTCACAGAGTTACACCAGGTAGTGTATTCTGGTTTTGGGCTTGTATACTTTATATAGAAACACGCGGTTAGCAATACCGTAATACCAAACAAGTTTTTTTCAGTCAGTGGTTCTATTTTGACATCGTTCAATGGTGGTCACAAAACCGCAACCACGTGTATTTTAAATTTTGCTCTTCTATGGACCCCCGTACTGCTTTGACGTTTTCATGGTACTGGACATGTGCTAGGTTGGACCTTTTTCACGTGGTACTGGACAGATATGGTGGTTTGGACCTTTTTTGGCCAGACTTTACTGGGGAGGGAGAGGGGCTTGCCGTCTAACTGACTTTATTGTGCATGGTTGGTAACCGCCGAAAAAACACAATAAAACTGCCTCCTTATTTATATACACATCGTCTTGGCTTTCCCAGCGATCGATGAACAGATCTGCCTTTGGTGTGCTAATGAAACTCTTTTGATCTGAGTCTTTCTACTTCAAATAGGTAAATGATGGAACTAGATAAGTATCTGGACGTATAAAGGCCACGGACTCCTAACGATCTACACAACAGTTACACATGAAAAGGAACTACTGATGAGTGCAATCCGTGTTAATTGATATGATCAGACTAAGCCGTGATTTCTTTTAACTATTGACAACTCAGGTGCCACTCAGACATCCATCATAGGCGTCTGCCCCAAGCGGTCGTTTCTAGGTTCGCCATTATTTTATGGATAGTAGTTATTATGAGTATTTACCTTTACTGTACGTTCAAAAATGCGGGCTATGGACACCATTGTCGATACGGACGTGCGATACAATAGAAAATTGCTTCGTCCAAGGCTATTGTGGATTCTAATAACCGAATCATAAAGTCTGTTCAACAAAGGATTAAACACGAGCTGGAAATGTATCGAGCAAAGCGATTAGCCGACAAATTGCCACACGATCAAATGAAAACAATACTAGTTAGGTACACCGAAGAGCACGTGGTAACGTTGGTATTGAGGAAAGGCCGTAAAAACGGAATGTGTCCACTCGTATAACTGTTTTGGATCGGGTCGATGGCCAAGAAACTTGTGTAGCTAATCGATAGAGCAACTGGCTCGTGTTTGGAGGTCATGCGTTTGAACTGGCCATGAGACCGATTCCTATTTCAAGCATTGGGAGCATGCTTAGAAGGAGGTAGCTGAAGCCGGATTGTGTGACGAGCAACGGTTGCAAGACTAGGGAAGTGTAGGTAGAGCAGCCGACAGGTGTACGTGTTCGAACACCGGTCTGACTGATATATTATTATATTACAGAATTGATGACGTTGACTTAACATTGTTTCAAGTATTGAAAGGAGGACATGACAACTGCTGAGTAGTTGTGTCGTCGGGAGAGAAGGGGAACATTGAACTTGATCGATCATTGGTCAACTAGTATCCAAACTAGTGTTCGGAGGTCCAGGTCTAACCTCAGACTGTTCGCTACTTCTCTCCTGATGCATTTGTTAATATAGCAAACACAATATATTATCAGTCATTTTGTGGTGACGTTCATCAATATTTACATAGTTATAAAGGTCATATGCACACGGTATGTCCACTTCTAACTGTATCAAAACTTTATCTCGGCATCAGGTTTTCTCATCCGTCTCTAAAAAACAAAGCATGTGTATTGTAACGAGACTTTTCAGTATTGTGATATTTACGTTATTGTATGACATCAAGACACCGAAGGCCAGGTACAATTACAGTACAATTTACAGTACAATTACAAAACAATTACAGTACATTTCACGAGGTGTCGAGGTGTCATACAATAACAGTACCAATCACGAGATGTCGAGGTATCATAAAATAACAGTACCAATCACGAGGTGTCGAGGTGTCATACAATAACAGTACCAATCACGAGGTGTCGAGGTATCATACAATAACAGTATCAATCACGAGGTGTCGAGGTGTCATACAATAACAGGTGTCGAGGTATCATACAATAACAGTACCAATCACGAGGTGTCGAGGTGTCATACAATAACAGTACCAATCACGAGGTGTCGAGGTATCATACAATAACAGTACCAATCACGAGGTGTCGAGGTGTCATACAATAACAGTACCAATCACGAGGTGTCGAGGTATCATACAATTACAGTACATTTCACAAGGTGTTGAGGTATCATACAATAACAGTACCAGTCACGAGGTGTCGATGTATCATACAATAACAGTACCAATCATGAGGTCGAGGTATCATACGATAACAGTACCAATCACGAGGTGTCGAGGTATCATACAATTACAGTACCAATCTCGAGGTGTCGAGGTATCATACAATTACAGCACCAATCACGAGGTGTCGAGGTATCATACAATTACAGTACCAATCACGAGGTGTCGAGGTATCATACAATAACAGTACCAATCACGAGGTGTCGAGGTATCATACAATTACAGTACCAATCACGAGGTGTCGAGGTATCATACAATTACAGCACCAATCACGAGGTGTCGAGGTATCATACAATTACAGTACCAATCACGAGGTGTCGAGGTATCATACAATAACAGTACCAATCACGAGGTGTCGAGGTATCATACAATAACAGTACCAATCACGAGGTGTCGAGGTATCATACAATTACAGTACCAATCACGAGGTGTCGAGGTATCATACAATTACAGCACCAATCACGAGGTGTCGAGGTATCATACAATTACAGTACCAATCACGAGGTGTCGAGGTATCATACAATAACAGTACCAATCACGAGGTGTCGAGGTATCATACAATAACAGTACCAATCACGAGGTGTCGAGGTATCATACAATAACAGTACCAATTACGAGGTGTCGATGTATCATACAATTACACTACCAATCACGAGGTGTCGAGGTATCATACAATAACAGTACCAATCACGAGGTGTCGATGTATCATACAATAACAGTACCAATCACGAGGTGTCGAGGTATCATACAATAACAGTACCAATCACGAGGTGTCGAGGTATCATACAATAACAGTACCAATCACGAGGTGTCGAAGTATCATACAATAACAGTACCAATTACGAGGTGTCGAGGTGTCATACAATAACAGTACCAATCACGAGGTGTCGAGGTATCATACAATAACAGGTGTCGAGGTGTCATACAATAACAGTACCAATCACGAGGTGTCGAGGTGTCATACAATAACAGTACCAATCATGAGGTGTCGAGGTATCATACAATAACAGTACCAATCACGAGGTGTCGATGTATCATACAATAACAGTACCAATCACGAGGTGTCGAGGTATCATACAATAACAGTACCAATCACGAGGTGTCGATGTATCATACAATTACACTACCAATCACGAGGTGTCGAGGTATCATACAATAACAGTACCAATCACGAGGTGTCGATGTATCATACAATAACAGTACCAATCACGAGGTGTCGAGGTATCATACAATAACAGTACCAATCACGAGGTGTCGAGGTATCATACAATAACAGTACCAATCACGAGGTGTCGAGGTATCATACAATAACAGTACCAATCACGAGGTGTCGAGGTATCATACAATAACAGTACCAATCACGAGGTGTCGATGTATCATACAATAACAGTACCAATCACGAGGTGTCGAGGTATCATACAATAACAGTACCAATCACGAGGTGTCGATGTATCATACAATTACACTACCAATCACGAGGTGTCGAGGTATCATACAATAACAGTACCAATCACGAGGTGTCGATGTATCATACAATAACGGTACCAATCACGAGGTGTCGAGGTATCATACAATAACAGTACCAATCACGAGGTGTCGAAGTATCATACAATAACAGTACCAATTACGAGGTGTCGAGGTGTCATACAATAACAGTACCAATCATGAGGTGTCGAGGTGTCATACAATTACAGTACCAATCACGAGGTGTCGTGGTATCATACAATAACAGTACCAATCACGAGGTGTCGAGGTATCATACAATAACAGTACCAATTACGAGGTGTCGAGGTATCGTACAATAACGGTACCAATCACGAGGTGTCGAGGTATCATAAAATAACAGTACCAATCACGAGGTGTCGAGGTATCATACAATAACAGTACCAATCACGAGGTGTCGATGTATCATACAATGACAGTACCAATCACGAGGTCGAGGTATCATACAATAACAGTACCAATCACGAGGTGTCGAGGTGTCATACAATTACAGTACCAATCACGAGGTGTCGAGGTATCATACAATAACAGTACCAATCACGAGGTGTCGAGGTGTCATACAATTACAGTACCAATCACGAGGTGTCGAGGTATCATACGATAACAGTACCAGTCACGAGGTGTCGAGGTGTCATGCAATTACAGTACCAATCACGAGGTGTCGAGGTATCATACAATAACAGTACCAATCACGAGGTGTCGAGGTATCATACAATAACAGTACCAATCACGAGGTGTCGAGGTATCATACAATAGCAATACCAATCACGAGGTGTCGAGGTATCATACAATAACAGAACCAATCACGAGGTGTCGAGGTATCATACAATAACAGGTGTCGAGGTATCATACAATAACAGTACCAATCACGAGGTGTCGAGGTGTCATACAATAACAGTACCAATCACGAGGTGTCGAGGTATCATACAATAACAGTACCAATCACGAGGTGTCGAGGTGTCATACAATTACAGTACCAATCACGAGGTGTCGAGGTATCATACAATAACAGGTGTCGAGGTATCATACAATAACAGTACCAATCACGAGGTGTCGAAATGTCATACAATAACAGTACCAATCACGAGGTGTCGAGGTATCATACAATAACAGTACCAATCACGAGGTGTCGAGGTGTCTTACAATAACAGTACCAATCACGAGGTGTCGAGGTGTCATACAATAACAGTATCAATCACGAGGTGTCGAGGTATCATACAATTACAGAACCAATCACGAGGTGTCGAGGTATCATACAATTACAGTACCAATCACGAGGTGTCGAGGTATCATACAATAACAGTATCAATCACGAGGTGTAGAGGTATCATACAATTACAGTACCAATCACGAGGTGTCGAGGTATCATACAATAACAGTATCAATCACGAGGTGTCGAGGTGTCATACAATAACAGTACCAATCACGAGGTGTCGAGGTGTCATACAATAACAGTATCAATCACGAGGTGTCGAGGTATCATACAATTACAGAACCAATCACGAGGTGTCGAGGTATCATACAATAACAGTATCAATCACGAGGTGTAGAGGTATCATACAATTACAGTACCAATCACGAGGTGTCGAGGTATCATACAATAACAGGTGTCGAGGTATCATACAATAACAGGTGTCGAGGTGTCATACAATTACAGAACCAATCACGAGGTGTCGAGGTATCATACAATTACAGTACCAATCACGAGGTGTCGAGGTATCATACAATAACAGTATCAATCACGAGGTGTAGAGGTATCATACAATTACAGTACCAATCACGAGGTGTCGAGGTATCATACAATAACAGTATCAATCACGAGGTGTCGAGGTGTCATACAATTACAGTACCAATCACGAGGTGTCGAGGTATCATGCAATTACAGTACCAATCACGAGGTGTCGAGGTATCATACAATAACAGTACCAATCACGAGGTGTCGAGGTATCATACAATAACAGTACCAATCACGAGGTGTCGAGGTATCATACAATAGCAGTACCAATCACGAGGTGTCGAGGTATCATACAATAACAGTACCAATCACGAGGTGTCGAGGTATCATACAATAACAGGTGTCGAGGTATCATACAATAACAGTACCAATCACGAGGTGTCGAGGTGTCATACAATAACAGTACCAATCACGAGGTGTCGAGGTATCATACAATAACAGTACCAATCACGAGGTGTCGAGGTGTCATACAATTACAGTACCAATCACGAGGTGTCGAGGTATCATACAATAACAGGTGTCGAGGTATCATACAATAACAGGTGTCGAGGTGTCATACAATGACAGTACCAATCACGAGGTGTCAAGGTATCATACAATAACAGTACCAATCACGAGGTGTCGAGGTGTCATACAATTACAGTACCAATCACGAGGTGTCGAGGTATCATACAATAACAGGTGTCGAGGTATCAAACAATATCAGTACCAATCACGAGGTGTCGAAATGTCATACAATAACAGTACCAATCACGAGGTGTCGAGGTATCATACAATAACAGTACCAATCACGAGGTGTCGAGGTGTCTTACAATAACAGTACCAATCACGAGGTGTCGAGGTGTCATACAATAACAGTATCAATCACGAGGTGTCGAGGTATCATACAATTACAGAACCAATCACGAGGTGTCGAGGTATCATACAATTACAGTACCAATCACGAGGTGTCGAGGTATCATACAATAACAGTATCAATCACGAGGTGTAGAGGTATCATACAATTACAGTACCAATCACGAGGTGTCGAGGTATCATACAATAACAGTATCAATCACGAGGTGTCGAGGTGTCATACAATAACAGTACCAATCACGAGGTGTCGAGGTGTCATACAATAACAGTATCAATCACGAGGTGTCGAGGTATCATACAATTACAGAACCAATCACGAGGTGTCGAGGTATCATACAATAACAGTATCAATCACGAGGTGTAGAGGTATCATACAATTACAGTACCAATCACGATGTGCCGAGGTATCATACAATAACCAGTTTATATTGTATACTTTACATCTAAAAGAGGGTTGAAGTATGCGCACTAAGATACATTCCTCCTCGACTTGTTGATTATAGAATTGACCGTCTCAAATGTTATCAAGTGACCTAATATTGGGTGGGCATCTAATTACATGGCTAACTGACCGCTGGCATTTATGTACCTCAACTGCCGAGGGAATTCCGAAAGAAAACACAGCGCCTTGAATAATGGCCGTAATTGGGTAATATTTTCTCAATGAAAGACAAATTATTGTCCGGAAATTGGCATTATTGCCTTACACCCTGGAAGCCAGAACTCTGACCGACGTCGGTCTTTCAGCGACCATTTGGTGCAGAGAAATGCAATTAAGAGCACTATGTTGAACCGACTGGACAGTCGTGTTGACATCAATCATTGGCTATCGAGTAACATATGGTGCGTTCCTATAGATTTAAAACGTGCTGTTTAAAATATTGATGTGCTTTTTGGAATGGATTTAAAATAAACTGATTGATTTTACATTTAAAATGTCACAGGTGTTGAGATATGACACGCCAGGAGTTAACTTTTCATACATTATTTATTGAGCTATTAAATTATTTATTTAATAATGAAAACGTTGGTGTTTGTGTTGTAAAGCTGCTGTGGTTGTTACAGTTACTATATATTTACAGAAAATAAGTTGTGTGGAGAATGCTATTCACTGATTCTACCTGTATGTTAATTGTCACCTAACGAATTTAATATTTATTAAATCCTTCTTCATGTCTGTCATTTAACCTCCCTATCAAAGGCCAACTTTCACTGAGTAATTATCTAATTAATCTTTCTAAAATTATAAATAGTTGGTTTAACGTCCTATCAATGGTCATTTAAAGATGGCCTCCCATGTTTACAAAATGGGCGTTTACATGTTTTGGAAGTCTGCGGTATATTCGTGTAGTGTCCCCTTGTAATAGTGGGAGTCATGTCCTTTTTACAGTGGTGTTTCACTGACAACGGACAAACCAATCGCCACACGCCCTTTATGCTGAGCGCTATGGTGTATCACGGCCAGAGGACAGAACCCAGGGCCTTCCTCACAGGGGCAAGCGCTCAACGAAACGCCTTTTCCGAAACGTGAACTGATTATACCATATATCTTACACTCCAGGACACTCATGCCCTGCGTGTGAAATACCGTGTAGCATTCTCATGGTTTATCATTCTTTTATAAATACATATTTAATTAATATAACCACATCTCACAAATATTTAATTAAAGATGCTCTACCGCTGACAAATGGTATTTTTTCACTATCAAAAACAGGAGCAGACGATTTGGTATTTTTCTTCAGTCATAAAAGTTAATTACTTTACACCATTACCACCATTGAAAAGTTTGAGCTTCTTATTTCACTTCAAGTTAAAAATATGAAAAATAGTTAATTGCATCCCGAAAAAAAAAAGAAATTTATTTTATATTCAAGTTAAAGTCTGATACAGATTCTACAAATATTTAAGGCTTTTACAACTGACCGTTTTTTTTTTGGAACTCACGGCGAAACCTCGGATGACGACGGAACTTTGACTAAATCTAAATCTGGCCAATCCCCACGACACGGTCAAAAGAAGGACACTTCTAGCTTGGCTTTATCCGACGGTACCCCGGGTCCCCAGGGGACCGCCACAGTGATGACCGAATAGGGACATAGATTTCCTTCTTAATTGCACATCATTGCCACTAATCACCCAGGCTTGTATTGTGGGATGGTAAAACTCATGCTTTCGACAACCCGTAGCTTACAACGGGATCAATTGCCTATTAAATATAAAGGAGGCAAGGCAAAGAGACAGTCGTCCCAGGGGAATGTGGACGTATGCTAGCTCAGTAAGCCGGACTCTTAGACGTTTTTGCTGAAATAAAAATATAATTCATATATAGATAGATATATAGACTTCGGTTGTACATAACTGAGAGAATGTTTTACATATATAGATAGATATATAGACTTCGGTTGTACATAACTGAGAGAATGTTTTACATATATAGATAGATATATAGACTTCGGTTGTACATAACTGAGAGAATGTTTTACATATATAGATAGATATATAGACTTCGGTTGTACATAACTGAGAGAAATGTTTTACATATATATATAGATATATAGACTTCGATTGTACATAACTGAGAGAATGTTTTACATATAAAGATAGATATATAGACTTCGGTTGTACATAACTGAGAGAATGTTTTACATATATAGATAGATATATAGACTTCGGATGTACATAACTGAGAGAATGTTTTACTGCGTACGTCGAGATAACGTCCAAACCCGAGAGATATACCAAACACATCAGGACAGAGAATCTTGCCATGCTGGCCAGGACAGAATCTTACGGATTTGTGTACGGACCGGAGATTGTGTCTTAGGTTTGCTCAGTGAAAGCCAATCGTGCGATACGGTATGGCAATATGTCATAATTACATTTCGTTAAACCTCGTATCTCAGCTAGTTTTCTCATAATGTGATAGGTTTCTCTTCTTCTTCTTTGAATTTATTCCTTCATAAGTGAAGAGTTGATACAAAACTGTTAGAGAAGGAAAAAGAAAAAACAAGAGGCCCAGAGGGCCTGTATCGCTCACCTGGTTTGTAATGCCAAGTAATGTTCTGAATATAAGTTCATTGTTTCTTTTCTGAAGGAATTTGAATATTTACCTATAATTCCCCTATTGGGCCCCACTCTTTCTGCTCCAGGGGGTCAAAGCCAAAATTTATACGAATTCTGTTAACCTCAAGGATGTTTGTGGCCAAATTTGGTTACAATCCAAGCAGAGCTCTAGAACAAGTAGCGATTTTTGGGATTTACCTCTATTACCCCTATTGGACCCCGCCCCTCCTGCCCCCAGGGGGGGTGCAGGGTCACCATTTATCAAAATCTGATCCCTTCCCTAAGAGGGGCCAATTGTTGCAATCCATGCAGAACTCTAGGACAATAGCGATTTATAATTTACCTCTATTACCCCTATTGGGCCCCGCCCCTCCTGCCCCAGGGGTCAGGGTCACCATTTATGCAAAATCTGATCCCTTCCCCTAAGAAAGTTTCTGGCTAAATTTAGTTGCAATCCATGCAGAACTCTAGGACAAGTAGCGATTTATAGGATTTACCTCTATTACCCCTATTTGGCCCCGTCCCTCCTGCCCCCAGGAGGGTCAGGGTCACCATTTATGCAAAATCTGATCCCCTTCCCCTAAGGAAATTTCTGGCTAAATTTGGTTGCAATCCATGCAGAACTCTAGGACAAGTAGCGATTTATAGGATTTACCTCTATTACCCCTATTGGGCCCCGCCCCTCCTGCCCCCAGGGGGGTCAGGGTCACCATTTATGCAAAATCTGATCCCCTTCCCCTAAGGAAATTTCTGGCTAAATTTGGTTGCAATCCATGCAGAACTCTAGGACAAGTAGCGATTTATAAGATTTACCTCTATTACCCCTATTGAGCACCGCCCCTCCTGCCCCAGGGGGGTCAGGGTCACCATTTATGCAAAATCTGGTCCCCTTCCCCTAAGGATGTTAGCGGCCAAATTTGGTTGCAATCATGCAGAACTCTAGGACAAGTAGCGATTTATAGGATTTACCTCTATTACCCCTATTGGGCCCCGCCCCTCCTGCCCCCAGGGGGGTCAGAGTCACCATTTATGCAAAATCTGGTCCCCTTCCCCTAAGGACGTTTCTGGCCAAATTTGGTTGCAATCCATGCAGAACTCTAGGACAAGTAGCGATTTATAGGATTTACCTCTATTACCCCTATTGGGCCCCGCCCCTCCTGCCCCCAGGGGGGGTCAGGGTCACCATTTATGCAAAATCTGATTCCCTTCCCCTAAGGAGGTTTCTGGCTAATTTAGTTGCAATCCATGCAGAACTCTAGGACAAGTAGCGATTTATAAGATTTACCTCTTTTACCCCTATTGAGCACCGCCCCTCCTGCCCCAGGGGGGTCAGGGTCACCATTTATGCAAAATCTGGTCCCCTTCCCGTAAGGATGTTAGTGGCCAAATTTGGTTGCAATCATGCAGAACTCTAGGACAAGTAGCGATTTATAGGATTTACCTCTATTACCCCTATTGGGCCCCGCCCCTCCTGCCCCAGGGGGGTCAGGGTCACCATTTATGCAAAATCTGGTCCCCTTCCCCTAAGGAAGTTTCTGGCCAAATTTGGTTGCAATCCATGCAGAACTCTAGGACAAGTAGCGATTTATAGGATTTACCTCTATTACCCCTATTGGGCCCTGCCCCTCCTGCCCCAGGGGGGTCAGGGTCACCATTTATGCAAAATCTGGTCCCCTTCCCCTAAGGAAGTTTCTGACCAAATTTTTGTTTAAATCCATGCAGTACTTTATGACAAGTAGCGATTTAAAGGAAATGTTGACGGACGGACGACGGACGACGGACGCCGGACGCCGCGCCATGGCAATAGCTCACCGGCCCTTCGGACCAGGTGAGCTAAAAACCAAAACATGGAAGTGACTACATAAAGAACACATATTAGGGACGGTATTACAAGAAAATTGAGAGGAAAAATATATAATAAAGAAAAAATTCAATACATCAACAAGGACAAATTATTAAATACAATTTGACACCTAGTCTCTTTTGGTGATAAAATAGCAACATAAGATATTTTCTCGGCCAAACTTTGCACACAAATATAAGCGATTTCTTAGAAATTATTTCCCGGATGATGAAACTCGTTGGGCTGTGTTTAATGAGACGTGTAGTCGTAAATAGCGTCTATCTCGGGGATCTGGCCAAAATAGACTGACGATGTTGTAAGACTTCTGGTTTGGCTTCTGTTTGGAGAGGATTTCTCCAGCCGTACACGATAGCGAGAGAGAACCAAACGAAAATCTATCAGCTCCTGCTTCTCAATAAAGGAGGCGCGATAGCGGTATGGAGCTGTAATAACATAGGTCTATATCATTAAACAGTACCGCCGGTAGATAGATGTAACAAACTATATATATGATTTAAAGATACAGGTGAACGGTGACGGTAGACAGGTTTTACACCAACAAACCCTCTATTTCCTTCTGTGGCGTGATTTTAAGCTTGGCTCCTAATATGCCTTGTGATTTCGGCTTGCCTCATTTCGGTCTGTTCTCATTTCGTCTGCAATTAATTTCAGACTGAGACTAAGTCCAGACTAAAACACATCGGCCAAGAGTAAGAAGAGATAACGAACGTGATTCGTCTCTTTCTTCTGGTATTTCTTAATAGGTCTTCGTTTAGTCCAACTGTTGGTTTGAATTTAGTTGGTGTTGCTTATCCAGTCCAAGAATTCACTTTTTAAAACTAACTAAACATACTAATTCTGGGGAGTCTAACAAAATGACATGGTGATAAATTCGACAGAAACAACGTTTACAAACTGGCATACTTTTCAAAAAAGACAAGACAGAAATAGCATTTTACTTAATAACAGATAAATAGTCGCCAGTAAGTCTCCGAATCGGAGAAGGTACGCACCATTTACGGATCCCCACATTTAAAAAAAAAGCTCTTGCTCATAGACAACAAGTACATGCAAACGGGTTGTGACCCTGTATTTTTAAGCAAGCGGTAAGGAAAACCTGTACTGTATTTGCATAGCACAGGAAAATACATTTTGATTCCGTAATGGAATATGTGAAGCTACTTTAGCGGATCCTCGAGAGCTAGGTTTATTTTACTTTTGTCTGACAAATGGTCTTAGTTTAATTGTCGTTCAGTGGTTAAAGTACCATGGGTGACATCTATGATCTAACGGGCTTTTTCTGATCGTCACACTAGAAACTGTGGTTTCCGAAGGTATGGTTTTATATGAGATTGGTACTGAGAGCAAATACGAAGTTAAGCTGTTCACCTTCATAAAATGAACAGCAAAAAGATCCGTTTTACGTTTTCACTCACCCGCTGTGTTTTCTAGTGTTTTAGTTGAACAGTTCATTGTTATATTGGAGGTCCACATTGCGAAGGGAAACTCGTTAGAATGGCTAATATGTAACCATGTGCTAATATGTAACCATGTGCTAATATGTAACCATGTGCTAATATGTAACCATGTGCTAATATGTAACCATGTGCTAATATGTAACCATGTGCTAATATGTAACCATGTGCTAATATGTAACCATGTGCTAATATGTAACATGTGCTATTACACTGTTTAGCTAAACATGTATCTAACATACATTGTTTTTAGCACTGAAACAATCTAACATACATTGTTTTAGCACTGAAACAATATCTAACATACATTGTTTTAGCACTGAAACAATATCTAACATACATTGTTTTAGCACTGAAACAATATCTAACATACATTGTTTTAGCACTGAAACAATATCTAACATACATTGTTTTAGCACTGAAACAATATCTAACATACATTGTTTTAGCACTGAAACAATATCTAACATACATTGTTTTAGCACTGAAACAATATCTAACATACATTGTTTTAGCACTGAAACAATATCTAACATACATTGTTTTAGCACTGAAACAATATCTAACATACATTGTTTTAGCACTGAAACAATATCTAACATACATTGTTTTAGCACTGAAACAATATCTAACATACATTGTTTTAGCACTGAAACAATATCTAACATACATTGTTTTAGCACTGAAACAATATCTAACATACATTGTTTTAGCACTGAAACAATATCTAACATACATTGTTTTAGCACTGAAACAATATCTAACATACATTGTTTTAGCACTGAAACAATATCTAACATACATTGTTTTAGCACTGAAACAATATCTAACATACATTGTTTTAGCACTGAAACAATATCTAACATACATTGTTTGCTTATTATTAAGAGATTTACCTGATAGCTCGGCATCCCTTTAAGGTGCTATATATTACTGTCTCTGCAGTCCTTACATTCTATTCAAACCTCAACTGCCGTTCCATTAATCAATCTTTAAATTGAATTAAACAGGACTGCCAACCATTTCGGTGCCGACACAGAATCTTTTGCTCTGAATTATGTAAAACACTACTATTTAAATTCGATTACCAGTTAAAATGTCATGTTTAGGACCTTGTCCTAATTCCATACCAATTTTCCAGTTAAATCATTAAAACGGTACCCGTCTTTACGACAGAGAGAAATATGGAAGTACAAGGGAAGAAACATTTTAAAAGGACTAACAACTGATGACACGAACAATATTACTGATCGCTGGATTGTCAGGCCACATAATCTCTAGAATATGCCACACTTTCCCCAAACCATGAGCACATCATATCACATTAATCAAAATAAGACCAGCCTAACCGTGAGTAGGTCATTAGCGGTCTGCCCTCCGATACCTACCATCACATAGTCGATACCCTATATAAAGTTAATCAAAACGACGCTATGGATAAATGATCCAGGTTTGTATTAATCTTTCTGATTAGAGATCTGTAGAAATCACCATGACTTGAAGTGGACCTATTGGTGATTACACCGACAACGTTCTCGGTTGTCAGTGTACAGTATTGTGAATGCTGTTGCTATAATCTACGTCAGTTGACCAGATTGTTAGGGTCACGCCGGAAAACATTTCTCACTAGTGTAATGGATGAATACGGATAATTCCACGGTCATACTCGAGGGCCAATTCTCGCTAAATACAAACTGGACAACGACTGTTCAAACATCGAGTATTCGAGTTAAATAAAGAGTCAATTTGGTCCGGAAAGACAGAAAGTGTATGTCTGTTTGAATGCTAACATAAACGGCAGTAGGGTGACTCGTTACGCACAGGTTGCACAAGACTGAATCGCTGTGTATTAATTTAACATGTCTTCGATAGACACAAATGTCACGTGATTTCCGTTACTTTTACGGCGTTTCCCCGTGGAAGATTGGGGAGCAAATTCTCATAAAAATGTAAATTTACTGTCAAACAACACTCTGATACAATCTGGTAAACGTTAGCTTATGCAGAAAGGAGAGTTGGATGGGGTTGTGTAGCCGATTTTACCGGCAGTAGCATAACTAGGTCACTCGGAGTAGTTTACCTACATCGCCGAGGATAGATGTTCAATCCGATATTGATTGGTTAAATATATTGCATAATACCTTACCTTAAATAGACTAACATATCAGATTCTGGCTTCACCACATGGTCCTGGCATTCACGTGCGTGATATGAGACCTTAGACAATGAATGATTCCAAAAAGTACCTTCGGAACAGGAGAAAGCCAAACGAAGAAAAGGATGATATGATCATTGATAAGTTGAAAGTTATGAAAAATGATTTAGAATTTCTGTCGTCTTTTTCGGAGGGATAGATTTAAAATAATAGTATATTAGGAGGTGAAATGATCAATTTGAGGAGCATACTGGTAATAAAATAACCCCCTATCTCTCTCTCTCTCTCATTCCTTCCATTGGGTTCTGTGCTCTGGCCGTGACTCACCAAAGTCTATAAAAGTGGTAGTTTCTGCCCCTGCTTAGCGCTCAGCATACAGAGAGTGGGGCGACAGGTTCGCCTGTTGCAGTATAATGTGATCGGTTGGGGTATGTTGCTTTGTGTCTTTGGCGACATGCTTCAGTGATATAGCAATATAAAAAGGGCAACAGCTCCACTATACAAGAAGACACAACACGAACATACCGCAGTCTCACAAAACACGCACCTCGCACTTCACACACGCTACATTCATGACCCTGTCTGTTAATAGGATGTTACAAGCATAAGCTTCCGAAAAAGCTAAGAAGGCTACCATACAGCATTATTTATTAGGAAGCGATTATTGGAAAGCTTGACGCATTGTTCTGTTCACAGTTAGCTGCCATAGTTCTTATGACAATTTATTTTTGAAGAATGATAATTTAAATGCTTTCGCATTCAATGTAAAAAATAATCAACTTCATGATATTCATGAAAGGGCCACTAGGCTACCTTTCCGAAATAAAAAAAAAAGTTTCTTTAAAACAATTATAACATAATATGGACCTTTTCCTAATGCTAAAGCAACAAGTTTTCCGTCTAATATATATTGTACTGATATACATTTACATGTACTTGGACAAGTTGGTGCAATAAATATACGCATAGAAACAAGTAATAACATTTCGGTTAAAACTGTACTTAAGCGCATACAAGTAAAGCCTGTTTCAGAATCTGCCATGTACGAAAAGTTTTTATAAGTAAGTCATGATCATCTAGCCAACAGTACTTGTTAGGTTATATATAGATGCTCCACGCACTCCCGACAATGTAAACAAAACTCGGAAAATCACCGAACTTATACAATCGCGACATCTCGGAGTAATTTCCGTCAATTTCTCCGAGGGGATCCGATTGAGAACTTATATTCTATTCAGTACGTGTAGCGCCGCCTTGTGTGATTTCTGATAATAATGTCCGACAACCAGAAAAAAACATTCGGACTTCTCTGGGTTTATCAAATGATAATTTGTTTGCAATAATTTCCCACTGGTACCCCTTATACACATGAAATCTTCAACAACAAGTAGACTATTTATAACCATGTGAATCCCAACAACATGTCAGGTAAAGCGACCGAATATAAAAGCTGATGGTAGCAAAAATAATCAAACAAACAAACAAATCTCTCATTCCCTCTTTCTTCTCTCTCCCCCTCCCTCTGTGTCTCAAATACAACTTTATTTATTATGTATGACTTATATATATTGTAAATCATATCTTGTCTTTGTAGTTTAAATGTTTTAATTTGTGGTAACGGGCTTTATATAAGTTGTACAACTTGTGCCCAATCCCATTAAATCAAACCTTCTGGTTGCTGATTGTGAGAACGATGTCGTTTCTAGAAGGACAATCCTTTTATTTTGGCCAATCAATGGTTGTTTTAGTTCCTTCGCCATTTCTTTCACCTACCTCCATGTCCTCCTGTGTTCCATTTCGTCCCTTCCTTATCGTTTTTTTCGCATGTTTCTTTACAACCTCTCGTTGCCACATTCGGATTGGGAAAGTTTCGTTTAGTCTCCAATATTACTTGGGACCGGGACCTGATTTAGACTACATTCCTGGCACCATGGATCAAACAAATGTCTTAGAATGATCTCAGTTCAGAATTTTACTTTGACCGGCTTATAATGGAATCCATATAAACTATCTATTTTTGTTTACTTTCAAACATGCTATACCTAAACATTAGACAGTCATTTCCATATGCGTGTCCTGTTACCGTACCATTGTATGTGGATAAGTCTGTGTATCGATTGCATTGGGCTGTGTGTGCCTCGTCTGGCTGCCTGCTTTAATACACACAATTCAGGATACTGTGTCTGGAAAAAGAAACTCAATTTCTACATTTATTTGATAACGGATTCAAATAATTTTGTCACAATTTCCGATTTGTCTTGTGACTGATAGGATCATATTAAGGCCAATGTTTACACAGTAAGCAGAAAGTTTGAATATAGTTTAGATTGTTAATGTCTAAATGAACTTATCACATCGCCATTTAGATAATAATGCAATTTAGAAATAGATATTGTCAGGAGAAACACATATAAAAAAGTAATAAAAATGGCGGACTAATGCACTTATGGTCGTGATAGGGTTGATGTGATTGCATTACATTATTCATATGGGCATTGTCATGTACGCGTCACGATAGACAATTGTTTAGCGACTTTAAACGTTTGTGCCATACTATGAATTATTAAGTTCAACTTGTAGACAATACGTGAAAGCTGGCCTACTCAGTACCGCCAACTGACGCTGTCGTCTGCGCACGTACTGTGTCAGCATTACCATTACAAAAGGTTCTTGTTATATATAACCCGTTAGGATAGTGAAATATAAAATATTAAGTCGCATGTACAATATGTATAGTTGAATAAAGAATGTCATTGGCTTTTAGCAGATACAATGGTTATTTAAAAAAAATCGTATTGAAAACGTGTAAGAGTAAGATTTACACCCTGTAAAAGTAACATATGGCGTTAATACGTCTCAGTTAAAATGATTCCGTCTCCATGACTTTAATGAATGGTGCAAACTTCTGACAAAAAAGTTATCCACAGATTCGTGTGGTGTGTGTCGCCGTAACCTTGTTTTGTATGGCTGTGTGTCGCTATGACCTAGATTTGTACGAGACATAGATTTGTATGGCGTGTGTCATTGTGACCAAGATCTAAAGGATATGTGTCGCCTTAACCTAGTTTTAATGGCATGTCGACGTGACCTAAATTTGTATGACGTGTGTCGTTGTGACCTAGATCTGTATGGTGTGTGTCGCCGTAACCTAGTGTTGTATGGCGTGTGTCGCCGTGACCTAGATTTGTATGGCGTGTGTTGTTGATGAAGCAGATGACGCTTTTACGCTTACTTTTCCGTAACACATGTTTCTAATTCCTTTGTTTGTGTTGATATGTGAGTGTAAAATAAAAACTTGTAACCAAAATGGAAAACCTTCTTAGTTTAGCTCGACTGAGATTTTGTTAGTTATACTTTACTTGACGTGGTTATAAGTGTATCGATACCAACAGATAGACGTCATCTTATGTCCTTTGTGACATGCTCATCAATTCGCCATTAGGGACTCCAGCCTGTGTACCCGTCCATTGTATATACAGATAGACGTCATCTTATGTCCTTTGTGACATGCTCATCAATTCGCCATTAGGGACTCCAGCCTGTGTACCCGGCCATAGTATATACAGATAGACGTCATCTTATGTCCTTTGTGACATGCTCATCAATTCGCCATTAGGGACTCCAGCCTGTGTACCCGGCCATAGTATATACACACATGTTACCAGTATTTACCTTGATTCTACAATCAATCCTCCATGGTAACAATTAGGCCAGTAATCGGCATGTATCTTATAGCACGTATCATATTACAATGAACATCTGTTACGGCGCTGTATATCTCACACAGGTACAGAAATGTATTATGTATTAGAATGTGACCATTATATATGTCCTTTTGTAAGTAATTATTGATAACTGATGCTACCTTAGTCATTGTTATTAGGTTTCTGTTGACATCGATACTGCAGTGATATAAAGATTTGTTGCCAGAAACAATGCCCAATGGTACGGTCTCTATGGTGTAAATGTTTGTTTAGTTTGTTGACTGTTGATATTGTATCATGGTATTTACTAACGAGGATTTGTTGCCATGGTGAAGTAAGGCGAAAAAAACCAACACTTGGAGCATATTTATTTGTTCTTTTTTTCTGATGACTATTTACTCCCTAATATCTATTTCACGTTAGTTTTGCGATTTATTTGTTCCATTTCCTAGCTAAGACCTATAAAAGCCGAATAGCAATGACTTTCTTTAGCCAAGTGGTCAACACTAGATAGTAGTAAGGTGGATTCAACCTTTCACAGTTCAGTAGTTTGATATCAATTAAATGACGTTTTTATCGTCGCCGTTTATGTGGTAGTGTGTAAGTATTAGTGCGGAACTACTTTCTTAGTGTCTTAACAACCTTCTTAAATCATTGTTAACATAGCCTTCTGCATTTAAAGTCTCGTGAGAGAGGTATAAATGTTTTCTTGATAATGGTCTTCTTTGATAAACTTTTCATCAAGCTCTTTGGCTACCGTCTTATCAGCATTATTTTCTTAATTAACTGTAATAAAAAAATACTTCTTCATCAACCTCACTACTGTTGAAAGTTCTGTAATCTACAGCTGGTAGTGTGAATGCATTGTTTCCTCATTTTCTCCTGTACTGTCGCTAGTTGTCTGATATTCGTTTTTGAAAGATGCTCCACCGTTGACGAATGGAATTTTTCTTTAGTTACGAAAGTTACTTATTTTACACCTTTCAAACCTTGAAAAAGTTTGAGCTTCTCATTTTACTTCATTTACAAAAACAACGTATGACACTATATTCTGTATGAAATGAAGTACTGATTGCGCATGCACTAAAAGCAACTTAATGATTGTATGTGTATTTTTTGTGTTGATTAGACATATATATGCACTAGTAAACATCAGTGAGTATCGTATATGCTTTGCTGGCGGCGGAACATCATTAAGAGTTACGCTTGTTATTCTGTTTATAGAAACATAAACGGTTCCCGTATATGCACATTATTGGGGACCTGAAAAAAGTAGGCAAATTCCATTCACAACTTCCTTCTAACTTTCACAACAACCTTCATATTTTGTAGCTTTTTTCGTTACTTTTAAATCATGTGAACATGTTGGTAGTGTGATGAGTTTGACCTGCCTATCTGACCCTGTCACGAGAGTACTCTCATTAGTTACTATTTACTGGTAATTAATCGACTCCGTTTAGGTTTTAATGAAAATGCACTTATTATTTTGCTGATTTTGTTTTTATGACTACACAGGACGGTTTAACAGCTTCACAAGGTAATTAATCCCCAGGAGGTTTCACAATGATCTATCAACAAGCTCCGCACGCGCACCTTGCATGTCTGTGGAGAAATGTATTGTTTTATTGTGTCTTTATAAAGTACACATGTCGTGTGTAAAATCCATTAATTTTGCGCAATAATTGCTTTCCTATTGTTTTGAAGTTACAACTACACCGCCGCCTGAATGCACTTTTCATTATAGTAACTGTTACTTGAAAACATAACTAATTTGCAGACACGACATATAAACGTATTCCTGTGGTGCTTGCTTTTCAACCAAAGCACTCTGATTCGATTCCTTGTTCGTATGTGAATACCAGTAGAACCATTTGTAAGATGTAAGTGGATAATAATATTAGGAAATTTAACATTGAAACAGAATTTCCTAAATTAACTATGTCGCCCATCCAACTTTCCAAGTTGTGATAAGTATCTGTTCTATGTAGTTCTTTCCCGAATGCGTAATAGTGAGTAAAGGCCCTATAGTATTCGACATCTGTCTCAAAAATCGTAATATCAAGACAAGGTGAACAAGTTTGAGGATTCATGTGTTCCCTAGTTTTTTGGTGTTTATTCATAGAGACCTGATGATCTTCCTGTGATGTGATTGATACTGCTAATGGGGACACGTTTACTTTGTTATTACAGATGGTGGACTACAACACAAGGTTGCTTCTACCCAAACTTCAATCCTCCAACACAAGCTAACTTCTATCCTAACCTCAATCCTCCAACACAAGCATGCTTCTATCCTAACCTCAATCCTCCAACACAAGCATGCTTCTATCCTAACCTCAATCCTCCAACACAAGCTTGCTTCTATCCTAACCTCAATCCTCCAACACAAGCATGCTTCTATCCCATCCTCAAAATTCAACACAAGCTAGCTTCTATCCTAACCTCAATCCTCCAACACAAGCTCTTATCCAACTCAACCTCCAACACAAGCATGCTTCTATCCTAACCTCAATCCTCCAACACAAGCTGCTTCTATCCTAACCTCAATCCTCCAACACAAGCTGCTTCTATCCTAACCTCAACCTCCAACACAAGCTCTTCTATCCTAACCAATCCTCCAACACAAGCTTGCTTCTATCCTAACCTCAATCCTCCAACACAATCTTACTTCTATCCTAACCTCAATCCTCCAACACAAGCTTGCTTCTATCCTAACCTCAATCCTCCAACACAAGCTTGCTTCTATCCTAACCTCAATCCTCCAACACAAGCTTGCTTCTATCCCATCCTCAACTCAAACCTCCAACACAACACAAGCTTACTTCTATCCTAACCTCAATCCTCCAACACAAGCTTGCTTCTATCCTAACCTCAATCCTCCAACACAAGCTTGCTTCTATCCTAACCTCAATCCTCCAACACAAGCTTGCTTCTATCCTAAACTCAATCCTCCAACACAAGCTTGCTTCTATCCTAACCTCAATCCTCCAACACAAGCTTGCTTCTATCCTAACCTCAATCCTCCAACACAAAGCTTACTTCTATCCAAACTTCAATCCCTACAACACAAGCATGCTTCTATCCAAACCTCAATCCTCCAACACAAGCTTGCTTCTATCCTAACCTCAATCCTCCAACACAAGCATGCTTCTATCCAAACCTCAATCCTCCAACACAAGCATGCTTCTATCCTAACCTCAATCCTCCAACACAAGCTTGCTTCTATCCTAACCTCAATCCTCCAACACAAGCATGCTTCTATCCTAACCTCAATCCTCCAACACAAGCTTGCTTCTATCCTAACCTCAATCCTCCAACACAAGCTTGCTTCTATCCTAACCTCAATCCTCCAACACAAGCTTGCTTCTATCCTAACCTCAATCCTCCAACACAAGCATGCTTCTATCCTAACCTCAATCCTCCAACACAAGCATGCTTCTATCCTAACCTCAATCCTCCAACACAAGCTTGCTTCTATCCTAACCTCAATCCTCCAACACAAGCATGCTTCTATCCTAACCTCAATCCTCCAACACAAGCTTGCTTCTATCCTAACCTCAATCCTCCAACACAAGCTTACTTCTATCCTAACTCAATCCTCCAACACAAGCATGCTTCTATCCTAACCTCAATCCTCCAACACAACCTTACTTCTATCCTAACCTCAATCCTCCAACACAAGCTTGCTTCTATCCTAACCTCAATCCTCCAACACAAGCTTGCTTCTATCCTAACCTCAATCCTCCAACACAAGCTTGCTTCTATCCTAACCTCAATCCTCCAACACAAGCTTGCTTCTATCCAAACCTCAATCCTCCAACACAAGCTTGCTTCTATCCTAACCTCAATCCTCCAACACAAGCTTGCTTCTATCCTAACCTCAATCCTCCAACACAAGCTTGCTTCTATCCTAACCTCAATCCTCCAACACAAGCTTGCTTCTATCCTAACCTCAATCCTCCAACACAAGCTTGCTTCTATCCTAACCTCAATCCTCCAACACAAGCTTGCTTCTATCCTAACTTCAATCCTCCAACACAAGCTTGCTTCTATCCTAACTTCAATCCTCCAACACAAGCTTGCTTCTATCCAAACCTCAATCCTCCAACACAAGCTTGCTTCTATCCAAACTTCAATCCTCCAACACAAGCTTGCTTCTATCCAAACTTCAATCCTCCAACACAAGCTTGCTTCTATCCTAACCTCAATCCTCCAACACAAGCTTGCTTCTATCCAAACTTCAATCCTCCAACACAAGCTTGCTTCTATCCAAACCTCAATCCTCCAACACAAGCTTGCTTCTATCCTAACCTCAATCCTCCAACACAAGCTTGCTTCTATCCAACCTCAATCCTCCAACACAAGCTTGCTTCTATCCTAACCTCAATCCTCCAACACAAGCTTGCTTCTATCCTAACCTCAATCCTCCAACACAAGCTTGCTTCTATCCTAACCTCAATCCTCCACAATCCAACACAAGCTTGCTTCTATCCTAACCTCAATCCTCCAACACAAGCTTGCTTCTATCCAAACCTCAATCCTCCAACACAAGTCTTCTATCCTAACACAACACAAGCTTGCTTCTATCCTAACCTCAATCCTCCAACACAAGCTTGCTTCTATCCTAACCTCAATCCTCCAACACAAGCTTGCTTCTATCCTAACCTCAATCCTCCAACACAAGCTTGCTTCTATCCTAACCTCAATCCTCCAACACAAGCTTGCTTCTATCCTAACCTTCAATCCTCCAACACAAGCTTGCTTCTATCCTAACCTCAATCCTCCAACACAAGCTTGCTTCTATCCTAACCTCAATCCTCCAACACAAGCTTGCTTCTATCCTAACCTCAATCCTCCAACACAAGCTTGCTTCTATCCAAACCTCAATCCTCCAACACAAGCTTGCTTCTATCCTAACCTCAATCCTCCAACACAAGCTTGCTTCTATCCTAACCTCAATCCTCCAACACAAGCTTGCTTCTATCCTAACCTCAATCCTCCAACACAAGCTTGCTTCTATCCAAACCTCAATCCTCCAACACAAGCTTGCTTCTATCCTAACCTCAATCCTCCAACACAAGTCCAACACAAGCATGCTTCTATGCAAACCACAATCCTCCAACACAAGTTTACTTCTATCCTAACCTCAATCCTCCAACACAAGCTTGCTTCTATCCTAACCTCAATCCTCCAACACAAGCATGCTTCTATCCAAACCTCAATCCTCCAACACAAGCTTGCTTCTATCCTAACCTCAATCCTCCAACACAAGCTTGCTTCTATCCAAACCTCAATCCTCCAACACAAGCTTGCTTCTATCCTAACCTCAATCCTCCAACACAAGCATGCTTCTATCCAAACTTCAATCCTCCAACACAAGCTTGCTTCTATCCTAACCTCAATCCTCCAACACAAGCTTGCTTCTATCCAAACTTCAATCCTCCAACACAAGCTTGCTTCTATCCTAACCTCAATCCTCCAACACAAGCTTGCTTCTATCCTAACCTCAATCCTCCAACACAAGCTTGCTTCTATCCTAACCTCAATCCTCCAACACAAGCTTGCTTCTATCCTAACCTCAATCCTCCAACACAAGCTTGCTTCTATCTACTTCTCAACCTCAATCCTCCAACACAAGCTTGCTTCTATCCTAACCTCAATCCTCCAACACAAGCTTGCTTCTATCAACTAATCCCAACACAAGCTTTCTATCAACTCAATCCTCCAACACAAGCTTGCTTCTATCCTAACCTCAATCCTCCAACACAAGCTTGCTTCTATCCAAACTTCAATCCTCCAACACAAGCTTGCTTCTATCCTAACCTCAATCCTCCAACACAAGCTTGCTTCTATCCTAACCTCAATCCTCCAACACAAGCTTGCTTCTATCCTAACTCAATCCTCCAACACAAGCTTGCTTCTATCCTAACCTCAATCCTCCAACACAAGCTTGCTTCTATCCTAACCTCAATCCTCCAACACAAGCTTGCTTCTATCCTAACCTCAATCCTCCAACACAAGCTTGCTTCTATCCTAACCTCAATCCTCCAACACAAGCTTGCTTCTATCCTAACCTCAATCCTCCAACACAAGCTTGCTTCTATCCTAACCTCAATCCTCCAACACAAGCTTGCTTCTATCCTAACCTCAATCCTCCAACAC
This sequence comes from Argopecten irradians, assembly GCF_041381155.1. Taxonomy (NCBI): domain Eukaryota; kingdom Metazoa; phylum Mollusca; class Bivalvia; order Pectinida; family Pectinidae; genus Argopecten; species Argopecten irradians. Next base: position 64,644,256 of record NC_091136.1, on the reverse strand, counting down.
AAGTCCAACACAAGCTTGCTTCTATCCTAACCTCAATCCTCCAACACAAGCTTGCTTCTATCCTAACCTCAATCCTCCAACACAAGCTTGCTTCTATCCAAACTTCAATCCTCCAACACAAGCTTGCTTCTATCCTAACCTCAATCCTCCAACACAAGCTTGCTTCTATCCAAACTTCAATCCTCCAACACAAGCTTGCTTCTATCCTAACCTCAATCCTCCAACACAAGCTTGCTTCTATCCTAACCTCAATCCTCCAACACAAGCTTGCTTCTATCCTAACCTCAATCCTCCAACACAAGCTTGCTTCTATCCTAACCTCAATCCTCCAACACAAGCTTGCTTCTATCCAAACTTCAATCCTCCAACACAAGCTTGCTTCTATCCTAACCTCAATCCTCCAACACAAGCTTGCTTCTATCCTAAACCTCAATCCTCCAACACAAGCTTGCTTCTATCCTAACCTCAATCCTCCAACACAAGCTTGCTTCTATCCTAACCTTCAATCCTCCAACACAAGCTTGCTTCTATCCTAACCTCAATCCTCCAACACAAGCTTGCTTCTATCCAAACTTCAATCCTCCAACACAAGCTTGCTTCTATCCTAACCTCAATCCTCCAACACAAGCTTGCTTCTATCCAAACTTCAATCCTCCAACACAAGCTTGCTTCTATCCTAACCTCAATCCTCCAACACAAGCTTGCTTCTATCCTAACTTCAATCCTCCAACACAAGCTTGCTTCTATCCTAACCTCAATCCTCCAACACAAGCTTGCTTCTATCCTAACCTCAATCCTCCAACACAAGCTTGCTTCTATCCTAACCTCAATCCTCCAACACAAGCTTGCTTCTATCCAAACCTCAATCCTCCAACACAAGCTTGCTTCTATCCTAACCTCAATCCTCCAACACAAGCTTGCTTCTATCCTAACCTCAATCCTCCAACACAAGCTTGCTTCTATCCTAACCTCAATCCTCCAACACAAGCTTGCTTCTATCCTAACCTCAATCCTCCAACACAAGCTTGCTTCTATCCTAACCTCAATCCTCCAACACAAGCTTGCTCTTCTATCCTAACCTCAATCCTCCAACACAAGCTTGCTTCTATCCTAACCTCAATCCTCCAACACAAGCTTGCTTCTATCCTAACCTCAATCCTCCAACACAAGCTTGCTTCTATCCTAACCTCAATCCTCCAACACAAGCTTGCTTCTATCCTAACCTCAATCCTCCAACACAAGCTTGCTTCTATCCTAACTCAATCCTCCACACAAGCCTTCTATCCAACTCAATCCTCCAACACAAGCTTGCTTCTATCCTAACCTCAATCCTCCAACACAAGCTTGCTTCTATCCTAACCTCAATCCTCCAACACAAGCTTGCTTCTATCCTAACCTCAATCCTCCAACACAAGCTTGCTTCTATCCTAACCTCAATCCTCCAACACAAGCTTGCTTCTATCCTAACTTCAATCCTCCAACACAAGCTTGCTTCTATCCAACTCAATCCTCCAACACAAGCTTGCTTCTATCCAACTCAATCCTCCAACACAAGCTTGCTTCTATCCAAACTTCAATCCTCCAACACAAGCTTGCTTCTATCCTAACCTCAATCCTCCAACACAAGCTTGCTTCTATCCTAACCTCAATCCTCCAACACAAGCTTGCTTCTATCCAAACCTCAATCCTCCAACACAAGCTTGCTTCTATCCTAACTCAATCCTCCAACACAAGCTTGCTTCTATCCAAACCTCAATCCTCCAACACAAGCTTGCTTCTATCCTAAACCTCAATCCTCCAACACAAGCTTGCTTCTATCCAAACCTCAATCCTCCAACACAAGCTTGCTTCTATCCTAACCTCAATCCTCCAACACAAGCTGCTTCTATCCAACCTCAATCCTCCAACACAAGCTTGCTTCTATCCTAACCTCAATCCTCCAACACAAGCTTGCTTCTATCCTAACCTCAATCCTCCAACACAAGCTTGCTTCTATCCTAACCTCAATCCTCCAACACAAGCTTGCTTCTATCCTAACCTCAATCCTCCAACACAAGCTTGCTTCTATCCTAACCTCAATCCTCCAACACAAGCTTGCTTCTATCCTAACCTCAATCCTCCAACACAAGCTTGCTATCCTAACTCAATCCTAACCTCAATCCTCCAACCATCTCCAACACAAGCTTGCTTCTATCCTAACCTCAATCCTCCAACACAAGCTTGCTTCTATCCTAACCTCAATCCTCCAACACAAGCTTGCTTCTATCCTAACCTCAATCCTCCAACACAAGCTTGCTTCTATCCTAACCTCAATCCTCCAACACAAGCTTGCTTCTATCCTAACCTCAATCCTCCAACACAAGCTTGCTTCTATCCTAACCTCAATCCTCCAACACAAGCTTGCTTCTATCCTAACCTCAATCCTCCAACACAAGCTTGCTTCTATCCTAACCTCAATCCTCCAACACAAGCTTGCTTCTATCCAACCTCAATCCTCCAACACAAGCTTGCTTCTATCCTAACCTCAATCCTCCAACACAAGCTTGCTTCTATCCAAACCTCAATCCTCCAACACAAGCTTGCTTCTATCCAACTCAATCCTCCAACACAAGCTTGCTTCTATCCTAACCTCAATCCTCCAACACAAGCTTGCTTCTATCCAAACTTCAATCCTCCAACACAAGCTTGCTTCTATCCTAACCTCAATCCTCCAACACAAGCTTGCTTCTATCCTAACCTCAATCCTCCAACACAAGCTTGCTTCTATCCTAACCTCAATCCTCCAACACAAGCTTGCTTCTATCCAACCTCAATCCTCCAACACAAGCTTGCTTCTATCCAAACCTCAATCCTCCAACACAAGCTTGCTTCTATCCTAACCTCAATCCTCAACACAAGCTTGCTTCTATCCAAACCTCAATCCTCCAACACAAGCTTGCTTCTATCCTAACTCAATCCTCCAACACAAGCTTGCTTCTATCCTAACCTCAATCCTCCAACACAAGCTTGCTTCTATCCTAACCTCAATCCTCCAACACAAGTCCAACACATGGTTGCTTCTATCCTAACCTCAATCCTCCAACACAAGCTTGCTTCTATCCTAACCTCAATCCTCCAACACAAGCTTGCTTCTATCCTAACCTCAATCCTCCAACACAAGCTTGCTTCTATCCTAAACTCAATCCTCCAACACAAGCTTGCTTCTATCCTAACCTCAATCCTCCAACACAAGCTTGCTTCTATCCTAACCTCAATCCTCCAACACAAGCTTGCTTCTATCCTAACCTCAATCCTCCAACACAAGCTTGCTTCTATCCTAACCTCAATCCTCCAACACAAGCTTGCTTCTATCCTAACCTCAATCCTCCAACACAAGCTTGCTTCTATCCTAACCTCAATCCTCCAACACAAGCTTGCTTCTATCCAAACTTCAATCCTCCAACACAAGCTTGCTTCTATCCTAACCTCAATCCTCCAACACAAGTCCAACACAAGCTTGCTTCTATCCTAACCTCAATCCTCCAACACAAGCTTGCTTCTATCCTAACCTCAATCCTCCAACACAAGCTTGCTTCTATCCTAACCTCAATCCTCCAACACAAGCTTGCTTCTATCCTAACCTCAATCCTCCAACACAAGCTTGCTTCTATCCTAACCTCAATCCTCCAACACAAGCTTGCTTCTATCCTAACCTCAATCCTCCAACACAAGCTTGCTTCTATCCTAACCTCAATCCTCCAACACAAGCTTGCTTCTATCCTAACCTCAATCCTCCAACACAAGCTTGCTTCTATCCAAACCTCAATCCTCCAACACAAGCTTGCTTCTATCCTAACCTCAATCCTCCAACACAAGCTTGCTTCTATCCTAACCTCAATCCTCCAACACAAGCATGCTTCTATCCTAACCTCAATCCTCCAACACAAGCTTGCTTCTATCCTAACCTCAATCCTCCAACACAAGCTTGCTTCTATCCTAACCTCAATCCTCCAACACAAGCTTGCTTCTATCCTAACCTCAATCCTCCAACACAAGCATGCTTCTATCCTAACCTCAATCCTCCAACACAAGCTTGCTTCTATCCTAACCTCAATCCTCCAACACAAGCTTGCTTCTATCCTAACCTCAATCCTCCAACACAAGCTTGCTTCTATCCTAACCTCAATCCTCCAACACAAGCTTGCTTCTATCCTAACCTCAATCCTCCAACACAAGCTTGCTTCTATCCTAACTCAATCCTCCAACACAAGCTTGCTTCTATCCTAACCTCAATCCTCCAACACAAGCTTGCTTCTATCCTAACCTCAATCCTCCAACACAAGCTTGCTTCTATCCTAACCTCAATCCTCCAACACAAGTCCAACACAAGGTTGCTTCTATCCTAACCTCAATCCTCAAACACAAGCTTGCTCCTCCAACTTCAATCCTCCAACACAAGCTTGCTTCTATCCTAACCTCAATCCTCCAACACAAGCTTGCTTCTATCCTAACCTCAATCCTCCAACACAAGCTTGCTTCTATCCTAACCTCAATCCTCCAACACAAGCTTGCTTCTATCCTAACTTCAATCCTCCAACACAAGCTTGCTTCTATCCTAACCTCAATCCTCCAACACAAGCTTGCTTCTATCCTAACCTCAATCCTCCAACACAAGCTTGCTTCTATCCTAACCTCAATCCTCCAACACAAGCTTGCTTCTATCCTAACCTCAATCCTCCAACACAAGCATGCTTCTATCCTAACCTCAATCCTCCAACACAAGCATGCTTCTATCCTAACCTCAATCCTCCAACACAAGCTTGCTTCTATCCTAACCTCAATCCTCCAACACAAGCTTGCTTCTATCCTAACCTCAATCCTCCAACACAAGCATGCTTCTATCCTAACCTCAATCCTCCAACACAAGCTTGCTTCTATCCTAACCTCAATCCTCCAACACAAGCTTGCTTCTATCCTAACCTCAATCCTCCAACACAAGCTTGCTTCTATCCTAACCTCAATCCTCCAACACAAGCTTGCTTCTATCCTAACCTCAATCCTCCAACACAAGCTTGCTTCTATCCTAACCTCAATCCTCCAACACAAGCTTGCTTCTATCCTAACCTCAATCCTCCAACACAAGCTTGCTTCTATCCTAACCTCAATCCTCCAACACAAGCTTGCTTCTATCCTAACCTCAATCCTCCAACACAAGCTTGCTTCTATCCTAACCTCAATCCTCCAACACAAGCTTGCTTCTATCCTAACCTCAATCCTCCAACACAAGCTTGCTTCTATCCTAACCTCAATCCTCCAACACAAGCTTGCTTCTATCCTAACCTCAATCCTCCAACACAAGCTTGCTTCTATCCTAACCTCAATCCTCCAACACAAGCTTGCTTCTATCCTAACCTCAATCCTCCAACACAAGCTTGCTTCTATCTAACCTCAATCCTCAACCACCAACACAAGCTTGCTTCTATCCTAACCTCAATCCTCCAACACAAGCTTGCTTCTATCCTAACCTCAATCCTCCAACACAAGCTTGCTTCTATCCTAACCTCAATCCTCCAACACAAGCTTGCTTCTATCCTAACCTCAATCCTCCAACACAAGCTTGCTTCTATCCTAAACCTCAATCCTCCAACACAAGCTTGCTTCTATCCTAACCTCAATCCTCCAACACAAGCTTGCTTCTATCCTAACCTCAATCCTCCAACACAAGCTTGCTTCTATCCTAACCTCAATCCTCCAACACAAGCATGCTTCTATCCTAACCTCAATCCTCCAACACAAGCTTGCTTCTATCCTAACCTCAATCCTCCAACACAAGCTGCTTCTATCCTAACCTCAATCCTCCAACACAAGCTTGCTTCTATCCTAACCTCAATCCTCCAACACAAGCTTGCTTCTATCCTAAACCTCAATCCTCCAACACAAGCTTGCTTCTATCCTAACCTCAATCCTCCAACACAAGCTTGCTTCTATCCTAACCTCAATCCTCCAACACAAGCTTGCTTCTATCCTAACCTCAATCCTCCAACACAAGCTTGCTTCTATCCTAACCTCAATCCTCCAACACAAGCTTGCTTCTATCCTAACCTCAATCCTCCAACACAAGCTTGCTTCTATCCTAACCTCAATCCTCCAACACAAGCTTGCTTCTATCCTAACCTCAATCCTCCAACACAAGCTTGCTTCTATCCTAACCTCAATCCTCCAACACAAGCTTGCTTCTATCCTAACCTCAATCCTCCAACACAAGCTTGCTTCTATCCTAACCTCAATCCTCCAACACAAGCTTGCTTCTATCCTAACCTCAATCCTCCAACACAAGCTTGCTTCTATCCTAACCTCAATCCTCCAACACAAGCTTGCTTCTATCCTAACCTCAATCCTCCAACACAAGCTTGCTTCTATCCTAACCTCAATCCTCCAACACAAGCTTGCTTCTATCCTAACCTCAATCCTCCAACACAAGCTTGCTTCTATCCTAACCTCAATCCTCCAACACAAGCTTGCTTCTATCCTAACCTCAATCCTCCAACACAAGCTTGCTTCTATCCTAACCTCAATCCTCCAACACAAGCTTGCTTCTATCCTAACCTCAATCCTCCAACACAAGCTTGCTTCTATCCTAACCTCAATCCTCCAACACAAGCTTGCTTCTATCCTAACCTCAATCCTCCAACACAAGCTTGCTTCTATCCTAACCTCAATCCTCCAACACAAGCTTGCTTCTATCCTAACCTCAATCCTCCAACACAAGCTTGCTTCTATCCTAACCTCAATCCTCCAACACAAGCTTGCTTCTATCCTAACCTCAATCCTCCAACACAGCATCCACCTCAACACAAGCTTGCTTCTATCCTAACCTCAATCCTCCAACACAAGTCCAACACAAGCTTGCTTCTATCCTAACCTCAATCCTCCAACAACACAAGCTTGCTTCTATCCTAACCTCAATCCTCCAACACAAGCTTGCTTCTATCCTAACCTCAATCCTCCAACACAAGCTTGCTTCTATCCTAACCTCAATCCTCCAACACAAGCTTGCTTCTATCCTAACCTCAATCCTCCAACACAAGCTTGCTTCTATCCAACATCAATCCTCCAACACAAGCTTGCTTCTATCCTAACCTCAATCCTCCACACAAGTCCAACACAAAGCATGCTTCTATCCAAACCTCAATCCTCCAACACAAGTTTGCTTCTATCCTAACCTCAATCCTCCAACACAAGCTTGCTTCTATCCAAACCTCAATCCTCCAACACAAGCTTGCTTCTATCCTAACCTCAATCCTCCAACACAAGCTTGCTTCTATCCTAACCTCAATCCTCCAACACAAGCTTGCTTCTATCCTAACCTCAATCCTCCAACACAAGCTTGCTTCTATCCTAACCTCAATCCTCCAACACAAGCTTGTTTCTATCTTAACCTCCAGAGTTTGGTACCTGTTGAGTTGTCCAGAGTTTGGTACTTGTTGGGTTGTCCAGAGTTTTGGTACCTTTGGAGTTGTCCAGAGTTTGGTACCTGTGGAGTTGTCCCGAGTTTGGTACATGTGTATTTGTAGAGAGTTCCCAAGTTTGGTACCTGTGGAGTTTTTCAGAGCTTGGTACCTATGGAGTTATCCAGAGTTTGGTACATCTGGGGTCTTCCCAAGTTTGGTACCTGTGGAGTTGTTCCAAGTTTGGTACCTGTGGAGTTGTCCCGAGTTTGGTTCCTATGGATTTTGTCCAGAGTTTGGTATATGGAGTTGTCCAGAGTTTGGTACATGTGGAGTTGTCCAGAGTTTGGTACATGTGGAGTTGTTCAGAGTTTGGTACCTGTGGAGTTGTCCAGAGTTTGGTACTTGTTGGATTGTCCAGAGTTTTGGTACCTTTGGAGTTGTCCAGAGTTTGGTACCTGTGGAGTTGTCCCGAGTTTGGTACATGTGGATTTGTAGAGAGTTCCCAAGTTTGGTACCTGTGGAGTTTTCCAGAGCTTGGTACCTATGGAGTTATCCAGAGTTTGGTACATCTGGGGTTTTCCCAAGTTTGGTACCTGTGGAGTTGTCCCAAGTTTGGTACCTGTGGAGTTGTCCCGAGTTTGGTTCCTGTGGAGTTGTCCAGAGTTTGGTATATGTGGGGTTGTCCAGAGTTTGGTACATATGGAGTTATCCAGAGTTTTGTACATGTGGAGTTGTCCAGAGTTTGGTACATGTAGAGTTTTCCAGAGTTTGGTACCTGTTGGGTTGTTCAGAGTTTTGGTACCTGTGGAGTTGTCCAGAGTTTGGTACCTGTGGAGTTGTCCCGAGTTTGGTACAAGTGGATTTGTAGAGAGTTCCCAAGTTTGGTACCTGTGGAGTTTTCCAGAGTTTAGTACCTTTGGAGTTGTCCAGAGTTTAGTACATGTGGGGTTGTCCCAAGTTTGGTACCTGTGGAGTTGTCCAGAGTTTGGTACCTATGGAGTTGTCCAGAGTTTGGTACCTGTGGAGTTGTCCAGAGTTTGGTACCTGTGGAGTTGTCCAGAGTTTGGTACCTGTGGAGTTGTCCAGAGTTTGGTACATATGGAGTTATCCAGAGTTTGGTACATCTGGGGTTGTCCCAAGTTTGGTACCTGTGGAGTTGTCCAGAGTTTGGTACCTATGGAGTTGTCCCGAGTTTGGTACCTATGGAGTTGTCCCGAGTTTGGTACCTGTGGAGTTGTCCCAAGTTTGGTACCTTTGGAGTTGTCCAGAGTTTGGTACCTGTGGATTTGTCCAGAGTTTGGTACTGTGGAGTTGTCCAGAGTTTGGTACCCTGTTTTATGTCACTGGTTTGAGCCTGTCGTCCTGGAGCCAGTCTGACTTATCCGTGTCTAACAACAGGACAACCTGGTATAGTCTAGCTACGCAACACTCAATTATTTAGTTTGTACAGAAAGCACGCAATTTTATCTTTTTTATACCCAGACATGTAAGTCGGTGTTTACGAAGAACCGTGTCCACTGCGTGCGCGAGTAGATGGGATGATTAGAGACCAGCATACCCCTTCATACTGCAGGGGGAGTACTGCAATAACTGGCAACATTGATGGACAACTCTAGGCTAGTTATATATATACCGCAAGGGGAGTACTGCAATAACTGGTAACCTTGATGGGCAACTCTAGGTTAGTTATATAAAGTCTCCTGAGTGTTATTTCGGACTGAAGAAGGCCCTATAGTGGCTGAATATATATTCCATAGAAATGATTTTGATTTTACTTTGAATACATTTTGGCCTTTTATATCGTTTTATTAATATACTAGCTTTATACCGTTTTTACCTCATTATGAGTTATATAAAGATTCTTAACGTTCGGGTACAGTTGCTAACCTTTATCAGAATTACTACTTCATACAAGAGGCGGAAAGTGGTGTAAGAAATAGTAAGCTTATAAGAAAGACATACAGGAAACAGTAGACTTTGTAGGAGATATTAGACAGTGTCAGTAACCAAAGTAAGAAATAATAACTTATGTAAGTACTCTATGTACGGATGAGGCAGACATTTCACATGTATAATGTCAATTGGAATTCGTTCAACCCACGTCAATTAGATTCATTAAACGTGACAAATATCTTAACATTACCGCGGATTTTTTTATCATTTTTAATTTTCAGTAGTCTCACGACACTAATGAAGATATTAATTAAGAATCTGACGCCATGCCATGTTCAAATGAAATGATGATCCGACGTTTAATCAGGTAAAAGGAATTTACTTGCTTTTCACCTGTAAGGAAAAAATGGTTCGGTCTGATCGACATACTTAGTACACAGAGAAGTCTGAACTCTCTAGACTTTAATATTGGTACAATACACACAATACATACGTGTTCAATAGGTTTCGCCAGCATGGCACCATCTAGCGACTCCATATCAGGTGAGGTCTGAGATTAATTAAACAATGAACAGTTGAGAGCTGACGGAATAGTTAAATTGATGCCCGTTTGGGTGAGTCTAAAATAAAGTAATGATAAAGTTGTACTGACCTAATTTTGTCCCAGTAACATGGACAGCTTGAGTGATATTGTAGTCTATGTATATCAAGTTATTGTCACTATGTTGGCGAGTTCGCTCTTCCAGTCATAGAATTGTGGTGTTTCAATAATTAATTTGATTGGCTTCGAGACAGATAAGTGCGTTTTCAATTAGGCCGTGTAGTTGAATTGTTAGCAAGTACAATTGTCTTGCTACCACGTGCATATGTGACGTTCATGCTAAACGCTACGATCACTTTCATGTCGGGGCACACGTTGGATTACGCCTCGGAGTGACAAAACAATAGGTAACGTATTCTTTTCACGTAGTGTCAGCACTAATTCAAAACAACGAATATGTAATGCACAATAACGAAATCAGAAGTTTTCATGGGGCCTCGAAAAGTTCAACTTCACTGGGTTTTTAGTAACTTACATGTGTATGATCGCTATTTCGACTACAGACCAAATAAGTAAAATTATTAACGAAGATTCGTTGTTCAGAAATGACGATGTTAAGACGGTCGTTGGGCGTTGTTTCATAACAACAACAAATAACATAACAGTACTGTATATCAAGGCAAATTAATATCGTTAGAGAAAACGATACTACAGCACAGGTATCAGCTGTTGGTGTAATACATTGACTGAATACTATCACATAAAACAGGGAATATCGACACATTTCAAGGATGACATTTGCAATTTGTTCTCTAATTTTTTTTCGGAATAAGATTTTGAAAACAAGTTTCTACAGTGGATTTAATTAAATGACATTTATGGTGGATTTCCATTTCCCAAATACCAAATTGTCTTGTTTCCAATCTCTAGAAATGTTTATCATGGGTACATATGGACAGGTCACAAAACTTTGTCACAGACTGGTGAGTGACGCTCTAACCTTAGGAATCAGAAGACATGATTAGGGACTGTCTGGGATCGGACAAAATGTCACAGAAAACAGCCAAACGATCGACGTCTGTTTTAGTTTTTGGTGATGACGCGGTACAATGTCAGTCTAGTGAACAGATATAGGACCCAACTGACTGGCTATCTTATTTTATAATACCACAGTGGAAATTTCAATTAGAAGTTATCTCTCAACGATTTTCTTCTTTTTCCAAATGGACTGAGAAATGGATGGTTCGTTTAGATTGTAAAAGACGGGAATTGAATAATCGTCCATCACCTGAAATGGAGAGATATTGTCGTCTCCCATAGGATCATGTTATCTGATAATACCTTCCTCACGGAGTTCGGCGTGAACTAGGCATTTGCAAACGGTACGAAAGCATGTGTGGCTCTTCGTGTCCTGTATTATTATCATAACATGTCCTCTTATTTACAAAACTGTGAATGAGGGATCAAATTGATTTTGGCTGAGACCTCAATAATAACATGTAAAAGGTAAATGAGGAAAAACCCGGGTCATGTTGAGTCAAGAAAAAGCTTTCGAGATTGTTTTAATGGCTTCTCTTAAATTTATCATGTAGAGCACAATGTCATTGAGATAAGATGAAACGGATGTCTAAATGAATGGCTAATTGGAGTGAGTTATTTTTAATCTGCGAGAACTCTGAAAAGACAGTGTGCAGCATCTACGACGGTTAGCTGTATCTCACATACGTAAAAAGAGAGGTTTTGATATGACGGCTCGCCAACTCTGATCCTATCCCGTCCCTGTAATCTAACATCAATATACCAGAAGCGAGGGATGTAAGTAACCCCATATGGCCTCTGTGTGCGTGCCTTGTTTCATTAAGTATGACTTATGTTATATTCGGGCGAGAAAGCGTGCTCTCTTATCGGAAAATACAACATATTACTATCATTGCCATATTACGTTCATTTCTCACGACATACGGCGGAGAGACGCTCAGATTTCTAGTTTCCATGATTTTATTTAGGCGACCGTTTATTTTCATTACTTCTGGCATGGTGTATAGTTTTTGTTTAGGAGAAGGCTGATCTTTAAGGTTTCTAAGAAAATGTTATAATCCGAAGAAAATATGCACCTAAATCTGTAGTTTCACTGTCCACGTCAGTGGCAATATAGCACAAAAACTAACTGTCTATTCCCATTGTAAATGAACAGATTCAAATGTTATGGTGTCCTGCCTTGTCAGTAAATTAGTGCAACAATTAACACAATTAACCATGTACTATTTAGTCGAGGATTATCCATACCAGCAGATACTGTTTGCCTTTATTGTCTATTATTAATTTACACAACCTTACTTGACCTGAATTCAATTCACCATTGTAAGCAGGACGTTTGCTGTGATATCGGAGGATTCTTCGATCAGATGTTGACGGTACACGAACGTCGAATACCCATACAGTGACTATATAGAACAATTTTATAGAATATTCACCTTATATTGTCGCGCCTTTTTTATCCGGTTCGGGTCTATTTATAGCCTCCGTTATCACCACTAATTAGTTTCGTACGTCTGTGCTATTTTTACCGTATTCTAACTTTAAAATTGGTTCATATTCTTTTTTGTTTTCAATGCTTCCATTTTAAGAACGACCAATTAATTTTCTTTTAGCTTTTTTAACCCGTTTAATTTTTCTTCTTCGCTTTTCCTCCTGTCTTTCCTTATTTCGTGTCTTCATTTGTTTCGTTTTAAGTGGAGGCGGTATCGGCTTTGCCTCTAAGACTGAAGTTATTAGTAAAATGGCGCTGTAACTTTTGATCATCGTGTTTCCATTCGTATTTTGCTGCCGCCCCTGGCAAATTATTTTCTCTTTTTTTGTTTTCTTTATCGATGTGGTTGCTGCATCTTTCCTCGCACGTTAATTAATTCCTCCATTTGCTGTACGATATTAAACAATGCCCGGTTTATTCTTTGTCCATTACATTGTGTACTGACCTCATTATTATATTTCCACGTAACTATATCATGATCTGTAATAACTCATTATGGTATTCTCCCTGCTTACGTCACTCGCTATGCATCATGGGTTTGGTTGTAGTGAAGGATCAGATGCTATTTAATTAATAAAGCCGAAATAAATTACGTTATTGACTTATTGGTTTACATAGTTTCGTAACCAATGTTGTTGGTATTAGATAGACTGTCAGGAAGAGTGTGTTAATACCAATGAATACCACTGTATGCCATGACTTGTATCATTCTGGATTATTGTTAGTTATGGCACGACCTTGATATGGTTGTATAATGCAAACAAATATATTTGTTCAATATGCATTAGAGTTATGGGCGAACAAGCTAAACATATAACCTGATATGTAATACTACACGAGATGATATAGACTACATCATAGTGTCATATGATACATAAGACAGTAAGATGTGGACAACAATACAAAAACAGCTGCCGTTACGGACTGTAGCAATGATGTCAATACACCGGTTTGATGTGATACCGATGTATTATAAGGAATATCTTCTAATCACAAGTCAATACAATAAATCGCTTACATTTATGCAACAATAGAGCGCAACGAATTCATCGGTTAACAAACTGTCTATTGGTAAGTTCCTCCGACCTTAGGTATGTTTATTCAATCTACTATTAATAAAGCTTATAAGGATTTGTAATTATTTTTCAACGTGAATTAGCTCTGTAATTTCTCTAGCAATAATGTCTGTAATCCGCCGATGTTGTAAACATCATGGCAGAATACATTGCAATACGTGTCTGCTCCTCACGGAATGTAAATCTATTACAATGGAAAACCGCCGAGTCATGCTATGATATAATTGATATACCGAGGTCTACACAGTATACATGAGGTATACCCGGACAGTCTCCCTTTGTTGATATACCGAGGTCTACACAGTATACATGAGGTATACCGGGTGGTGTAGTGGTTAAGCCACTCGCCTTTCACCTAGCCGGCCGGGGTTCGATCCCCGGCACGGACGTGAAAAGGTTAGGGGTCACCTGCCCGATCACGTGGGTTTTCCCCGGGCACTCCGGTTTCCTCCCACACTAAAGATCCCTCGCGCGCTTACATCCGGGCCATCGAGAGTGATTTACATAAGTTATATAACTTGTTTCGTAATCGATGTAAAATAAATAAAGTTTATATAACTTATTTATACATGAGGTATACCCGGACAGTCTCCCTTTGTTGATATACCGAGGTCTCTACATTATACATGAGGTATACCCGGACAGTCTCCCTTTGTTGATATACCGAGGTCTACACAGTATACATGAGGTATACCCGGACAGTCTCCCTTTGTTGATATACCGAGGTCTACACAGTATACATGAGGTATACACGGACAGTCTCCCTTTGTTGTATCAACACGCTCAGTACAATGCCTAATAATGGAGCATGTTCATTAACAATTGATGTTTTCAATTCAGACAAATGACTTTTATTGTATTAAAAACTTTTGTTTTCCAATCCTATTGATTCATTCAATAAGACTTTCTGCCCATTAGTGAAATTAACAAAATAGCATTAACTTTCAATAAATTACATCAGAAATGGAACACATTTTTGGTTGAGATATTCCAGATAAAATCTATAAAACTTTTTCTAAATTATACTACTATCGTTTCTAGTTTTTATCTCAAAAAAGTAAATTGGTGAAAAACATTACACACCATGTCGTACCTTGTGCTTCGGTTGTGCACGACTTTGATATTCTGTTGTTTAGCGACCATACCCTGTGTTTCGGTTCAGCACGACTTTGATATTCTGTTGCTCAGCGGCGACCATATACTGTAAGTCAAACACGAAACAAAAGCGTCTTATCTTTTATTTCCAAAATAATTTCATCTGTTTCTTTCAGATGTTTTTGTATGAAATGTTAAACTGTGTTAAGTTGCATTCATAATGTAAACTAGTTCTTACGACCTTTATATTTGGTGTACACGTACTAATTCTAGCGGTAGTTTTATTTTATTGGATATACACACCTGATCTCTATTTCGTGCAAAATGTGTTTACCTAACCTGGCGTCATACTGAAAGGAACTCCAACATCAAACACAAGTAAACAAGTTCAATGATCATGATACCACGTACACAAGAATACCTGGGATGGCATGATGCATTTCTTTCGTATTTGATCCGATGTCGCTAGCATCTTGTTTGACAATCTATTGTCTATAGACAACTGCAATTACCTTAAAGCCAGTGAATAACAACTTGTTTACCATATTTATGCGCATCAATAAGATATCAACAACTCTACCTGAGGGCTTGTGTTCTTTAATCAAAGTAATCAGGCAATTATTGAAGCCTTTGATCAATTCATGGCGCGTACAAAACAGCAGTCGTTTACCAATGCAGACATTGTATTACAGCAAACGGTGTCATCAGTACGGCGTCAGTATATCCGCCCTATCACACACTAATGATTCGGGGTGGCACTCCGCCTTATATACAACTTCCGTCCTCGCACTTATAAAGCGGTACACCCGAGTAGTCGTTATGGCAACAATGTTGCCTGATCAAGCGAGAGAAGCTATGTGGATTCGATATTGGTTTCTCGCCGATTAACGACGTATCTTCACTATATTAATATCGGTTACAGTGTCAATATGAAGATCATTTAACTTGTTACCTTCGCTTTAGACGCCTGATCCATTGTTACAACATGGCTGTGATGTCATCTATTGTTATAGCTTGTGGCATAGCCGGAACAAAGTCTACTATTATAACATACTATTGTGGAATAGGTGAACATAGCTTAGCATGCAATCAGAAATACAGTCTCATTCATTAAATCCTCGGAGAGATGGATTAAAGATTTACCCAGGTGCTTGTCAACGTTGTTGTGATCGCACAGTATTTGTAAACTTGTGTTCATAATACCGATAACATAAATATACAATTTCCATCACTTCATTCCAAAATAAATTTGATCAGTTCTTTCACAGCCACTGTATCCATAACCCAAAAAAGAATTCACTTCAACAAATCCAGAAGAGAGAAGATTAAATCCCACGGGTCAAATGCTGAATTTTCTGCCAAAATGGAATTACAGATGCTTGACATGCTTTTTTTCGATATTTTGTATATCCAAATCACTTCATATTTCATAAAAATGGCATCAATCAAACACATTTACATCCCAACACCTTTCAAGAAGATAATAATTCCCAAGGAATACTTTGAAGAAAGAAAACCTTTTTTGCAACATGATTACATTGGGGAGTATTTTGTTGTTGTTTTTTATTTTTAACTTCGCTCTAAGGCCTGTGCTGCATGGGAAAAGATTTTTACCCAAATCACTTCAAATTCATATCCAAAAATCATCACTACTTCATACAGAGTTACATATTTATGGTCCTCCTTGTGAACAGTGAAAACTAAACTGAGGAAATGCTTCAGTGTGAGTACCATATAGTACCTGTGCATGGATTTAAAAAAAGATATGCAAATCATAATTCTTGTTTTTCGAGTGAGGTAAATAGGTGAATCACGAATAGGTCTCAGGGTTTAAATAGGTAGTAAGGGTTTACCTGGAGCTATGGAATAGTTAAACAATACTCAGTGTAGTAACGTTTTAAGTATATGAGAAACACCTCAAACTGTGGAAGTCAAGAAAACGAACCCTTACGGACCTCGAACACTTCATTATCTTGACTATTCCAAAGTTTTCAGTGTTTCTCCTATACCTCGGTAGTTGTATACATTGAACAGTTGTATACATTGAACAGTTGTATGCATTGAACAGCTGTATACATTGAACAGTCGTATACATTGAACTGTAAAGAATCCATTCCGCAGCATCTCAAGCAATGGAACCTATATTAGCGGAGGAACTATTTCTGTTTTACTAATAAAGCAGCTGTGGCTTCGATGTCTTGGATTCCTCCCATTCCTTTGACGCCTATTTCGTCTGCTTCTAATCGCCAATTGACTCTTATTAGGATCAGTTGGCGTGGCTATTCCAAAGTGGCTTCGTGGTCACTGAAGTGTTTGAAAGCCAGACAGAAATTAGCGGCAAGGGGAAGATTGTCTCCCCACTACTATTTGAGAGGCGTGCGTTATTTCAGTCGGTGCTCTATTCAACATAAAGTCATTGCTATCGATTTCTGATCGAAGAAAGGAAAGTCTTTATATGATAGCATTAAGGTCATCGTAATTTGGTGAATGTCTTCGTGTCCGTATCTGACTGACTGGAAAGAAGTGGCTTCACGGGCTCCTTGTAACAAACATAGCTCAAAGTCTCAATTAGTGTATCGTGCATTATATCCAGTACATATGATAACACATGTCTGAGAGCGGTCTCTACCAGCTGTCATTTTTCTTTGAAGAAAAAATGGTTCTTCTCTATCATTAAATTCTAATGTTTCCGAAGCAATACACATACCTCTCTTAACCCACCAAGTTAAAGTAGGAATACCAACTTATTTACCGAGTTATTAGTTTGATTGCTTCTTTTGAGACCTATCAAATATTTTCTTGCAAAAATAATTCAACTAAAAATTTCAAAATTAGAAATTACATGTATGTGATCTTGTGACTTTTGTTTCAAAACATCGTGTTGCTAGACACACCTAGATAGAATCAGCGTTTGATCACTATATAAAAATCACTTCCCGCTGTTGGTAAAAAAAAGACCTGTGCATTGCCCCCAAATCTCTTCGAAAACCTCGCGCATTTTGACACTCGCCGTAATGGACCTCAAAGAGTCAGAATGTGTACTTAGCTGATCATTTATGATTTAAGTTTGAGATCAAAATTGTTCCAAAAACAGTGGTGCCGATTTTCCCCATGTTGGATGATGTCTTACCGTTATTTTAATCAGTTACCCTACATAGTTTAGGTACACAGTCCCCCACTGGTAGACACATCGATCATGTCTCTACATATACAAAACCTCCATTGTCCTGCCCAGTTGTTAACAGCCCATCTTCAGATTGATGGACAAATTATTAGCCGGTGTCTGTCACTCCTTCAGTCAGTGCTGATAGTATTCCTGGAATAGGCCGTACCACAATAGGCTGAAGGGGTAGTAAGATGATCAAGGACTTGTTTTTCTTCTGATACTTTACATGTATCAAGTATCCCTACTCATGACTTCCAATACTCGTGTCAAACAAGCTTTTGCCAAACATCCCAATAACTGCATAGTGATTTTAAACATTAGTGCTACATTTCTCAAAGGAGCGATATTGTAAGAAAAGGGCATCATTTCATGTTCGATGGTATGTAGACACAGTGACGATCGCCTATAGGTGGCTATGACAATCGCGTCCAAGTCTACAGTTATGTATGTCTAATGGGGATTCAGTATACTGCAAAGTCCCAGTCTATTTGTTACAGATCCAATAGAATGTTCTGATAATCACAATCCTTTTCAGTAGTTGCAGAGAATGTAAAATACTGGGAAGGATTTTTGTTTGTCCTTACTTCATAGTTAATATCGAATGATGGTTTGGTAGGACAGTTAAATATAGAAGGATGGTTTGGTAGGACAGTTAAATATAGAAGGATGGTTTGGTAGGACAGTTAAATATAGAAGGATGGTTTGGTAGGACAGTTAAATATAGAAGGATGGTTTGGTAGGACATTTAAATATAGAAGGATGGTTTGACAGGCAGTTAGATATAGAAGGATGGTTTGGCGAGCAGTTAAATATACAAGGATGGTTTGGCGAGCAGTTAAATATAGAAGGATGGTTTGGCAGGCAGTTAAATATAAAAAAAGATGGTTTGGCAGGCAATTAAATATAGAAGGATGGTTTGGCGAGCAGTTAAATATACAAGGATGGTTTGACAGGCAGTTAAATATAGAAGGATGGTTTGGCGAGCAGTTAACTATACAAGGATGGTTTGACAGGCAGTTAAATATAGAAGGATGGTTTGGCGAGCATTTAAATATAAAAAGATGGTTTGGCAGGCAGTTAAATATAGAAGGATGGTTTGTTAGGACAGTTAAATATAGAAGGACGGTTTGGTAGGACAGTTAAATATAGAAGGACGGTTTGGCAGGCAGTTAAATATAAAAAAGATGGTTTGGCAGGACAGTTAAATATAGAAGGATGGTTTGGTAGGACAGTTAAATATAGAAGGATGGTTTGGTAGGGCAGTTAAATATAGAAGGATGGTTTGGTAGGCAGTTAAATATAGAAGGATGGTTTGGCAGGCAGTTAAATATAGAAGGATGGTTTGTTAGGACAGTTAAATATAGAAGGACGGTTTGGTAGGCAGTTAAATATAGAAGGATGGTTTGGCAGGCAGTTAAATATAAAAAAGATGGTTTGGCAGGCAGTTAAATATAGAAGGATGGTTTGTTAGGACAGTTAAATATAGAAGGACGGTTTGGTAGGACAGTTAAATATAGAAGGACGGTTTGGTAGGGCAGTTAAATATAGAAGGATGGTTTGTTAGGACAGTTAAATGTAGAAGGATGGTTTGGTAGGGCAGTTAAATATAGAAGGATGGTTTGACAGGCAGTTAAATATAGAAGGATGGTTTGGCAGGCAGTTAAATATAGAAGGATGGTTTGGCAGGCAGTTAAATATAGAAGGATGGTTTGGCAGGCAGTTAAATATAGAAGGATGGTTTGTTAGGACAGTTAAATATAGAAGGACGGTTTGGTAGGACAGTTAAATATAGAAGGATGGTTTGTTAGGACAGTTAAATATAGAAGGATGGTTTGTTAGGGCAGTTAAATATAGAAGGATGGTTTGGTAGGGCAGTTAAATATAGAAGGATGGTTTGGTAGGACATTTAAATATAGAAGGATGGTTTGGTAGGGCAGTTAAATATAGAAGGATGGTTTGGTAGGACAGTTAAATATAGAAGGATGGTTTGGTAGGGCAGTTAAATATAGAAGGATGGTTTGGTAGGGCAGTTAAATATAGAAGGATGGTTTGGTAGGACAGTTAAATATAGAAGGATGGTTTGTTAGGGCAGTTAAATATAGAAGGATGGTTTGGCAGGCAGTTAAATATAGAAGGATGGTTTGGTAGGACAGTTAAATGTAGAAGGATGGTTTGGTAGGACAGTTAAATATAGAAGGATGGTTTGGCAGGCAGTTAAATATAGAAGGATGGTTTGTTAGGACAGTTAAATATAGAAGGATGGTTTGTTAGGACAGTTAAATGTAGAAGGATGGTTTGGTAGGGCAGTTAAATATAGAAGGATGGTTTGACAGGCAGTTAAATATAGAAGGATGGTATGACAGGCAGTTAGATATAGAAGGATGGTATGACAGGCAGTTAGATATAGAAGGATGGTATGACAGGCAGTTAGATATAGAAGGATGGTTTGGTAGGACAGTTAAATATAGAAGGATGGTTTGTCAGGCAGTTAGATATAAAAAGATGTTTTGTCAGGCAGTTAAATATAGAAGGATGGTTTGGCAGGCAGTTAATATAAAATGATGGTTTGGCAGGCAGTTAAATATAGAAGGATGGTTTGGCAGGCAGTTAATATAGAAGGATGGTTTGGCAGGCAGTTAAATATAGAAGGATGGTTTGTTAGGACAGTTAAATATAGAAGGACGGTTTGGTAGGACAGTTAAATATAGAAGGACGGTTTGGTAGGACAGTTAAATATAGAAGGATGGTTTGGTAGGACAGTTAAATATAGAAGGATGGTTTGGTAGGACAGTTAAATATAGAAGGATGGTTTGTTAGGACAGTTAAATATAGAAGGATGGTTTGTTAGGACAGTTAAATATAGAAGGATGGTTTGGTAGGCAGTTAAATATAGAAGGATGGTTTGGCAGGCAGTTAAATATAGAAGGATGGTTTGGTAGGGCAGTTAAATATAGAAGGATGGTTTGGTAGGACAGTTAAATATAGAAGGATGGTTTGGTAGGCAGTTAAATATAGAAGGATGGTATGACAGGCAGTTAAATATAGAAGGATGGTTTGTTAGGGCAGTTAAATATAGAAGGATGGTTTGGCAGGCAGTTAATATCGAATGATGGTTTGACAGGCAGTTAGATATAGAAGGATGGTTTGGCAGGCAGTTAAATATAGAAGGATGGTTTTGTAGGGCAGTAAAATATAGAAGGATGGTTTGGTAGGGCAGTTAAGTATAGAAGGATGGTTTGGCAGGCAGTTAAATATAGAAGGATGGTTTGGCTGGCAGTTAAATATAGAAGGATGGTTTGGTAGGACAGTAAAGTAGAACAGTATTTACAGTTCTAATGTTTCAGACTTGAAGCAAAATATTGCAAACTACCAAAGGAGGCAATTGCATTTAGTAATAAATTTGGCGTTATGTATTAACTGCTTGCCAAACCATTCTTCTATATCTAACTGCCCGCAAAACCACCCTTCTATATTAAACTGCCCCGCCAAACCATTCTTCAATATTTAACTGCCCCGCCAAATCATCCATCTATATTTAACGTCCTATATCTATATTTTCGGTCTATATTTAACTGGCAATTTCTGTACTCTATATTTAACTACCTTTCACTTGTTTTTCTTCTGTAATTTTTTAATTTTTCAAAGTTGTAAAGTGCACTGATTTGACTTGGAACATGTTTAGCGAAATGGATCCCTATGATTTCCAGGCATGTATTCATCTGTTACTGATGGAACTGACACACACTTCCATTCAATATTTCCCTAAAAGTCTGGTACGACGTTATGTACTCAAGTCTGTACCGCTGCCGATCGCTTAACACAAATACGTGGGCCAATCAATGAACTAATGTCTGTTCGTAAATATCATACATTATCAAAATCACATAAATAACCTTTTACAAAGTGCTTTTTTCAATATAACCCATTTGTTCCGTATAGAATGTACCTACATGTACAAATAAAATGCCCCTTTCAATTTGAGGATATGTTCGTCTTTTATATATTTAATATGTCTCTAGAGGTTGTGTAATCAGCAGTTTAATAATTCAGAAGGTCCTGATGATACGTAGAGGTGAACAGCCTGAGTTACAGATTATATAACACGGAACAGCTGTTATTATCCTCATATATTATTCTGTAAAAAAGAAATGTACTTCATGTTCTGGTACTTTGTACTAGAGCAGTGAATTAATTCAATGTCTAACGTCTACTACTAACCTTTCCATTCAGTGAGTGATTTCTTCTTGATTTTATAACAGAAAGTTTTTTGTAGTAATATGGGAAAGTGGTTCGCACTGCAGAATACAATCATAGAATAACCAAAAAAATAGGTTCCACGAAATGTCATATGCTGATGTAAATAGATGGCCACTTTTCAGTTAACCACGGCGTCCTCTGTTATATAGGACCGGTTCTGTAACAGGGAAATAGCAATGGATTGTGATATTTCTGTGGTTCTGTAACAGGAAAATAACAAAGGATTGTGATATTTCTGTTGGTTCTGTAACAGTGAAATAGCAATGGATTGTGATATTTCTGTTGGTTCTGTAACAGTGAAATAACAATGGATTGTGATATTTCTGTTGGTTCTGTAACAGTGAAATAACAAAGGATTGTGATATTTCTGTTGGTTCTGTAACAGTGAAATAACAATGGATTGTGATATTTCTGTTGGTTCTGTAACAGTGAAATAACAATGGATTGTGATATTTCTGTTGGTTCTGTAACAGTGAAATAACAAAGGATTGTGATATTTCTGTTGGTTCTGTAACAGTGAAATAACAATGGATTGTGATATTTCTGTTGGTTCTGTAACAGTGAAATAACAATGGATTGTGATATTTCTGTTGGGTCTGTAACGGTGAAATAACAAAGGATTGTGATATTTCTGTTGGGTCTGTAACAGTGAAAAAATAACAAAGGATTGTGATATTTCTGTGGTTCTGTAACAGTGAAATAACAAAGGATTGTGATATTTCTGTGGTTCTGTAACAGTGAAAAAACAAAGGATTGTGATATTTCTGTTGGTTCTGTAACAGTGAAATAACAATGGATTGTGATATTTCTGTTGGTTCTGTAACAGTGAAATAACAATGGATTGTGATATTTCTGTTGGTTCTGTAACAGTGAAATAACAAAGGATTGTGATATTTCTGTTGGTTCTGTAACAGTGAAATAACAAAGGATTGTGATATTTCTGTTGGTTCTGTAACAGTGAAATAACAATGGATTGTGATATTTCTGTTGGTTCTGTAACAGTGAAATAACAAAGGATTGTGATATTTCTGTGGTTCTGTAACAGTGAAATAACAAAGGATTGTGATATTTCTGTTGGTTCTGTAACAGTGAAATAACAAAGGATTGTGATATTTCTGTTGGTTCTGTAACAGTGAAATAACAATGGATTGTGATATTTCTGTTGGTTCTGTAACAGTGAAATAACAATGGATTGTGATATTTCTGTTGGTTCTGTAACAGTGAAAAAACAAAGGATTGTGATATTTCTGTTGGTTCTGTAACAGTGAAATAACAAAGGATTGTGATATTTCTGTTGGTTCTGTAACAGTGAAATAACAAAGGATTGTGATATTTCTGTTGGTTCTGTAACAGTGAAATAACAAAGGATTGTGATATTTCTGTTGGTTCTGTAACAGTGAAATAACAATGGATTGTGATATTTCTGTTGGTTCTGTAACAGTGAAATAACAAAGGATTGTGATATTTCTGTTGGTTCTGTAACAGTGAAATAACAAAGGATTGTGATATTTCTGTTGGTTCTGTAACAGTGAAATAACAAAGGATTGTGATATTTCTGTTGGTTCTGTAACAGTGAAAAAACAAAGGATTGTGATATTTCTGTTGGTTCTGTAACAGTGAAATAACAAAGGATTGTGATATTTCTGTGGTTCTGTAACAGTGAAATAACAAAGGATTGTGATATTTCTGTTGGCTCTGTAACAGTGAAATAACAATGGATTGTGATATTTCTGTTGGTTCTGTAACAGTGAAATAACAAAGGATTGTGATATTTCTGTTGGTTCTGTAACAGTGAAATAACAATGGATTGTGATATTTCTGTTGGTTCTGTAACAGTGAAATAACAATGGATTGTGATATTTCTGTTGGTTCTGTAACAGTGAAATAACAATGGATTGTGATATTTCTGTTGGTTCTGTAACAGTGAAATAACAATGGATTGTGATATTTCTGTTGGTTCTGTAACAGTGAAATAACAATGGATTGTGATATTTCTGTTGGTTCTGTAACAGTGAAATAACAATGGATTGTGATATTTCTGTTGGTTCTGTAACAGTGAAATAACAAAGGATTGTGATATTTCTGTTGGTTCTGTAACAGTGAAATAACAATGGATTGTGATATTTCTGTTGGTTCTGTAACAGTGAAAAAATAACAAAGGATTGTGATATTTCTGTTGGTTCTGTAACAGTGAAATAACAAAGGATTGTGATATTTCTGTTGGTTCTGTAACAGTGAAATAGCAATGGATTGTGATATTTCTGTTGGTTCTGTAACAGTGAAATAACAATGGATTGTGATATTTCTGTTGGTTCTGTAACAGGGAAATAGCAATGGATTGTGATATTTCTGTTGGTTCTGTAACAGTGAAATAACAAAGGATTGTGATATTTCTGTTGGTTCTGTAACAGTGAAATAACAATGGATTGTGATATTTCTGTTGGTTCTGTAACAGTGAAATAACAAAGGATTGTGATATTTCTGTTGGTTCTGTAACAGTGAAATAACAAAGGATTGTGATATTTCTGTTGGTTCTGTAACAGTGAAATAACAATGGATTGTGATATTTCTGTTGGTTCTGTAACAGTGAAATAACAATGGATTGTGATATTTCTGTTGGTTCTGTAACAGTGAAATAACAATGGATTGTGATATTTCTGTTGGTTCTGTAACAGTGAATAACAATGGATTGTGATATTTCTGTTGGTTCTGTAACAGGGAAATAACAATGGATTGTGATATTTCTGTTGGTTCTGTAACAGTGAAATAACAAAGGATTGTGATATTTCTGTTGGTTCTGTAACAGTGAAATAACAAAGGATTGTGATATTTCTGTTGGTTCTGTAACAGTGAAATAACAATGGATTGTGATATTTCTGTTGGTTCTGTAACAGTGAAATAACAATGGATTGTGATATTTCTGTTGGTTCTGTAACAGTGAAATAACAAAGGATTGTGATATTTCTGTTGGTTCTGTAACAGTGAAATAACAATGGATTGTGATATTTCTGTTGGTTCTGTAACAGTGAAATAACAAAGGATTGTGATATTTCTGTTGGTTCTGTAACAGTGAAATAACAATGGATTGTGATATTTCTGTTGGTTCTGTAACAGTGAAATAACAATGGATTGTGATATTTCTGTTGGTTCTGTAACAGTGAAATAACAAAGGATTGTGATATTTCTGTTGGTTCTGTAACAGTGAAATAACAAAGGATTGTGATATTTCTGTTGGTTCTGTAACAGTGAAATAACAAAGGATTGTGATATTTCTGTTGGTTCTGTAACAGTGAAATAACAAAGGATTGTGATATTTCTGTTGGTTCTGTAACAGTGAAATAACAATGGATTGTGATATTTCTGTTGGTTCTGTAACAGTGAAATAACAAAGGATTGTGATATTTCTGTTGGTTCTGTAACAGTGAAATAACAAAGGATTGTGATATTTCTGTTGGTTCTGTAACAGTGAAATAACAAAGGATTGTGATATTTCTGTTGGTTCTGTAACAGTGAAATAACAATGGATTGTGATATTTCTGTTGGTTCTGTAACAGTGAAATAACAATGGATTGTGATATTTCTGTTGGTTCTGTAACAGTGAAATAACAATGGATTGTGATATTTCTGTTGGTTCTGTAACAGTGAAATAACAATGGATTGTGATATTTCTGTTGGTTCTGTAACAGTGAAATAACAATGGATTGTGATATTTCTGTTGGTTCTGTAACAGTGAAATAACAATGGATTGTGATATTTCTGTTGGTTCTGTAACAGTGAAATAACAAAGGATTGTGATATTTCTGTTGGTTCTGTAACAGTGAAATAACAATGGATTGTGATATTTCTGTTGGTTCTGTAACAGTGAAATAACAAAGGATTGTGATATTTCTGTTGGTTCTGTAACAGTGAAATAACAAAGGATTGTGATATTTCTGTTGGTTCTGTAACAGTGAAATAACAATGGATTGTGATATTTCTGTTGGTTCTGTAACAGTGAAATAGCAATGGATTGTGATATTTCTGTTGGTTCTGTAACAGTGAAATAACAATGGATTGTGATATTTCTGTTGGTTCTGTAACAGTGAAATAACAATGGATTGTGATATTTCTGTTGGTTCTGTAACAGTGAAATAACAAAGGATTGTGATATTTCTGTTGGTTCTGTAACAGTGAAATAACAATGGATTGTGATATTTCTGTTGGTTCTGTAACAGTGAAATAACAAAGGATTGTGATATTTCTGTTGGTTCTGTAACAGTGAAATAACAAAGGATTGTGATATTTCTGTTGGTTCTGTAACAGTGAAATAACAATGGATTGTGATATTTCTGTTGGTTCTGTAACAGTGAAATAGCAATGGATTGTGATATTTCTGTTGGTTCTGTAACAGTGAAATAACAAAGGATTGTGATATTTCTGTTGGTTCTGTAACAGTAAATAACAAAGGATTGTGATATTTCTGTTGGTTCTGTAACAGTGAAATAACAATGGATTGTGATATTTCTGTTGGTTCTGTAACAGTGAAATAACAATGGATTGTGATATTTCTGTTGGTTCTGTAACAGTGAAATAACAATGGATTGTGATATTTCTGTTGGTTCTGTAACAGTGAAATAACAATGGATTGTGATATTTCTGTTGGTTCTGTAACAGTGAAATAACAATGGATTGTGATATTTCTGTTGGTTCTGTAACAGTGAAATAACAATGGATTGTGATATTTCTGTTGGTTCTGTAACAGTGAAATAACAATGGATTGTGATATTTCTGTTGGTTCTGTAACAGTGAAATAACAAAGGATTGTGATATTTCTGTTGGTTCTGTAACAGTGAAATAACAATGGATTGTGATATTTCTGTTGGTTCTGTAACAGTGAAATAACAATGGATTGTGATATTTCTGTTGGTTCTGTAACAGTGAAATAGCAATGGATTGTGATATTTCTGTTGGTTCTGTAACAGGGAAATAACAATGGATTGTGATATTTCTGTTGGTTCTGTAACAGTGAAATAACAATGGATTGTGATATTTCTGTTGGTTCTGTAACAGGAAATAACAATGGATTGTGATATTTCTGTTGGTTCTGTAACAGTGAAATAACAATGGATTGTGATATTTCTGTTGGTTCTGTAACAGTGAAATAACAAAGGATTGTGATATTTCTGTTGGTTCTGTAACAGTGAAATAACAAAGGATTGTGATATTTCTGTTGGTTCTGTAACAGTGAAATAACAAAGGATTGTGATATTTCTGTTGGTTCTGTAACAGTGAAATAACAATGGATTGTGATATTTCTGTTGGTTCTGTAACAGTGAAATAACAATGGATTGTGATATTTCTGTTGGTTCTGTAACAGTGAAATAACAAAGGATTGTGATATTTCTGTTGGTTCTGTAACAGTGAAATAACAAAGGATTGTGATATTTCTGTGGTTCTGTAACAGTGAAATAACAATGGATTGTGATATTTCTGTTGGTTCTGTAACAGTGAAATAACAATGGATTGTGATATTTCTGTTGGTTCTGTAACAGTGAAATAACAAAGGATTGTGATATTTCTGTTGGTTCTGTAACAGTGAAATAACAAAGGATTGTGATATTTCTGTTGGTTCTGTAACAGTGAAATAACAAGGATTGTGATATTTCTGTTGGTTCTGTAACAGTGAAATAACAAAGGATTGTGATATTTCTGTTGGTTCTGTAACAGTGAAATAACAAAGGATTGTGATATTTCTGTTGGTTCTGTAACAGTGAAATAACAAAGGATTGTGATATTTCTGTTGGTTCTGTAACAGTGAAATAACAAAGGATTGTGATATTTCTGTTGGTTCTGTAACAGTGAAATAACAAAGGATTGTGATATTTCTGTTGGTTCTGTAACAGTGAAATAACAATGGATTGTGATATTTCTGTTGGTTCTGTAACAGTGAAATAACAAAGGATTGTGATATTTCTGTTGGTTCTGTAACAGTGAAATAACAAAGGGATTGTGATATTTCTGTTGGTTCTGTAACAGTGAAAAAACAAACGATTGTGATATTTCTGTTGGCTCTGTAACAGTGAAATAACAATGGATTGTGATATTTCTGTTGGTTCTGTAACAGTGAAATAACAATGGATTGTGATATTTCTGTTGGTTCTGTAACAGTGAAATAACAAAGGATTGTGATATTTCTGTTGGTTCTGTAACAGTGAAATAACAAAGGATTGTGATATTTCTGTTGGTTCTGTAACAGTGAAATAACAAAGGATTGTGATATTTCTGTTGGTTCTGTAACAGTGAATAACAATGGATTGTGATATTTCTGTTGGTTCTGTAACAGTGAAATAACAATGGATTGTGATATTTCTGTTGGTTCTGTAACAGTGAAATAACAAAGGATTGTGATATTTCTGTTGGTTCTGTAACAGTGAAATAACAATGGATTGTGATATTTCTGTTGGTTCTGTAACAGTAAAAAAACAATGGATTGTGATATTTCTGTTGGTTCTGTAACAGTGAAATAACAAAGGATTGTGATATTTCTGTTGGTTCTGTAACAGTGAAATAACAAAGGATTGTGATATTTCTGTGGTTCTGTAACAGTGAAATAACAAAGGATTGTGATATTTCTGTTGGTTCTGTAACGGTGAAATAACAAAGGATTGTGATATTTCTGTTGGCTCTGTAACAGTGAAATAACAATGGATTGTGATATTTCTGTTGGCTCTGTAACAGTGAAATAACAATGGATTGTGATATTTCTGTTGGTTCTGTAACAGTGAAATAACAATGGATTGTGATATTTCTGTTGGTTCTGTAACGGTGAAATAACAAAGGATTGTGATATTTCTGTTGGTTCTGTAACAGTGAAATAACAAAGGATTGTGATATTTCTGTTGGTTCTGTAACAGTGAAATAACAATGGATTGTGATATTTCTGTTGGTTCTGTAACAGTGAAATAACAAAGGATTGTGATATTTCTGTGGTTCTGTAACAGTGAAATAACAAAGGATTGTGATATTTCTGTTGGGTCTGTAACGGTGAAATAACAAAGGATTGTGATATTTCTGTTGGTTCTGTAACAGTGAAATAACAAAGGATTGTGATATTTTCTGTTGGCTCTGTAACAGTGAAATAACAATGGATTGTGATATTTCTGTTGGTTCTGTAACAGTGAAATAACAATGGATTGTGATATTTCTGTTGGGTCTGTAACAGTGAAATAACAAAGGATTGTGATATTTCTGTTGGGTCTGTAACAGTGAAAAAATAACAAAGGATTGTGATATTTCTGTTGGTTCTGTAACAGTGAAAAAACAATGGATTGTGATATTTCTGTTGGTTCTGTAACAGTGAAATAACAAAGGATTGTGATATTTCTGTTGGTTCTGTAACAGTGAAATAACAATGGATTGTGTGATATTTATTTCCTCTGGAATTATTTCAAAATCCTTTTGTTTTTTTACTGCTCTTTCTAAAGATGTTTTTTACAAATATAATTTTAAGAACATGCTCTTTTATGTGGTGTTTAATGAAGTCAACAAAATCTTCGCAACTCTTTGGGCGGTAACTCCATTATGCAAGTGATCCATCTGTGTAAAAAAAGGTCTTAATTCACTAATAGACAATAATGAATAATCCAACAATGCATGCAGTAATCTAAAACCATAATCGCTATCAATATACAGTCTTCACGCTACAAGCCATACAGTCCCGTGTCCAAGGGTACTTTTTATAACCGGTGTATATTCTGTTTTCTGAAATTCCAATGATCTCTCTGAGAAGTCTCTCTACAAGTCCATTGACTTTCAATGAGGCAGAAAACCTGCGAAAAAAAGTTCTTCAAATTGAGGCATAATCAAATGCAGGAAAAATTGTAAACTTTAAGTGATATATAATCTACGAATAATTGACTTTGATACAGAAATGTGGTTAAAAATATATACATATACTCTTCCATTTAAAGTAACAAAAAATTCCAAATTGATATCGTTTCAAGTCAGAATTATTCATCATATATTAGTTACTAATACCTTCCTTCTTAAGATATGAATAATTCCTAGTCCTATGTGTACTTTATGTAATACAGAAAGGGTATATATATGTCTAATTAAAAAATAATATAAATAATCTATTTCGCCTTTGCTGCATGCGCAATCAGAACTTCATTCCATATAGGATATAGTGTCACGGAATTTTTTCGGGATGCAATTAATTATTTTTCATATTTTTAACTTGAAGGAAAATTAGAAGCTCAAACTTTTCAATGATACTGCTGGCACTGATTCGTTCTATTTTCAGGTAATTATAAGTGTCATTTCCGAAGAATTAGAAGTTAGTATCGATGCTCCACTACCGACAGAGCATAAACGATTCTCATCATTTGAACAATAATTGGTGTTTAATCGTGTATATTATACAAATATAGCATTTTGATGAGGTCGATACATGGTTATATTTTCATTTCATTTCAACAAATTTTATTGCAAAAAAATATGCAAATGGATTTGGCAACAGGCAAAGCCTATATTAGCCATCTCCAAACAAATCCGGTATAGTACAATTATCAACAAAATATTTTAACATTTAACATTACATTATAAATGAATATTATTATTAGTGTATCTCCCCAACCTATCATAGTAGAAAAATCTAAAAAAAATCTTTTAGTTTCAGATATATATTCTGATATGCATTGCAATAAATATGTATTTTTTTCTTCATCACAATTGTCACAACAATGCAGTAGATTTTTTGTGTTAAAATGCGAGTGGGGGATATTAGAGTTATGTATGTTGGTTCTGAGTGATGATCTTTGTTCATTAAATAAAGGACATATGAAAAGATAGTGTTCGGCTGTTTCATTACCAAGGCCACAAGAACAAATTGGAGAATCTCTCAAATGATCGCGAAATAGGTCAGAATTTAGATTGCTAGAGGAATTTCTGAGCTGGCACAGAGTAATATTTATAATTCGAGAACCTTTGTTATAAAGATATTTGTATATCAGGTTCCATTTTATTAATGTTAAAAAGGAGTGTTTTAAATTGTGCAACAGTATTAACATTCGATAAGTCAAAATTTAAAGCGAAAGAATTAAATTCTCTAAAGGTACTTGGGGAAAAAAACTAGTATAGTAACTTGCAGTTCTGCACATAGGAATATTAAAATATCTTGTCATCCTTAGTGGATATCTCTCATTTTCAGGCTGATATAAAAATGGTTGTACAGTTTCAATCAAATGCTGTGGAGCAAATCCACGGAATATCTTAAACATAAAAATAAATATGTGTTTTTGACGCCGATCAGAGAGAGATTCCCAAGCATATCAACCAAAGAAAAAATATTGACCGAGGACGTAGTCCGAGGTCGATATTTTTTGTTGTCGATATAACCATGTATTGACCGAAATCAAAATGCTATAATTGTTTCATTATTTTTCCGGATTTTTTTTAACATTTTGAAATAAGTGTGAAACTAAATAGGCATCGCATTGTAAATTCTGCTTCGTGATGACAGTTACAGATTGACATAAATAAGATACATTCTCTTATGCTTAGTACTTCATTCCGTAAAATAAAAAATCGTATCCTAAAGTTAGACCTAATGTTGTAACTACATGTATCATAGGTGGAATTTTAAAAACAAACATCAAACGTATTCACTATTTAATGGCTTCAGATGCTTAATCAATGTTATTTGATCATTTCCTTCTCTCCTACCGTGTTTATGTTGAAAATTTAAAAGTTTAAACTGTAATCACCAGCTAGACGTCATCATCATCTTTGATAGAAACCGAAACAATCAACGTCGTCTGTCACATTTTGTGGTTACGTTTCAAACTCAGGTCATCAAAGCGTTTGTTTTAAAGCGCCAGGATTACGAAGCGTTTTGGTAAAGTAGACGATAACGTTATCTAAAGATAATCGTGCAATATACTTTTTTTATAAACCACTTCCGGAAAAATCGTGCAATATATTTTTTTATCGGTGATCACGTGGTGTGTTTTTGACCAATCAGAAATGACAAAAAAATCCAGAAAAATAAAAAATAAAAAATAAATATAGATGTCTTATTAACACACAAAAATATATAAATAATTTATTTTACTTTTGGCGCATACTTCATTACATATTAGACATAGTGCCATATAATTTTTTCGGGATACAATTAATTATTTTTAATACTTTTATCTTGAACTAAAATTAGAAGCTCGAACTTTTCAATGGTGTAAATTAAGTAACTTAAACTAATTCGCTTGCTCCTAATTTTAATAGAGAAAAAAGACCATTTGTCACCGTTGGAGCATAATTAATGTGTATATATATATATATCATAAATTTTGCCACAACCTTCGTGGTCGTGAGAAAGTACTGAATACATGACCTTGATCACATGCATACTGTGTTTTCCAAACAAATCTGTCGTTTTGGCGATAGCAACTTCCAGAATTTATACAGTTGAGTTTGATCCCTGTGTTATCGTGTCATATCTCTTTTGCTTCGATATATTAAATACTCTTCTAGTGGTCATTCAGATGAATGGCAAAGTGCAAAATATTTGATGGTGAATATGAAGTTGTTATAATTAAAGATATTTTATCAAGGGTCTGTCCACCAAATGTTTGATTGGTGCCTAATCACGCCTCTACTACAGGAAGTGACGTAATAATGAAGGACTGTTTACTGAGGGTCTGTCCACCAAATGTTTGGTTGGTGCCTAATCACGCCTCTACTACAGGAAGTGACGTAATAATGAAGGACTGTTTACTGAGGGTCTGTCCACCAAATGTTTGGTTGATGCCTGATCACACCTTTGATACAGGAAGTGACGTAATAATGAAGGATAGTTTACTGAGGGTCTGTCCACCAAATGTTTGATTGGTGCCTAATCACGCCTCTACTACAGAAAGTGACGTAATAATGAAGGATAGTTTACTGAGGGTCTGTCCACCAAATGTTTGGTTGGTGCCTGATCACACCTTTGATACAGGAAGTGACGTAATAATGAAGGATGGTGTACTGAGGGTCTGTCCACCAAATGTTTGGTTGGTGCCTGATCACACCTTTGATACAGGAAGTGACAATAATGAAGGATAGTTTACTGAGGGTCTGTCCACCAAATGTTTGGTTGGTGCCTGATCACACCTTGGATACAGGAAGTGGCGTAATAATGAAGGATGGTGTACTGAGGGTCTGTCCACCAAATGTTTGGTTGGTGCCTGATCACACCTTTGATACAGGAAGTGACGTAATAATGAAGGATGGTGTACTGAGGGTCTGTCCACCAAATGTTTGGTTGGTGCCTGATCACACCTTTGATACAGGAAGTGACAATAATGAAGGATAGTTTACTGAGGGTCTGTCCACCAAATGTTTGGTTGGTGCCTGATCACGCCTCTACTACAGGAAGTGACAATAATGAAGGATAGTTTACTGAGGGTCTGTCCACCAAATGTTTGGTTGGTGCCTAATCACGCCTCTACTACAGGAAGTGACGTAATAATGAAGGATAGTTTACTGAGGGTCTGTCCACCAAATGTTTGGTTGGTGCCTGATCACACCTTTGATACAGGAAGTGGCGTAATAATGAAGGATGGTGTACTGAGGGTCTGTCCACCAAATGTTTGGTTGGTGCCTGATCACACCTTTGATACAGGAAGTGGCGTAATAATGAAGGATGGTGTACTGAGGGTCTGTCCACCAAATGTTTGGTTGGTGCCTGATCACACCTTTGATACAGGAAGTGGTGTAATAATGAAGGATGGTGTACTGAGGGTCTGTCCACCAAATGTTTGGTTGGTGCCTGATCACACCACTGAGACAGAGGCTTAACACATTCGGTGTTTTCGTTACTTTTTATGAAAATAATGTATTCGGTTTATTGTACCTTTGAGAAGTAGCTAGCAATAAATACTATCATTCTCGAGCAGTTGTTCGAATTAGCCAACCTATTAGCTGGGTGTTAGCTACAGGCCGTTTTATTGCCAGGTCACACGTACCAAGTCTCTGTAATCTTACCTCTGAGACGTCTTTCATCTCACCAACACAACTGATAGTCGATTAACGTGTATCTGTACATTATATAGCATCGATCCATCAAATCGATCGGTTTCTTAATAAATGTAAAAACAATTCTATGTATCCCATACATGTGGGGTACGACACATTTTCCCTTGCTTTACCAAATTTCTACTTCACTATAATTTAACGATAATTTGGTCATCATATGCTGCCAACTGGGACACATGGTAGCGGTAAATTGAAATCATTTATAAATAAATTACAATTGTATTACAAAAGCAGTGAGTTAATAATGAGGTAAAAACGGTATAACGCTAGTGTATTAATAATCCGAAATAAAAGGCCAAAATAAATTTAAAGTGAAATCAAAATCATTTCAATAGAATCTTCAGTCCAAAAATACATGTTTGCTTACATCTACGGCGGGTTATTTCGACCAAACATGCTATGTGCACTAAATCATTCCAGTCTGTTTAAACAACGGTTATAACCACAAGATACTTTATCAGATAGACTCATGTAGCCATAAACATATCACTGACTTATCAAAAGGGGATAATATGAAATCACATGCTTGGTCGAAACGTCGGATTTTCGAGGTGGCAATCAAAATTGCGGTCGAAATGTCTGACAACAAAGGATCAACTCGTACCCCACAACTATGCGTAAACATAGTGCCTTTCACATCAATCTAATGTTACAGATTCCAATTATCATTGGATGTTTTGACAAAAAGACAAAATCCCACTAGGGGCCAAGTCAATGTGACCCACGGCCAATCAAATGTCTGCTTCAAAAATTTTTTGACAGTGAGCGAAGTCTTTAACTGTTACACTGGAACGAAATGTTCCAGTAAAGTGCAGAATTTGTGATTTTGAGTACACGTGGTAAAGTATCTTAATCACAGTCGTCGGTTACTCTAGTGACCACCAATCTACACTACTACGCAGGTTGCTCACATTCTGAGGAGCTTTTGTCGGCAACTGATCCGTGTATAAAGCGACCCGCCTCTCTAAACTTTTTCGTTCGAGTGGTTTGGAGAAGTACTTGATGACTTCAAAGTTGTAGTTTCTAATGTCACCTTCGTAGTGTTTTACGACAAAGTGTTATTTAGCGTCCAAGTCTGGAACGCTGTACACCCCCTCGTACACGTCTAGGCAGTTTTCGGCACCAGGAGTGGTTTATGGTACGTAAATTTACGGTGTCAGCTGGTCGAAACAACGGGAGCTTATTTCATGTTTCTTTCTTCTAGACCTGCGCTCATTCTACTTCCAAGATTCAAAGCCGAGTAGGGGCGTATCACCCACGCTCGCTCCGCGGAACATGCTGGCATAGCCTCTCTGAGGGCTGCATTGATAACATTGGCCCTTAAAGACTCTGGGTGTTCTGGGATCAGCATCATCTCTGCCCATCTTCCCATAAGCATCTTGGTGCTGTTCTGGTACCAAAGATGGCCTGGGGTACGCAATCGAAGTATGACGCTTCCTGATTTAGGATTGGCGTTTTCACGGAAAAGGAGTGCCTCTTCGTGATTAAAGGATAAATATGTGAGCTGAAAACATCTTTCTTGTTGAAAACAGTAATCTATCTACGCGTCGCGAATTTGGACCTGAATGTCCATGGCAAAAGAATCCATCCAGAATAATGGGCCGTGGGTAATCAAATTGATCTTGTATACGGACTTATCTGAGGGAGGGTTTGGGCAAACTCTCTTTAATATATCTGCGCCGTCATCTCATATTGACGCGGTCTTATTCCATCCTCCGTCCACCAAGATCCATCAAACTACGTACATGGTGGTAACGGCCTCCAACAACAAGTTCTGGGTCATCCACATAAATTTTGTGTACGTATACCTGGTGGTTTAAGGAAGGGGCTGCCTGCATTTTCTGCATGAACTGTCGGCACAAGAAATCATAATAGATCTTGGCTAAACGCTCCAGATAATTTAAGACTAATGGGACCTCCTTTCTGTTTGGTTGGTATAGGGTATCCAGGAATACGTGTAAGTATGGTGGCTCATTACTATTTTGATCCCCTCTTCAAGCCCGACGGCGAACATGAGGACGTTGTGTTCCGTGTCTGAACTAGGTCGCACTTTCACGATTCTCTAAATAGACTCTGTTGGAGCCTGGTGGTTTTAGTCTTTCCACACACTCATATAGCATGAAGTAACTTCATTCCGTTGTGATCTGATGACCTTTGCCACGTATCATGTCGAGGAATTAATAAAAAAGAAATTCCACGGAATGGATGCGTCGTCTGCACAGCATCACAAAAAAATATTTATTTACGGTTGAAAATATTGTTGATAATTAGGTGAAGTTATCAAGTCCTGTAACTCTTGCAAATATTGATGAATTTCGACCAGTATCAAACCACTCCGAGATCTTATTAATATAAAGCAATATACCAACTTTGGTTGAAAATGGACAATAAATACTAGAGTTATCGAGCGGAAACCATAGATTTATCTGACAATAAATATTTAAAGATGCTCCACCACTGACAAATGGTATTGTTTTCTCTATCAAAAACAGGAGCAGACGATATAGTATTTTTCTTCAGTTACAAAAGTTACGTTTAGACCATTACTACTATTGAAAAGTTTGACCTTTTTATTTTCCTTAAAGAGTAAAAATATAAAATAAAATTGCATCCCAAAAAAAATCCGTGGTACTATCCTCTATGGAATCGAAGGACTGATTACAGCATGTATCAAAGGCGAACTAAATCCTTTTATATTATGTTTTGTGTTTATTATAGATATATTCATACACGATTAAACACCAATTATTGTTTCAACATATGATGAATATGATTTATGCTCTGTCGCGGTGAGCATCTTTAAGTTATCGAGCGGATAAAACAGTTGATTTATCTGTTTTAAACTCGTACCCCCATTATCGAACTCAACCAAGATCTTACTATGCTGAGCGGATTTTTTTTTAAATGACTTTAACATAGTGTGTACAGGTTTTCCCTAGGACTATGTTGGTGAATTCAACAAGATGGCCGACAGGCAGGCACATCTTGGATTTTGATAGTTAAAGTTTTGTTACTATTTCCAAAAAGTAAGGGATCAAATTTTATGTACAGGTTTCCCTAGGACTCCTAGTTGTGCATATTGCACATTTTGGGACTGATCGGCACACACAATATGGCCGACAGGCAGCCATCTTGGATTTTGATAGTTAAAGTTTATTACCGCTATTTCTCAAAAATGTGCTGAAAATTTTATGTACAGGTCTAATCGGTCAACAAGATGAGGCGACCATCTTGGATTTTGATAGTTAAAGTTTGTTACCGCTATTTCTCAGAAAGTACTCTTTTCAAATTTCATATGTAGGTTCCCCCCTACAGATTTTTCTCAAAAAGTGCTGAAGGGATCCCCCCTAGAACCCTAGTTTTGTGCATATTACATTTTGGGACCGATCGGTGAACAAGATGGCCGACAGGTGGCATTAGTGTTTGCATTTTGGAACCGATCGGTCAAACAAGATGGCTTGGATTTTGATAGTTAAAGTTTGTTACCGCTATTTCTCAAAAAGTACAGAAGGTATCGTTTACAAATTTCATATGAAGGTTCCCAAAGGAAATTGTTAATTGGGCACCACATCGGTAAACAAGATGGCTCGGACCGACGGCCTTTATTGGATTTTGATTGTTAAAGTTTTGTTACCGCTAAAAAGTACTACACAGGATCTTTCTCAAATCCCCTTGTACTATAGTAACCTTTTAGGACTGATGCCAATCAAACAAAGATGGCAAACCGGCCGCCAATCTTAGATTTATCAATTGTTGAAGTTTGTTACCCAATATTTCTTAGAAAGTACTATAGCGATCTGTCTCAAATTTTATATGACAGGGAAAAGATCCTCTCTTCCATTGTCATAGATATTTCTTTATGTGGGCGCCAAGATCCCTCTGGATCTCTTAAAATTTATGCATTAAAATGTCAGTTTATATTGTTCACCATACTTTAACATGCCAAATCAAATGCCTTTTTCATTTCCGGCAGAATAATCTAACACGCAGACTGCTTTGCCAAAGAAGTTGAAATATATTAAATTGTACACTAACTTTGGATTGAAACAAAAGATTTAATATACAAAGCGATATTAAACCCCAGATCAACACTTAATTGAACACAACACGCTAGCTAACTTAATAAGGAAGTAATATAATAACTATAGCCGTCGATCCTAACTAATATCGTTAATCATTTTCTCTCATCATAATCATACGTTTTAACGAACAAAATGGCGGTCTTATTTTCCGAATCTTGTCGAGGACGCAATATTGTTCCTCTATGGTAATAAACTATTGATGATATATTAGCTATCGTTGAGTAGGTAGTGTTTGGATACAGTAAATATGATATTAGTGATAAATAAACATCAGCGCACTTAGCCAATACTAATCAATTTCGTCCCTCGGTACAATTATCTGCCAAGTCAACTTGTGGAAGAGATCACCGAATACAATAGCTGTCTTTCGTTAAATATAGAATGTGTTATTCGGCGAGGTCACCAGCATTACAATGATTAATGAGCACTCTGCAGAAACATGTTAAAATGCTTGTGATGTGATTATCAACTGCAGCAGCTGTGTGCTGTAATTATTACACTCCAAAGTCATCTGTACACAATAGCGACAACCTAACGGCATCAACAGATCGCTGTTTATGCCAAATAAGTAAAGATATTCGTATAGAATGGAGTCTTCTAAATCCATTTGCTTCAATTTCATTTTGTAATAATGGCCCTTTTTAGAAAATCCATGAGCGGGTTGGATATCCGTTATCAATAAGATAAAATATACAATTAGAATAAAAGTGGAATGGTTACCGTGCCAACCAGTGAAGTGGAAAATATATTCCTGCAATCACCACTGCCCTATAGAAAAGGTAGTAGAATTGTACCTGCTGAATACTTAAGCCTTAACTAGTGCGTGTCAGGTTGACTAATGGTTCTGCCGATGATCAAGTTCTACTCACTGGTTTACCCATTGTCAGTAGAAAATGATCTCGTGGTTTACCCATTGTCAGTAGAATATGTGATCTCGTGGTTTACCCATTGTCAGTATGATGTGATATCGTGGTTTACCCATTGTCAGTATGATGTGATCTCGTGGTTTACCCATTATCAGAAGGATGTGATCTCGTGGTTTACCCATTGTCAGAAGGATGTGATCTCGTGGTTTACCCATTGTCAGTATGATGTGATCTCGTGGTTTACCCATTGTCAGTATGATGTGATTGTGGTTTATCTCGTGGTTTACCCATTGTCAGTAATGTGATGTGATCCATTGTCAGTAGATGTGATTCGTGGTTTACCCATTGTCAGAAGGATGTGATCTCGTGGTTTACCTGTCTGTGGTTTACCCATTGTCAGTATGATGTGATCTTTTGTTTACCCCATTGTCAGTATGATGTGATCTCGTGTTTACCATTCATTGTGTTTACTTGATCTCGTGGTGATCTCGTGGTTTACCCATTGTCAGTATGATGTGATCTCGTGGTTTACCCATTGTCAGTATGATGTGATCTCGTGGTTTACACCATTGTCAGTATGATGTGATCTCGTGTGATTGTTTTACCATTGTCAGTATGATGTGATCTCGTGGTTTACCCATTGTCAGTTGATGTGATTGTGACCATCGTGGTTACATTTCAGATTTATTCCATGTCGTGAGTTTACCCATTGTCAGTATGATGTGATCTCGTGGTTTTAGTAGATGTGATCTCGTTGTTTAGTATTGTCAGTAGATGTGATCTCGTGGTTTATACCATTGTCAGTATGATGATCGTGATCTCGTGGTGTGATTCGTGGTTTATCCATTGTCAGTATGATGTGATCTCGTGGTTTACCCATTGTCAGTATGATGTGATCTCGTGGTTTACCCATTGTCAGTATGATGTGATCTCGTGGTTTACCAATTGTCAGTATGATGTGATCTCGTGGTTTACACATTGTCAGTAGGATGTGATCTCGTGGTTTACCCATTGTCAGTATGATGTGATCTCGTGGTTTACTCATTGTCAGTAGGATGTGATCTCGTGGTTTACAAATTGTCAGTAGGATGTGATCTCGTGATCGCCTTTCACTGACCTTAGTTTTTGATGAGATGCAATCATCAATCATAGGTTGACTCTCCAGGAGATGTTCAAATCTACTAAACCTTCTAGATTCTTGTATTAGGAATTCGAAATCTCATTTTATTTTGTCAAACCCTTTTTTAGCTTGCTGTTATTTGTACAAATCAATAGGTTATCATATTGAGTTCTGTAATAAATTAGAATTGTTAGCACGCATTGCTTTATAGAAGCATTTATCAGCGTGACAAGTAAACGCCACGTCACACAATGGGACTATCAGAGTCGTGTTATCGGGCCATTACAAGTAATGTCCGTAATTACGGCGTGTGTTGGATCAGGCAGTGTCTCTCTGTGTGATAGCAGTTCGCGATGAGATTTATCTTGTTCATTAAAGAGATTCCGTCTCGGTTTCTATAAGTGATACCAGCCAATCATACAGATATACCTTATAATGCATGTCATTATGTTTAGGGGAGAAATACACGCGTATTTAGCTCAGTTAAAGGGTTTGTTAAAGTAGAAATACACATATTTAGTTTGTCCTGCTTAGGTATTCGCAAAACAAAGTGATGTGATTGATCCGACCAAGGTAACAGAATCACAGGTATCCAGATGGTCTATTGTTGACATGCACTTAACCTCAGAGTAGAGACCGCTATATAAGATCGTACTAATGCGATTCCATCCATCTGGCGGACCATTGCTGACGCCACTAGGGAATGTCTCCAGACACTCTACCAACACCAAGTGTAAGGACCAACAAAAGCCTTAGCGCGTGTCTCATCTTTATGTGTCGTCTAGTCAGGGATTATAAGGAATGATCGATTCCCAGAGCCTTACAAGGCAATTCTCAACAAATGGAAACAATCCCATTGAGCTTAACATCCAACCAACGACGAAATTCCTTTCTGAAGTGTATTCAAAGATGTGAGTTGGTGTGATCGAGGTTACTGGTGCACATGACTGTGTCTCTGGGTGATAGAACCAAACAGGCACAGACTTGAGAGTGCTAACTTCACTAACACTCGCTAACTTCACTAACACTCACATTACAACACTGAGTACAAGATAGGAAAAGTAACTTAAAGGATAAACAGCATATGGGCAGGGTAAAGGAAAATATAAGGGAGACAATGACAAAGAAACTAACATTTAAAAAAATTCAAAGACAATATCAGAGAACCAATAGGATTAAGAAAATAAGTGTTAACCAACAGTTAGGAAAGGTCGAAGAAAATATAAGGAGGCCAAGAGTTAGGCAGAATCAACGGAACAAGAGCTGGCCAACAGTTAGGCAGGAAACGAAAATTAAAAAGTTACAAAAAATAGCTTCGTTACACACTGTGTGTAACAGGTGACATTTGCACCAGTCAATCCATGGTCATTGGTCATTTACCGATACCTTTATTTAAAATTAAGTGTATCTGATCACACTTTAACAGTTTGAGTTTACACGAGCTTTCTATTTATAACCTGCATTACCAATAAAAGTGTACTTTATCATTCCCAGGACCTGTCGTAAAACCTACAGATTGAACTACGATATTACGGTAGGGATTACCGAAGCCATACATAAGCCATATGCCCGTAGATCTAGGTTAACTGTCGCCTTTATAAATGGGTCAAAGACTTCCAGGAAAATCGAGATTTATTACAGACACGCACTAAAACACCTGTCTGTATTTTTTAGTTTGATCACGAAGCAGTTAACCTTGTACAGGCCTATTGCTATCATCGCCACCGTTAATGGCCGGTCACAAAAAATGGTCCAGTCAAACGCGCGTCTCGCGACCAAATTATTTCAATGATACAACTACTGTCAAATATTTGTTGGGTTTATTTTTCTACCTTGCGCCATGTACTCGACAGAAACTGTTAAGAACCCATATGTGGAAACAAGCAGCGGGACACGCAAATCACCATCCCTTACCAACGGTGACGTGTAAAAACAATTTCTTGAGGATCACGCAACAAGATTCTACAATTTCCAATTAATTAGGATGCACACTCCCTGGAGTATACTAGCATCGTTGTGGGTCTACATCGTCACTTCTCCATTATCTCATTGACATCTACCATTTCTGTAATCTTATTAATCGCCTACTCAGCATCAGTTGTTTTACCTTAATGACACAAAACTAATTTCACAGGTAAAATTGATAGCGTGATTTTATGTCATGGTTATCATGTTGATATCATATTAACGACATTATAATTGTAATATTCATATCCTCTTCCAATAAATATATACCTATTTCCTGATGTATACTGCATCTGTTACCTTTTTCATTAGTATAAATTGCGCGCTATGTCCCATAATGCCTTCCCGATGGTGTGGCAAAGGTATGGCCATGTGACCTTGTCAGTAATATATGAACAAACATTCTAATAATTGGTCCTCGTGTAAACGGCGTTACCGGGGCAAACTGCGCGCGTCAACTCCCACTTGTTGGGAGAATAGTAGAAATTGTCTAAACAGGAAAAAACCTTGACTGGCCGATGGACTAATTTGTCGCTAAAACATCACATATTGGTATCAATGTTAAATATCTATCAGCAAAAACTGGATGTTACTTTGTGGTCGACATAAGAGGATCAAAAACATCACTGGAGAAATGGCTGATCTGGGATCCTTTACATGCTGTTGGACATCCAGGCAGGTTACTGGCATCAGTAATCAGAGCAATGCACACCATAGTAAAGAAAATAAATGTTGCCATAATATTGTATAGACAAACTAGGGCATAAACATATCCCTTTACTTCCAAAATGAAGTAGATTTAGCTTGTGTAGCCTTTCATTTTATTGAAAGGTATCATGAACATTGGAACAATACACGAACATATTTAACAGAATAGATACCTTCAAATCATCCTGTCTATAAAAATGGTAGTTTCTACTCCCGCTTAGCACTTAGCATAAAGGGAGTGGGACGACTGTTTCGCCCGTTGTCAGTATAGTGTGACTGGGTGTGTGTGTTGCTTGGTGTCTAAGCCCTGCAGGTGAGGCGTTAGAATTGTACCTGCTGCCCCTATTGCATGATCGTAAAAGGCGACTAAATTTAGGATCTAATCTTTTCTCTTCTTTCTTACTTACTTTATTCTTCCTAACGTCTCCCTTGACACCGCCTCTCTTTTGTTGAGTGCTCGCCCCTGTGAGGTAGACTCTGGGTTCTGTCCCCTGGCTTTGTTTGTTTGATTAATTAAAGTCCTATTAACAGCTATGGTCATGTAAGGACGGCCTTCCATGTATGCGGTGTGTTGCGTGCATGTTGTGCGAGGTGCGTGTTTTGGGAGACTGCGGTATATTCTTGTTGTGTCTTCTTGTAAGTGGAACTGCTCTCCTTTTTATAATGCTATATCACTGAAGCATGCCGCCGAAGACACCAAGCAACATACCCCATCCGGTCACATTATACTGACAACGGACGAATTGGCCGAGACACACCAAAGTCTATAAAAGTGGTAATTTCCGCTCTCGCCCGTTGTCAGTATAACTTGACCGGTTGGGATGTGTTGCTTGGTGTCTTCGGTGACATGTTTCAGTGATATAGCACTATAAAAAGGGCAAGAGCTCCTATACAGCAGTCTCCCAAAACACGCACCTCGCACTTCACACACGCTACACACAGCATGCATGGGAGGTCGTCCTTACATGACCCCGGCTGTTATAGGACGTGAATTTAATCAAACAAACAAACGAGCAAATGCTTGGTGTCTTCGGTGGCATGCTTCAGTGATATAGCGCTATAAAAAGGGCAAGAGTTCAGCCATATAAGCACACAACACGCATATACCGCAATCTCCCAAAATATGCACCATACTTTGTACGCGCTACACACCGCATACATTGGAGGCTGTACTCACATGACTCTGGCTGTTAATATGACGTTAGTTTAATCATATTCAAGTCATCCTCCCTGAAAAACATTTTATTATTTAAAACTGGTTCTAGAATTACCTACTTAAAATATACTGATGCTCTTTTGAACCAATCAATCACTTGTGTTTAACAAATTATTACATATA
Source organism: Argopecten irradians (assembly GCF_041381155.1). Lineage (NCBI taxonomy): Eukaryota > Metazoa > Mollusca > Bivalvia > Pectinida > Pectinidae > Argopecten > Argopecten irradians. The sequence continues at coordinate 64,600,134 of NC_091136.1, read as the reverse complement.
TGGTTTAATGCATGTATAATGATTATACTACTGCTATTTCTCTTAGTTATGAACGTCAAAAGGCCTTTGTATTGTTTGACTTAGTAATATCAGAGAATAATATATGGTCATGTCTTTGAGTGCTTCTTTTTCGAGATCCTGCCCAAATATGGCATAGTTAATGTTTTGGGAGGGCTTGTTATACCTTTACTAATTCTGACATATCGGTCTCTTTGTCTGCCCCACTAACGCCTATTGTTAGGTTTCAGTGACAACTGTAGGTGTCCGTTTATATTGCCATTTTGTAACGTTATCCAGCGATTCCTAAATAGGCTCGTGATTACGGTTATACTCTTCAGCTTCCATCCATTCTCTCACCAATGTCGTGACACACTTCCACTCCAAGTTGATCTTGTTGATAACTATGGTAATCCAGTTCCACAGCCATCAATCGTGATTTACAGTGCCCACCTCTCACAGTCCATCACCTCGGCCAAATGACCATCACCAATGACCGGGAGATCGGCCTAATAGTTTGACCTTATGACCTGAAGATCACTACACTCTGTCGATGATAGGTCTGTTGTACACACTTGGATTAACGCTCTGACGTTAGATGTAAGAATGAATCTTTCCCTTCTTATTGTCATGTTAACACCATTTTATCGTCTGAATGTCATCATTGAAAAGTCGTTATGCACAATATAGCATGGTGATTCTATTTTGTGGCATTTCGTTCATGAAACTGTTGAACAGCAATTATGCTAATGCTTATTACATTAGAAATAAATTGCGGAAGGATTTGTACCTTCTTAGGGTTCACTGTCTTACCTTTATAACCCAAAGTGAAACTATTGCCGAAGTCCTAAATACAGTATTTCTTTAATATATTATTCATCAGTATGTTTTCCCCACCGTTAGAAAAAGTTGTGTTGAACTAAAGTTACAATTCGGTGTCATCTACTCTCATGTAGATGACAAGAGTTGCAGTCCAATATTGGCCTGTAATTCTATTGCTATGTGGCCCCCAACAGAGAACTATAACACAAAAACAAATATTTCTTTTTACGATCGATCCCGGCATTCCGTAGAATAAGGGACAAACAAATGTCTTGATTAAGTTAGAAGACGAAAGTAGAGATGATGTTGTTTGTAAAGTCAGAGTTTCTAATTCATTATTTAACTGTTTATATTTGGATCTACAAGTCCTTGTGGTATTGTCAAGGGACCTGCTTTATACGATATGTGCGAGAGACAATATACCCTTATCATCAATCAAGGGTACACTTTATGGTGCACATATATTCACTGTTCGTCTGATACCAATGATCACGGAGAAACCTGTCATACAACATGGATACAGAGGCTGGGTGTGCCTCAGGGGAGTGGAGACGAAGTCATTGTTGAAGTCATCATTATACACATGATATGTATTTTATCAAAGATATTGGCAGAATTCCTCATCTTACTGCTGGCAGAACTTTCCAAGACAAGGCAAGGGATAATGTATCGTCCCTGTATGTATGAATGTAATAACTGAGTTATAAGTATTGTAGTGTCCGTCTGCTTGATCCTGCCGTGTGGCGGGGCCATACATTATTACAGGGAGGGGGTAGTTATACTAGCGTGCAGACGTCCATCCATCAGGTCGGCAGGCTGCCACAAAACGCCATCTCAGGGATATTCATAACTCCTTACGAATGGCTGAATATGACTATCACCCTAATGCCCTGGTGAGGCTTGATGTGATCGTTCATGGTGTCAAGATATCGATACAACATGTAGATAGGTTTATAAATCTGTAACATTTTGCTTCAGAATAAATTAGTTCAATCAGCGAAATTCAAAGTTTGGTCAGTGTGATATTTCATTCCAAAACGACTTGGTAGGAAACAAATCGGTAGCAGTGAGAGTCGACTATTTGGATAAAGATGTATAACAAGCGTCATAATTCATTTATAAATTCATAACAAGTAGCAATATAAATAAACAATAAGATGATCTCCCTTAGAGTATTCCTGTGGAGGAACGACCCGACATTGTACGTCTGGTATCGGTCATCGCATCACTAGGGTATCATACACATAGGGCATCTCTCTATGTTTTCTGTCAAGGCTAATTGTCTTAAAACAAAACATATACAATGTGCATTTGCTATACAGATGTAACTGTCTTGACAAGGTGTATAAAAATCAATTATGTATCGTTCGTCACGTCCACCATATGATTTGAAGGTTAAAGAATATTTGAAAAGTTGTTTTATTCATTACTTTAAATTCAAAATATCAAAATGGAGGGAGGTTATTTTCAAACCATTTTTCGCGCTTTTATTATGTACATTATTTGATTTCATTTCAAGAATTCTGACTTACTGGGAATACTTTGGAAATTATTTGCTTCGAATTAACGTATTGAAAATAAATTGTTTATCTTTGTTGGGTGGAAAAACTGATATACATTGTAACACCTCCATAAACATATACAATATACATTGTAACACCTCCATAAACATATACAATGTATATTGTAACACCTCCATAAACATATACAATGTGCATTGTAATACCTCCATAAACATATACAATGTACATTGTAACACCTCCATAAACATATACAATGTACATTGTAACACTTCCATAAACATATACAATTTACATTGTAACACCCCCGTAAACATATACAATGTACATTGTAACACCCCCCGTAAACATATACAATGTACATTGTAACACTTCCATAAACATATACAATGTACATTGTAACACTTCCATAAACATATACAATGTACATTGTAACACCTCCATAAGCATATACAATGTATATTGTAACACCTCCATAAACATATACAATGTGCATTGTAATACCTCCATAAACATATACAATGTACATTGTAACACTTCCATAAACATATACAATGTACATTGTAACACCTCCATAAACATATACAATATACATTGTAACACCTCCATAAACATATACAATGTACATTGTAACACTTCCATAAACATATACAATTTACATTGTAACACCCCCGTAAACATATACAATGTACATTGTAACACCCCCGTAAACATATACAATGTACATTGTAACACTTCCATAAACATATACAATGTACATTGTAACACCTCCATAAACATATACAATGTACATTGTAACGCTATTATAAACATATACAATGTACATTGTAACACCTCCATAAACATATACAATGTACATTGTAACACTTCCATAACCATATACCATGTACATTGTAACACCTCCATAAACATATACAATGTACATTGTAACACCTCCATAAACATATACAATGTACATTGTAACACCCCGTAAACATTTACAATGTACATTGTAACGCTTCCATAAACATATACAATGTACATTGTAACGCTTCCATAAACATATACAATGTACATTGTAACACCCCCATAAACATATACAATGTACATTGTAACACTTCCATAAACATATACCATGTACATTGTAACACCTCCATAAATATATACAATGTACATTGTAACACCTCCATAGACATATACAATGTACATTGTAACACCTCCATAAACAACGCGTTCGTACCCATAACGGTACAGCGGCATCACTTTAAATGGTAAGAATTCCCGTACTGCATACTGAGTGATAAGTTGATGGATCATTGAAAATTACACATTTGTGTTATGTCGTTTGTTTTATATTATCCCGATTTCCGTAAAAAGTGGATTGGTTTCTCTCTGTTGTTAACGTTTCACGGAGTCGCCGTCTGTACAATGGTTTTGTAGATAAGTTCGTTGTTTACATGGTTGATTGGTTGATATGGAACCACGAATAGAAATACAATGAATCCTGCTACATTGTTATTATTATTCCATCTACTAAACTTGAATATTTCGACGCACGAAGTGATTTAAAAGATCTAAACCACAAATGAAAGTACCCACGAATAGTTCATGTTATACAGTAAAGTACCCACGAATAGTTCATGTTATACAGTAAAGTACCCACGAATAGTTCATGTTATACAGTAAAGTACCCACGAATAGTTCATGTTATACAGTAAAGTACCCACGAATAGATCATGTTATACAGTAAAGTACCCACGAATAGTTCATGTTATACAGTAAAGTACCCACGAATAGTTCATGTTATACAGTAAAGTACCCACGAATAGTTCATGTTATACAGTAAAGTACCCACGAATAGATCATGTTATACAGTAAAGCTTATTTTATCATTTTACACAATAAGGGTCAAAAATGGACAATATTGGATAAAATTATTTCTTTAAGTTTAAATTCCTTTTACTTTGAGCCAGTTTTGGCTCATCAGTGAATAAAATGCACCTCTCATTTATAAAAGATATTTATATATTATTAAATAATCCTATTTAAAGTTATATGTGCCGTATTTTTCATACTCACGAATCAAGACGAGCTTTAAATATGTTATTCAACACCAGAAGTTACCAACATTTTGAGAATTACAATACTTTCAATTCACAGGTTTTAATTTACATGTACAAATAAGAGCTGAAAATGATTTTTGGTAGTACTGCTAAAAATCATTATATTAACATCTTCAGTGTAGTGAAATGAGTACATACGGTCAGACCATGAAGCCATATTGTTGTCTACAATTTCATTTCACATTTGTACAGTATTCTTAATAACTGAAAAGTGATTTCAGAAGGTATGTTTTCATCGAAACATGTATAAAGCTTAAAAACAAGAATTTCACAGTGCATAACCTGTGTGTTCTAACTAACGTTTATAAGACATTATATATGTTTGTCTGTCCATTTGAATGATTTTCACAGCTTTATTCATTAAAACTTATGGTTTTAAATAGATAATTGAAGAAAAAATAACATGTCAAAATTTTCGGCCAGTTACGGCACATATAACTTTAATTGAATTCACATTAACTTACTGTTCCAGTTGCAATTACTCACTGAGAAATTCTCTTCTTTAAAATGCACGTGAAATTTATTTATGATTATTAAGAGAGAGAGAAATAAAGTAGACAGGAATAACAAAGGTATAACATAAAAATTAATAAATATTCTCTTTTATTGACAAAACAAATAACCAGAATATGTTCTGTCAAGTGTTAACTACCTTCATCACTCCATGAAATGAGAATACATGTTCCCGGTCTTACATTCCAATCATTTCATTTCCTTTAATAATAAAGTTTGAGAAAAGGTCGACAAATCGGACCTTGATGTTATACGTAGGACACACAGTGATATGTATTCAAATCCCAATCTTGTATTTTTATTCAAATGAAAATGTAATTTAATATGCATCAGCAAATATAGCCATTTTGAACATGCAGTATCTATTTAATCTATGCGTTGACGTATATACAAATATAGCCATTTTGAACATGCAGTATCTGTTTAATCTATGCGTTGACGTATATACAAATATTGCCATTTTGAACATGAAGTATCTATTTAATCTATGCGTTGACGTATATACAAATATTGCCATTTTGAACATGAAGTATCTATTTAATCTATGCGTTGACGTATATACAAATATTGCCATTTTGAACATGCATTAACCATATGACAGAAGAATTATCCTCTTGGATTTATGATATCGCTTTAGAGTGATTACTTAGAAGATTGAAATATTGCTCTCAAGCGATAAGTTGTTCTCACTATCAGCCGTCTCTGTAAAGCACTTCCTATTTGTGTTGACATTTTTTATATAATTTTTTTGTAATATCCTTAACAAGGAAGGATGTGAAGGGGAAACGCAGAACTTATTACTCTGCATGTATGATGCCTTGGGGTGATTTCTCTTAGCAAACAATGTTTCTTTACAGTGTTTTGATAAGTCTAAATGATCCTCAAAGTTTTTTGTACTTTTTGAAACTTTCAACAAATATTTCCTGTAAAAACGTTGATATTCTAAATATACGCGATATATCACTATAGAATGACCATTTCTTTTGGAATGAGTCACAATTAATTGAAAAGACATCTGTTCCGTATTTCTACTTTGTCAACTTTAAAGGAAAACGAAATAAATATTCTTTCCTCCAAATTTTTGGCACTAACGTCTTCTCTGGAATATTTTGAGACATACGTGTAATACCCCAGAAAAACCGAGAGTTCTCATGATGATTTTTGTTTCCTATTTTTCAGGTTTTGGAATGACAACGCCCCGAACAGTCGCTGGCAAGATAGTTCTCATATTTTACGGATTCTTCGGTTGTGCAGGAACCATTTTATTTTTCAATCTGTTTCTGGAGCGAATCATCACCTTCCTCGCCTATATATTACGGTCCATCCATGAAAGGGAACTAAAACGGAAGGGCTTATCTAACGGGTCCCGTGACTCGAGGCGTGGTTCCCAGGTATCGGACGATGACCGATTGGACACCTGGAAGCCGTCAGTATACTGGGTCATGTTAATACTGTTCCTGGGGGCGGTGATAGTGGCGTGCTGTGCCTCAGCCATGTACCATCCTGTAGAGGACTGGACGTACTTTGAAGCTATCTATTTCTGTTTTGTAACCTTTGCCACGATAGGGTTCGGTGACTATGTTGTAAGTCAAAAAGAAAGTTACCCGAATGTTCACCTCTATCGTTTCGGAAACTTTATATTCATAGTCATCGGTTGTTGTTGTATATACAGTTTATTTAATGTTGCATCTATAGTGATTAAACAACTTCTTAATTGGATCATCAAAAAACTGAACTGTAGATGTCGGAGGAGGAAAAAATCGAAAGGTCGACGAAACGCGATAACGCCGGGTCATATCCACAGGGGATCTAAAATGAACAAGTCCAAAACCGTTACTGTGGAATGTGATAGCGACTCGGACGGCAGGCGAAACTCGGACGAAATGATCTCAATGAGGGATTTCCTTCAGGCTAATAAAATATCTCTCGCCATGATGCAAAAGCAGCTTTGGGAAACATCACAAAGGGGAATGAATTCTTCTAATGGAAGTGGTTTCCAGGGCCCGGTGGGACCACTCGCCATTCTCAACAGAAAATTGGGGCAGGAGGAAGTGTGAGAGATCGACACTCGCAAATAATAACAACACCGCCTAGTAGGTCTGGTAGTAAGTAAAGGTAAGCACACTCTTAAAAGAAGGTCGACCAATGGCTGTCAGGCAATGGCGGCCATGCAATGGTGAACAGTCGATGACGTCCCAGAACATCACTATATACCGACAGCCCAAGTCTGCAAGTGGTGATTTAGAATGCTTTTATAAAGTTCTCTCAGAGAAAACTCTGGTGTCAGAATAAAGATTGGTCTTAGTGTGACTGCATTGAATTAATCGCGCATTCGCCCAAGCCCAGGCCTGTATGGGTTCCAGTTATAATCGCACACTCGCTCAAGTCCAGGCCTGTATGGGTTCGCCCAAGCCCAGGCCTGTATGGGTTCCAGTTATAATCGCGCACTCGCCCAAGCCCAGGCCTGTATGGGTTCTAGAAAATGTAATGCAATAGTCGATATGATGTTACAGACATTTGAATTAACAATAAATAGCGCAGTGTGTTATCGATCATAAGTACTTCTCCCGGCTACGGTCAGCCTGCATCGAAGGGACTCATTAAGTACCGGTTTGGCGATTGAAATTCTAGAATATTTGGAGTAAATCTTAAACAGATTTAACTGGTTTATATAGAACACAGCGTTCGGATTAGTGTTATAACGTCTGATGCGGGGTTATGAAAAGCAGTACAATGTTGGCCAATCGACAAATGCAGTCCTCTCTCTCTACTGTACCAAAGCCTTATACCATCAAATTGTATCGCCTACACAGATTCCACACTCCAATGAGGCGCGAAGAGAGGCCTACAAAAACGTGCCTATCTTTTGTTCCCGTATATAATACCAATATCTCTGGTGTATATAATACCAATATCTCTGGTCCGAATATGTCTATGTTTGGATTTTGTGATACAATTCCCGTTACTATGGCAACTTATAGGTATGTTAATCGCCGATGAAGTGCGCCTCAGACTAAATAGTCGCTAGGTCATATTTTTGTGTAAACAGGGCGTGCAAAGCTCAGTCAATGGAGAACTGCTTCCATCAACGAATTTGTTGTCGGAAACTTAGACACACAATCTTCACAAATTGCCTTACACCACGGCGCCCCAGCACCCTCGTCAACGGGCAAATAACGGAAGTGACCGTGATACCTTAAAAGACAAAGGAGCAGCGAAACGGTGATTGACGGAGCTAGTGATAGCCAAGACACTTTAATTAGCGACTGTGTTCTGTCTCAACCCTAAAACTTAAAAACCAAATCTAAAATAACAACTTGCGATTGAAACCCAGACGCATACATCACTTGCTCGGTGAACAAGTTTCTATCCCCCGTCGAGTGCCTACCATGATCAGAAACAAGCAACACGACCAATATACTAACAGTATATTTAACAATTCATGAGCAAGTTTGATGATACCTATCTGTTATAAAAGGTTGCACCAAACTCACACTGGGTTTATCAATCCATGTGCACGTGTTGTGACTGAGCTACAGTGTCTACCTGTGACGGCATCGGAACCGCTTAGACAGGTATTGCTCATCACATGATCAGCACGTGATCACTCTTCATTGCGCTCCACATGTCCTACTTCTCCCCAGAGCATCCATATAAGAAAATAACTTTAATCAAACTACTTCTATATTTCATACAAAACGAACCCAGGGATAAATGCAAGGTGACAATGTATGCTGTTGTATTGTCCGATTTTCTTTCTATTTTCTTAAATTGCTCCTGTGTGCGTATACGTGAATAATGAATACACGAATGCATGTACATGTCGATAACTGTGTAATTTGTGTGTGTGGTTTCATGCTTAATTGTTATTTACTGTTTTCCTGGTTCCGCTGTATACGAATTTTCCTATTTTGATTAGTTTTAGCTGTTTGATATAATTCAGCCTTAAAACAGGTAGAGAAAATCAGGTACTATATTTGACAGATGATAATTATTCTACCTAGACATTATTTAAGTCTTTACTTAGTCAACTAACAGTAATTAAAAATCAGATGTTATCTTAAGATTTGACGGACACCGGAATAATCGCTGTCATTCAGACCAAATTATTTTATGCGCATTTTGTCGCTAGAGGTTTCACACCGACACACCTCGTCTAGGGGACCATATCAATATCATATTCCGTAATACAAATGCCGCAGACATCAGGATTTCTGAAAAAAAATGTTCATTATTTCAACTCAACTCTGTTTGGCTGAGGGCAATCCATTGGTTTTGACAGGCTCCAGATAGCATTCGTAGGTCAGCATTGTTCTTGGAATAAATCTAGATATGATACATTATCGAACAGCCGGTACTGACAAGATCTGTCAGACGTTTGTAATGTGACTCGAACCCTAATTAGTTTCTGGAAAAACTTAACTATAGTCGATATGGCTGACACCAACAAACCTATTCACAAATCACGACCGCACCGACAATCGAAAGTGTTTTCGGCACCGGGAACACAGACAACGGAAGGAACTGACTAATTTCAGAATCAGCAACACACAGAACGCAGAAGGCAAGCCGAAAAGTACAAATATTTATGCATGAACACCTACTGCGCGTATTGGTCGGGAAAGCCGTCGGTATTTTTTATTGTTTTAAGATAGGTTGCGCTTTACATAAAGGTTTTCATTCAATAGGAAAAGTGGAGTAATATAGTATAAAGTTTTTTATAACTTCGATAGCCTTGTTTCGGATTTTTTTTTAGATTTTATAAGAAAGCTGAAGGTAGTGGTACAAAAATCTTAATTACACAGATAAAACTCCAGCTATAATATTAATTAGAGTCGTGGAAAATATTCGACCGAATTCTACAGATAGTGTGTAAGTAGATCCACATTTCTATGTGGGTCTGGGTCTACGTTTTAATCGCCCAGAAACATTTTCCTTTGAAATTCTATATTGAACCAAAGTCGGTTACAGATAATTAGAAACCAATCGACGATTAGTTAATTTTCCTGTGGGTTATCAGTCGTTCCTTTCTACATATCAAAGAGAGGTGATCATATTGGAACACCGATTTATGACAATTTCCATTACTTAAACTTGTTATGTAACTAGCCGTGATAAAAACAACCTAATGAGATCAAACAAGCATGTTTTCTGATTAAAAGTAATGCATTTGTTTGTTAATGGGAAGATTTTTTTCAGGTTAAATGTAGAAATGTATATAATTTTATGTCCTATGATCTGTGATAAACAGTATTAACGATAAACAAAATCTGACTGATAAAGATAACCATAGTTACACACATTTTCCTGTTGTAGTGGGCCTCCAACCTAATATCACTAAGACGTCCACATGCTGCACGTCCACATACTACAGTATGTGGAGACATAGACATCCATAGACTGTAGAGACAAATCTTATAAACGGTTGTAATGTGCATCAAGTGTTAACCGATGGAATTTCGTTATATATGAATTGATCATTAGATTTCCTCATGCTTTTGCAAATGCAAATGGTTTTCTATGAATATACAGGCAATACAATTCTCCAGAATTGTAGAATTGAACCAAACACAAGATTGGTGTTCAAATCAAGAAACCAATGGGACTAATGTAGACAATGAGATGTTGTTTTTTATCAGTCAATGCCACCAAACACGTTACTATTGAACGAAGGAATATCTAGGTAGGTAAACATTTAGTAAGGGCCAGTAATGTTCGGAACTGTCATGTGGGATTGCGTTTAACGCAATTGGAAGCGCCGATTTGAGAGAAAATTTTCACCCAAATTTCATTAAAGGCAGCTACGCGTCAGACCCGCACAAGTAATGTGAACCTGTCGGAGAGAACCAACTAGGGTCAGCCAGAATAACCCAATGATACCTACGAAACCTTGTCGGTTCAAACCAGTACTGATTTGTCTCCCCTTCCATTGTGATATCATCCAAATAAATCATATTAACAAGAGACCCCAAGAGGCCATTGCTCTTTAGGAATTTACTTTGTTAAATACTTGGAAGGATTTCATTTAGAATATGTTAATATAAGAGGTATGATTTTCTGGGTTGTGGTTTGAACCGAATAGTTTGTGTACTTTTTTCGGGAGATTGGGATACACCATTCAACAAAATGTTGAATTAATATAAAATACCGGACAATTACTGTCAAATGTAGGCAAACTAGTTAGAAAGCTGTACATGGTTTTAAAATATCAGCCATCAAAGCACATTAACACTATCTACTTTTTGTGTTGTAATATTTTACTTAGCTGATGTCTTACCTGTCTTATATGACGTGAGATGGTGATATGTCGAGTGATGTTTTACTTGGCTGATAGGACGTGTAATGTTTTACCTGGCTAATATGGCGTGTAATGTTTACCTGGCTGATATGGCGTGTGATATTTACCAGGCTGATATGACGTGTGATGTTGATATGTCGTGTAATGTTTACCTGGCTGATATGGCGTGTGATGGTTACCAGGCTCATATGACGTGTGATGTTGATATGACGTGTGATGTTGATATGACGTGTGATGTTTACCTGGCTGATATGGCGTGTGATATTTACCAGGCTGATATGACGTGTGATGGTGATATGACGTGTGATGTTAACCTGGCTCATATGGCGTGTGATGTTTACCAGGCTGATATGACGTGTGATGTTTACCTGGCTCATATGGCGTGTGATGTTTACCAGGCTGATATGACGTGTGATGTTTACCTGGCTCATATGGCGTGTGATGTTTACCAGGCTGATATGACATGTGATGTGGATATGACGTGTGATGTTTACCTGGCTGATATGGCGTGTGATGTTTACCAGGCTGATATGGTGTGTGATGTTGATATGACGTGTGATGTTGATATGACGTGTGATGTTTACCAGGCTGATATGACGTGTGATGTTGATATGACGTGTGATGCTGATAGGACGTGTGATGTTTACCAGGCTAATATGGCGTGTGATGTTTACCAGGCTGATATGACGTGTGATGTTGATTTGGTGTGGTGTTGATATGACGTGTGATGTTTACCTGGCTGATATGGCGTGTGATGTTTACCAGGCTGATATGGCGTGTGATGTTGATATGACGTGTGATGTTGGTATGACGTGTGATGTTTACATGGTTGATATGACGTGTGATGGTGATATGACGTGTTATGTTTACCTGCCTCATATGGCCTTTGATGTTTACCAGGCTGATATGACGTGTGATGTTGATATGACGTGTGATGCTGATAGGACTGTGATGTTTACCAGGCTGATATGGCGTGTGATGTTTACCAGGCTGATATGGCGTGTGATGTTTTACCTGGATGATATGGCGTGTGATGTTTACCAGGCTGATATGGCGTGTGATGTTTACCTGGCTGATATGACGTGTGATGTTGATATGACTTGTGATGCTGATATGACGTGTGATGTTTACCTGGCTCATATGGCGTGTGATGTTGACATGTCGAGTGATTTCTACCTGGCTGATATGGCGTGTGATGTTATACCTGGCTGATATGGCGTGTGATGTTTACCTGGCTGATACGGCGTGTGATGTTTACCAGGCTGATACGACGTGTGATGTTGATATGACGTGTGATGCTGATATGACGTGTGATGTTTTCCAGGCTCATATGGCGTGTGATGTTTTACCTGGCTGATATGACGTGTGATGTTGATATGTCGAGTGATTTCTACCTGGCTGATATGGCGTGTGATGTTTTACCTGGCTGATATGGCGTGTGATGTTGATATGACGTGTGATGTTTACCTGGCTGATATGGCGTGTGATGTTTACCAGGCTGATATGACGTGTGATGCTGATATGACGTGTGATGTTTACCTGGCTGATAAGGCGTGTGATGTTTACCAGGCTGATATGGCGTGTTATGTTTACCTAGCTGATATGACGTGTGATGTTGATATGTCGAGTGATTTTTACCTGGCTGATATGGCGTGTGATGTTTTACCTGGCTGATATGACGTGTGATGTTGATATGTCGAGTGATGTTCACCTGGCTGATATGACGTGTGATGTTTACCTGGTTGATAAGATGTGTGTGATGTTTACCTGGCTGGTATAACATGTGTGACATTCACATTGTAAAGAGAAAACATATGCTCTGGCTGATATGGCGTGTGATGTTTTACCTGGCTGATATGACGTGTGATGTTGATATGTCGAGTGATTTTTACCTGGCTGATATGGCGTGTGATGTTTACCAGGCTGATATGACGTGTGATGCTGATATGACGTGTGATGTTTACCTGGCTGATAAGGCGTGTGATGTTTACCAGGCTGATATGGCGTGTTATGTTTACCTAGCTGATATGACGTGTGATGTTGATATGTCGAGTGATTTTTACCTGGCTGATATGGCGTGTGATGTTTTACCTGGCTGATATGACGTGTGATGTTGATATGTCGAGTGATGTTCACCTGGCTGATATGACGTATGATGTTTACCTGGTTGATAAGATGTGTGTGATGTTTACCTGGCTGGTATAACATGTGTGACATTCACATTGTAAAGAGAAAACATATGCTCTATGTTTCACCCGGGCTCGCCAACTCAGCATGTATTTCCTATTAGTTTCACCCGGGCTCGCCAACTCAGCATATATTTCCTATTAGTTTCACCCGGGCTCGCCAACTCAGCATATATTTCCTATTAGTTTCGACCTTACCACACCACACGGGTATATGATTCCTGTTTTACAACAGTGGTCACTTTCCCTTCTGCATGTGAATTGGAAAGAGTGGGAAAAGTAGAAAAAGAACATTTCCAATTTACTGTCATATTGCAAATTTGTTGCTACCATCAATGTTTTATTTTGCATGTTTTCCATTTTAACAATTGTTATAAAAGTCGTTTTATTTATTTAAAAATTCCATTTATCTATTATTTTTCTCTACTGATTTATTTGTTATTTTTATCTTATTTATACTGATAGATATCCCAGATCTGACGATATGCCACATGTGGTAAAGATACAGATCAACATTTATTATAATACTGTGTATATTTTCTGCATTTTTAAAACTGAGAAAAATTGATAATATAAGGTATATTAAATCTATTCAAATATTTAGAATCTAACGTGTGATTATATATTCTACATTTGTTATCTTTACAAGCGTTAAAATTCCAATCCACATTCCTAAGTATTGTAATGTGTTATATTTTACCATGCAGTTTTCTCCTTCCTGTTTTGGCACGGTCCACGTGGTTCCCTAGGTGATGTGACGTAACAGCGCGTGGGACACTGTTTACACGCCATCTCACACACTGTCATTCACAATAAGGGTTCGTTGTTATATATATCGTTTATTTTGAATGACATAACACCATATTTTTCTGTTTTTACGAGGATGTGTGACGTCATTGGATGTATGACGTGATGGAGTTTACTGTGTGTGACTATGATATTCAGGACGTTTGTTTAAATGGTACGCAATCACATTCATTTCTAAATATAGATATACATTTTCTATGATATATAAGTAAAATTTTACATGCTCAAAATGTTTGCTTCTTGCACGTTTTCAAATGCACTCTGTATCATTTCAATGTCAATTAAATGTATAATTTTTTTATCAAATGGAATAAAGAATGCACTTGTATGCTGACCTTTTTGTTATCATTGTTACAATACTTGTACTGTTTCGTGACCTGTTAATGCCCCAGCCCTATTGCCGTCAAATCCCGTGTTAAATTACTCATTCATTTCCAAGTCCAAATTGTATCATTTGATAAGGGAAATATATCAGTTGTTTTAATACTCTATTTTTCGGAATCTATTTGATCTAATCATCAATTAAAGCAATTCTTTCATATGAGGTTTTGTAAAATTGTTCGAACCAGTCTATTTTAATATTTGATCAATTATAGCAAACCTTTCATATGAGGTTATTGTTATAATTAAAAAAAAACCAGCAGATCCCAATACTTGACTAGTTATTACACATATATATAGTATAAATAAAACAAGCTAAAAACAATTAGAGAAGATGGAAAGGTGAAGGAATAAGGTTCTGATGTAACGTCTATCGTTTCTCTATATGATCGTGTAAAGCGAAACCAGCCATTGTACTGATATGGTACAGACATTATACTGAAATTATACTGATATTGTACAGACATTATACTGAAATTATACTGACATTGTACAGACGTTATACTGAAATTATACTGATATTGTAGACATTATACTGAAATTATACTGACATTGTACAGACATTATACTGACATTGTACTGACATTATATTGAAATTATACTGACATTGTGCAGACATTATACAGACATTGTACAGACATTATACTGAAATTATACTGATATTGTACAGACATTATACTGAAATTATACTGACATTGTATAAACATTATACTGACATTGTACAGACATTATACTGACATTGTACAGACGTTATACTGACATTGTACAGACATTATACTGAAATTGTACTGACATTATATTGAAATTATACTGACATTATGCAGACATTATATTGACATTGTACAGACATTATACTGACATTATACTGACATTGTACAGACATTATACTGACATTTTACAGACATTATACTGAAATTATACTGACATTGTACAGACATTATACTGACATTATACTGACATTGTACAGACATTATACTGACATTATACTGACATTGTACAGACATTATACTGACATTGTACAGACGTTACACTGACATTGTACAGACATTATACTGAAATTATACTGATATTGTACAGACATTATACTGAAATTATACTGACACTGTAGTGGCTTTATTTCTCGGATTATATCTGCATGAATTATTCTACCTTGCTGTTCCATTACTGTAGTATGACATTGTAAAATAGTGAATGGAAATAACGTCTTTAAGCCTCATTGTATGGTACATGGTTAAAATGAGCAGTGTTTTCCACACGTATATGATCTAATAACAACCACTATGGGAGCTGCTCTTGTACAGTTTAGCATGATGAATGGATCCCTTAACGGCTACAAAACTGGATTTAGGCATTTCCCTATCGCGAATTATTTGACAACAGATTTGACTTGGCATTGTGTTAATGTGGAGGGCAAAAAGTTTTACTGTACAGATAAATGTTAAAGAGATACATATGATTATGTGGAGGACAAAAAGTGTTACTGTACAGATAAATGTTAAAGAGATACATATGATTATGTGGAGGACAAAAAGTTTTACTGTACAGATAAATGTTAAAGAGATACATATGATTATGTGGAGGACAAAAAGTTTTACTGTACAGATAAATGTTAAAGAGATACATATGATTATATGGAGGACAAAAAGTTTTACTGTACAGATAAATGTTAAAGAGATACATATGATTATGTGGAGGACAAAAAGTTTTACTGTACAGATAAATGTTAAAGAGATACATATGATTATGTGGAGGACAAAAAGTTTACTGTACAGATAAATGTTAAAGAGATACATATGATTATGTGGAGGACAAAAAGTTTTACTGTACAGATAAATGTTAAAGAGATACATATGATTATGTGGAGGACAAAAAGTTTTACTGTACAGATAAATGTTAAAGAGATACATATGATTATGTGGAGGACAAAAAGTTTTACTGTACAGATAAATGTTAAAGAGATACATATGATTATGTGGAGGACAAAAAGTTTTACTGTACAGATAAATGTTAAAGAGATACATATGATTATGTGGAGGACAAAAAGTTTACTGTACAGATAAATGTTAAAGAGATACATATGATTATGTGGAGGACAAAAAGTTTTACTGTACAGATAAATGTTAAAGAGATACATATGATTATGTGGAGGACAAAAAGTTTTACTGTACAGATAAATGTTAAAGAGATACATATGATTATGTGGAGGACAAAAAGTGTTACTGTACAGATAAATGTTAAAGAGATACATATGATTATGTGGAGGACAAAAAGTTTTACTATACAGATAAATGTTAAAGAGATACATATGATTATGTGGAGGACAAAAAGTTTACTGTACAGATAAATGTTAAAGAGATACATATGATTATGTGGAGGACAAAAAGTTTACTGTACAGATAAATGTTAAAGAGATACATATGATTATGTGGAGGACAAAAAGTTTACTGTACAGATAAATGTTAAAGAGATACATATGATTATGTGGAGGACAAAAAGTTTTACTGTACAGAAAAATGTTAAAGAGATACATATGATTATGTGGAGGACAAAAAGTTTACTTACAGATAAATGTTAAAGAGATACATATGATTATGTGGAGGACAAAAAGTTTTACTGTACAGATAAATGTTAAAGAGATACATATGATTATGTGGAGGACAAAAAGTTTTACTGTACAGATAAATGTTAAAGAGATACATATGATTATGTGGAGGACAAAAAGTTTTACTGTACAGATAAATGTTAAAGAGATACATATGATTATGTGGAGGACAAAAAGTTTACTGTACAGATAAATGTTAAAGAGATACATATGATTATGTGGAGGACAAAAAGTTTTACTGTACAGATAAATGTTAAAGAGATACATATGATTATGTGGAGGACAAAAAGTTTTACTGTACAGATAAATGTTAAAGAGATACATATGATTATGTGGAGGACAAAAAGTTTTACTGTACAGATAAATGTTAAAGAGATACATATGATTATGTGGAGGACAAAAAGTTTTACTGTACAGATAAATGTTAAAGAGATACATATGATTATGTGGAGGACAAAAAGTTTTACTGTACAGATAAAATGTTAAAGAGATACATATGATTATGTGGAGGACAAAAAGTTTTACTGTACAGATAAATGTTAAAGAGATACATATGATTATGTGGAGGACAAAAAGTTTTACTGTACAGATAAATGTTAAAGAGATACATATGATTATGTGGAGGACAAAAAGTTTTACTGTACAGATAAATGTTAAAGAGATACATATGATTATGTGGAGGACAAAAAGTTTTACTGTACAGATATACAGATAAATGTTAAAGAGATACATATGATTATGTGGAGGACAAAAAGTTTTACTGTACAGATAAATGTTAAAGAGATACATATGATTATGTGGAGGACAAAAAGTGTTACTGTACAGATAAATGTTAAAGAGATACATATGATTATGTGGAGGACAAAAAGTTTTACTGTACAGATAAATGTTAAAGAGATACATATGATTACTGTACAGATAAATGTTAAAGAGATACATATGATTATGTGGAGGACAAAAAGTTTTACTGTACAGATAAATGTTAAAGAGATACATATGATTATGTGGAGGACAAAAAGTTTTACTGTACAGATAAATGTTAAAGAGATACATATGATTAAAATGAAAACGCCTTCTCTGATTTGTAAAAGAAAATATTTTATATTTTACTATAGGCAATAATGCTACAACACTTGTTTTCAGTGGTTTATATTATTTAATTTGTGATGAAAAGATTAAATTCAGAGACCAATTTTCAAGTAGAATAATATTAAACCTCCTTGATCATCCTATCGGCTGAAAGGCCCGTTAGCTAACGCCTTATCATTTTTTTCTGTTTTACAAACGTGACGCTACCAAAACTGGTACGCTACCCAATGAAGCAAAATTTTTAGTTTACAATCTAAACTAACAATAACTGTCCTGAACAAAAATTAAGGTCCTGAAAAGTAACTGTGACATTTTTATATGTCATATTCTTTCATGTTGCTAATATAAAAATATATAAAATATAAAATATATATAAATATAAAAAAAAATCCACAGAAAGATTACGTGCGACTACCCTAAAAACACCATATATTTTTAAATTACGGAAAACAATTGCTTAATGGGATATATGTGACAGATATGTGACTTAAATCAACTACAAAATGTTTGAACTTTCCTTATATGAATTCAAACATTTTTATCATGTCTAGGTCTTTATTAATCAAATCAAATTTAGGAGGTGAACCATTTTGGCATCTCAAACCTTCTTAAACACAGGGCTGGACCGGGCATGATTCAAAGCTCTCTATTTATAAATATATGCACTGCTGACAAGTAAACAAATCATGAAATTAAAACTGAAGGCATCTATTTGTCGAAAGCTAAAAGAAAAATCTGGATTCAAGCACACGTAAGAATTTCAACAATGTCTACCAGGTTTTTTTTTCATTTTTTTGTTTGTTTTTTTTACACTCAGAGGTGGAGAATATGACTGCGGCAAGCAAAAATCATTTCCCTATTTCTTTTTATTTTTAGTTTCTAATGGAATTATTCGTTACCGTTAAGTTTGCATAAACTTGCCTAACACTCACAAGAACACACACACACACACACACACACACACACACACACACACACACACACACACACACACACACACACACACACACACACATACATACATACATACATACATACATACATACATACATACATACATACATACATACATACATACATACATACATACATACATACATACATACATACATACATACATACATACATACACACATACAAACATACATACATACATACATACATACATACATACATACATACATACATACATACATACATACATACATACATACATACATACATACATACATACATACATACATACATACATACATTTACATACATACATACATACACGCACACATGTACTCATACATACATACATATACATATACAAATCACACATTTGTCTATGATATATATATATATATATATAATATAAATTTAAAGAAAAATCCTTACGGACGAAATCTATAAGAAATAAAAACAATAACGACTGACTGACTAGTGAGCGCTTTCGCCCCATTCAAGGGAGCTCTTCAGACTGTTTATTGAAGACGTATTATGACGTCATAATTCATGACGTCATTTGCTAAGAGACAAGATATAAACAATCAATGAGGAAGAATACAAAGAATACAATGTTTGATTGCTTAGCACACGACGTGTTCGAATCTTACCGAAAAATATTTCCTGTGCTCGGTAAGATTCGAACACGCCATGTGCTAAGCAAAAGACAACCATTAACCGATTGAACTACATCTACATACATAATACTGCTTCCGAAAAAAGTACCATCAAGTCAACATTCAACTATAATGTTACATACAACAAAAATAGTTCAGCAACAGTTTGAATGAGCACTGTTCAAACTAGGTTTTAGAAGTCTGATTAATTCAGATTCCTTAGCCTCGCGTTTGACAACGTCCGCATCATTCATCTGATATAAAGGGAAAATTTTGAACTCTCCTTTACTTTAGAACATTCATGTATATGTTTACTTACAGGTAAAAATCGAAAATGACCAGTCCGTATTTGCTGTCTGTGCACTGTCATTCTTGTACGTAATTCAGTACGCGTTTGACCGACATAAACTTACTGTAATTACTTTATTTATGTATAACTTTATGCATTTACGTTTTCTAACTTTTGTTTTACATGATTCATCACTCTGTAAAATATCCTGCCATTGCTTTGGAACTGCTTTCTTTATTTTCAGTATTTCAAAGATCCAATCTCCTTTATTGTTTAATTTATTATATATAATCTCTTCATCAATTTCACCTCGTTCATTTAATATATTATCTATAAAAAGTATATCACTATCTGACCACGATTTATTTATCAACGATTTTTTAAGTTGAATGACTTTATTTCCCCATAGTAATGATTTACGTATATCAATATACCCATTTTTAATTACAGTTGTAGGTTTAATTTTTACCCACGCTTCTAATATATCATAATAAAACTCTGAGATACAATTTTTAATGCCCGATATATTTTTTAAGTCTCCTAAATTCATTTTGAAAATTAAAAGATCTTTTCCATATTCTTCATACATTAATTTTGGTAATAATTTCCAATTAGCGGAATTTCCTTCGTTTAATCTCTTTATCCAACTTAGTCTTAACATATCTGTATGTGATTTTATATCTCTAACCTTGAGTCCTCCATGCTCATATTTTCCAATCACGATGTTTCTCTTTACTTTTTCCTCTTTTCATGCCATATAAAATTATAAATCATACATTGTAGTTCCCGTATCTGTTCTTTTGTAATTGTGTGCTAGCGAGGAAAGTTAACTTTGGTATAACAAGCGAATTTACTATCAAAACTCTGCCCAAAATTGTTAATGTTCTTTTTTCCAATTTTTAATAATGCATCGATTGATGTTTTCTTTCCTTCCCAATTTAAGTTTATTACATACTTTTTTATTCGTTCCAAAGTAGACCCCTAATGATTTTACTTCGCCTCGCGTCCATTTTATACCTTCATGTGATTTGCGTTTGTTTTTATTGGATCCCAGCCATAACCCTTATGTTTTTCCTTTATTCAGGCCATCACTTCTACTGCTATAACAAAATGAAGACATGATAATGGACAGCCTTGTCTGATACATCTAGTTATTTCAAAATTTTCTGTAATCCAATTATTGTTTTTGACACAGCCCCTAATATTTGAAAAAAATAATCTTAACCCAATTTATGAATGAAATCCCAAACCCAAATTTTGAAAGACAAGAAAACATGAAATCCCATTCTATTGTATCAAAAGCTTTAGCAAAATCAAGAAAGAGAATACATGAATCTATATTAAATTTTTCTGAATAATCTAGGATATCTTGAATTTGTCTAATATTATACCCAATAAACCTATTTTTCAAATAAAAGTCTACATTTTAATATCATGTTTAACAATAGACTAAATATTTTCTTTGTTACCAACACGTTTGTTTCACATTATTGTAACAAAGTAACACAGCCTGCCACTGTGTATCTGAAAATTTATACCGCAAGAGAATACCATAACGTTTATGGCCCGTAGAGACTGGTTTGATGACAGTTTTACCAAACTTTAGCATAAACATTCAGTTTGGATAACAACATATGTAGATGCAAGCACGACAGGGGGATGTTTCCCACACATTACCCTACTGTTGTATTCATATCGCATGGAAACGTCCCACAGTTGTCTCTTTACTAACAAACAGGACAATTACTGGGACCACTGGGAATCGGCCTGACATGGCTGCACCTAGATGTCGTCTGAACTGTTAAATAATGACTTCCGGTAGTTCATTGATTACTGTGACTTTTATTGAGCCACTTCCGGGAAGTGATTGATTACATAACGATTACGGAAGAGGACAAAACGACTTGTCACTGCTTTGAATTACAGAATGCAATGATGTAACTAGACTGGGATTACAGTATAGAATGCCTAGTGCTGTAATTAAGTAAATGTCACCACTTTGACAACAAATATTCCAACACTTTCCTGGAACTGTTTTATAACAAAACAAAAAAAAATGAAAATGTTGAATGTTAGGACTGTTGCTTCTATGAGCATGTCTTGTAGCTATAAAGTATTACAATTTCAGCTTGTTATTGTTCAATTATTAGGCTGTTGTTTTTGTTGTTCAGCTAAGAAACCGACCATTGTTTGATGTTTTGATTCGCGTTGCCCAGTATTTAGATGATTGTTTAGAAATCAAACAAATTTAAGACAGGTGTTGACAAGCTAAGTATCATTGACTATTTTTGAATTTTGACACGTGTTTATGACCTCGCTTTCTGTATATAACCCGGATATTATTGATTTCGGGTCACCCGTTAAGTTGTGACGCGACACTTTCCAGACAGGCTCCACGGGAGGAAGATTCTAAAAGGTGACATTTTCAATATCACATCATCACTCATCATTTGGTTGTGTCCTCGGCCCTTATGTCCCATACGTGTACAGTATGACTCATTGTTTCCTCTCGGAATAGACACAGAGGCCTTATTTTAGAAAAAGGTGGAGAACTCAAGTCTCCATATCGAATTCATTTTGATATTTTAAGTTAGAGGATATGCCGTTTCTTGGGAAAGCTAGACGCAAACTGTCACTATTCAAAATTAACGTAACATTTAATAATAAAAATCAATGCATCCTTGATTCTGTAAACCTGTTAAAGATGTTCCACCGCCGACACAGCATAAACGATATTCATCATTTGAACAATAACTGGTGTTTAATCGTGTATATATATGCCTAATTAACACAAAAATATTAATATAAAATAATTAGTTTCGCCTTCGATGCATGCGCAATCAGTACTTCATTTCATATAAAATATAGTCCCATGGAATTTTGTCGAGATGCAATTAAATGTTTTTCATATTTTTAACTTGAAGTAAAAATAGAAGCTCAAATTTTTCAATGTTGATAATGGCATAAAATAAGTAACTTTTGTAACTGAAGAAAAATACTAAATCGTCTGCTCCTGTTTTTGCTAATGGAAAAATACAATTTGTCAGCGGTGGAGCATCTTTAATATTTATCATAACATTTGTATGTTTGTTTGTTTGATTTAATTAACGTTTTATAATATGCCATCTATCTCTGTCTAGGAAAGGGCTTATATAGGCTTAACATGTTGTCTAATCAATAATTTTGACTTAAAAGACCTAACTGTAGTCATACGCATTTTAGACAGACCTGGGATATTGTGTCACCGACCTTGTCGACCAAAACGGATTATAATCAGGCACGGAAACCTGTCAGTCCCCGTTGTGTATAAGAAGTGTCTACCAGATATGGTTCAGCTGTAGACGATAACTATTATCTTCTCGGAATAAAATAAAAGTCCCGACAGGGCCCCTTGCATAATATAGCATTGTAAAATATAGAAATGTTGGATTAATAAAACAGTACTTAGAAATGGCATAATCAAATTATTTCATTTTATCAATTTGCATGTTTTGTCATTTTTATGCCTAAGCTGTCATTTAAGTCTGTCTCTTAGATGCTAGTACCTGAATACGAGACGTTTGATCCGTGTATATTACGTCACTTCATTATTTATATATAAACGGTTGATATGTGTACATTAAGCTGAAGACATGACCTTGATGTGTGGCAATCTCTTAACACTCTTGTTGTACCAAACGCGTTATTTATGTTCTCATACATACGTCCATTCCAATGCTCAGACATTCATCCGGGCAATTTGCTATAGCTACATTTATTCACAACTTTTCACAACAAGTTTACCGACTATCTCACACACCGACCGCGTTACTTCCTTCAGACAAATCCTTTACTTTCTAATCTTCTAGCAACAGACTGCTCTTCAAGGGTACATTCTGCTCGGTACACCCAGTCCCTCAGTAGACTTGGAAGGTTCTAACCCTCCACCATCTGATACTGCCGTCCCCAGTAGACAAGAAGGTTCTAACCCTCCACCATCTGATACTGTCGTCCTCAGTAGACTTGAAGGTTCTAACCCTCCACCATCTGATACTGCCGTCCCCAGTAGACTTGAAGGTTCTAACCCTCCACCATCTGATACTGTCGTCCCCAGTAGACATGAAGGTTCTAATACTCCACCATCTGATACTGTCGTCCCCAGTAGACTTGAAGGTTCTAATACTCCACCATCTGATACTGTCGTCCCCAGTAGACATGAAGGTTCTAACCCTCCACCATCTGATACTGTCGTCCCCTGTAGACATGAAGGTTCTTATACTCCACCATCTGATACTGTCGTCCCCAGTAGACATGAAGGTTCTAACCCTCCACCATCTGATACTGTCGTCCCCAGTAGACATGAAGGTTCTAATACTTCACCATCTGATACTGCCGTCCCCAGTAGACTTGAAGGTTCTAATACTCCACCATCTGATACTGTCGTCCCCAGTAGACTTGAAGGTTCTAATACTCCACCATCTGATACTGTCGTCCCCAGTAGACATGAAGGTTCTAATACTCCACCATCTGATACTGTCGTCCCCAGTAGACTTGAAGGTTCTAACCCTCCACCATCTGATACTGTCGTCCCCAGTAGACATGAAGGTTCTAACCCTCCACCATCTGATACTGTCGTCCCCAGTAGACATGAAGGTTCTAATACTCCACCATCTGATACTGTCGTCCCCAGTAGACATGAAGGTTCTAACCCTCCACCATCTGATACTGTCGTCCCCAGTAGACATGAAGGTTCTAACCCTCCACCATCTGATACTGTCGTCCCCAGTAGACATGAAGGTTCTAACCCTCCACCATCTGATACTGTCGTCCCCAGTAGACTTGAAGGTTCTAACCCTCCACCATCTGATACTGTCGTCCCCAGTAGACATTGAAGGTTCTAACCCTCCACCATCTGATACTGTCGTCCCCAGTAGACTTGAAGGTTCTAACCCTCCACCATCTGATACTGTCGTCCCCAGTAGACATGAAGGTTCTAACCCTCCACCATCTGATACTGTCGTCCCCAGTAGACTTGAAGGTTCTAACCCTCCACCATCTGATACTGTCGTCCCCAGTAGACTTGAAGGTTCTAACCCTCCACCATCTGATACTGTCGTCCCCAGTAGACATGAAGGTTCTAACCCTCCACCATCTGATACTGTCGTCCCCAGTAGACTTGAAGGTTCTAACCCTCCACCATCTGATACTGTCGTCCCCAGTAGACATGAAGGTTCTAACCCTCCACCATCTGATACTGTCGTCCCCAGTAGACATGAAGGTTCTAACCCTCCACCATCTGATACTGTCGTCCCCAGTAGACATGAAGGTTCTAACCCTCCACCATCTGATACTGTCGTCCCCAGTAGACATGAAGGTTCTAACCCTCCACCATCTGATACTGTCGTCCCCAGTAGACATGAAGGTTCTAACCCTCCACCATCTGATACTGTCGTCCCCAGTAGACATGAAGGTTCTAACCCTCCACCATCTGATACTGTCGTCCCCAGTAGACATGAAGGTTCTAACCCTCCACCATCTGATACTGTCGTCCCCAGTAGACTTGAAGGTTCTAACCCTCCACCATCTGATACTGTCGTCCCCAGTAGACATGAAGGTTCTAATACCCTCCACCATCTTGATACTGTCGTCCCCAGTAGACTTGAAGGTTCTAACCCTCCACCATCTGATACTGTCGTCCCCAGTAGACATGAAGGTTCTAACCCTCCACCATCTGATACTGTCGTCCCCAGTAGACATGAAGGTTCTAACCCTCCACCATCTGATACTGTCGTCCCCAGTAGACTTGAAGGTTCTTATACTCCACCATCTGATACTGTCGTCCCCAGTAGACATGAAGGTTCTAACCCTCCACCATCTGATACTGTCGTCCCCAGTAGACATGAAGGTTCTAACCCTCCACCATCTGATACTGTCGTCCCCAGTAGACATGAAGGTTCTAACCCTCCACCATCTGATACTGTCGTCCCCAGTAGACATGAAGGTTCTAACCCTCCACCATCTGATACTGTCGTCCCCAGTAGACTTGAAGGTTCTAACCCTCCACCATCTGATACTGTCGTCCCCAGTAGACATGAAGGTTCTAACCCTCCACCATCTGATACTGTCGTCCCCAGTAGACTTGAAGGTTCTAACCCTCGTCCATCTGATACTGTCGTCCCCAGTAGACTTAAAGGTTCTAACCCTCCACCATCTGATACTGTCGTCCCCAGTAGACATGAAGGTTCTAACCCTCCACCATCTGATACTGTCGTCCCCAGTAGACATGAAGGTTCTAACCCTCCACCATCTGATACTGTCGTCCCCAGTAGACATGAAGGTTCTAACCCTCCACCATCTGATACTGTCGTCCCCAGTAGACATGAAGGTTCTAACCCTCCACCATCTGATACTGTCGTCCCCCCATAGACTTGAAGGTTCTAACCCTCCACCATCTGATACTGTCGTCCCCAGTAGACATGAAGGTTCTAACCCTCCACCATCTGATACTGTCGTCCCCAGTAGACATGAAGGTTCTTGACCTCCACCATCTGATACTGTCGTCCCCAGTAGACATGAAGGTTCTAATACTCCACCATCTGATACTGCCGTCCCCAGTAGACATGAAGGTTCTAACCCTCCACCATCTGATACTGTCGTCCCCAGTAGACATTGAAGGTTCTAACCCTCCACCATCTGATACTGTCGTCCCCAGTAGACTTGAAGGTTCTAACCCTCCACCATCTGATACTGTCGTCCCCAGTAGACATGAAGGTTCTAACCCTCCACCATCTGATACTGTCGTCCCCAGTAGACATGAAGGTTCTAACCCTCCACCATCTGATACTGTCGTCCCCAGTAGACATGAAGGTTCTAACCCTCCACCATCTGATACTGTCGTCCCCAGTAGACTTGGAAGAAGGTTCTAACCCTCCACCATCTGATACTGTCGTCCCCAGTAGACATGAAGGTTCTAACCCTCCACCATCTGATACTGTCGTCCCCAGTAGACTTGAAGGTTCTAACCCTCCACCATCTGATACTGTCGTCCCCAGTAGACATGAAGGTTCTAATACTCCTAATACTCCATCATCTGATACTGTCGTCCCCAGTAGACTTGAAGTGTCTAATCCTCTACCATCTGATACTACCGTTCCCAGTACACTTGAAGGTTCTAATACTCCATCATCTGATACTGTCGTCCCCAGTAGACATGAAGGTTCTAACCCTCCACCATCTGATACTGTCGTCCCCAGTAGACATGAAGGTTCTAACCCTCCACCATCTGATACTGTCGTCCCCAGTAGACATGAAGGTTCTAACCCTCCACCATCTGATACTGTCGTCCCCAGTAGACTTGAAGGTTCTAACCCTCCACCATCTGATACTGTCGTCCCCAGTAGACATGAAGGTTCTAACCCTCCACCATCTGATACTGTCGTCCCCAGTAGACTTGAAGGTTCTAACCCTCCACCATCTGATACTGTCGTCCCCAGTAGACATGAAGGTTCTAACCCTCCACCATCTGATACTGCCGTCCCCAGTAGACATGAAGGTTCTAACCCTCCACCATCTGATACTGTCGTCCCCAGTAGACATGAAGGTTCTAATACTCCACCATCTGATACTGTTGTCCCGAGTAGACATTAAGGTTCTAATACTCCACCATCTGATACTGTCGTCCCCAGTAGACATGAAGGTTCTAACCCTCCACCATCTGATACTGTCGTCCCCAGTAGACATGAAGGTTCTAACCCTCCACCATCTGATACTGTCGTCCCCAGTAGACATGAAGGTTCTAACCCTCCACCATCTGATACTGTCGTCCCCAGTAGACTTGAAGGTTCTAACCCTCCACCATCTGATACTGTCGTCCCCAGTAGACATGAAGGTTCTAACCCTCCACCATCTGATACTGTCGTCCCCAGTAGACATGAAGGTTCTAACCCTCCACCATCTGATACTGTCGTCCCCAGTAGACATTGAAGGTTCTAACCCTCCACCATCTGATACTGTCGTCCCCAGTAGACATGAAGGTTCTAACCCTCCACCATCTGATACTGTCGTCCCCAGTAGACATGAAGGTTCTAACCCTCCACCATCTGATACTGTCGTCCCCAGTAGACTTGAAGGTTCTAACCCTCCACCATCTGATACTGTCGTCCCCAGTAGACATGAAGGTTCTAACCCTCCACCATCTGATACTGTCGTCCCCAGTAGACATGAAGGTTCTAACCCTCCACCATCTGATACTGTCCGTTCTAAGACTCCAGGTTCTAATACTCCACCATCTGATACTGTCGTCCCCAGTAGACATGAAGGTTCTAACCCTCCACCATCTGATACTGTCGTCCCCAGTAGACTTGAAGGTTCTAACCCTCCACCATCTGATACTGTCGTCCCCAGTAGACATGAAGGTTCTAACCCTCCACCATCTGATACTGTCGTCCCCAGTAGACATGAAGGTTCTAATACTCCACCATCTGATACTGTCGTCCCCAGTAGACTTGAAGGTTCTAACCCTCCACCATCTGATACTGTCGTCCCCAGTAGACATGAAGGTTCTAACCCTCCACCATCTGATACTGTCGTCCCCAGTAGACTTGAAGGTTCTAACCCTCCACCATCTGATACTGTCGTCCCCAGTAGACATGAAGGTTCTAACCCTCCACCATCTGATACTGTCGTCCCCAGTAGACATGAAGGTTCTAACCCTCCACCATCTGATACTGTCGTCCCCAGTAGACATGAAGGTTCTAACCCTCCACCATCTGATACTGTCGTCCGCAGTAGACATTAAGGTTCTAATACTCCACCATCTGATACTGTCGTCCCCAGTAGACATGAAGGTTCTAACCCTCCACCATCTGATACTGTCGTCCCCAGTAGACATGAAGGTTCTAACCCTCCACCATCTGATACTGTCGTCCGCAGTAGACATGAAGGTTCTAATACTCCACCATCTGATACTGTCGTCCCCAGTAGACATGAAGGTTCTAATACTCCACCATCTGATACTGCCGTCCTCAGTAGACATGAAGGTTCTAACCCTCCACCATCTGATACTGTCGTCCCCAGTAGACATGAAGGTTCTAGACATGAAGTAGACATGAAGGTTCTAATCCTCCACCATCTGATACTGTCGTCCCCAGTAGACATGAAGGTTCTAACCCTCCACCATCTGATACTGCCGTCCCCAGTAGACTTGAAGGTTCTAACCCTCCACCATCTGATACTGTCGTCCCCAGTAGACATGAAGGTTCTAACCCTCCACCATCTGATACTGTCGTCCCCAGTAGACATGAAGGTTCTAACCCTCCACCATCTGATACTGTCGTCCCCAGTAGACATGAAGGTTCTAACCCTCCACCATCTGATACTGTCGTCCCCAGTAGACATGAAGGTTCTAACCCTCCACCATCTGATACTGTCGTCCCCAGTAGACATGAAGGTTCTAACCCTCCACCATCTGATACTGTCGTCCCCAGTAGACATGAAGGTTCTAACCCTCCACCATCTGATACTGTCGTCCCCAGTAGACATGAAGGTTCTAATACTCCACCATCTGATACTGTCGTCCCCAGTAGACTTGAAGGTTCTAACCCTCCACCATCTGATACTGTCGTCCCCAGTAGACATGAAGGTTCTAACCCTCCACCATCTGATACTGTCGTCCCCAGTAGACATGAAGGTTCTAATACCTCCACCATCTGATACTGTCGTCCCCAGTAGACTTGAAGGTTCTAACCCTCCACCATCTGATACTCGTCATACTGTCTCCCCAGTAGACTCATGAAGGTTCTAACCCTCCACCATCTGATACTGTCGTCCCCAGTAGACATGAAGGTTCTAACCCTCCACCATCTGATACTGTCGTCCCCAGTAGACATGAAGGTTCTAGACATGAAGTAGACATGGTTCTAACCCTCCACCATCTGATACTGTCGTCCCCAGTAGACATTGAAGGTTCTAACCCTCCACCATCTGATACTGTCGTCCCCAGTAGACATGAAGGTTCTAACCCTCCACCATCTGATACTGTCGTCCCCAGTAGACAGAAGGTTCTAACCCTCCACCATCTGATACTGTCGTCCCCAGTAGACAGAAGGTTCTAACCCTCCACCATCTGATACTGTCGTCCCCAGTAGACATGAAGGTTCTAACCCTCCACCATCTGATACTGTCGTCCCCAGTAGACATGAAGGTTCTAACCCTCCACCATCTGATACTGTCGTCCCCAGTAGACTTGAAGGTTCTAACCCTCCACCATCTGATACTGTCGTCCCCAGTAGACTTGAAGGTTCTAACCCTCCACCATCTGATACTGTCGTCCCCAGTAGACTTGAAGGTTCTAACCCTCCACCATCTGATACTGTCGTCCCCAGTAGACATGAAGGTTCTAACCCTCCACATCTGATACTGTCGTCCCCAGTAGACATGAAGGTTCTAACCCTCCACCATCTGATACTGTCGTCCCCAGTAGACTTGAAGGTTCTAACCCTCCACCATCTGATACTGTCGTCCCCAGTAGACTTGAAGGTTCTAACCCTCCACCATCTGATACTGTCGTCCCCAGTAGACTTGAAGGTTCTAACCCTCCACCATCTGATACTGTCGTCCCCAGTAGACATGAAGGTTCTAACCCTCCACCATCTGATACTGTCGTCCCCAGTAGACATGAAGGTTCTAATACTCCACCATCTGATACTGTCGTCCCCAGTAGACATGAAGGTTCTAACCCTCCACCATCTGATACTGTCGTCCCCAGTAGACTTGAAGGTTCTAACCCTCCACCATCTGATACTGTCGTCCCCAGTAGACATGAAGGTTCTAATACTCCACCATCTGATACTGTTGTCCCCAGTAGACATTAAGGTTCTAATACTCCACCATCTGATACTGTCGTCCCCAGTAGACATGAAGGTTCTAACCCTCCACCATCTGATACTGTCGTCCCCAGTAGACATGAAGGTTCTAACCCTCCACCATCTGATACTGCCGTCCCCAGTAGACATGAAGGTTCTAACCCTCCACCATCTGATACTGTCGTCCC
Organism: Argopecten irradians; assembly: GCF_041381155.1. NCBI lineage: Eukaryota > Metazoa > Mollusca > Bivalvia > Pectinida > Pectinidae > Argopecten > Argopecten irradians. The sequence continues at coordinate 64,568,892 of NC_091136.1, read as the reverse complement.
CAGTAGACAAGAAGGTTCTAACCCTCCACCATCTGATACTGTCGTCCCCAGTAGACATGAAGGTTCTAACCCTCCACCATCTGATACTGTCGTCCCCAGTAGACTTGAAGGTTCTAACATGAAGTAGACATGAAGGTTCTAACCCTCCACCATCTGATATCTGATACTGTCGTCCTCAGTAGACTTGAAGGTTCTAACCCTCCACCATCTGATACTGTCGTCCCCAGTAGACTTGAAGGTTCTAACCCTCCACCATCTGATACTGTCGTCCCCAGTAGACATGAAGGTTCTAACCCTCCACCATCTGATACTGTCGTCCCCAGTAGACATGAAGGTTCTAACCCTCCACCATCTGATACTGTCGTCCCCAGTAGACATGAAGGTTCTAACCCTCCACCATCTGATACTGTCGTCCCCAGTAGACATGAAGGTTCTAACCCTCCACCATCTGATACTGTCGTCCCCAGTAGACATGAAGGTTCTAACCCTCCACCATCTGATACTGTCGTCCCAGTAGACTGAGGTCCTCCACATTGTACTGAGTAGACATGAAGGTTCTAACCCTCCACCATCTGATACTGTCGTCCCCAGTAGACATGAAGGTTCTAACCCTCCACCATCTGATACTGTCGTCCCCAGTAGACATGAAGGTTCTAACCCTCCACCATCTGATACTGTCGTCCCCAGTAGACATGAAGGTTCTAACCCTCCACCATCTGATACTGTCGTCCCCAGTAGACTTGAAGGTTCTAACCCTCCACCATCTGATACTGTCGTCCCCAGTAGACATGAAGGTTCTAACCCTCCACCATCTGATACTGTCGTCCCCAGTAGACATGAAGGTTCTAACCCTCCACCATCTGATACTGTCGTCCCCAGTAGACTTGAAGGTTCTAACCCTCCACCATCTGATACTGTCGTCCCCAGTAGACATGAAGGTTCTAACCCTCCACCATCTGATACTGTCGTCCCCAGTAGACATGAAGGTTCTAACCCTCCACCATCTGATACTGTCGTCCCCAGTAGACATGAAGGTTCTAACCCTCCACCATCTGATACTGTCGTCCCCAGTAGACTTGAAGGTTCTAATACTCCACCATCTGATACTGTCGTCCCCAGTAGACTTGAAGGTTCTAACCCTCCACCATCTGATACGTCCAGTAGACGAAGGTTCTAACCCTCCACCATCTGATACTGTCGTCCCCAGTAGACTTGAAGGTTCTAACCCTCCACCATCTGATACTGTCGTCCCCAGTAGACTTGAAGGTTCTAATACTCCACCATCTGATACTGTCGTCCCCAGTAGACTTGAAGGTTCTAACCCTCCACCATCTGATACTGTCGTCCCCAGTAGACATGAAGGTTCTAACCCTCCACCATCTGATACTGTCGTCCCCAGTAGACTTGAAGGTTCTAACCCTCCACCATCTGATACTGTCGTCCCCAGTAGACATGAAGGTTCTAACCCTCCACCATCTGATACTGTCGTCAACACTTGCTTGTGTGGCAATGTTTAAGGTATTAGAGATATTTTGCATGTCTATATATCACAATAAACATCCCATCAGAACAGCGGTGGCTGCAAAAGCGCTAGGGAAGGCAGATTTGTTTTCATATTTTTTTTTTATATTTTATTCAATTACAAGGACATACTTCATTTCTTTATTTTAATCTTAGTATATTTGAGCGCACATAAGTTGATAAAAAGTGTGCATGCTTCGGGCCTAAACTTAGGTATATTTGTTTACTGATTGTGTTGCTTGTAAATTTTGGTAAACTATGCAAAACAATTATACATTTCAGTTAAACGAGTTCACAAGGTTCGTTACCTATTCCTGTCACCAAATAACATTGTTAACTAGCGTTTATAGTAGGTACAAGGAGCATTTGTGCAGATTCGACTGAGCTAAAGCAAACACATCCTTTTTGACCATGTCATGCCAATGGCGGTTGTAAATTATATCATGTTAGGTGTTTGAATGACACTAATTGGGGTACTCTAACATATACTGTAATTCAGCAGTAATATACAAACCTTTCCACATACAGATAGTCAGTGGGATCATGGGGGTAGATCATCTGGTTACTTGTATATGATCACAATGACGAACCCTGGTATACATCAACCTATATTTCATTTTACTTTATGTTTCCATCAGCAATGTTTGCTTACGCATTTCATATTCGTTTAGAGAAATACTTATCATACATAAAGGCCTTATAATGTTGATTAGTAGTAATAAAATCCCGATAATTTAGAGTAATGATGTTAACCCACAACATAGGATGTCATTGCCCTTCCAGCCACTGTCCCGAGAGGAATGAAGGTCTGTTTAGGATATAATTAGGCCGAACTAATCACATGTTCTCTGTTTTATTATCTCAGATATCGACAGTATATTAACTGTAACCTTGACTCCTGACATGAAAGCTACATATCTTAGACATAGGTCAAGGCCACAATAGACTGCTCACGTCGATACTGCACCTAACTGTTTCAGCCGAAACAGAACATTGCCAGTGTTTACTAACACTTAAAAGGTTTAAATCATATGGGTTATAAGATGGCAACAAATTACGTTTGTGGATATAAAATATTAATCATTTTTCAAAACAACACTTACATGTAGTCATAAAATCTCCTTCTTAGACAGGCAGTAGTATGCGGTATTGACGCCACAATAAAGAAGCGTTTGAAATTGATTTGGATCTATAGATAGTGTGTTCAGAAGAAGATTTAAATCAAATCTACTAATATACGGATGGTTCGGTTTCCAATGGGCTACATATTATGTTAACAGCAGAATCATTTAAGGAGGTTTTCCAGTTATGTGTATGGTCAGTTAGTGTGTCATTTGGAACACTTGGGTATAGCGGCGCTGTGTCCCTTTGTGAAAGTGGACTATCTCGTCTACTTTGTAATGCCATCCTATCGAAGCATGGTGTCGATAACATGGAAAAGCGAATCCAATCTGGACAATAAAAATATCATTTTAACTCATGTTTTATTGATTTTAAACACATACGAGATAAGTATTATGATGTAATGTATGCAAGCGCAAATTCTTAATATATCTGTAATAAGGTAAGAGAGAAGAGTGAGGTAAATTTGATCTATAAGATAACAAATATGGAAATTGAATGAGAGCCCTAGATATGCGAATTGGAAATGTATTATTATTATTTACATGTATTACTGAATAAAATATTTAAAAAAAAAATGTTTATCATTTTGACAAAAATTGATGTTTAGTCGCGTATATATTTCTAATTAACAAAAAATACATATAAAATATTTGTTTTGTTTTTCCTTATCTGCACAATCAGCACCTCATTACATAGAGGGCGTATTATCATGGTTTTTTTTCGTGATGCAATTTATCTTTTTAAATAATTTTCTACTGAAGTAAAACAAGAAATTTGTTATTGCTGATAATATTGTAAAATATTTACATTTCCGTTTTCTCTTTACTATATAACCTTACCAACTGCGAAATCGTTTACACTTGCGGAAACGCAGTGGTTTGTCGCGCAAGAATACACACACCGGAACACTAACTTCCGCAAGAAGTGTGAATGCGCATCCGGTTAGGCCTATTGTAACTGTATGACAAATCTTTAATATATTGCATGTATGAATGTAATGTCAATCTTAAATTATATATCATCAAATAAAAACATTAACAAAAATTGTGTAAATTGGATGGGAAAAAAAGTTAATGTGGAACTATATTTTGTGTACTCTTTGAATTTGACAACATTTCCCGTAAATTGAAGCTAGCTGTTCTAAGATTCCATCAATTGACCGGCTGTTCCAACTATCGTATAACATTGAAAATTATTTGAACACTTAATTTAAATGAAGTGGTCGGTCGAAATGTAAATATAAGAAATGATTTCTATTGTTTGTTGTTTACTGGTGTATAAACTGCATTTTTTGTACAGATATTTCAACATAACGCGCGTAATTCAAAATATCTGTACAAAAAATGCAGTTTACACACTAGTAAACAACAAACAATAAAAATCATTCCTTAAGTAAATAACTTATGTTACCGAAGAACATTCGTCAACGGTGTAGTATCTTTACTTTAAAATATTTAGGTTTTATGAAAGTGTAAATTTTGTAATCTGATGTCAAACCATATTGTCTCTTGTGTTTGTCCATTGTATGCTAGAAGATGTGTGTAGATATACGTTACATGTTAAAAAAAAGTATTATGATGTCTTCGACAGGTACACTTTGTTCCATGCGGTGACACATAATCATATTCATTTTAAACAACATTTGAACGTTTTCTCATCTTATCTTATATTCATATCAATGCAACACTCATCATTTCATCAACATTGTGCAGGAGTTTTCTCATGTGTTTTAGCCAAAACTATTTTATCCTATGTAACTCTTTTTATTAAATCAACATTTACAATTTTGTTTTAGTTTTTACTTGCCTTTTTCCTATCCTGATCTTTAAGATACAGTTCTTGTTTATATCCTAATACTAATGCCTGCCTTGTAGTTTGGCCCTACTTTAGTTGTCGATGGGCCGTAAAACTCAAACAAACATCAAACATAAAAAAAACCCTCATGCTTAGCTCTAGATACAAGAAGTTCCCACAGACATTGCTTTGATATTAGGATATGTGTGAATGAGTGGACTGAACCCAAGTCTCATTAAAATCATGTCTTGATTTCCACGCGTTACATTAACTATATTCCGTTGACGTGACATCTACGAAATAACATGAAGATCAATATATTATATCAATCCTATCGTCACAAACTTCCCGGGAGTGACGGCCAACACTCATGTTTTAGTTGACAACATCTTTGACCATGGAACTAAGAAAACATCAACTGAGACACGTCGTGACCGAAATAGCACACACTATTGCCCAAGTATCCGGGGAGATAGAACCGAGTTACATGATTATGAGAGGCTTCAATCTGGCGGAAGACAAGGTTTGAGAGAGGGGGATTCGCAGCAAAGATTACATTCACTTGAGTAACAAAAAGCATCGACGCAGTAAACGCATCAAGTCTCTTGAGGAAAAGCCCACTAGCACGACAAAGGATCTAAATTTTAAGATGGGTTCCCACGTATTTAAGTGATTTTTTTCAACCACGAAACCGAAAAAATTATTACTGTATGCATTTCTTGTGGATTTATTAGAGGAAAATCAATAAAAATGGTGTCAGATACTGCTGTATTACTCCACAGTCATTGGTTTTTTTCAATTGGATCTCGGAACGAATAAACTGCATAATCGGCATGGACATTCCATTAGTAGGAATGTCACGTGATCACTTCAGTCCAGTCAGATATCAATAAGAAAAATTAGGGTCAACAAGATCGGAGGTAATGTTACATCTTGTAACAGGTTTTACAGGAGGATATCTTGTTAGTGTTGTTACTCTTATAAATAGTGAATTTTAATACCAGGCAATATCTTTTACACATGTAACAAAGTCGGTTTTGTGCCTTTTCAAATTCCTTTATTCTGTATTCATACACATCCAGTTACATGTTTAACTGTACCCTACAATAAAATAATAACATATAAGATAACTTCATATGTACAATAAATATAGAATCTACCAAACGTTACATAGACACTGTTAGACTTTTACCCTGACAACTACTCACAATAGCGTTATACGTCATTTTATAATAATACGATCTCTATGAGATACTTCATATACACTGTATCTCACTACAAACTATAATAAATACAATTTGCTTTACATTTACAAGATAATGGTTCTTCATGTACAAGATATACGTATTAAAACAGATTCATGGTAATTTATGTAATTACGCATATAAGTCAAACATTTACAACTGTACCTACCCTAACAATGGGTTAAGGGCACTACATGCTTTCAGCCTTGCATTACAGGTGTTGCAATATAGATATATACTCTGTAAAATGAAGATATATATCGATTAAACAGGTAAGAATGTGATCTTACAAGTAGAAAGAGAATCACGATAGAGACAAAAACGCGTCTATACTGACTTAAGTAAATATAAATATAACGATAGGAATTGTTATTCTTACAGTAGTAAATAAATAATAATAGTACAATAATACAGACCAAATATGCACGGAGTGGACAGAGTACGTCCGTCGCCGTCAATGTCAAAAGTCTAGTGGCTATATATTAAAAAGGCGGTAAAACGTCAAAGACAAAGTACACAACCAAAAACGAGGCATCCATACATATCCCATACTTACTTACTTGTATATCACGTGACATATCAATATACATAACGAACACGTGACAGACGTGACTATACAGGTAAACTCTCTCTCACGGACATAGTACAAACGTATATACGACAAGCTAACAATACTTATAGACGAACACACAATTAGAACATCGCATGCGCGGCGCGCTATATCACACGCATACAGAGTTAAAGATGCTCCACCGCTGACAAATAGTATTTTTTCACTATCAAAAACAACAACAGAGGATTTAGTATTCTTTACACCATTACCACCGTTGAAAAGTTTGAGCTTCTAATTTTACTTTAAGTTAAAACTATGAAAAATAATTAATTGCATCCCGAAAAAATTTGGTGCCACTATATCCTATATAGAATGAAGTACTGATTGCTCACGCAAAAAAGGCATAATAAATTATTTTATATTATTTTTTGTGTTAATTAGACATATACATACACGATTAAACGTCAATTATTGTTCAAATGATGAATATCATTTATGTCCTGTCGGCGGTGGAGCATCTTTAAATAAAACAACATTTAATTAATATTTTAATTAAAACTCTGCTACATTCTCCCCTAAGTAAGAGAATGGAGTCCTCATCATTGCCATAGCAACTAAGTCTGTAAAGAAACAAAAAGATGAATTATATTAGTCCCTGCAATAATCGAAGTAAAACATAAACGGGATGGCTCAGCACCTGTACTTTATTCTGGAATAAAGCAAATATTTGGAATTAGTAGCGAGAAACTATTTAAATACAGATAATAAAATCGTGGTGGACACTTCCGGTGCAATTGCCGTGAATACGCCTTTGATGGCAAGAGTTTCTACCAACTTGGCCTTGACCTCCCAGGACTGTGGTTGTTGATGTGACATTACGTAGAAATCACCTCTTGTCATCCAATCAGGAGGGCGGAACTCTCTCCCACTCCTTCTGGGTGCGGGAACAGGTAGCTGTGGATTAGCATCATCCTCGACCGTATCTTCTTTAGTTTCCCCTCCATGTTCGCTCCCGTCATCACTCGTTGTGCTGTCGGGTGTGCTCTGTTCGCTAATCTCATCTGATTCTCCCTCCTCAGCAGTGGGCTGGTCGTCACCAGACGAATCCTCTTCCCACGAGTCCGCCAACTTATGTTTTTCGTCGAAAGCTAATGCTTTAACGAGAACCCTGTCTCCGACGTGTAGCGAAGCTCCACGGACTTTAAGGTCATACTGCGCCTTCTGCCTTCTCTTAGCATGAGATGAGGACTTTGTTGCTAGTTCATAGCTTGAAGACAGCTTCTCCCTTAAATTACGAGTGTAATCCGTAAGGGATTGCGGTTCATCCACTAGTGTGCCAATTCCAAAGGCGATGTCGAGGGGGAGGCGTGGTTCGCGTCCAAACATCAAGTAGAATGGTGACATTCTTGTAGACTCGTGTCTAGTGCTGTTTTAATTCGCAACATTTCGTTGTTTATCATCATTTTTCATATCACATCTATAGAGTCACGTACATGTAATTTGCATCGAAAACCGTAATAAACGTTTGTTTCATTTCGAGTATTGTTCGCATATAAATTCCGGGTATATTATCTGTTTACGGACTGTTGGGCCTTCGGACTAACGGGCCTTGTGACTAATGGGCCATTGGACTAACGGGTCTTAGGACTAATTGGCCTTCGGACTATTGGGCCGTAGGGATATAAGGCCGCCGTTTGAAATCAGCTGATCGATGCACAAGAATCGTTGTGTTCAATGTGTTTTCATAGGCAAATGTTTGTTTTCTTCAGTTGGTTGATTCATATTATATAGTGACAAAACACTCAGAATGTAAATATAATTATATGGATTGAATGTATATTTTTCAAATTTCCATAGCGGCTATGAATAACAGAAGCTATCTACATATCCCGTGGAGCGCGTTAAAATTAGAAAAATACATTCAATCCATATATTTACACTAGAATAATTTATGAAAATAAAAATTGTTGAACGGTTATTATATTATATTTTTCATTTTTTAAATGACACCCATCTACAGTGAGAAACGAGATTAATGGAACAGCTGGATGACAAAGCCGTTCCACAACGTCGCTTTTTCAAGCTTCCGCCTTCCGGTCGACTTTTTTTCGCAAATGACAAACTATAAACAAGAAATATAGTGTTACCTGATTAAAATTAGTACTACACCCCACTCTCTGTAATCTTCAAAAGGTATTTGTTTGCGCATATAGTCTGTTTCAAAATTTTGCAGCTTAAACCTTGTAATGTATGTATGTATCTATCTATGTTACAACAGGAATAGCATTACAATATACAGAAACAGGAAAACATAATATGGATCAGTACAGTTTTCAGTGTACTTATACATATATAAGAATTATGAGTAAAATATTTGAAAAAGAAACATATTCTTTAGTTACTTGTGTATCTTCCATCAGTTCATGCCATCCAAACCATTTATTAGAAAGGCAGAGTAATTCTTTCTTTCTTTGTATAAATACGTTTCCACCTTATAATAACAAATGACATGAGATTTTAGAACATACATTTTGTGTAGTCTACATTTGTATACATATTGTTAAAAAATGTTTGCATACTTGATAGTCTATCTACAAGAGCTCCAGCTAAACTTTCCTATAAAAATGATCTTGTACTATTAGCAATGACGTAAGACATAATCAGATGTAGGATTCATACCATCACAAATAAATACAGTGTATATGTATACATATCCAATGGTTTGTGATCATTTTATTGATATAGTTTATGTAATACAATAACCCTTAAAACATTCGTTCTTTCAATACATTAAAGAGCATTCATAACGTAAATAAATCAATAAGTTAATCATTAATCGGCCATGCATCCGTCTGATGCCTTTACTCAAATAAGTCACTGAGAGCACATTATATCTTATTCAGTAATTGTGAGCTCCTGAAAGAGATCTTTGTGAAATGTTTTTAGTTGTTATGTAACTAACATGATCTATTATAAATCCCTAACTCATTTTTAGGAGTAGATCTATATCACGTGTACTGTACTAATAGCATTAGGAAAGGATTCAACCATGTACACCAGACTTCAGTTAATCCTAAACAATGTCGCATTCTCAATTTTTCTATATTTTTTTATCTCGTGTTTCTTAATTCAATTGTGATCGAGAAAAAAAACCTTCCTTTTTCGTGAAAACATCTAAATATGAATAAATCGATTAGACCTAGACGGAAGATTTTAATTTCATCCCAGTCACGTTTTACATACTCCGAGGGAATCTTTGTAGATTCAAATTCAGGAAATAAGTCCACAGTCCAGAAAGTTCCTTCCCCGAGGGAATCCGTTTAATACATCACTTCACACCCTAGACATGTTTTTATAGAAAGTAATATGCAACATTTCATTTGCCGTTGCTAAAGCTGTTAAGTTCTGCATCATAACAAGATTACAGAGTGTTTATGTGCGAGGATTTCCTATTTGATTTAGATATCCGATACTTGTGTTCTCACTATTTAATCGTGTTAACGTCAGACATCAGATTTGTCTAACGTTTTTAAAATGTGACATAATCGATATATTTCAGTTTAATATTTGAAGCATCATTTTTTCTCATCCTGTCTCTGACATCCCTCAGGTGACAGTTGGTTTTGGTTTAGCAGTCACATGGTAGCATAATGAGCAGTCACATGGTAGCATAATTAGCAGTCACATGGTAGCATAATTAGCAGTCACATGGTAGCATAATTAGTAGCCACATCGTAGCATAATTAACAGTCACATCGTAGCATAATTAGCAGTTACATGGTAGTATAATTAGCAGTCACATGGTAGCATAATTGCAATCTGATTCGTGTAAGTAAACACACTGAGTACCTAAATGTCTTGTCTTTTCTGATAACTGCCTCTTTCAACAGGAAAACTAATTTTGTCACTATATACGAAATCCGTAAAACGTAAGGCGACAGATTTAATTAGACGTTCCGTCTTGGTTTAATTGTTAAACTAAGATGAACTTTTTTTAATTAACAATAAGATCAGTTAAATTTTACTAAATATTTCACTTTGACGTATTCATTAATTTATGGCAGCTTTGGAACTATCCGGCTAACACGAGGCCGATAGTATTTACGGCAGTCATTGTAAAACCATGTGAGACACCTACACGGGTTACAGATTGAGTGGTTGTTCCTAGCATGTAGCGGCCTAATACACACCTGGAGATGAGGCCATCCATCTTTGTTATTGGATTTACGTCCTTCCGCGAATCTTTACAAACGCAGATGTACGAACGACAAACCAATGTCAAGTTGTCTGAGGCATGTGCTTCAAACGAATTGGTCTCGCAGGTGACAAAATGAAATCAAATGACGACAGTATCACAAACAACTACTGACGATGTTTCTTCTGCAATCAACAAACAGCTACTGACGATGTTTCTTCTGCAATCAGCAAACAACTACTGACGATGTTTCTTCTCCAATCAACAAACAACTACTGACGATGTTACTTCTGCAATCAAACAACTACAGACGATGTTTCTTCTCCAATCAACAAACAACTACTGACGATGTTTCTTCTGCAATCAACAAACAACTACAGACGATGTTTCTTCTCCAATCAACAAACAAATACTGACGATGTTTCTTCTCCAAACAACAAACAACTGCAGATGATGTTTCTTCTCCAATCAACAAACAACTACTGTCAAGAAACACTCATCAGAGTGAAGGAAATATGTTTTATGATTTTCATGCCGACTGTTACATTAATTACGGCTATGTTTTCCCTTTTTCGTTTTTTTTAAATGAGCACAGTTTTGGTGATTTTTTAAAATTAAAAGACAAAATCAGAAAGAGAAAACCGGAAGCTGAAGTCAAACATTTGGAAATATCTATTTGGACTTTTGCAGATTTTTTTCACATAGATCCACATGCACAGGACAAAATTGGTGACGTTGAATCAGCACAGATAATCGTTATTAACACAAGAGATGCCATTGAATACGCATTTCATGTCTGTCATAAATCATAATATTCATAAATCTGACGAATATATCACTAATGAAAAGAAATATATACAAAGAATGTTGTGTTATCACAATATCTATGTTGTGTAACGTGCACCGGGTCTGGTTCGTCCCGATGGTCAATCGGAATCTACTGTGTCCTTTGGTAGCGAAATATAATAAATTATAAATAATAAAACCTCAATCTCAATATACCGATAATGAATGGAGCACCTCTATTTATACCAAATGACCGTGCCCATATTTTGATACACGGGTAAAACAGGTTATTCCATTTTTAATATATCTCTGGTCACCCGAACGCTTGAATTAACTTAAACAACACACATACTACTTAAAGAATTACAACGACACTGATACCACGTACTCGCAATGAAACACATCAAGCTAACAAGGTTGACAATGCTGAAACTATACAGTACACACAGCTACCGCTACTGAATACGGGCACATCCGGTCGTGTATACACGTGTTTATTTACAACTCAAAACTTGGTCACAGCGTACGCACTTGTATTTACAAAGAGACAACATTACAAGAAGGAAACCTCTCGTTTCTATGACATATATGATTTAAGGAAAACTTTCCGTTTTCATCACATTACCCTCTCCTCAGGATTAATGCGTCCGCGCATTTGTAAGTCAATAGTATATAACTTCCCTAGTGACTACGAACAACACTAGCTTTTTAGAAAATCAACAAGGAACTATCTTAACAACTGTTTCAGAATAACTAACGTTTACAACATAACTCTAAATGTCAGGAAATCCGCCACACCATATGTATCTCTAAACAAAGATTTCCTTAGCTGTGCAAGCGCAATTTCGCACGAAATCTTTAAGCCAGTACGGTGGTCTTCGCTGCCGGGTGTTGCTGCTCATAAGCTGTGACTCGGAATCACTAGTATCGCTATCCTCGCGATCACCACTCACTGATGTTAATTCCGCAAGGGGATCGGTTAAACCGCTCACAGTCTCAGCAGCCCATTCGCCCGGTCGGCAACTTCATCTCTAAGGGTTTGTGCTTGTTTCTTCCGCATGCGGTCTACATGAATTACCTGCGCCTTTCCCTTAGGCCCGCAATTGACTTTGTATTTTAGGTCACAATATCTCTCTAAGACCTTGTATGGCCCACGCCAGTAACTAGTGAACTTCGGCGAGAGACCTGACTTCTTTTGTGGAAAAGACACGTACACCATCTCCCCTTTCCCGAAGGCCCGCCAGCTCAAGTTCTGGTCATGATATCGCTTTCTTGTATGTACTGACACACGCCTAGCAGGTGGTTTGATCGGTCTTGTATCTCCAGTATGTACTTGGGCGTCACCTGAGACATTTACCATGCGCACCGGTATCTTATCCTGAGATTGCACCGTTGATCTCGCTGCTAGTCCTACATCAGATTTGAGAAAACACTCTGTTGGTTCAACGACACCTACATGCTTAGATATATTGTTTTCCGCCTCCAACACTTTGCTCGGGCCTAATTCTGATCGAGCTGGAATGCTTACTGTCTCTAGAGCAGTAACTTTGAAGCAACCAAATGGTCCCTGGAATACCAGTGGAGTGTTGTTTGTCCCAATACCTAGAATTCCTTTATTAACATCAATAACTGCATCATGTGTCCTTAGGAAATCTAGCCCTAGTATACCATTTAAGGTGAAATCTGCAACAATCATATCCATTCTGAACTGTTGGTTGTCCAGTGCAAAAGCAAAAGTGCCCTTACCCGACAGTACTAGATCGCTGCCTCCGGCTGCTGCCACCTGGTAAGTGACTTTGGCAAGATCTGGCCTTCTACCTAACGACAGGTGATGGTATAATCTTGATGACAACAAGGATAGAGAAGATCCTGTGTCGACCAGGAAAGTCGCATTGGTTTCAAACATCTTTATTTAACAAACATTCCTGCCTCCTTAGCTACTGACCTTACACCAATTGAATGCCTTGAATTTTCCCGTAACACGCGCCGTTGTTCATTGCGCGTCCGCAAACGATTTGTTGTCGGCTGATTGTTATTAGAACTCCCATCATGCTGTTTGCCTCTTGACTTGCTGTTCCTCAAGGCTGGGCACCGCCTTTTCACATGGCCTTTTTCATTACAAAAGTAGCAGGTGATATCTTCAAGCGAAAATCGATTGCTTTTTGGTCGCCGCTCCTTCATCTGAGTCATATCATTTTGCAACTCGCTCAGCTGCTCGCGCATCTCCCTCATAGCATTAATAATTTCGTTAAATGCAGCATCCTGTGCCATCTGAGAGGTTTCCGTTACACTGGCTGCTCGCAAATGACCATATCCCTCCTTACGCCGTTGCTCTGCTTTGTAAAATGCTTCTAGCTCTACTGCTAGGCGAATGGTGTCATTTAGGGAGGCTGGCCGTGACTGCTTTATTCGTATGCGCATCTCCGAATCGTGGAGTGCATCGACGAATTGTTCCTTAGCCAGCGTGTCTTGGACCTCTCTAGGGGCTGTAGGATATGCCTGGCTCGTCAATCTTCGTATTGCCTGGCCTAATTCTGGAAGGGTCTCGGCAGCCTTTTGCCGTGGCTCTCGCAGCTGAACTCTGTATAATTCAGTCTTGCTCGGTGGCGCAAACCTTTCTTCCAATGATTCCACCAGCACGCTGTAATGCTGTCTTGTGTCCTCTGGTAAATCACCAAGGACCCCCTGTGCCTGGTCACTCAAACTAACAGCAAGATACATGCCCATTTCAACTCTATTCCATCTGTTGATCCGCGCACAGGTCTCAAAATGTGATTTAAATTCCTTCCAGGAGCCAGAACCATCATATGTAGCTGGCTTGACACGCACACTGGTACTACGCCTGTCCATTCTCTCTTCTCCGTCTGTATCATCAACCAGCGGAGGTGATGGCAGGTATCTCTTGTTAGACCGTCCATCTGTTATATGTGAAGCAGTGTTACCTCTCGCACCCAGAAAATCAGGTAAGTGTACATTAACACTTTCTCTCCCCGTCTCAGAGAACCGAACCTTTGGCCTCGCACCTATGCCTTGTGATTCATGGCCAATTACCTCCGAAGTCAGCAAATGATCTTTCCCCACGGCGTGCATGTCTGACTGTCCACCTGTAGCTATCATCCGTGTAGCCGGTTCGTCAGTTTTACTATACATTCGCGCACTTGCAACGCCGGAATCTATTTCGCTGGCCCGGTCCATCGCTGACTTGGGTGTTGAGGACTTGAAACTCTCATACAGTTTATCTCTTCCCTGCTTTAATATTGATAACTGTGTCTCAATCTCGTTGATTTCATCGTCCATCTCCTGTATTGAGCTCATTTTGTACGCAGTTGCTACACCACTCTAAAACACACAGTAGTATCCTACACCGCTGCCGCCAAATTATGTAACGTGCACCGGGTCTAATTCGTCCCGATGGTCACTCGGAATCTACTGTGTCCGTTGGTAGCGAAATATAATAAATTATAACTAATAAAACCTCAATCTCAATATACCAAATGATCAGAATATTTACAAGGGATTTATATCGAGAAATACAATTAACAAATGCCGTACTACTTGCTACGGACCTGACCACACATACCTATTAACAATACAATAATCCTATACAGCGCAACGGCACTATTCCGATGCCCGCGCACTTGTCACTCTGCGCAGTGGCTACTATACCTATGTTCCTTAAACAATATTCAGCGCAGCGGTAACCTCGTCGCTGCGTTGCGCACTTGCTACTTGCTCTGTTATCGAGCGCAGCGGTGACTCGTCGCTGCGCCGCGCACTTGCTTCAGCACGCAGTGCTATCTACAATGCTGGCTGTCGGGTATATAACTACTAAACACACAAAAGTCTTCTTCAGACTTTCACAGGGACTTATTCAGTCCTTGTATGTTACCTGTTTAGCTTTTCCGACCTTCACAGCAACAATATCCCCCCGATAATGATTTGGTTTGTTTAGTTTTACGTCCTATTAACAGCCTGGGTCATGTAAGGACGTGCCAGGTTTGTTGGTGGAGGAAAGCCGGAGTACCCGGAGAAAAACCACCGGTCAGCGGTCAGTACCTGGCAACTGCCCCACATGGGATTCGAACCCGCATCCCAGAGGTGGAGGGCTTGTGGTAATATGTCGGGACATCTTAACCACTCGGCAACCGCGGGGGGGGAAACCGCCCCCCCCCCCCCCCCGATAATGAATGGAGCACCTCTATTTATACCAAATGACCGTGCCCATATTTTGATACACGGGTAAAACAGGTTATTCCATTTTTAATATATCTCTGGTCACCCGAACGCTTGAATTAACTTAAACAACACACATACTACTTAAAGAATTACAACGACACTGATACCACGTACTCGCAATGAAACGCATCAAGCTAACAAGGTTGACAATGCTGAAACTATACAGTACACACAGCTACCGCTACTGAATACGGACACATCCGGTCGTGTATACACGTGTTAACTTGGTCACAGCGTACGCACTTGTATTTACAAAGAGACAACATTACAAGAAGGAAACCTCTCGTTTCTATGACCTATATGATTTAAGGAAAACTTTCCGTTTTCATCACAGTTGTACTGTGACCCCCATCTAAGACTAGTTTGGTAAAAATACATCAAATATTTTTATTTTGTTAAAACTGTCGTTTAATATAATAAACGGCCATTTTCAACTCAAATTGAATGTCTTTGTTGTTACTTAAGTTTTATTACTAAATCTTACAAACTTGCCATGTTGTTTACCATGAATATATAAATTATATTAACACATTTACCTTTTACTAATTTCTGTTCTGTCTTAAATCCGGACATTGTGACGTGACGAATTTCTCTTAGTTTCTTTTCCTTTTCTTTTTTTTGTCAAATTAAGTTTTACCAGTTTTGTCGAAAAGCAATTTTACTAATTTGTTTTGCTTTTCCGTATAGAATATGTATAGCTTGTCGGGTTTTCGCACTAGAACAATGAAATTCTCCATTTATTTTCCAGGCTCAATGATAACAAAAAAATGTTTGAAGCCTTACGATCAATAAGTACAGAGGTGAAAACATCAATTACAGCAGCGCGTGGTGTGTGAATTGTGAGAGGATAGACGACACACTGGGAGATACCTGTGATAGAACAATACTGTATGATTAGTCAGGCACAAAACAAAAATATGACAGAGACTCGTTATTAGAGTCAACGATGTCTATGGCACTGAAATAGACTAAGTAACAGGTCATATAGGACTAGTAAAAATGAAATTTCTAGGATTACTTAACAACAGGTGTACTTAACAAAACTATCAAAAAACGCTGTCGATGTATATCACTATTAAAACGTTAAATGTAGATTGTTTTCCTTTGTTACCTTTAAAGTTTATTTCGTACAGATACTCTGGTTGAAGCGATTTGAAATGTTTTAATATCCATATGATAGGATTACCACACGACCAGATGATAACCTGTGTAATTGACAATACTAATTACAGTCTCTAATTAAGGTCCTAATCCTTCATGTTCGCGTATAGACCTAAGACTAGACTTATAAGGTTGCCCTTGTTGATTTCTGTGTACTATATATAGACCTAAGACAAGACTTATAAGGTTGTCCTTGTTGATTTCTGTGTACTATATATAGACCTAAGACTATACTTATAATGTTGTCCTTGTTGATTTCTGTGTACTATATATAGACCTAAGACTAGACTTATAAGGTTGTCCTTGTTGATTTCTGTGTACTATATATAGACCTAAGACTAGACTTATAAGGTTGCCCTTGTTGATTTCTGTGTACTATATATAGACCTAAGACTAGACTTATAAGGTTGTCCTTGTTGATTTCTGTGTACTACTATATATAGACCTAAGACTAGACTTATAAGGTTGCCCTTGTTGATTTCTGTGTACTATATATAAACCTAAGACAAGACTTATAAGGTTGTCCTTGTTGATTTCTGTGTACTATATATAGACCTAAGACTAGACTTATAATGTTGTCCTTGTTGATTTCTGTGTACTATATATAGACCTAAAGACTAAACTTATAATGTTGTCCTTGATGATTTCTGTGTACTATATATAGACCTAAGACTAGACTTATAAGGTTGTCCTTGTTGATTTCTGTGTACTATATATAGACCTAAGACTAGACTTATAATGTTGTCCTTGATGATTTCTGTGTACTATATATAGACCTAAGACTAGACTTATAAGGTTGTCCTTGTTGATTTCTGTGTACTATATATAGACCTAAGACAAGACTTATAATGTTGTCCTTGTTGATTTCTGTGTACTATATATAGACCTAAGACTAGACTTATAAGGTTGCCCTTGTTGATTTCTGTGTACTATATATAGACCTAAGACTAGACTTATAATGTTGTCCTTGATTGATTTCTGTGTACTATATATAGACCTAAGACAAGACTTATAAGGTTGTCCTTGTTGATTTCTGTGTACTATATATAGACCTAAGACTAGACTTATAAGTTGCCCTTGTTGATTTCTGTGTACTATATATAGACCTAAGACTAGACTTATAAGGTTGTCCTTGTTGATTTCTGTGTACTATATATAGACCTAAGACTAGACTTATAATGTTGTCCTTGTTGATTTCTGTGTACTATATATAGACCTAAGACTAGACTTATAATGTTGTCCTTGTTGATTTCTGTGTACTATATATAGACCTAAGACTAGACTTATAAGGTTGTCCTTGTTGATTTCTGTGTACTATATATAGACCTAAGACTAGACTTATAAGGTTGTCCTTGTTGATTTCTGTGTACTATATATAGACCTAAGACTAGACTTATAAGGTTGTCCTTGTTGATTTCTGTGTACTATATATAGACCTAAGACTAGACTTATAAGGTTGTCCTTGTTGATTTCTGTGTACTATATATAGACCTAAGACTAGACTTATAAGGTTGTCCTTGTTGATTTCTGTGTACTATATATAGACCTAAGACTAGACTTATAAGGTTGCCCTTGTTGATTTCTGTGTACTATATATAGACCTAAGACTAGACTTATAAGGTTGTCCTTGTTGATTTCTGTGTACTATATATAAGACCTAAGACTAGACTTATAAGGTTGTCCTTGTTGATTTCTGTGTACTATATATAGACCTAAGACTAGACTTATAAGGTTGTCCTTGTTGATTTCTGTGTACTATATATAGACCTAAGACTAGACTTATAAGGTTGTCCTTGTTGATTTCTGTGTACTATATATAGACCTAAGACTAGACTTATAATGTTGTCCTTGTTGATTTCTGTGTACTATATATAGACCTAAGACTAGACTTATAAGGTTGTCCTTGTTGATTTCTGTGTACTATATATAGACCTAAGACTAGACTTATAAGGTTGTCCTTGTTGATTTCTGTGTACTATATATAGACCTAAGACTAGACTTATAAGGTTGTCCTTGTTGATTTCTGTGTACTATATATAGACCTAAGACTAGACTTATAAGGTTGTCCTTGTTGATTTCTGTGTACTATATATAGACCTAAGACTAGACTTATAAGGTTGTCCTTGTTGATTTCTGTGTACTATATATAGACCTAAGACTAGACTTATATGGTTGTCCTTGTTGATTTCTGTGTACTATATATAGACCTAAGACTAGACTTATAAGGTTGTCCTTGTTGATTTCTGTGTACTATATATAGACCTAAGACAAGACTTATAAGGTTGCCCTTGTTGATTTCTGTGTACTATATATAGACCTAAGACTAGACTTATAATGTTGTCCTTGTTGATTTCTGTGTACTATATATAGACCTAAGACTAGACTTATAAGGTTGTCCTTGTTGATTTCTGTGTACTATATATAGACCTAAGACTAGACTTATAAGGTTGCCCTTGTTGATTTCTGTGTACTATATATAGACCTAAGACTAGACTTATAAGGTTGCCCTTGTTGATTTCTGTGGACTTTATATAGACCTAAGACAAGACTTATAAGGTTGTCCTTGTTGATTTCTGTGTACTATATATAGACCTAAGACTAGACTTATAAGGTTGTCCTTGTTGATTTCTGTGTACTATATATAGACCTAAGACTAGACTTATATAAGGTTGTCCTTGTTGATTTCTGTGTACTATATATATAGACCTAAGACTATACTTATAATGTTGTCCTTGTTGATTTCTGTGTACTATATATAGACCTAAGACTAGACTTATAATGTTGTCCTTGTTGATTTCTGTGTACTATATATAGACCTAAGACTAGACTTATAAGGTTGTCCTTGTTGATTTCTGTGTACTATATATAGACCTAAGACTAGACTTATAAGGTTGTCCTTGTTGATTTCTGTGTACTATATATAGACCTAAGACTAGACTTATAAGGTTGTCCTTGTTGATTTCTGTGTACTATATATAGACCTAAGACTAGACTTATAATGTTGTCCTTGTTGATTTCTGTGTACTATATACAGACCTAAGACTAGACTTATAAGGTTGTCCTTGTTGATTTCTGTGTACTATATATAGACCTAAGACTAGACTTATATGGTTGTCCTTGTTGATTTCTGTGTACTATATATAGACCTAAGACTAGACTTATAAGGTTGTCCTTGTTGATTTCTGTGTACTATATATAGACCTAAGACTAGACTTATATGGTTGTCCTTGTTGATTTCTGTGTACTATATATAGACCTAAGACTAGACTTATAATGTTGTCCTTGTTGATTTCTGTGTACTATATATAGACCTAAGACTAGACTTATAAGGTTGTCCTTGTTGATTTCTGTGTACTATATATAGACCTAAGACTAGACTTATAAGGTTGTCCTTGTTGATTTCTGTGTACTATATATAGACCTAAGACTAGACTTATAAGGTTGCCCTTGTTGATTTCTGTGTACTATATACAGACCTAAGACTAGACTTATAAGGTTGTCCTTGTTGATTTCTGTGTACTATATATAGACCTAAGACTATACTTATAATGTTGTCCTTGTTGATTTCTGTGTACTATATATATAGACCTAAGACTAGACTTATAAGGTTGCCCTTGTTGATTTCTGTGTACTATATATAGACCTAAGACTAGACTTATAAGGTTGTCCTTGTTGATTTCTGTGTACTATATATAGACCTAAGACTAGACTTATAAGGTTGCCCTTGTTGATTTCTGTGTACTATATATAGACCTAAGACTAGACTTATATGGTTGTCCTTGTTGATTTCTGTGTACTATATATAGACCTAAGACTAGACTTATATGGTTGTCCTTGTTGATTTCTGTGTACTATATATAGACCTAAGACAAGACTTATAAGGTTGTCCTTGTTGATTTCTGTGTACTATATATAGACCTAAGACTAGACTTATAAGGTTGTCCTTGTTGATTTCTGTGTACTATATATAGACCTAAGACTAGACTTATAAGGTTGTCCTTGTTGATTTCTGTGTACTATATATAGACCTAAGACTAGACTTATAAGGTTGTCCTTGTTGATTTCTGTATACTGTATATAGACCTAAGACTAGACTTATAAGGTTGTCCTTGTTGATTTCTGTGTACTATATATAGACCTAAGACAAGACTTATAATGTTGTCCTTGTTGATTTCTATTTACTATATATAGACCTAAGACTAGACTTATATGGTTGTCCTTGTTGATTTCTGTGTACTATATATAGACCTAAGAGTAGACTTATATGGTTGTCCTTGTTGATTTCTGTGTACTATATATAGACCTAAGACTAGACTTATAAGGTTGTCCTTGTTGATTTCTGTGTACTATATATAGACCTAAGACAAGACTTATAAGGTTGTCCTTGTTGATTTCTGTGTACTATATATAGACCTAAGACTAGACTTATAAGGTTGTCCTTGTTGATTTCTGTGTACTATATATAGACCTAAGACTAGACTTATAATGTTGTCCTTGTTGATTTCTGTGTACTATATATAGACCTAAGACTAGACTTATAATGTTGTCCTTGTTGATTTCTGTGTACTATATATAGACCTAAGACTAGACTTATAAGGTTGTCTTGTTGATTTCTGTGTACCCATATTTATATACATAAGATTGTTAACGTAAGTTGAATGTGTAAAATTATCAATAAGTAGACAAGCTGTCGCCTTGGTTGACTTCCACAGTCGTAACGTAAAAGCATTGACCACCAATGGTATGTTTAAAATTCGAAAACAAGTTAAGTCACTTGTAAATATAAACAGGAGTTAGAACGTGGTGTAATGGATAGAAACATCTCTAGTGATGTGGTATAATGGACGGTCACACATCTAGTGGTGTGGTACAATGGATGGTCACACCTCTATTGATGTGGTACAATGGATGATCACACCTCTAGTGATGTGGTACAATGGAGAGTCACATCCCTAGTGGTGTGGTATGATGGATGGTCACACATCTAGTGGTGTGGTATAATGGATGGTCACATCTCTAGTGATGTGGTATAATGGATGGTCACACCTCTAGTGATGTGGTACAATGGATGGTCACAACTCTAGTGATGTGGTATAATGAATAGTCAAACCTCTAGTGATGTGGTATAATGGATGGTCAAATCCCTAGTGATGTGGTATAATGGATGGTCACATCTCTAGTGATGTGGTATAATGGATGGTCACACCTCTAGTGATGTGGTATAATGGATGGTCACACCTCTAGTGATGTGGTATAATGGATGGTCACACCTCTAGTGATGTGGTATAATGGATGGTCACATCTCTAGTGATGTGGTATAATGGATGGTCACATCTCTAGTGATGTGGTATAATGGATGGTCACACCTCTAGTGATGTGGTATAATGGATGGTCACACCTCTAGTGATGTGGTATAATGGATGGTCACATCTCTAGTGATGTGGTATAATGGATGGTCACATCTCTAGTGATGTGGTATAATGGATGGTCACACCTCTAGTGATGTGGTATAATGGATGGTCACACCTCTAGTGATGTGGTATAATATAGATGGTCACACCTCTAGTGATGTGGTATAATGGATGGTCACACCTCTAGTGATGTGGTATAATGGATGGTCACACCTCTAGTGATGTGGTATAATGGATGGTCACACCTCTAGTGATGTGGTATAAAGGATGGTCACACCTCTAGTGATGTGGTATAATAGATGGTCACACCTCTAGTGATGTGGTATAATGGATGGTCACACCTCTAGTGATGTGGTATAATAGATGGTCACACCTCTAGTGATGTGGTATAATGGATGGTCACACTCTAGTGATGTGGTATAATGGATGGTCACATCTCTAGTGATGTGGTATAATAGATGGTCACACCTCTAGTGATGTGGTATAATGGATGGTCACACCTCTAGTGATGTGGTATAATGGATGGTCACACCTCTAGTGATGTGGTATAATGGATGGTCACACCTCTAGTGATGTGGTATAATGGATGGTCACACCTCTAGTGATGTGGTATAATGGATGGTCACACCTCTAGTGATGTGGTATAATGGATGGTCACACCTCTAGTGATGTGGTATAATGCATGGTCACATCTCTAGTGATGTGGTATAATGGATGGTCACACCTCTAGTGATGTGGTATAATGGATGATCACACCTCTAGTGATGTGGTATAATGGATGGTCACACCTCTAGTGATGTGGTATAATGGATGGTCACACCTCTAGTGATGTGGTATAATGGATGGTCACACCTCTAGTGATGTGGTATAATGGATGGTCACACCTCTAGTGATGTGGTATAATGGATGGTCACACCTCTAGTGATGTGGTATAATGGATGGTCACACCTCTAGTGATGTGGTATAATGGATGGTCACACCTCTAGTGATGTGGTATAATGGATGGTCACACCTCTAGTGATGTGGTATAATGGATGGTCACACCTCTAGTGATGTGGTATAATGGATGGTCACACCTCTAGTGATGTGGTATAATGGATGGTCACACATCTAGTGATGTGGTATAATGGATGGTCACACCTCTAGTGATGTGGTATAATGGATGGTCACACCTCTAGTGATGTGGTATAATGGATGGTCACACCTCTAGTGGTGTGGTATAATGGATGGTCACACCTCTAGTGATGTGGTATAATGGATGGTCACACCTCTAGTGATGTGGTATAATGGATGGTCACATCTCTAGTGATGTGGTATAATGGATGGTCACACCTCTAGTGATGTGGTATAATGGATGGTCACACCTCTAGTGATGTGGTATAATGGATGGTCACACCTCTAGTGATGTGGTATAATGGATAGTCACACCTCTAGTGATGTGGTATAATGGATGGTCACACCTCTAGTGATGTGGTATAATGGATGGTCACACATCTAGTGATGTGGTATAATAGATGGTCACACCTCTAGTGATGCGGTATAATAGATGGTCACACCTCTAGTGATGTGGTATAATAGATGGTCACACCTCTAGTGATGTGGTATAATGGATGGTCACACCTCTAGTGATGTGGTATAATGGATGATCACATCTCTAGTGATGTGGTATAATGGATGGTCACACCTCTAGTGATGTGGTATAATGGATGGTCACACCTCTAGTGATGTGGTATAATAGATGGTCACACCTCTAGTGATGTGGTATAATGGATGGTCACACCTCTAGTGATGTGGTATAATGGATGGTCACACCTCTAGTGATGTGGTATAATGGATGGTCACACCTCTAGTGATGTGGTATAATGGATGGTCACATCTCTAGTGATGTGGTATAATGGATGGTCACACCTCTAGTGATGTGGTATAATGGATGGTCACACCTCTAGTGATGTGGTATAATGGATGGTCACACCTCTAGTGATGTGGTATAATGGATGGTCACACCTCTAGTGATGTGGTATAATGGATGGTCACACCTCTAGTGATGTGGTATAATGGATGTCACACCTTAGTGATGTGGTATAATGGATAGTCACACCTC
This sequence comes from Argopecten irradians, assembly GCF_041381155.1. NCBI lineage: Eukaryota > Metazoa > Mollusca > Bivalvia > Pectinida > Pectinidae > Argopecten > Argopecten irradians. The sequence continues at coordinate 64,544,765 of NC_091136.1, read as the reverse complement.
TAGTGATGTGGTATAATAGATGGTCACACCTCTAGTGATGTGGTATAATGGATGGTCACACCTCTAGTGATGTGGTATAATGGATGGTCACACCTCTAGTGATGTGGTATAATGGATAGGTCACACCTCTAGTGATGTGGTATAATGGATAGTCACACCTCTAGTGATGTGGTATAATGGATAGTCACACCTCTAGTGATGTGGTATAATGGATGGTCACACCTCTAGTGATGTGGTATAATGGATGGTCACACCTCTAGTGATGTGGTATAATGGATGGTCACACCTCTAGTGATGTGGTATAATGGATGGTCACACCTCTAGTGATGTGGTATAATGGATAGTCACACCTCTAGTGATGTGGTATAATGGATGGTCACACCTCTAGTGATGTGGTATAATGGATGGTCACACCTCTAGTGATGTGGTATAATGGATGGTCACACCTCTAGTGATGTGGTATAATGGATGGTCACACCTCTAGTGATGTGTGGTATAATGGATGGTCACACCTCTAGTGATGTGGTATAATGGATGGTCACACCTCTAGTGATGTGGTATAATGGATGGTCACACCTCTAGTGATGTGGTATAATGGATGGTCACACCTCTAGTGATGTGGTATAATGGATGGTCACACCTCTAGTGATGTGGTATAATGGATGATCACACCTCTAGTGATGTGGTATAATGGATGGTCACACCTCTAGTGATGTGGTATAATGGATGGTCACACCTCTAGTGATGTGGTATAATGGATGGTCACACCTCTAGTGATGTGGTATAATGGATGGTCACACCTCTAGTGATGTGGTATAATGGATGGTCACACCTCTAGTGATGTGGTATAATGGATGGTCACACCTCTAGTGATGTGGTATAATGGATGGTCACACCTCTAGTGATGTGGTATAATGGATGTCACACCTCTAGTGATGTGGTATAATGGATGTCACACCTCTAGTGATGTGGTATAATGGATGGTCACACCTCTAGTGATGTGGTATAATGGATGGTCACACCTCTAGTGATGTGGTATAATGGATGGTCACACCTCTAGTGATGTGGTATAATGGATGGTCACACTCTAGTGATGTGGTATAATGGATAGTCACACCTCTAGTGATGTGGTATAATGGATGGTCACATCTCTAGTGATGTGGTATAATGGATAGTCACATCTCTAGTGATGTGGTATAATGGATGGTCACACCTCTAGTGATGTGGTATAATGGATGGTCACACCTCTAGTGATGTGGTATAATGGATGTCACACCTCTAGTGATGTGGTATAATGGATAGTCACACCTCTAGTGATGTGGTATAATGGATGGTCACACCTCTAGTGATGTGGTATAATGGATGGTCACACCTCTAGTTGATGTGGTATAATGGATGGTCACACCTCTAGTGATGTGGTATAATGGATGTCACACCTCTAGTGATGTGGTATAATGGATGGTCACACCTCTAGTATGTGGTATGGATGATGTGGTATAATGGATGGTCACACCTCTAGTGATGTGGTATAATGGATGGTCACACCTCTAGTGATGTGGTATAATGGTCATTATGATGTGTAACACACTCTAGTGATGTGGTATAATGGATGGTCACACCTCTAGTGATGTGGTATAATGGATGGTCACACCTCTAGTGATGTGGTACAATGGATGGTCACACCTCTAGTGATGTGGTTAAATAGATGGTCACACCTCTAGTGATGTGGTATAATGGATGGTCACACCTCTAGTGATGTGGTATAATGGATGGTCACACTCTAGTGATGTGGTATAATGGATGGTCACACCTCTAGTGATGTGGTATAATGGATGGTTCACACCTCTAGTGATGTGGTATAATGGATGGTCACATCTCTAGTGATGTGGTATAATGGATGGTCACACCTCTAGTGATGTGGTATAATGGATGGTCACACCTCTATTGATGTGGTATAATGGATGGTCACACCTCTAGTGATGTGGTATAATGGATGGTCACACCTCTAGTGATGTGGTATAATGGATGGTCACACCTCTAGTGATGTGGTATAATGGATGGTCACACATCTCTAGTGATGTGGTATAATGGATGGTCACACCTCTAGTGATGTGGTATAATGGATGGTCACACCTCTAGTGATGTGGTATAATGGATGGTCACACCTCTAGTGATGTGGTATAATGGATGGTCACACCTCTAGTGATGTGGTATAATGGATGGTCACACCTCTAGTGATGTGGTATAATGGATGGTCACACCTCTAGTGATGTGGTATAATGGATGGTCACACCTCTAGTGATGTGGTATAATGGATGGTCACACCTCTAGTGATGTGGTATAATGGATGGTCACACACTCTAGTGATGTGGTATAATGGATGGTCACACCTCTAGTGATGTGGTATAATGGATAGTCACACCTCTAGTGATGTGGTATAATAGATGGTCACACCTCTAGTGATGTGGTATAATGGATAGTCACACCTCTAGTGATGTGGTATAATGGATGGTCACACCTCTAGTGATGTGGTATAATGGATGGTCACACCTCTAGTGATGTGGTATAATGGATGGTCACACCTCTAGTGATGTGGTATAATGGATGGTCACACCTCTAGTGATGTGGTATAATGGATGGTCACACCTCTAGTGATGTGGTATAATAGATGGTCACACCTCTAGTGATGTGGTATAATGGATGGTCACATCTCTAGTGATGTGGTATAATGGATGGTCACACCTCTAGTGATGTGGTATAATGGATGGTCACACCTCTAGTGATGTGGTATAATGGATGGTCACACCTCTAGTGATGTGGTATAATGGATGGTCACACCTCTAGTGATGTGGTATAATGGATGGTCACACCTCTAGTGATGTGGTATAATGGATGGATGGTCACACCTCTAGTGATGTGGTATAATGGATGGTCACACCTCTAGTGATGTGGTATAATGGATGGTCACACCTCTAGTGATGTGGTATAATGGATGGTCACACCTCTAGTGATGTGGTATAATGGATGGTCACACCTCTAGTGATGTGGTATAATGGATGGTCACACCTCTAGTGATGTGGTATAATGGATAGTCACACCTCTAGTGATGCGGTATAATAGATGGTCACACCTCTAGTGATGTGGTATAATGGATGGTCACACCTCTAGTGATGTGGTATAATGGATGGTCACACCTCTAGTGATGTGGTATAATGGATGGTCACACCTCTAGTGATGTGGTATAATGGATGGTCACACCTCTAGTGATGTGGTATAATGGATGGTCACACCTCTAGTGATGTGGTATAATGGATGGTCACACTCTAGTGATGTGGTATAATAGATGGTCACACCTCTAGTGATGTGGTATAATGGATGGTCACACCTCTAGTGATGTGGTATAATGGATGGTCACACCTCTAGTGATGTGGTATAATGGATGGTCACACCTCTAGTGATGTGGTATAATGGATGGTCACACCTCTAGTGATGTGGTATAATGGATGGTCACACCTCTAGTGATGTGGTATAATGGATGGTCACACCTCTAGTGATGTGGTATAATAGATGGTCACACCTCTAGTGATGTGGTATAATGGATGGTCACACCTCTAGTGATGTGGTATAATAGATGGTCACATCTCTAGTGATGTGGTATAATGGATGGTCACACCTCTAGTGATGTGGTATAATGGATGGTCACACCTCTAGTGATGTGGTATAATGGATGGTCACACCTCTAGTGATGTGGTATAATGGATGGTCACACCTCTAGTGATGTGGTATAATGGATGGTCACACCTCTAGTGATGTGGTATAATGGATGGTCACATCTCTAGTGATGTGGTATAATGGATGGTCACACCTCTAGTGATGTGGTATAATGGATGGTCACACATCTAGTGATGTGGTATAATGGATGGTCACACCTCTAGTGATGTGGTATAATGGATGGTCACACCTCTAGTGATGTGGTATAATGGATGGTCACACCTCTAGTGATGTGGTATAATGGATGGTCACACCTCTAGTGATGTGGTATAATGGATGGTCACAACCTCTAGTGATGTGGTATAATGGATGGTCACACCTCTAGTGATGTGGTATAATGGATGGTCACACCTCTAGTGATGTGGTATAATGGATGGTCACACCTCTAGTGATGTGGTATAATGGAGGATGGTCACACCTCTAGTGATGTGGTATAATGGATGGTCACACCTCTATTGATGTGGTATAATGGATGGTCACACCTCTAGTGATGTGGTATAATGGATAGTCACACCTCTAGTGATGTGGTATAATGGATGGTCACACCTCTAGTGATGTGGTATAATGGATGGTCACATCTCTAGTGATGTGGTATAATGGATGGTCACACCTCTAGTGATGTGGTATAATGGATGGTCACACCTCTAGTGATGTGGTATAATGGATGGTCACACCTCTAGTGATGTGGTATAATGGATGGTCACACCTCTAGTGATGTGGTATAATGGATGGTCACACCTCTAGTGATGTGGTATAATGGATGGTCACACCTCTAGTGATGTGGTATAATGGATGGTCACACCTCTAGTGATGTGGTTATAATGGATGGTCACACCTCTAGTGATGTGGTATAATGGATGGTCACACCTCTAGTGATGTGGTATAATGGATGGTCACACCTCTAGTGATGTGGTATAATGGATGGTCACACCTCTAGTGATGTGGTATAATGGATGGTCACACCTCTAGTGATGTGGTATAATGGATGGTCACACCTCTAGTGATGTGGTATAATGGATGGTCACACCTCTAGTGATGTGGTATAATGGATGGTCACATCTCTAGTGATGTGGTATAATGGATGGTCACACCTCTAGTGATGTGGTATAATGGATGGTCACACCTCTAGTGATGTGGTATAATGGATGGTCACACATCTAGTGATGTGGTACAATGGATGGTCACATCTCTAGTGATGTGGTATAATGGATGGTCACACCTCTAGTGATGTGGTATAATGGATGGTCACACCTCTAGTGATGTGGTATAATGGATGGTCACATCTCTAGTGATGTGGTATAATGGATAGTCACACCTCTAGTGATGTGGTATAATGGATGGTCACACCTCTAGTGATGTGGTATAATGGATGGTCACACCTCTAGTGATGTGGTATAATGGATGGTCACACCTCTAGTGATGTGGTATAATGGATGGTCACACCTCTAGTGATGTGGTATAATGGATGGTCACACCTCTAGTGATGTGGTATAATGGATGGTCACACCTCTAGTGATGTGGTATAATGGATGGTCACACCTCTAGTGATGTGGTATAATGGATGGTCACACCTCTAGTGATGTGGTATAATGGATGGTCACACCTCTAGTGATGTGGTATAATGGATGGTCACACCTCTAGTGATGTGGTATAATGGATGATCACACCTCTAGTGATGTGGTATAATGGATGGTCACACCTCTAGTGATGTGGTATAATGATGGTCACACCTCTAGTGATGTGGTATAATGGATGGTCACACTCTAGTGATGTGGTATAATGGATGGTCACACCTCTAGTGATGTGGTATAATGGATGGTCACACCTCTAGTGATGTGGTATAATGGATGGTCACACCTCTAGTGATGTGGTATAATGGATGGTCACACCTCTAGTGATGTGGTATAATGGATGGTCACACCTCTAGTGATGTGGTATAATGGATGGTCACACCTCTAGTGATGTGGTATAATAGATGGTCACACCTCTAGTGATGTGGTATAATGGATGGTCACACCTCTAGTGATGTGGTATAATGGATGGTCACACCTCTAGTGATGTGGTATAAATGGATGGTCACACCTCTAGTGATGTGGTATAATGGATGGTCACACCTCTAGTGATGTGGTATAATGGATGGTCACACCTCTAGTGATGTGGTATAATGGATGGTCACACCTCTAGTGATGTGGTATAATAGATGGTCACACCTCTAGTGATGTGGTATAATGGATGGTCACACCTCTAGTGATGTGGTATAATGGATGGTCACACCTCTAGTGATGTGGTATAATGGATGGTCACACCTCTAGTGATGTGGTATAATGGATGGTCACACCTCTAGTGATGTGGTATAATAGATGGTCACACCTCTAGTGATGTGGTATAAAGGATAGTCACACCTCTAGTGATGTGGTATAATGGATGGTCACACCTCTAGTGATGTGGTATAATGGATGGTCACATCTCTAGTGATGTGGTATAAAGGATAGTCACACCTCTAGTGATGTGGTATAATGGATGGTCACACCTCTAGTGATGTGGTATAATGGATGGTCACACCTCTAGTGATGTGGTATAATGGATGGTCACATCTCTAGTGATGTGGTATAATGGATAGTCACACCTCTAGTGATGTGGTATAATGGATATCACACCTCTAGTGATGTGGTATAATGGATGGTCACACCTCTAGTGATGTGGTATAATGGATGGTCACACTCTAGTGATGTGGTATAATGGATGGTCACACCTCTAGTGATGTGGTATAATGGATGGTCACATCTCTAGTGATGTGGTATAATAGATGGTCACACATCTAGTGATGTGGTATAATGGATGGTCACACCTCTAGTGATGTGGTATAATGGATGGTCACACCTCTAGTGATGTGGTATAATGGATGGTCACACCTCTAGTGATGTGGTATAATGGATGGTCACACCTCTAGTGATGTGGTATAATGGATGGTCACACCTCTAGTGATGTGGTATAATGGATGGTCACACCTCTAGTGATGTGGTATAATGGATAGTCACACCTCTAGTGATGTGGTAATGGATGGTCACACCTCTAGTGATGTGGTATAATGGATGGTCACACCTCTAGTGATGTGGTATAATGGATGGTCACACCTCTAGTGATGTGGTATAATGGATGGTCACACCTCTAGTGATGTGGTATAATGGATGGTCACACCTCTAGTGATGTGGTATAATGGATGGTCACACCTCTAGTGATGTGGTATAATGGATGGTCACACCTCTAGTGATGTGGTATAATGGATGGTCACACCTCTAGTGATGTGGTATAATGGATGGTCACACCTCTAGTGATGTGGTATAATGGATGGTCACACCTCTAGTGATGTGGTATAATGGATGGTCACACCTCTAGTGATGTGGTATAATGGATGGTCACACCTCTAGTGATGTGGTATAATGGATGGTCACACCTCTAGTGATGTGGTATAATGGATGGTCACACCTCTAGTGATGTGGTATAATGGATGGTCACACCTCTAGTGATGTGGTATAATGGATGGTCACACCTCTAGTGATGTGGTATAATGGATGGTCACACCTCTAGTGATGTGGTATAATGGATGGTCACACCTCTAGTGATGTGGTATAATGGATGGTCACACCTCTAGTGATGTGGTATAATGGATGGTCACACCTCTAGTGATGTGGTATAATGGATGGTCACATCTCTAGTGATGTGGTATAATGGATGGTCACACCTCTAGTGATGTGGTATATGGATGTGTCACATCTCTAGTGATGTGGTATAATGGATAGTCACACCTCTAGTGATGTGGTATAATGGATGGTCACACCTCTAGTGATGTGGTATAATGGATGGTCACACCTCTAGTGATGTGGTCACACCTCTAATGTTATAAGGATGAGTCACACCTCTAGTGATGTGGTATAATGGATGGTCACACCTCTAGTGATGTGGTATAATGGATGGTCACATCTCTAGTGATGTGGTATAATGGATGGTCACACCTCTAGTGATGTGGTATAATGGATGGTCACACCTCTAGTGATGTGGTATAAAGGATGGTCACACCTCTAGTGATGTGGTATAATGGATAGTCACACCTCTAGTGATGTGGTATAATGGATGGTCACACCTCTAGTGATGTGGTATAATGATGGTCACACTCTAGTGATGTGGTATAATGGATGGTCACACTCTAGTGATGTGGTATAATGGATGGTCACACCTCTAGTGATGTGGTATAATGGATGGTCACACCTCTAGTGATGTGGTATAATGGATGGTCACACCTCTAGTGATGTGGTATAATGGATAGTCACACCTCTAGTGATGTGGTATAATGGATGGTCACACCTCTAGTGATGTGGTATAATGGATGGTCACACTCTAGTGATGTGGTATAATGGATGGTCACACCTCTAGTGATGTGGTATAATGGATGGTCACACCTCTAGTGATGTGGTATAATGGATGGTCACACATCTAGTGATGTGGTATAATGGATAGTCACACCTCTATTGATGTGGTATAATGGATGGTCACACCTCTAGTGATGTGGTATAATGGATGGTCACACCTCTAGTGAAGTGTGGTATAATGGATGATCATGGTCACATCCTCTTAGTGATGTGGTATAATGGATGGTCACACCTCTAGTGATGTGGTATAATGGATGGTCACACCTCTAGTGATGTGGTATAATGGATGGTCACACCTCTAGTGATGTGGTATAATGGATGGTCACACCTCTAGTGATGTGGTATAATGGATGGTCACACCTCTAGTGATGTGGTATAATGGATGGTCACACACCTCTAGTGATGTGGTATAATGGATGGTCACACCTCTAGTGATGTGGTATAATGGATGGTCACACCTCTAGTGATGTGGTATAATGGATGGTCACACCTCTAGTGATGTGGTATAATGGATGGTCACACCTCTCTAGTGATGTGGTATAATGGATGGTCACACCTCTAGTGATGTGGTATAATAGGATGGTCACACCTCTAGTGATGTGGTATAATAGATGGTCACACCTCTAGTGATGTGGTATAATGGATGGTCACACCTCTAGTGATGTGGTATAATGGATGGTCACACCTCTAGTGATGTGGTATAATGGATGGTCACACCTCTAGTGATGTGGTATAATGGATGGTCACACCTCTAGTGATGTGGTATAATGGATGGTCACACCTCTAGTGATGTGGTATAATGGATGGTCACACCTCTAGTGATGTGGTATAATGGATGGTCACACCTCTAGTGATGTGGTATAATGATGGTCACACCTCTAGTGATGTGGTATAATGGATGGTCACACCTCTAGTGATGTGGTATAATGGATGGTCACACCTCTAGTGATGTGGTATAATAGATGGTCACACCTCTAGTGATGCGGTATAATAGATGGTCACACCTCTAGTGATGTGGTATAATGAATGGTCACACTCTAGTGATGTGGTATAATGGATGGTCACACCTCTAGTGATGTGGTATAATGGATGGTCACACCTCTAGTGATGTGGTATAATGGATGGTCACACCTCTAGTGATGTGGTATAATGGATGGTCACACCTCTAGTGATGTGGTATAATGGATGGTCACACCTCTAGTGATGTGGTATAATGGATGGTCACACCTCTAGTGATGTGGTATAATGGATGGTCACACCTCTAGTGATGTGGTATAATGGATGGTCACACCTCTAGTGATGTGGTATAATGGATGGTCACACCTCTAGTGATGTGGTATAATGGATAGTCACACCTCTAGTGATGTGGTATAATGGATGGTCACACCTCTAGTGATGTGGTATAATGGATGGTCACACCTCTAGTGATGTGGTATAATGGATGGTCACACCTCTAGTGATGTGGTATAATGGATGGTCACACCTCTAGTGATGTGGTATAATGGATGGTCACATCTCTAGTGATGTGGTATAATGGATGGTCACACCTCTAGTGATGTGGTATAATGGATGGTCACACCTCTAGTGATGTGGTATAATGGATGGTCACACCTCTAGTGATGTGGTATAATGGATGGTCACACCTCTAGTGATGTGGTATAATGGATGGTCACACCTCTAGTGATGTGGTATAATGGATGGTCACACCTCTAGTGATGTGGTATAATGGATGGTCACACCTCTAGTGATGTGGTATAATGGATGGTCACACCTCTAGTGATGTGGTATAATGGATGGTCACACCTCTAGTGATGTGGTATAATGGATGGTCACACCTCTAGTGATGTGGTATAATGGATGGTCACACCTCTAGTGATGTGGTATAATGGATGGTCACACCTCTAGTGATGTGGTATAATGGATGGTCACACCTCTAGTGATGTGGTATAATAGATGGTCACACCTCTAGTGATGTGGTATAATAGATGGTCACACCTCTAGTGATGTGGTATAATGGATGGTCACACCTCTAGTGATGTGGTATAATAATGATGGTCACACCTCTAGTGATGTGGTATAATGGATGGTCACACCTCTAGTGATGTGGTATAATGGATGGTCACACCTCTAGTGATGTGGTATAATGGATGGTCACATCTCTAGTGATGTGGTATAATGGATGGTCACACCTCTAGTGATGTGGTATAATGGATGGTCACACCTCTAGTGATGTGGTATAATGGATGGTCACACCTCTAGTGATGTGGTATAATGGATGGTCACACCTCTAGTGATGTGGTATAATAGATGGTCACACCTCTAGTGATGCGGTATAATAGATGGTCACACCTCTAGTGATGTGGTATAATGGATGGTCACATCTCTAGTGATGTGGTATAATAGATGGTCACACCTCTAGTGATGTGGTATAATAGATGGTCACACCTCTAGTGATCTGTGGTATAATGGATAGTCACACCTCTAGTGATGTGGTATAATGGATGGTCACACCTCTAGTGATGTGGTATAATGGATGGTCACACCTCTAGTGATGTGGTATAATGGATGGTCACACCTCTAGTGATGTGGTATAATATGGATGGTCACACCTCTAGTGATGTGGTATAAATAGATGGTCACACCTCTAGTGATGTGGTATAATGGATGGTCACACCTCTAGTGATGTGGTATAATGGATGGTCACACCTCTAGTGATGTGGTATAATGGATGGTCACACCTCTAGTGATGTGGGTATAATGGATGGTCACACCTCTAGTGATGTGGTATAATGGATGGTCACACCTCTAGTGATGTGGTATAATGGATGGTCACACCTCTAGTGATGTGGTATAATGGATGGTCACACCTCTAGTGATGTGGTATAATGGATGGTCACACCTCTAGTGATGTGGTATAATGGATGGTCACATCTCTAGTGATGTGGTATAATGGATGGTCACACCTCTAGTGATGTGGTATAAATAGATGGTCACACCTCTAGTGATGTGGTATAATGGATGGTCACATCTCTAGTGATGTGGTATAATGGATGGTCACACCTCTAGTGATGTGGTATAATGGATGGTCACACCTCTAGTGATGTGGTATAATGGATGGTCACACCTCTAGTGATGTGGTATAATGGATGGTCACACCTCTAGTGATGTGGTATAATAGATGGTCACACCTCTAGTGATGTGGTATAATGGATGGTCACACCTCTAGTGATGTGGTATAATGGATGGTCACACCTCTAGTGATGTGGTATAATGGATGGTCACACCTCTAGTGATGTGGTATAATGGATGGTCACACCTCTCTAGTGATGTGGTATAATGGATGGTCACACCTCTAGTGATGTGGTATAATGGATGGTCACACCTCTAGTGATGTGGTATAATGGATGGTCACACCTCTAGTGATGTGGTATAATGGATGGTCACACCTCTAGTGATGTGTTATAATGGATGGTCACACCTCTAATGATGTGGTATATGGATGGATCACACCTCTAGTGATGTGGTATAATGGATGGTCACACCTCTAGTGATGTGGTATAATGGATGGTCACACCTCTAGTGATGTGGTATAAAGGATAGTCACACCTCTAGTGATGTGGTATAATGGATGGTCACACCTCTAGTGATGTGGTATAATAGATGGTCACACCTCTAGTGATGTGGTATAATGGATGGTCACACCTCTCTAGTGATGTGGTATAATGGATGGTCACACCTCTAGTGATGTGGTATAATAGATGGTCACACCTCTAGTGATGTGGTATAATGGAATGGTCACACCTCTAGTGATGTGGTATAATGGATGGTCACACCTCTAGTGATGTGGTATAATAGATGGTCACACCTCTAGTGATGTGGTATAATGGATGGTCACACCTCTAGTGATGTGGTATAATAGATGGTCACACCTCTAGTGATGTGGTATAATGGATGGTCACACCTCTAGTGATGTGGTATAATGGATGGTCACACCTCTAGTGATGTGGTATAATGGATGGTCACACCTCTAGTGATGTGGTATAATGGATGGTCACATATCTAGTGATGTGGTATAATGGATGGTCACACCTCTAGTGATGTGGTATAATGGATGGTCACACCTCTAGTGATGTGGTATAATGGATGGTCACACCTCTAGTGATGTGGTATAATGGATGGTCACACCTCTAGTGATGTGGTATAATGGATGGTCACACCTCTAGTGATGTGGTATAAAGGATAGTCACACCTCTAGTGATGTGGTATAATGGATGGTCACACCTCTAGTGATGTGGTATAATGGATGGTCACACCTCTAGTGATGTGGTATAATGGATGGTCACACCTCTAGTGATGTGGTATAATGGATGGTCACACCTCTCTAGTGATGTGGTATAATGGATAGTCACACCTCTAGTGATGTGGTATAATGGATGGTCACACCTCTAGTGATGTGGTATAATGGATGGTCACACCTCTAGTGATGTGGTATAATGGATGGTCACATCTCTAGTGATGTGGTATAATGGATGGTCACACCTCTAGTGATGTGGTATAATGGATGGTCACACCTCTAGTGATGTGGTATAATGGATGGTCACACCTCTAGTGATGCGGTATAATAGATGGTCACACCTCTAGTGATGTGGTATAATAGATGGTCACACCTCTAGTGATGTGGTATAATAGATGGTCACACCTCTAGTGATGTGGTATAATGGATGGTCACACCTCTAGTGATGTGGTATAATAGATGGTCACACCTCTAGTGATGTGGTGTTATAATGAATGGTCACATCCTCTAGTGATGTGGTATAATGGATGGTCACACCTCTAGTGATGTGGTATAATGGATGGTCACACCTCTAGTGATGTGGTATAATGGATGGTCACACCTCTAGTGATGTGGTATAATGGATGGTCACACCTCTAGTGATGTGGTATAATAGATGGTCACACCTCTAGTGATGTGGTATAATGGATGGTCACACCTCTAGTGATGTGGTATAATGGATGGTCACACCTCTAGTGATGTGGTATAATGGATGGTCACACCTCTAGTGATGTGGTATAATGGATGGTCACACCTCTAGTGATGTGGTATAATGGATGGTCACACCTCTAGTGATGTGGTATAATGGATGGTCACACCTCTAGTGATGTGGTATAATAGATGGTCACACCTCTAGTGATGTGGTATAATGGATGGTCACACCTCTAGTGATGTGGTATAATGGATGGTCACACCTCTAGTGTGTGGTGGTATAATGGAGATGTCACACCTCTAGTGATGTGGTATAATGGATGGTCACACCTCTAGTGATGTGGTATAATGGATGGTCACACCTCTAGTGATGTGGTATAATGGATGGTCACATCTCTAGTGATGTGGTATAATGGATGGTCACATCTCTAGTGATGTGGTATAATGGATGGTCACACCTCTAGTGATGTGGTATAATGGATAGTCACACCTCTAGTGATGTGGTATAATGGATGGTCACACCTCTAGTGATGTGGTATAATGGATGGTCACACCTCTAGTGATGTGGTATAATGGATGGTCACACCTCTAGTGATGTGGTATAATGGATAGTCACACCTCTAGTGATGTGGTATAATGGATGGTCACACCTCTAGTGATGTGGTATAATGGATGGTCACACATCTCTAGTGATGTGGTATAATGGATGGTCACACCTCTAGTGATGTGGTATAATGGATGGTCACACCTCTAGTGATGTGGTATAATGGATGGTCACACCTCTAGTGATGTGGTATAATGGATGGTCACACCTCTAGTGATGTGGTATAATGGATGATCACATCTCTAGTGATGTGGTATAATAGATGGTCACACCTCTAGTGATGTGGTATAATGGATGGTCACACCTCTAGTGATGTGGTATAATGGATAGTCACACCTCTAGTGATGTGGTATAATGGATGGTCACACCTCTAGTGATGTGGTATAATGGATGGTCACACCTCTAGTGATGTGGTATAATGGATGGTCACACCTCTAGTGATGTGGTATAATGGATGGTCACACCTCTAGTGATGTGGTATAATAGATGGTCACACCTCTAGTGATGTGGTATAATGGATGGTCACACCTCTAGTGATGTGTTACACTGAATGGTCACACCTCTAGTGAAATGGCATATTAGATGGTCACACCTCTAGTGATGTGGTATAATAGATGGTCACACCTCTAGTGATGTGGTATAATAGATGGTCACACCTCTAGTGATGTGGTATAATGGATGACAACATCTCTAGTGATGTGGTATAATAGATGGTCACACCTCTAGTGATGTGGTATAATAGATGGTCACACCTCTAGTGATGTGGTATAATAGATGGTCACACCTCTAGTGATGTGGTATAATGGATGGTCACACCTCTAGTGATGTGGTATAATAGATGGTCACACCTCTAGTGATGTGGTATAATAGATGGTCACACCTCTAGTGATGTGGTATAATGGATGGTCACACATCTAGTTGATGTGTTACACTGAGATGGTCACACCTCTAGTGATGTGGTATAATGGATGGTCACACCTCTAGTGATGTGGTATAAAGGATAGTCACACCTCTAGTGATGTGGTATAATGGATGGTCACACCTCTAGTGATGTGGTATAATGGATGATCACACCTCTAGTGATGTGGTATAATGGATGGTCACACCTCTAGTGATGTGGTATAATGGATGGTCACACCTCTAGTGATGTGGTATAATGGATGGTCACACCTCTAGTGATGTGGTATAATAGATGGTCACACCTCTAGTGATGTGGTATAATGGATGGTCACACCTCTAGTGATGTGGTATAATGGATGGTCACACCTCTAGTGATGTGGTATAATAGGATGGTCACACCTCTAGTGATGTGGTATAATGGATGGTCACACCTCTAGTGATGTGTTATAATGGATGGTCACACCTCTAGTGATGTGGTATAATGGATGGTCACACCTCTAGTGATGTGGTATAATGGATGGTCACACCTCTAGTGATGTGTTATAATGGATGGTCACACCTCTAGTGATGTGTTATAATAGATGGTCACACCTCTAGTGATGTGTTATAATGGATGGTCACATCTCTAGTGATGTGGTATAATGGATGGTCACACCTCTAGTGATGTGGTATAATGGATGGTCACACCTCTAGTGATGTGGTATAATGGATGGTCACACCTCTAGTGATGTGGTATAATGGATGGTCACACCTCTAGTGATGTGGTATAATGGATGGTCACACCTCTAGTGATGTGGTATAATGGATGGTCACACCTCTAGTGATGTGGTATAATGGATAGTCACACCTCTAGTGATGTGGTATAATGGATGGTCACACCTCTAGTGATGTGGTATAATGGATGGTCACACCTCTAGTGATGTGGTATAATGGATGGTCACACCTCTATTGATGTGGTATAATGGATGGTCACACCTCTAGTGATGTGGTATAATGGATGGTCACACCTCTAGTGATGTGGTATAATGGATGGTCACACCTCTAGTGATGTGGTATAATGGATGGTCACACCTCTAGTGATGTGGTATAATGGATGGTCACACCTCTAGTGATGTGGTATAATGGATGGTCACACCTCTAGTGATGTGGTATAATGGATGGTCACACCTCTAGTGATGTGGTATAATGGATGGTCACATCCTCTAGTGATGTGTGGTATAATGGATGGTCACACCTCTAGTGATGTGGTATAATGGATGGTCACACCTCTAGTGATGTGGTATAATGGATGGTCACACCTCTAGTGATGTGGTATAATGGATGGTCACACCTCTAGTGATGTGGTATAATGGATGGTCACACCTCTACTGATGTGGTATAATGGATGGTCACACCTCTAGTGATGTGGTATAATGGATGGTCACACCTCTAGTGATGTGGTATAATGGATGGTCACACCTCTAGTGATGTGGTATAATGGATGGTCACACCTCTAGTGATGTGGTATAATAGATGGTCACACCTCTAGTGATGTGGTATAATGGATGGTCACACCTCTAGTGATGTGGTATAATGGATAGTCACACCTCTAGTGATGTGGTATAATGGATGGTCACACCTCTAGTGATGTGGTATAATGGATGGTCACATCTCTAGTGATGTGGTATAATGGATAGTCACACCTCTAGTGATGTGGTATAATGGATGGTCACATACTCTAGTGATGTGGAATATAGATGGTCAACACCTCTAGTGATGTGTACTATAATGGTGGTCACACCTCTAGTGATGGCGGTATAATGGATGGTCACACCTCTAGTGATGTGGTATAATGGATGGTCACACCTCTAGTGATGTGGTATAATGGATGGTCACACCTCTAGTGATGTGGTATAATGGATGGTCACACCTCTAGTGATGTGGTATAATGGATGGTCACACCTCTAGTGATGTGGTATAATGGATGGTCACACCTCTAGTGATGTGGTATAATGGATGTCACATCTCTAGTGATGTGGTATAATAGGATGGTCACACCTCTAGTGATGTGGTATAATGGATGGTCACACCTCTAGTGATGTGTTATAATGAGATGGTCACACCTCTAGTGATGTGGTATAATAGATGGTCACACCTCTAGTGATGTGGTATAAATGGATAGTCACACCTCTAGTGATGTGGTATAATGGATGGTCAAACTTGGGCATTTGAATACTTTTGCAGCCTACAGCCAAAGCCATTAAGCAATTTCAGACACCTAGCTCTCCGATAAAATCATTCCATTTAATGACTATTTCCCACTCAACTAACACACTTATAAAATTGATTCTGACTATGATCAACACTAGTCGTACCAATGTAGGTTAATGAATGTCAAATTAAAATACGTTGGCAAAAGCAATACCACAACACATAACACGTGCTGAACTGCTTCGAAAAGTTTTCAATGATACCAACAGTATTACCATGTCGATTGAAATGCATGTATGAAATCAGGAAATATTGTGTTATAGTCACAATGTGAGGAGTGTAGGGAGTACTGTATTCTGTTCACCTCGTGTACATTTTAACAATATCTTACTTGCTATGTCAAGAACAGTAAACGGTATAGTGCTGATATCTAACATTGAACGACAACACTAAATCATTTTGTGAGTGTACTGGGGTCTGAATTAAATGTAATTCTGTGATAATTTTCTTACGTAATTAGTCCAAGTTTCATTTTTATGTACATTTGTTTCGATTAAACATATCATATTACTTATATATATATTTCTTTCCGGCTATATACTGACTATTCTTTGCTGCTGTAATGATTACATTGTTTCAGTTTCAATACATGTGAATATACATTGAACGACAACTCTTAGAATGACGATTTGCCTTTCAGTGTTGTTTCTCGAGGATATGTCTGGTATGGCGGCAGATCAACTAAAGACAAAACTTGTAAAGAGCCTAATCAAACATTTTACTTTGCACAAATGGCATCATCTTTAATCTATCAGATCGTAGCCCTTTCCACGGGTGATGCCGAATTTAAGTTAAGAAATTACCTATAGTTTTTTAGGCTAATGTTCTAGTTGACACATTTAGACGAGTGATTCGACGAGGATGGCAAGTGTTTTACATCGCAATCATCCGTCATTGAAAGTAGATTGTTCAACATGACTCTAATTACGGCTAAGGATAATTGTATTCATTTCATGCAGAAGTGGCATCTAATGCCTTCATTTCAGTCGCTATGTTTGTCGACAGCTCTGTTCGGGTTTACAGTACACATATGAATATAAAGATGAACTTAACACGGGAGATAGAGGCAGCATTGATGGATCTAAATTGTCAGATTTAGTTTGTAGATGTCGACCAAGATTGTGCGAACGTCCTTCCCTGGTGCAAATTACTAACAGTGCTTCGTCGGCTTGCTGGTAGTCAGAATAGAACACATTGCCTGGTTGTTGAAGGATTAGGGAGTATGAAATGATGGCCTAATAGGCCGTCTGCTCCGTCCTTCTATAACATACGGTCCCTGGTGATGCCTTCACACAGCTAATACCCCAAGGGAAACACGCGTTATAACGATACGCCACCAATTAAGTGAACAGTTGAGCTTTGTTAATCCGCCTCTCGTTTTCCCAGCATCCAGCCAGTGCTGGAGGCGCTATAGGAAATCTTTTTCTTCACAAAACATTGTCACGGTAATCTGATAATCCGCAGCCACTTTACACGGGGACGTCATTAGTGGTATTATCAAACACAAATTCTGAAGATTCTAAAATAATGATTAACACATTCCCGATGACACAATGCCTGATATGTGTAGCGGGATTTGACTGGGTCGATCATCGGTGACCAGGTAGCTCAGTCGGTAGAGACCTCGGCTAATGTTCGGAGGGTCTCGGGTTCGAATCCCGGTCTGGCCGCTACATTTTCTCCTCTCCTGTTACAGAATTGCGCCCAACTAAATAACCCACGGTGGTGGTGATTGGAAAGGTCTCGTATGTCTTCGAGGGCGAAGACTTCGAGAAAGGAGGGAGGAGTGTAGCAGGATTGGACTGGGTCGATCATCGGTGACCAGATAGCTCAGTCGGTAGAGCACTCGGCTAGTGTTCGGGGGGTCTCAGGTTCGAATCGCGCACTGGCCGCGACACTTTCCTTTCGTGTTACAGAATTGGCGCCCTATACGGAAATGAAAAATCATACAACAGAGGTACCCAATTACGTTTTTATCAAGTTCTTAAAGTAGACATTGATATCTTTAACGATTGTAATGATGAAGCAAAGAATTATTTAATCTGTCTTTCTTACTTTAAATCACAATAAACGAATTGAGAACGACAAATATAGCGAAAAATGATAACACTACACCACAGCTGTAAATATAATGCTGATTAAATTTTAGCGCACTTGATCTATGGTTATACCATTTACTCATTCCTAACTATCCACAATAGTCTTGAATAATTTATTTATTACACGTAAGTAATAGTAAATCTTTCTAATACCCCTTTTTTATCCTCAGTGCAATCACCTCGTAGATAGTTATAATTAATCTACCGTACATTCTGCCCCTAACTGCTGTGTACCAATACTTGCTGACCACCACGTAAAAACTTCCGTAACGGGAACATCAACATTGTCTTGTTTGCCCTACTTTATTGAAAAGGACAACATATCTAGAGATATATCCGTTCAGACAGTCTGTTGGTATCTGATTATAACATTTAATGACACTTGAGAGTGATAGTATCATGATAAAAGGACAAATAACATTCCTAGAGACAAGGATGTCTACGTCCATAATCCACGGTACAGAAGTTAGTCAAAAACTTGCAGTATTCTGAAAAATCTCGATATCTATAGGAATATCAAGGATGCTATTGCAGGTAAGTTGCACCGCCAAATAATCGGCTCAGTAAAACGTTATGTTTATGAAAAAAAAATACATATGGCAAGATTAGTTTTAATTCAAAGATACATTAGCATCAAACCAATGAAGTATTAAGTATCTCATAATTTAGGACAGATAGCAAGTATGTCATGGTATGCACGATTCAAAGACGAGTTAGACTACAAAATATGACGCAAAGAAAATATAGATAATATCTGGCTCACCCATGGATGTTATTTCACACTTTAATACAAATTGCCAACAGTTCGGCGTAAGTAATCTTACTCAAACGTCACACTAGGACAGTCGGTTTATTGTACAGTTACCGCTATTCTGCGTCAAACAGTCAATACACGAACTAAATGTTCTGATTTCTAAAATGAGAAATGATGTTCCCTTTGATTGAAGAGATTTATTTATGACAACACCATTGCAGTGATGTATTTCATGAAGTATTCCGAGAAGTGTCCCATCCTGATATTTCACATAAACGATTCCACAACTCCCTATTTAGGCCTCGATTAACAAATGCTTCAATGTACTTTGAACAAAGAAAACATTTAAACTTTTCCTTTGTTGGTCATAAAAAGAAAATTCCTATTAATGCACAAGAGATCTCCAGTTTTCTAATCAAATATGCATGCCTAAGAAGTAACCATTTATCATATCATGCAAAAGAGTAGAAGTCTAAAAACGGTAAAAATATAAGCGCAATCATTAAACATCCTGAACTATGTTGATCAACTTTTTATTGGTTCATGAAGTACTGGCGTATACCAATGGGTTTTTTTTGTGGTTAACAATTCTGATTTTTAATTTAGCCAAAAATTATTATATCTTTGAATAAACTCTGAGCCATGTCTTATATGTCTTTTCCTCTTTACAGGTAATGGAAAGACTAACCCCAAACAGTTTTGGACACATACCAACTAAAATCGGAT
The DNA here is from genome assembly GCF_041381155.1 of Argopecten irradians. NCBI lineage: Eukaryota > Metazoa > Mollusca > Bivalvia > Pectinida > Pectinidae > Argopecten > Argopecten irradians. The sequence goes on along the minus strand of NC_091136.1, from coordinate 64,524,250 downwards.
TTGGAAGGGAGAAACGGAAACACACTAAATTACAACGAACATAAAGTCAATGTCGTAGATAGCTTGTAGTGATGTCTTTACAATGGGGCCACCAGGGCATAACTTCAAAAGGACGTTCCGAACGTCAATGAGTGCATTCGGAACTGCACATGAAAACTCTTTTGTGACTAAGATTATGAAGAATCATGATAGTAGGCCTATAGTCGATGAACGGCGTATTTGTCGACATTGTACTTAGAACTGTTTGCCGAAAGCTGGATACCGGGTGAAAATCTAAGTTTGTACGGTAGGTGTAGGACCTAGTTTCGACAAACTAGAAAAAAAATGATGTTGTCAGATCTTTGAATTTGGCTAGGCTAACATAACATGAAGCTACATGTATCTTTTGAGAAGCAAATTACATAATTCATACAAACGGACTGATATCTCGATCTTGTACTGAATAAAATAAGATTCCATAACAATCAAGTGATTAAAACATTTTCTGTTCAACTCCGTTAAACTGTGAATATTTAACACTTAATGTACATGTGTTTTAAGGAAGATACGTAATCATTAAATCAAGATATTCCAATTTCACCGAGTAATCCTCTAGTATAAAACTACAGATACAGAAATATTTTCATCTCTCCATCGCCCCACCCCTGCTTTTCGTTCAATTTGTACACGCTAGTATATTTCATGAATATTGCGTATGTAGACGTCAACATGTAACATGTTTAGCTAATATGATCCTCAATAAGCACTAACACGTTCGGGAAACAAGACTTTATTTACTGTTATACATGTACGATAAGACATAGGCCTAACTAATGTAATTAGATGATGCATGTATTTCCCGTTTTAAGAAAATGCATGGAAGTACTCTGATTCAGTTGATCAAATACTATCTTACGAAAAAGCACATGTAAGCTAGTGTCAACAACAGTATTATATCTGTGATATAGAAACTAAACATGAACATGTAGGCATAGACTGGGTAATTATTTTCCTGTGTACAGTAATCAGCTGAACGTAGATCGAGGATTCAGAATATGATATTTTTTTCTTAGGCGTACACTTGCCGTACAGGTTATATTGAGGATCCAAAAATCTGTTTTAGTTTACTTCGGATAATAAACATATATCTACATGTATTAGATATGCATATATCTCATCAAAAAACATACAAAGACATACAGTTGTGTATGATGACGTCTCATTTTATTGACATTGTTGTGATCAAGTTGAAGTTATCAACTTCGATCGTTGTCACGTAGACGCTTTTCATCGTTACAATTTTGGCGCCAAATTCAAATTTATGCTTGAATATCTGCTTCAAACGACAATTGAAGCTAAGATATCTTGTCGATGGAAAGATAGATTTTGATAAAATATGTTTCCTCTTAAACAATATAAAACCATGGATTGTCTAAAGGGTAACTGAAGTGAAATCTTTACACGGAATTTTCCTTATTCATTTTTCAAATATTATATCCAGGCAAAATAATGGCTTATTTGTGCAATTTCTTAGCTTTGTATAGCATCAAATCGGTGGCATCGTGACATAAAATTAACAGATATAACACTTTATATTATCAGACTATTACACTTTATAATGTTGAATATATAAGATGTTCTTTATAAAAATATTATCGCTCAATTTCGGTCTAATAACGTAATTGTGAAAAGTCATTTTTTAGGGGGTAGGGGTATAGAAAGGCTAATTACTCAAAAATTCCGCGGTCAATTTTTTTTCATATTCTTTTATCATAACCCAAACAACTGTATAATTATGTGGACAAAAATAAAGAAAATTAAACGACACAATTTTTTGAAATTAGGTATTTAAATTCAAATGCAAAAAATGGCCCTTTTTAGGCCTCATTTACATGCATTCGCATGAAAAATTCACAATTAATGTATTTTTAGGAGTGGAATCGACATTGAGGTCATTGATTGCCATATAACCTTACATATTAAAGATAAAAAATGTTGTTTGCAATATTTCAGTCGATTACCAAGCTTTGAAAATATGTGTGTAAAATTGCATTTTGAGTAAAACAGACGGTGAAATAGGGTTATTGAGAGTACAATATTTCCAAAACCGCACGGTTTAATTTCAAATAAAAGCCTTAATAAACAGTTTATCAACTAATCTTTCAGTGAGCAAATTTAAAAAAAAATTAAACGAGGGGACATTTTTAGGCCTAACTGTATCGAACCACCTTAACACTGGATATTACTAAACCCTGGGGATCAAATAGGATGCATCCGAAGACATTGAAGGGATTATACAATAAACAAGAGGCCCAGAGGGCCTGTATCGCTCACCTGGTTTGTAATGCCAAGTAATGTTTCTGAATACAAGTTCATAGTTTATTTTCTGAGTGAAATTTGAATATTAACCTCTAATTCCCCTATTGGCCCCCACTTTTTCTGCTCCAGGGGGTCAAAGCCAAAATTTATACGAATTCCCTTCCCCCAAGGATGTTTCTGGCCAAATTGGTTACAATCCGCAATTCTCTAGGACAAGTAGTGATTTATAGATTTTATTTTTACCTCTATTTCCCCAATTGCCCCGCCCCCCTGCCCCCGGGGGGTCAGAGCCAAAATTTATACAAGTTCAGGACCCCTTCCCCCAAGGATGTGTCTGGCCAAAATTTGGTTACAATCCATGCAGAACTCTATGACAAGTAGCGATTTATAGAATTTACTTCTATTTCCCCCTTATTGGGGCCCGCCCCTCCTGCCCCCGGGGGGTCAGAGCCAAAATTTATACAAGTTCCTGTTCCCCATCCCCCAAGGATATTTCTGGCCAAATTTGGTTACAATCCATCCAGAACTCTATGACTAGTAGCGATTTAAAGTAAATGTTGACGGACGGACGGACGCCGCGCCATGACATAAGCTCAACCGGCCCTTCGGTCCAGTTGAGCTAACACAACCAGAGTGGCATCTTCCAAATTGAAATTGGTTACCATTCATGGAAGACCAATAATAGCATTTAAGAAATCTAATTTCCTATCCTGGCCCCGACCGTTGCCCATACAAGCATCATAACAAGATGTATTCGCTCCCCGGTGTTTCTGGCCATATTTGGGTTAAAACTCCATGGACAGAAAAACCTCTATCCCAAGTAGCCAAAATTTATACAAGTTTACCCCTCCTCCAAGATATTTCCAAATTTGGTACAATCCATTCTTGGACAAGTAGCATTTATAGGATTTACCCCGCCCCGCCCTCCCCCCCTGGGGGGTCAGAAGCCAAAATTTATACAAGTTCTGTTCCCCTTCCCCCAAGGATGTTTGTGGCCAAATTTGGTTACAATCCATGCAGAACTCTAGGACAAGTAGCGATTTATAGGATTTACCTCTATTTCCTTTATTGGGCCCCGCCCCTCCTGCCCCCGGGGGTCAGAGCCAAAATTTATACAAGTTCTGTTCCCCTTCCCCAAGGATGTTTCTGGCCAAATTTGGTTACAATCCATGCAGAACTCTAGGACAAGTAGCGATTTATAGGATTTACCTCAATTTCCCCTATTGGGCCCCGCCCCTCCTGCCCCCGAGGGGGGTCAGAGCCAAAATTTATACAAGTTCTGTTTCCCTTCCCCCAAGGATGTTTCTGGCCATATTTGGTTAAATCCATGCAGAACTCTATGACAAGTAGTGATTTATAGGATTTACCTCTATTTCCCCTATTGGGCCCCGCCCCTCCTGCCCCCGGGGGGTCAGAGCCAAAATTTATACAAGTTCTGTTCCCCTTCCCCCAAGGATGTTTGTGGCCAAATTTGGTTACAATCCATGCAGAACTCTAGGACAAGTAGCGATTTATAGGATTTACCTCTATTTCCCCTATTGGGCCCCGCCCCTCCTGCCCCCTTGGGGTCAGAGCCAAAATTTATACAAGTTCTGTTCCCCTTCCCCCAAGGATGTGTCTGGCCAAATTTGGTTACAATCCATGCAGAACTCTAGGACAAGTAGCGATTTATAGAATTTACCTCTATTTTCCCTATTGGGCCCCGCCCCTCCTGCCCCCGGGGGGTCAGAGCCAAAATTTATACAAGTTCTGTTCCCCCTCCCCCAAGGATGTTTCTGGCCATATTTGGTTAATATCCATCCAGAACTCTAGGACAAGTAGCGATTTATAGGATTTACCTCTATTTCCCATATTGAACCCCGCCCCTCCTGCCCCCGGGGGGTCAGAGCCAAAATTTATACAAGTTCTTTTCCCCTTCCCCCAAGAATGTTTCTGGCCAAATTTGGTTACAATCCATGCAGAACTCTAGGACAAGTAGCGATTTATAGGATTTACCTCTATTTCCCCTATTGGGCCCCGCCCCTCCTGCCCCGGGGGGGTCAGAGCCAAAATTTATACAAGTTCTGTTCCCCTTCCCCCAAGGATGTGTCTGGCCAAATTTGGTTACATTCCATGCAGAAGTCTAGGACAAGTAGCGATTTATAGAATTTACCTCTATTTTCCCAATTGGGCCCCGCCCCTCCTGACCCCTTGGGGTCAGAGCCAAAATTTATACAAGTTCTGTTCCCCTTCCCCCAAGGATGTGTCTGGCCAAATTTGGTTACAATCCATGCAGAACTCTAGGACAAGTAGCGATTTATAGGATTTACCTCTATTTCCCCAATTGGGCCCCGCCCCTCCTGCCCCCGGGGTGTCAGAGCCAGAATTTATACAAGTTCTGTTCCCCTTCCCCCAAGGATGTTTCTGGCCAAATTTGGTTACAATCCATGCAGAACTCTAGGACAAGTAGTGATTTATAGGATTTACCTCTATTTCCCCAATTGGGCCCCGCCCCTCCTGCCCCCGGGGGGTCAGAGCCAAAATTTATACAAGTTCTGTTCCCCTTCCCCCAAGGATATTTCTGGCCAAATTTGGTTACAATCCATCCAGAACTCTATGACTAGTAGCGATTTAAAGTAAATGTTGACGGGACGGACGGACGGACAACGGACGCCGCGCCATGACATAAGCTCACCGGCCCTTCGGGCCAGGTGAGCTAACAAACCAGAGTGGCATATTAACCAATCATTAAAAGTCAGTATGGTACCATTAGCTTGGAAGGAGGCCAATATTACAGCCATTTTAAGGAAAGATCTAATTTGAAACCAGATCCTTGAAACTACCGACCAGTGTGCCTTACAAGCATCATAGGAAAACCATGGAAAAGATCGTACTGAATGTCATAATTAGCCAAATGTTTAAAATATATTTGGTAAAAACAGTATGGATTTCTTGACAGGATTTCTTGACAGAACAACTCTTAATTTACTTGGTGCGTGAAGACTGAAATCGATGCCAATTATATAGACTTTAAAAAGGCTTTGGTTCCCCTCCGTCGGCTACTGGCCTTTAAAATCCTGTCCTCTTGCATATAAAAAGGACTAACAATAACAGGAAAGGGATGGGGAACAAGAAGTTATCACATGGAGGGAACCGATGGAAACGTAATGTTACATCCGAGAAAGACATATACTAGTCTTAGTAGGTAAAGATTTAAACTTTTCATAACAAATTTAATAAGCTATAAGACAAACAGTGTTGTTTATGTAATTCAAAGGGCGACAAAGCCACTACCAGGTTTAATAGAAGTACCATATAGGTGTAGTAGACGACTGAAGGAACTCCCCAACACACATACTGGAAACTGAGAGGAGATACGATAAACGTTAGAATTTGTGAACAATTTCCAAGATGATAAAGTCACCAATGGAATTTTTGACCACCATATTCAAGCCAGAACGAGAGGAAATTCACAAAACGACTTAGGCGTTAATATGGAGTTATTGGAAATGTTGGGGTATCACATTTATAGCTTTAAAAGTGACAATTTTATTATCGTAATATCGCTAATATGGGTATTGAGACATCACGTCCATTATACATCCTAATATATCTACAGCAAAGAATTCGTCCAGTGCCACAGTATATAACCGCAACGTTTATAGTTCAGTAATCAATACCTCGAACAAGAGACAAATGGTTTTGCTGTCTTTTTAGATAACCAGAAAATATTCAACGCTGTTCAGAATGAAGGGTCATTTACAAGTAGCTGTTCAATATTGATTCAATGGCAAACTTTGACGATAATTGTTCGACTCTTTCAAAGATGTATGAACACTACCCCAAAAGCGCCGATCGGGGAAGATCTGTGTGACGTTTTCTAGTAAATGACCTTATCATTGACCTTGATGATTTAAAAAAAAAACTTGGAAGTATTCACGTGTGGATGATACATTGATGTTGACAGCGTCTAAAACGTTGTTACAGGATCAACTTGATATCTGTATTCGTACGCTAGTAAATGGACACTGAAATACAAGCCTTCAAAACTGATCACTGATTAAGTTTACAAACAGTATGTGTCTAAACACTAACAGCAGCAAACAGGGAAATAATCTACCATGGACCGATATTAACAAGTTTGCAGGCATTTATTTTACCAGAAACTTCAAATATATTGCAGGGGGTGAAGAATCAGTGTTCGAAAGGAAGGAAAGTATTGAACTCCTAATTAAGTATTGGGCTACATCCGGATGGTTGTCACCCACTTACGAGTGTCCAAACCATTAGGAGGATATGTGATAAATGGATGAGCAACGGAATGACTTCAATTTCAATTTAATTCTTTTATTACTTTCGGCCTATCAGTCACACAAATATTGAACATAAATTTCAGCATGACGTATACAATACTATATCATATAGAGAATGTAATATAAATGTATAGTTACAACATGTACTATTATCTAACAAATGAATTATAATGACTACATATCAGTAGGTACCTTGATTATTTCTTAGTTTTGTTGCCTCGTATATATATTTTCCTGATAAACATAACTCCTTTATATGTTTCACTCTTAACTCCATTAATTTATATACAGATGGGTTTTTCAGTAGTAACTCTTAATATATTTTTTCTTACATTGTTATATTTGTGACATTGAAGGATAAAATGATATTCGTCTTCAATTTCTCTTGAATCACACATACTACAAAAACGTCTTAATCTTGGAGTATTATTATATCTACCAGCTTCAATAGCTAAACAGTGTAAAGATAAACGCAACTTGGTAAGACAAACTCTATACTGTTTGTCAATATATTTCGTGAGGTAAAAAGACAAGGTAATATTATCAAGAACATATTTATATATATATATATAACATTTTGAAATGCCTCCAATAAAGAATGTTAATGTTGTTTGGCTTGACCAAGTCTCTAAAGTCTCGCTTCAAAGAGTTAAGTTATGCATGTCAACGCTGCATGGGCTTGACGATCATCCACTACTGTCAGAAGACCTCTCATATGGAAATATCTCTAAAGAAAATAAAGATAAGAAAGAGAAAGATGATGTTTTGGAATAATGTTTACAACAGGCCAATGGACTTGAGTTTTCATTGTGAGGTTTTCTAGATTTCTCTATGATTCCCACCATAGTGAAATGTCAGGATTCATACCTGATATATTCAACTATTCACAATATTTTTCCCCATAATAACAGACAAGAATAAAATACAAATTAAGCAATTTTATTTATAAAGCAAAGATAATGGTGAAATATTGCAGTATCTTGTATAAGGTACAATTTAACTGTAATATTTCTATGAAATAAATTGAAAGCGGAACACACATTTAATCAGAGCATCAAAATTAAAGTAAGCTCTGTGATGAAGGCATGTCTGTCATATTGACGAGGAATATTGTAATTAACTCTGTACCAGCAATCTTCTGTCAAATGTCTTCAGTCAATATCATTCAAAGTGGTCAGGGTGAGTTTTCAATATGGCCACAACTGTCAATAGTTGCATTTATTATATTTAATTGTGAGAAGTGTTGAAAATGTCGTTAAATTGCTTGAAGTCTGAAGTTTCCTTTCACCATTTTTACTGTTTCTCAATATATATCATGGACACTAGACAATGAGGCCCTTTCACCACTTTCTTGCTGCTCAAGCATGCCCTGCACATTTCCATACAGACTCTCATCCTTCAGCCCATGCACCAACATTTACTCCTTATCATTAGACAGATCATCCTTCTCCAGTGTATTGAACACACTACATACTAATCAACCAAAGGAACATAGGAGTGACATCATATTTCATCCTCGTCACTAAAACCCAGATCTTCTTCTGGGAAGTCCCCAACCTCCACATGGTTTACTCGTACAAATCCACCATATTTTTCTGGACATTCAAAGTACTGCTTTCCCTTCACACTGTCAAAGAAACAAGTTTACGGTAAGTGTAAACAAGCAACACACGTCCCCTGTCGCCAATTACATTTTTCTAATTGATGGCCAGTTATCATTGCTTAGTTATGCTATTATTGTATGAAGTTTGAACAAATTCAGTCTCAAATTATCGATCGGAAACGAAAATTTGTGAAACAATCTATTTTTAGTAACAGTGACCTTTGTAGTTGACTTTTTGACCCCAATTCAATCCCAAGCTGTATTTTCTCATATGCTATGATATAAACCTACCTCCCATCGTTTTTCCCTACAGGTTCATCATACTGCACACCAACCCAGTACCCTTCTTTGAAGTCTGTCAAACCTGCAATCAATATAATATCTTGGTTTTAAAGGAAGTATAAAAAGTGTTTATGTTGTTTATGTTATAACACATTATTTAGGTTTTTATCAGAGCCACTCATTATTTCCTCAATTCGCAGAATATTTTGTGAAAAATATCTTTTAAAAATTCAAAAACCTCGTGAGTATTTTGGACTGAAGAATGCCCTATAGTGTCTGAATATATATTCCATAGAAATGATTTCGATTTTACTTTGAATTTATTTTGGCCTTTTATTTCGGATTATTAATATACTAGCTTTATACCGATTTTACCTCATTATGGCTCTTTTTTTATTTGCCAAGCATTGAGTAGTAAGACAGATTAGGGTGGCATCAGGCTTGGGAGAGGACTAAACTAAAGTCAAGGGGAGGCAATCCTTACAAACATTAGGTCCAAGGGCACCAACACAACACAAGGACACTTTTCTTACCAACATATTTAACTTCTCCTCGTTTATATAGCTGTTCTGGGACTCTCACTTCACACCTGTGGAGGAAACATTCTCTCTGAAGTTACACATACATAAAATCTCCTTCAAATTGAAATAGTGCTCATGCTTATGATTCACCTTAAATACATGTTATGTTAATTTTTTTTTCTATAAATCACTGAGGTTATATTAAAGATGCTCCACCCCTGACAAATCATATTTTTTACACCATTACCACTACTGAAATGTTTGAACTTCTAATTTTATTTTAAGTTAAAAATATAAAAAATAATTAATTACATCCCGAAAAAATTCCGTGGCAGTATATCCTATATCGAATGAAGTACTGATTGCCCATGCAACAAAGGCAAAATATAAGTTTTTGTGTTAATCAGACTATATATACTTACATGATTAAACAACAATTATTGTTCAAATGATGAATATTATTTATGCTCTGTCGGTGGTGGAGCATCTTGAAGAGAAAGGCATTTGAGATGTACAGAGTGAAAAACAGAAAATCAAATGTGTATGGTCATATGAGTTCTGATGTATTCAAGATAATTTGAGTTTTTTTGGCCTTATGGTCATCCCTTAGGCGTCAGTCACAATAAATGAATGAATACAATCAATCTGTTATTTCATTTGCCAATTTGGCAAACCATTAATCCATTCCATGGTCAGAAAATCATAACTTTCATGAAGAAAATTAAACTTATGTAATTATATCTGCAGTGTTCTATCCGAGCTCATAAAAAAGAGGTTTTAATTTTAGTCACAGGTCGTCACATCCTAAGTGTTAGTCAGGGATGTTATAAGCATACTATTCAAATGAAATTTCTTACCAATAAGAGCATATCCTATCGCAATCAAACAAGCCATGCTCAAAAATTTGCTTTCCCATGATAAAATGCATCCCCTAAGTAAGGGGAATATGTGAGACCTCATGAACGTTTTAATAATGCTGGTAAATGAAGTACATATATGTAGTACTTTTAGAAACAAAACCTTTGCTGATTGCCAGGAATGGAATATAAGTTGCCCATTCAGCAGGTACTTTTGCATGAAGATTGATTTCCTTTTGAACAGAAAAGTTAAACTAAAGATAATTGCCATTGCATTAATTTGTCGTGGGAATTGAGAAAATGTTGAAAATTTATTTTTTTGAAGCTCATCCCAATGTCATCATTATACAATTACTGGGGTATGCTATTTGACATTAACTTGAATGTTTAATGTGTGTACAAAATCCCCGGAGCCTATTGGCTGGAGTGAATGAGGCCCGGCTTAAATAAATTAGTTTCTGTGTCAAATGTTCACTGTCCTGAAGGACAATAAAGATGTGTTGCGGTAGTTATTGATCTATATAAGTGACATATTCGCTCTGATCGTTATTTCAACACAAAACTTCATTATCAACAACATTGTTACACATGGGAGGGAAACTATAGTTTATTTTTTGTGCAGTGTATTACTGCAGCAGACAACATGGTTCTTCTAGCAGACTATTTACTGTAGATACCCTTCAATATGATTATTATGGTACAGACAAACAAGTCTGTTGGGGATGTATTAACTACACACACTCCAGTAGAATGCACCATTAGTAAATTCTACATCCATATTAGTATTGGCTCCAAGTAATGTTCTGCCTCAAGAAATGATTGCCCAGAGAGTCTGTGCAGAACACAGGATTTTACCAAGTTTTTGGCATTTGTCGGATATAAGCAAAGCTATACAATAACTCTTAATTATCCTTTATTTCCCAGCTCAAGCATAAGATAAATTTTTCATTGGCTGGCTTATCAGTGTTTTGTAGTGTACTCATCTCTACAATAATAAATAAATAACAAACCAGACCTCCCACAGGGAACAAAATGCCCTCTCAGGTTGTGACAGAATAACCATTTCCTTTTGATAATGTGAAACATTTCTGTGCAATTTATATATTTTTTAAGTTTTCTAGTTAGAGTTTGGTGTTTCCCTTCGTTTACTAATTATGTTATCCTTAAAGATTGGATGCTATGGATCCGGAAATGTGTATTAAATCCGGATTATCTATCACTGTACTTTCGTCTCCTACTTACTTACTTACCAAAATAATATCAAAATGATATATTAAGTAATTACAAAAGGCCTGGTCAATTGTACAGATAGCCAGATCTATGTGGCTAGAGTTGATACGACAAACATGGAAATTTGGCTCTCTGTGCAATTGATTAGGCTCCGCGCACCTCCGCCTGCATTCGTTATATATGCTTATAATACTTATCAGCATCCATGATGGAATGAATTGTAAATATTTCTTTACTTATTAATATTTGAAAAATATGTAAATAAAATAATAATCGTTCACCCACTATGATGAAACGAGAATACTAAGTGAGCAAATTAAACAAATCAATTATATTTATACTATAGATGTTGTTTGATGAATGAGTGATTATGTTCAAATGTTACATACATGTTAATAGAGTATTTAGATGTGGATAATAAATGTGTACAATATGTGATGGCACGTGTGTATATGTGTAAGTGTGTGTGTAAGGGTGTGTATATGGATATGTACATGTATGTGTATACTTATTTAAGTGTGTATTTACAGCATGTATGCATGCATATATGTATTTATTTATGTATGTATGTATGTATGAGATGGTGTGTATGTATGTATGTATGTATGTATGTATGTATGTGATGGTGTGTATGTATGTATGTATGTGATGGTGTGTATGTATGTATGTATGTATGTCTGTCTACATGTATGCATGCTTATGTATATGTTGCATGAATCGGTATTTTTATGAAAATAAAAAGAATAAAAAAAAAAGCTCAAAAATTTAATATTCTCAACTCTGAGTGGGGAAAAAAAGAGAGAGAAAAAAATGTATATGCATAAATCGCGTAATAAAGTCATCAGGCATGGAAATGCTGTAGAGTCGTCAGTTAGTTTACAGGTGTATAGCATTAATAAATACTCATTTACCAAATAAAAACTCAAACTATTGTTAAAATTGAAAAAAAAATATTGGAATCTGTCTTTATACCGATGAACCCTCAACTTTGAATGTTGAATTCCTGTGTAGTCAGCAATATTCCCCTATATTACTGTCAGATTTCTTCATCTGACATTTACTTTGAAACATTACAAAGCTTTACGATCACATCAAACAAGACCATGCTGTTAGCCTACAATCTGTATTAGAGACAAGTTTATATATATATAAAGTAGACAGGAGGTAATATGATGATGGCAGAATTAAAGGAGACAAAGGAAATACCCAAGCCCTAATCAGACACAACACAATCTGATTAAGGTTGTGAATATGTCAAAAGTGATTGCACCTGAATAAATCTATCTTGACCTTTGACCTTCAAACCTTAAAAGCAACTTAAACCAAGCACTGCATGAATTTTGACCTTTATCAACCTTCATGTAAGTCATTGCAGTGACCTTGACCTTGAATTGACATGAATATAAATGAAACAGAAACATAAGTATGCACTTACCGGTCTCCTACTTTGATCGAATCTGCTTTTTGTTTTTCAGCCTCAAGCTTTTTTTCTTTTTCTTCATCAAGTCTCTGTTGTTCCTCTGGAGAAATTTCCTTGAATCTGCCCATTTTATTTCTCTCTTTAAACGCTCTCACAGAATCTGAAAGTTTACAAATAAACTGAACATCACAATATGCTAGAACAATTATTACATCAATTATCTTCCAGTTTTTTACCTGAAGTAAGAATCTAAACAACCATGAATCTAGATACCTTATTGTGTACCAAATTCTATAAATAGAATTGTCTTACGACAAAACAGTTTAGTATTGATATATGTTACTGGACAGATCCTGTTAGTGTGTACTCTCATACCCATCAAAGACAGTCCCGGTTCACTATAAGATATAATTACCTGACCGTTTGGCATAAGCATCTTCTGACAGTTCAAATTTTTCTACTTTTGATGTATCTTCAAATTCTCCTAATCTAACTGTTGAATCTACAACCTGAAAAAAGAAGTATTTTGTTGTTTGACATCCTCGATACTCCAGGGGTTACAATAACTGACGTTATATCCACCCCCGGACTATCTCATGGTAAAACTGAAGGCAGTTCAGAAGAAAATTTCTGACCAATCACAGACCAGCAAAGATTTTCTTTGAAGACTACAGAGAGAGCGACGCCCAACTTCAAAGCCACACAGTCAACCACAGTGAACTGTTATATGGCTCTTTTGATGTACATCAAAGGACTAAACTCCCTGTTCTGTCCGGTTGCCTCCAGTTTTGCTATGAGATAGTCCAGGGGTGTAGAAATCGTATGTGATCGGAACCCCTGGAGTATCGAAAAAGATTGTTTGATAACTTATAATAATATCAGAAAATATATAACACTTAAGGCTCCCTACCTTTCCAAAACAGGTTTTGATTTTTTAAAATGGGAATGTAAAACAAAATTTTAATTTTGTAGAGCAGTAAAAGTGATATATAATAGTTTACCATTAATACTACACTATCATCACCTTCTGAGCAATTAACCTGGTTATGTAAAATAAATTAAATGTTAATTTTCACAATGTGGGTCATCTTATTTATCACCGCCGTCTTCCTAAATACTGCACATTAGTTGACTATCACAGTGCCAGAAATAAATCTCCACTGTTAACATTAATCACTCATTAGGGAATCTGGCATATGTTTCGTGTTGTGACATCATCCTAGGCCATCAATAGACATTTTCAGATGTTATTATTATTTTTAAGAAACTTTTTAACTTTTGTTTCGGAAAGGTAGTATGCCTTTAATATCACCAGGTTTCAATCCTGATTTATCAACGTCTGAATATCTGATTTAATACTAACATGTAATCGCATTCCATCATCTACGGGATAGGAACCCAGTAAGGCCTCATCATTGTCCAGTTTACAGATTAGCTTGTCCTCTTTACTGTATGCCTCCAGTTTCATATTAGTGGCTATAGAACCAGTGACAAGCTCCAACTTCCCCTAAAACAGGAACAAAAGCTTTGTCTATACAACATATATTATACTCACACCAAATGTTATGATAAAAGAAAGCTTCATTTGGAACATAATGATATTACCCTTGAAACAAAAATAGAGTTTGCAATGGAAACAGTAATTTTCTTTTTTTTCCGCCAATGTTTCTAAGGCAACAGACACAAGAAGCGCATGGGCCTAAACGGTCATTTGACTACTGATACAATACAACATAGTAGAAGAATACAGAACTAACAAAACATCTTCGGATAAAATATATCAAAGTGTCAAGGCCATTCAAAGATGCTGTGAATGAAGGACTCAAACAAAGGAATAAAGAAATTGGTTTTTCATCTATACTGAATTTAGTATACATAATGTAGTATAGTGTGCAGTGTTGAATTTTGGAGTTAAACAAAAGATATATACGGTATACCGTATTTATTTTATGATATTTAAAGTTGATTCAAGAACGATAAGTTGAATAAATCATTTTCCTGAAATAAATTTTTTATTTAAATTTTTTATTTCTGAAATAACAATATCAACACCAATAAATTCAGTCAGAATCAGAGTGCCATTTTTTAAAAGTGATTAATCAATTCTATACTCATATCAATTTTATCAATGCCTCTTCATAACAAAATAAAAAAGAAAAAGAAAACAAGAGATCCCAGAGGGATCTTGGCGCCCACCAAAGAAAGATCTATGTCTGACAATGGAAAGAGGGATCTTTTCCCTGCTTTTCAAACTTTTTCAAACACATGACATATAAAATTTGAGACAGATCGCTATAGTACTTTCTAAGAAATAGTGGTAACAAACTTCAACAATGAAATCTAAGATGGCGGCCGGTTGGCCATCTTGTTTACCGATCAGTCCCGAAAGGCATTATGCATCAGTCCTAAAAGGTACTATGCACAACTAGGGTACAAGGGGAACCTACACATAAAATTTGAGAAAGATCCCTTCAGTACTTTCTGAGAAATAGCGGTAACAAACTTTAACAATCAAAATCCAATATGGCCGTCGGTCGGCCATCTTGTTTACCGATCGGTCCCAATTAACAATATGCACAACTAGGGTCCTTGGGGAACCTTCATATGAAATTTGTAAACGATACCTTCAGTACTTTTTGAGAAATAGCGGTAACAAACTTTAACTATCAAAATCCAAGCCATCTTGTTGACTGATCGGTTCCAAAATGCAATATGCACAACTAGGGCCCTAGGGAAACCTATATATGAAATTTGAGAAAGATCCCTTCAGTACTTTTTGAGTAATAGCGGTAACAAACTTTAACTGTCAAAATCCAAGATGGCCACCTGTCGGCCATCTTGTTCACCGATCGGTCCCAAAATGTAATATGTACAACTAGGGTCCTAGGGGAACCTGTATATGAAATTTGAGAAAGATCCCTTCAGTACTTTTTGAGAAATAGCGGTAACAAACTTTAACTATCAAAATCCAAGATGGCCACCTGTCGGCCATCTTGTTCACCGATCGGTCCCAAAATGCAATATGCACAACAAGGCCCCTAGGGGAACCTACATATGAAATTTGAGAAAGATCCCTTCAGTACTTTCTGAGAAATAGCGGTAACAAACTTTAACTATCAAAATCCAAGATGGCCGCCTGTCGGCCATCTTGTTGACCGATCGGTCCCAAAATGCAATATGCACAACTAGGGCCCTAGGGGAACCTATATATGAAATTTGAGAAAGATCCCTTCAGTACTTTTTGAGAAATAGCGGTATCAAACTTTAACTATCAAAATCCAAGATGGCTGCCTGTCGGCCATCTTGTTGACCGATCAGTCCCAAAATGCAATATGCACATCTATGGCCCTAGGGGAACCTATATATGAAATTTGAGAAAGATCCCTGCAGCACTTTTTGAGAAATAGTGGTAACAAACTTTAACTATCAAAATCCAAGATGGCTGCCTGTCGGCCATCTTGTTGACCGATCAGTCCCAAAATGCAATATGCACAACTAGGGCCCTAGGGGAACCTATATATGAAATTTGAGAAAGATCCCTTCAGCACTTCTTGAGAAATAGCGGTAACAAACTTTAACTATCAAAATCCAAGATGGCTGCCTGTCGGCCATCTTGTTGACCGATCAGTCCCAAAATGCAATATGCACAACTAGGGCCCTAGGGGAACCTATATATGAAATTTGAGAAAGATCCCTTCAGCACTTCTTGAGAAATAGCGGTAACAAACTTTAACTATCAAAATCCAAGATGGCTGCCTGTCGGCCATCTTGTTGACCGATCAGTCCCAAAATGCAATATGCACAACTAGGGCCCTAGGGGAACCTATATATGAAATTTGAGAAAGATCCCTTCAGCACTTTTTGAGAAATAGCGGTAACAAACTTTAACTATCAAAATCCAAGATGGCCGCCTGTCGGCCATCTTGTTGACCGATCGGTCCCAAAATGCAATATGCACAACTAGAGTCCTAGGGAAACCTACATATGAAATTTGAGAAAGATCCCTTCAGCACTTTCTGAGAATTAGCGGTAACAAGAATTGTTAACGGACGGACGGAAGGACGGACGGACCACGGACGAAAGGCGATTTGAATAGCCCACCATCTGATGATGGTGGGCTAAAAAAAGAAAGGAAAGAAAAACAAGTTAATATATCCATATCTTAATATCCATTTAACATTTAAAAATATTTTGGGAAAATAAAAGTGCCAAGGCCACTCATAGATGCTGTGAATGAAGGACTCAAACAAAGGAATAAAGAAATTGGTTTATCATTTATATTATTATATAATTAAGTCTAGTTAACATGTTGTAGTACATTGTATATATATGCTGTATAATGTTGAATTTTGGAATTAAACAAAATATAATTAATTACTTTATTATAATTAAAGTAAATTGAACAATCATAAGTTAAATAGCTATTTTTCCTGAAATAACTTAAATATATTTCATATTTTCATTTCTGAGTGCCATTTCCGTTCTATAACTAATTAATCAATTCTACATTCAAATCAATTACTAGAATTATCAATTTTATCACGGTCTCTTCCAATAAAAAGTTAATTAAAGTCCATTTAATAACAACAGAAATATTGCAATTTCTGGAATATTTATTGATTTCCTTGTTAGAATGACTAACATAGCTAAGACTGTTTGTCAAATAAAAGGTACATAATTTGGTTACTTTATAACTTATAACACTCATTTGATGTAATGAAGCATTGTTGCAAAAACACAGCTTTAACAAGTCGAACAGCAAGTGTTATACAGTGCACTTTTACTACGGTAATATAGCAATGTTATAGACGTACATGTTTTTCGAAAAAAGATGGACTTAAAGTTGACTAGAGACTGATTTGATTTTATCTTAGTTAAAGATGCTCCACCGCCGACAGAGCATAAAGGATGTTAATCATTTGAACAATAATTGGTGTTTAATCGTGTATATATATGCCTAATCAACACAAAAATAATATAAAATAATTTATTTCGCCTTTTGTGCATGCGCAATCAGTACTTCATTCCATATAGGATGTAGTGTCACAAATTTTTTTGGGATGCAATTAATCATTTTTCATATTTTTAACTTGAAGTAAAATTAGAAGCTCAATCTTTTCAATGGTGGTAATGGTGTAAAGTACGTAACTTTTGTAACTGGAGAAAAATACTAAATTGTCTGCTCCTGTTTTTTATAGTGAAAAAATACCATTTGTCAGCAGTGGAGCATCTTTAAATAATTAAAAGGTAGCTATAAATAATACACTTCCTAGTATGAATGTTAGACCTAATAGCAATGATGTTTAAAGGGAGGCAACTCGAGCTTTCACATCTAGATGGAAGAGAGCGTAGTAATTTCATCAGATATATTAGGTCAGAACTTCAACCGAATAATGACTTTTGCACACACATTTAAATCTTATCTTGTAGTATAAATCATTTAAACAAATATTTGTAATCATCATTTTAACATCAATGTTGTAACATTCAAATTGATAGATACACTCAAAAAAATCCATTGATAGGATCTGTATAGGCTATATTAATTTTTGCAATCAATCGAAAATAAATGAAGTTTAAAGGCTATAAAATCAAAAGATGTATCAGGTTTCTAGGCCTCTAAAGAATTCATATTTTAAAATATTTACCCCATTTTACCCCAGTTGAATGCAGGTGAAAATCATTCATTTGAACATTTAACTAGGTAGCCCTTCATCAAAGAAGTTACTATGAGAAGAAGTTGGCCCTGGGATAAATATATCTGAAAAAGTCGCTGGTCAAAGACACCAGCCCAACAGATCAGCCTCTAGGGTAGAAGATCTAGACTGGTGCCAATATTTTGCTAAGTTCACTGTTCAGTTTGCTGACAGATATACCACTAGTCCAACCTCCAAAGACTGGGCAAGCAAAGGGATTGTTAGTGATCAAAGCATTGCTTTGATTGTGCTTACGTTCTTCAGTACAAGAACCAAGGACTACACAGCTGAACTTTCAACAATGGGGACAACCTACGTCACCGGAAGTGATATCGGACACACAAAAACAATGAAAAAACGCCCACTTCAAGATGAAAATCGGCTGAAATTATGATATAAAAGCAATGCATCTTCTAAACCTATCGTGCGTCAAAGACAGTGTATTGTTAGAGATTCTATGAAGCTATTAAATATCGTCAAACTAGCTCAGATAATGCAAACACCTCGACACAATATTTTTCGACAGCAGAGATATCAGTCACATTTTATTCACGAAAACGTTATAAATTGCAAATAAATAAATTTTGCTGCCACAAAACTGTCCGGTTTACTAATATGTAATATATGACTGTTGGAAGAAAATATTTCGTTCATTATATCTGCTAGTGGAGAATCATATACGGTGCTTAATTAGAAACTCTGAAAGTGATATCGGTCACACTTAGAACTTTAGGGGTAACGGTCACATCCAAAGTTACGAAAACTGTGGATAAGACGCCAACATACTTCTATTGAATTTATCTGATCTTGAAAAACGATTTTTGAACCCCCTATCAGCAAATGGCTAACGAGCTATTGAAATCGCTTTTCGTCTATTGCTTGTCATCCGTCCTTTTTTTTTCTTTTTTCTCTCCACAGCGTGGCTATTGGTCACATTTTATATGCACGAAAATATGTCAAGTGTAATTTTTTTAACTTTACTGTTATTTACCGATATAAAATACTTTATATTTCAAGTAGTAGCTATTGCTCATTTTATCTGCTATAAAGTGACATACCTGTATAACCTAGTTGGTGTTTTGTTGTTTTTAAAAAGGATGTCGTTCACATGCAGGGTAAGGGTCACATTCAAAGATTTTGAAATGGTTTGTCGCTTCGTAAAGATTGCTGAAATATTGCAGCATTGTTTTCCCTAACTATTCATTCAGGTAAAGAGGAAATACTACCAAAATGCATGATACATCAATTACTATTATCGTAACGTTTTTTCGCTGAATGCTTTGGTTATTCGTACACTGTATATTGTTTCGTTTTTGTCTATACATGTATTTGTACACATCCTTTGTTCTTGCATTGTCTTTGCGTGGAATGTTTGCTGAAGCAAAGTAGAACTGAGGCAACCCTTAACAAGCAGACAAATTACATCTCCATGGAGTACCATTGTACTATTTTGAAGTACGTTTCTGTGTTAAAGTAATTATAATTTAAAAAAACTTCGCAGTGACAATATACAAGAAACTACATAAAACTTAAAGATGTAAAGGCATCCGATGTAAACAAAAGGAAAAGCACACTGATCTATAAGCTACAGAAATACGTAAATACATGATGGACAGGATCACTGAGGGTTTTTAGCTGATAGCGTTAGTACAGTTCTACATGTCCAGTTGGCATTCATACTCCCCTAATTGTCAACTGAATGCAATTTAATGAATATATTTTCATTTGATAACACTTGTATGAAACATCCCAAGATATCTGTACCTATAAAGAAACAAGAGATCCCAGAGGGATCTTGGCGCCCACCTAAGAATGGTCTTTGTTTGACAAAGGAAAGAGGGATCTTTTCTCTGCTTTTCAAGCTTTTACTACATATTACTACACATGAAATTTGAGAAAGATCGCTTGACTACTTTCCGAGATATATAACAGTAACAAACTTCAAAATCCAAGATGGCTACCTGTCTGCCATCTTGTTCACCGATCGGTCCTAAAATGCAATATGCACAACTAGGGCCCTAAAGGAACCTGTACATGAAATTTTAGAAGAATTCTTTTGGTACTTTTTGAGAAACAGCGGTAACAAACTTTAACTATCAAAATCCAAGATGGCGGTGTGTCGGCCATCTTGTTAACCGATTGGTCCCAATATACAATATGCACAACTAGGCCCCTAGGGGAACTTACATGTGAAATTTGAGAAAGATCCCTTCAGTACATTCTGAGAAATAGCGGAAAAAAACTTCAATTGTCAAAATCCAAGATGGCGTCCTGTTGGCTACCTGTCAGCCATCTTGTTCACCGATCGGTCCTAAAATGCAATATGCACAACAAGACCCCTAGAAGAACCTGCACATACAATTTGAGACAGATCCCTTCAGTA
Source organism: Argopecten irradians (assembly GCF_041381155.1). Taxonomy (NCBI): domain Eukaryota; kingdom Metazoa; phylum Mollusca; class Bivalvia; order Pectinida; family Pectinidae; genus Argopecten; species Argopecten irradians. The sequence continues at coordinate 64,503,668 of NC_091136.1, read as the reverse complement.
CATTCTTAGACATAGCGGGAAAAATTTTCAATTGTCAAAATCCAAGATGGCGTCCTGTTGGCAATCTTGTTCACCGATCAGTACCAAAATGCAATTTGCATAACCAGGGACCTAGTAGAACCTGTACATGCAATTTGATACAGATCCCTTGAGCACTTTCTGAGAAATAATGGTAACAAGCTTTAACTATCAAAATCCAAGATGGTGGCCTGTCGGCCATCTTGTTCATCAATCTGTCCCAAAATGCAATATGCACAACAAGGCCCCTAGGGGAACCTGCACATGCAATTTGGGACAGATCCCTTCAGTACTTTCTGAGAAATAGCTGTAACAAACTTCAATTGTCAAAATCCAAGATGGCGGCCTGTCGGCCATCTTGTTCATCGATTGGTCCCAAAATGCAATATGCACAACAAGGGCCCTAAGGAAAACTGTACAATAAATTTGAGAAGAATTCTTTGGGTACTTTTTGAGAAATAGCGGTAACAAACTTTAAACTATCAAAATCCAAGATGGCGGCCTGTCGACCATCTTGTTAACCGATTGGTCCCAAAATGTAATATGCACAACTAGGCCCCTAGGGAAACTTACATGTGAAATTTGAGAAAGATCCCTTCAGTACATTCTGAGAAACAGCGGTAACAAACTTTAACTATCAAAATCCAAGTAGCCGCCTGTTGGCGCCCACCCAAAAATGATCTATGTCTGACAATGGAAAGAGGAATCTTTTCCCTGATTTTCAAACTTTTTCAAACACACTACATATAAAATTTGAGACAGATCGCTGAAGTACTTTCTAAGAAATAGTGGCAACAAACTTCAACAATGAAATCTAAGATGGCAGCCAGTTGGCCACCTTGTTTACCGATCAGTACTGAAAGGCATTATGCATCAGTCCTAAAAGGTACTATGCACAACAAGGGTACAAGGGGAACCTATGCATGGAATTTGAGAAAGATCACTTCAGTACTTTCTGAGAAATAGCGATAACAAACTTTAACAATCAAAATCCAATATGGCCGTCGGTCGGCCATCTTGTTTACCGATCGGTCCCAATTAACAATATGCACAACTAGGGTCCTTGGGGAACCTTCATATGAAATTTGTAAACGATACCTTCAGTACTTTTTGAGAAATAGCGGTAACAAACTTTAACTATCAAAATCCAAGCCATCTTGTTGACTGATCGGTTCCAAAATGCAATATGCACAACTAGGGTCCTAGGAGAACCTGTATATGAAATTTGAGAAAGATCCCTTCAGTACTTTTTGAGAAATAGCGGTAACAAACTTTAACTATCAAAATCCAAGATGGCCACCTGTCGGCCATCTTGTTGACCGATCGGTCCCAAAATGCAATATGCACAACTAGGGCCCTAGGGGAACCTATATATGAAATTTGAGAAAGATCCCTGCAGTACTTTTTGAGAAATAGCGGTAACAAACTTTAACTATCAAAATCCAAGATGGCTACCTGTCGGCCATCTTGTTGACCAATCAGTCCCAAAATGCAATATGCACAACTATGGCCCTAGGGGAACCTATATATGAAATTTGAGAAAGATCCCTGCAGCATTTTTTGAGAAATAGCGGTAACAAACTTTAACTATCAAAATCCAAAATGGCTGCCTGTCGGCCATCTTGTTGACCGATCAGTCCCAAAATGCAATATGCACAACTAGGGCCCTAGGGGAACCTTTATATGAAATTTGAGAAAGATCCCTTCAGTACTTTTTGAGAAATAGCGGTAACAAACTTTAACTATCAAAATCCAAGATGGCCGCCTTGCGGCCATCTTGTTCACCGATCGGTCCCAAAATGCAATATGCACAACTAGGGTCCTAGGGGAACCTGTATATGAAATTTGAGAAAGATCCCTTCAGCACTTTTTGAGAAATAGCGGTAACAAACTTTAACTATCAAAATCCAAGATGGCCGCCTGTCAGCCATCTTGTTCACCGATCGGTCCCAAAATGCAATAAGCACAACTAGGGCCCTAGGGGAACCTTTATATAAATTTGAGAAAGATCCCTTCAGTACTTTTTGAGAAATAGCGGTAACAAACTTTAACTATCAAAATCCAAGATGGACGCCTTGCGGCCATCTTGTTCCCCGATCGGTCCCAAAATGCAATATGCACAACTAGGGTCCTAGGGGAACCTGTATATGAAATTTGAGAAAGATCCCTTCAGCACTTTTTGAGAAATAGCGGTAACAAACTTTAACTATCAAAATCCAAGATGGCCGCCTGTCAGCCATCTTGTTGACCGATAGGTCCCAAAATGCAATATGCACAAATAGGGCCCTGGGGAACCTACATATGAAATTTGAGAAAGATCCCTTCAGTACTTTTTGAGAAATAGCGGTAACAAACTTTAACTATCAAAATCCAAGATGGCCGCCTTGCGGCCATCTTGTTCACCGATCGGTCCCAAAATGCAATATGCACAACTAGGGTCCTAGGGGAACCTGTATATGAAATTTGAGAAAGATCCCTTCAGCACTTTTTGAGAAATAGCGGTAACAAACTTTAACTATCAAAATCCAAGATTGGCCGCCTGTCAGCCATCTTGTTCACCGATCGGTCCCAAAATGCAATAAGCACAACTAGGGCCCTAGGGGAACCTTTATATAAATTTGAGAAAGATCCCTTCAGTACTTTTTGAGAAATAGCGGTAACAAACTTTAACTATCAAAATCCAAGATGGACGCCTTGCGGCCATCTTGTTCCCCGATCGATCGTCCCAAAATGCAATATGCACAACTAGGGTCCTAGGGGAACCTGTATATGAAATTTGAGAAAGATCCCTTCAGCACTTTTTGAGAAATAGCGGTAACAAACTTTAACTATCAAAATCCAAGATGGCCGCCTGTCAGCCATCTTGTTGACCGATAGGTCCCAAAATGCAATATGCACAAATAGGGCCCTAGGGGAACCTACATATGAAATTTGAGAAAGATCCCTTCAGTACTTTTTGAGAAATAGCGGTAACAAACTTTAACTATCAAAATCCAAGATGGCCGCCTTGCGGCCATCTTGTTCACCGATCGGTCCCAAAATGCAATATGCACAACTAGGGTCCTAGGGGAACCTGTATATGAAATTTGAGAAAGATCCCTTAAGCACTTTTTGAGAAATAGCGGTAACAAACTTTAATCATCAAAATCCAAGATGGCCGCCTGTCAGCCATCTTGTTGACCGATCGGTCCCAAAATGCAATATGCACAAATAGGGTCCTAGGGGAACCTACATATGAAATTTGAGAAAGATCCCTTCAGTACTTCCTGAGAAATAGCGGTAACAAGAATTGTTAACAGACGGACGGATGGACAGAAGGACAGACGGACGGACGGACCACGGACCAAAGGCGATTTGAATAGCCCACCATCTAATGAATGTGGGCTAAAAATAAGCGGATAGCAGATCATGCATCCCTGAATGTCAAATGCGCTTGGTAAGTATATATATTAGGGTTGCAGTGAAAAAGTAAATATATGTATATGAATGCTATAAAGCACCGTGGTAGTCAAATAATTTCAAGATAGCCAAATATTCATTATTTTGTTATCTTATCTGTCTCAAAATTGAGCATTAATAAATACAATCCTATAATGAAAACAAGAGCTGTTGGAGAACAGCAAAGCTCGCCTATTCAGAAGAAGTTGATGTTCAAGTATTTACTATTTAAACATGGAAATATGACAAATTAACAGACTCAAAAAAAAAAACCCCTAAAGGGCCCCAAATTGGTTGTATTATCACGTTCAGCATCTATACACATTAGGAAAATAAAATCATAAAATTAAAAAATAGTGACATCAATGCTTAATTAAGCTTAAACAATTGACGAAACAGAAACTTGCTCAAAAACTTAAACGTGAAATGGGACCCCAGCGCTGATGCCGACGCCGGGGTGACAACATTAGCTCCACCTATTCTTCGAATAGGCGAGCTAATGATTATCAAAATATCTATATCGAACAAAATATTTGATAATTGTATGTCTACATGGTAACGAACTTCAAGTCGTCGACTACCGCATTTTCCCATTGGTGCATTATGCACGACAAGAGTAAACATGTAGTACTTAAAAAATTCCAAACAGGTTCATTAAGTATTAAGCTCTCATGTTGAAAAGCAACAAGTCCATCTATAAGAATCAAGAAAGAAGACTTTCTAAACATGAAATTTAAAAAAGATCCTTAATACTCTCTGGCAAATACATGTAGCGATATCAAAATAAATCGATTTCGGATTGATTCCGAAATATGTTATACATAACTGGATCTACATATGAAACCCCTCCAGTACTTTCAGAGAAATAGCAGAAATAAAAGACGGACGGATGACGAGCAATGGAGGGAAGGCTATTTTTATAGCTCGCCATCCATTTGCTGATGGTGGGTTAAAAAGATAAATTCAATAAAAGTATTTTGACGGGGTATCCATTGGAGTTGCATGAATGCATAAATTTCAGTTCTTTGGATGTGACCGTTACCTCTAAAGTTCTAAGTGTGACCGATATCACTTTCATAGTTTCTAATTAAGCAGCGTCTATGTATCTCCACTAGCAGATATAATGAATGAAATATTTTCTTTCAACAGTCATATATTACATATTAGTAAACGGGCGGGACGGTTTTGTGACAGCAACATCTATTTATTTACAACTTTTATTGAATAAAATGTGACCGATATCCCTACTGTCGAAAAATATTGTGTCGAGGTGTTTGCATTATCTGAGCTAGTTTGACGATATTTAATAGCTTCATAGAATCTCTAACAATACACTGTCTTTGACGCACAATAGGTTTAGAAGATGCATTGCTTTTATATCATAATTTCAGCCAATTTTCATCTTGAAGCTGGCGTTTTTTATTGTTTTTGTGTGTCCGATATCACTTCCGGTGACGTAGGTTGTCCCCATTGTTTCAAGTTTTCAATACAAAGACAGGTTGGTCTCCTCTGACTTCTTGTTGGCTCTACTTCTTGTCCATCAAGGCTATTGTCTTGATTGTAACCTTCTCCAACACAAAGCAGAAGTGAACCTGAACAGCTCCACAAAGGACCCACTAAACCAAGTGAGAATACAGTTGCAAGACATGGTATGTGGACCCGAGGAAAGTGTTTAGGAGCTATCCAAATAATACAGAGGACTTTCTCGCAGTTGCCTTTTCAGGGTTCTTTGTGCTCAGGTTCGCTTCTGCTTGGTGTGGGAGAAGGGAACAATCAAGACAATGGCCTCGTTGGACCAGAAGTTGAGCTAACAAAAAGTTAGAGGCGACCAGCAAGCTCTCCAACTACATACTCAACTAAGTTCCTAGATTCATGAGTTGTATAAAGCCTTGTAAATAGATGTATAATGATAAAAATTTCAATTGTTGCCCTTTTCTGAAAAGGGAAAAAATGATTTGTGGATTCCGGTTTTGGCATAACCAAACTTCTGGCCAGGTAATTGATTTTGGTAACCATTGAAATGAAAGGACATTTTCCCTAGACTCTGATGGCCTACCAGTATCTCAGAGAGCCATCTCAATTTCAGAATATGGCCTAGACTAGGATCAGTTATTCACATAGTCAATGTAGGCCTAAGAAGTGGAACGTCTCATCAAATATTATATTATAAATCTGGGTTTGAAAAATTAAAAGATAGACGTAATAGACATAAACTCATTTTAATGTACAAAATAATTAATCACTTAACAGCTGACTATCTATATCACACTATTGAACCCTATATTAATATTAATGTTAATCACCGACTTCGCACTAATAGATTCTTTAATATTCCTCCATCCAGAACATGCATCTATGACCGTAGTTTCTTTCCCGATACAATGCGCCTATGGAATAATCTTGACCATTCTATTACCTCTTCCCCTACTCTTAGTACTTCACCTCCTGTAATCCAAGAAAACTTAATATAATACTATGTCAATTACGTAATAATGCGAGCAATCTAAACTTTGACAAATATAATGTCATGAATGTGATAGAGTGAGAGAAAACACAACCAACGCGTTTGAATACCATTGATCAACTGACTATTTAATAAAACTGCGTATAACGTCACAATCGTTGTGACGTCATTTAAGTACATGTCGCATAACGTCGCGCCAATTACGTTGGCGCCAAATACACAATATCCTGGGGCCTCGCGAATATTATGTTCACAGTAATATATATTATAAGTATGTAAATAAACAATATTTAAAAGTAAAAAGTGGAATTAAAGTCTTTCACATCAATTATATATATATACTTAGACATTATTTATTAATTAGAGTTTAATAAATTAGGATTTATGTCGTGCGTATTTAACTTTTACACCAGTTCTTAATGTTTTCCTTCGCTTTTATCTTTGCCACTCGTGGTATTCTGTTCACGTCTCTGCATGGTCCATCGTTCTCGTCTCCACTAGACTCATCGTTGGCGTCTCTGTCGTCTTCCTGACGGACTTCCAAAGGGTATAACTTGATAATCAGTCGATTTGTGATACCAGAACTTGTGCGTATTACTGCAGATTGCACAAGATTGTCTCTACCATATACTAAATCCTCCACAACAGCAATTTTCCACGTCGTACTTGGTGAATCATCGTGAACCTGAACTATATCTCCTACTTTGATAACTTGACTATTGCTGCCTGAAGCACGGTGAAATTCCCGCAAAGAAGTTAAGTATTCCTGGCGCCACCGCTTCCAAAAATGTTCTATTAACTGGAATCGTCTGTCCATCTCTTTATTTAGAATTCTGTGGGTATCCATGTCGAAAAAGTTGTCGTCACCAATGTCATGAATGTGATAGAGTGAGAGAAAACACAACCAACGCGTTTGAATACCATTGATCAACTGACTATTTAATAAAACTGCGTATAACGTCACAATCGTTGTGACGTCATTTAAGTACATGTCGCATAACGTCGCGCCAAATACACAATATATAAAGACCACCTTATTGATGACCCTGCTTGTTCCTGTGGCGCTGCTTGTGAAAATGCTAATCACTATTTTTTCTTCTGTCCTCTTTTTACTGACTCCAGACACTTTATTGCTGACATTGCTAATCATTTCAATCATATCTCTTCTAAACTATTGACATCTGGTGATATCCAATTATCTATTGAAGAGAATCAATTCATCCTTTCTAATGTGAATAATTATATCTCTGCCACTAACAGATTCAATTAATCCTAGCTATCCTATTAAATTTGTTATTTAGTTATTTACTTACTATAAATATACCTATTTATGAATATCATATGCTAATCTTCTTGATGTAATTTTAATCTTATATCTTTAATCAATCTGAGTAAAGCTACACTATGTGTGTAAGTGTGTGTATGTGTGTGAATGAGGGGTATGTATGTGATTGTTTATATGTATATATTCACTTACAATAATCCTGTAATATTGTCCATCTATGTATGTAAATATGTATTCAGTGTAACCTCCGGGACGGGAGAAGACTTATATAGGCTTGCCTGTTGTCAGATCCCTTTAATATTTGTTATTAATAAAATATGTTGAAATGAAATGAAATGTAGTTCAGGTAACAACTGTTGGTCCATGAACCTACTACAATATTAGGCCTCATTGCTATTGAGTAGTATTGACAAGAAGCTGGGTCCTAATTGACCTCCTGTGATCGCAAATGAAGGTCAAGGTCATTCATTTGAACAAACTTAGAAGCCCTTCCACATATGCTACAAGCCTTAATATCATTTACGCAGCGATGACAATTGAATAAGCATGACAATCATAACATGACTGATCCATCATCTATTAACAATTAATATTTCAAATCCTTTATGTAACGAAAACTGCATAAGTGTTTGGTCTTTGCAAGGGGAGATAACCAATATGATGTTCAGAAAAATGAAAAGATGACACATCCTAAGCATAACCAACCTACGTTAGTTAAGTTTTGATGTTTTATTTGTAAAGTGGCCTTATACGTTAAGCTTCAAATATTCCATAGTCAATGGTATGAATGTTGAGTAACAGATTCAGAGTAATTATTGCCTTGGTTACCTTTACTTCAGCAACTGTCAGATCTTTCTGGAATCTCCTTTCAGACCCAAAGGTATTCCCTGTACTTGTAACTCTGACAGTTACAACACTTTGTGTAACAACGGAAAAATGTTCAGCCATTATCGATCTCTTCGTTCCTACGTCAATTAAAACAAATTTGGAGATGCGTCTAGTCTTCGGTCTGCCTTGGTTGAAACATGTGCTCTCCTGTCATTATTTTTGTTAGTATCCCGAAATCACGTTGTTCAGATCACGTGACAGCACATTCGATCTAAGATTATATGTTAAAAAACTTAAATTAGATGCAGTAGCGAAAACGTATTTTATCTTTTTAAAGATTTTCTTGAATAATTTATTAATGATATATTTATTTGACCTTGAAATATGAAAGTTCTATAAAAAATTGATCGATGATGTCATGAGCTGCGAGATTTCGTGCCAGAAAAAGATGGCGGCCACTGAAAGGCAGTGGTATGTCGAAGAGGACGGTTGTATATCCGTTGGTGAACCAGCCAGTGGCGTCACATACCATGCTGCATTGAATTCCATCATTGTATCAACTAAAGAACCATCCGTTAAAATATATGATGTGGCCTCTGGTGCCATCTTACAAAAATCAAGTCTTTCCGGTACGCCTCTTCGTATCCCAAATCATATGAATTTATATTGCACAATCGAAATCTGTCAAATTTTAATCAACATCGTAATAACGTTTACATCTGTGTGATATGTTTGAATATTTACATGATGTCTGATGTTCGTGCATTTTAATAACGCTTGCGGCCTGTCGTTGAAAAGGCAATTTCCCTATCTCCTTCTAGAAATGGCTACAGAGAGTTTCTTTACAGTATGGCTGTCAATGCCATAATCTGCTGATTTGTTCTCTGATTCAATACAGCGTGATACATTTTAACTAACAAAAGCATGAAAATTAATTTGTTTTATTTATGAAACGTTTGGATTAATTAGATTTATTAGATGTTTATAAACCTCTATTTTTTCTTTGTGCTACATGTGGTCTACTATAATGTAGTGTTCAGGTTTTGTTTCCTTTTAAAATTAAGATGAAGCAGTTCCTGATTATGTGATAATAACCATCTGTGGTCTAATATGAATGCTATCAGCACTCAAACCATGTTGTCTCTCAAGTATATTAATAACATTGTAAACAAATTAAACAACAGTATTGAATACCTTCTCATGAAAATGCTGCACAGTATGACACTGGCCATTCAAACAAACAGGAGAATGACCAAATTTTAGGTGTTGAATGTATCCTTGCACCTATAACAAGAAAAAATAAATATGATATATATCTTTGTCAGTAAAAGATGGGTTTTCTTTTCATTTCCATTTTTCCGATAGTAACAAAATCATTTTTAGTATCAGATATCAACATCTTGCAGCTATGAAAAGATAACTTGATCAACATTCCAGAAATTGTATCGTTCAAAAAAGTAAAACAAATACATGCCTGGTGTGAACATTAAGATGTGTCTTCGCATGCTTTAGTGCCAACAGTGTCCTTTACCATTGGTGAAACAAGAGGGTCTGATACTGCCATAATCTCATGCTTTGACAAAATGGGACTAGCTGACTTGCATGCTCCAAGAGCTCATGTGTTGTTGGTTTTTTTTGTCAAAAGGGCTAATAGCCTTTAAATTGATACTGATATAAATATTATTTTTTTGTCACAAACATCCATGTACAAGTTGTTCATAATTTTATTTCAATGTAAAAATTCTGCTCATGAAAATCTGATGCTGCTTGAACTACCGTGCTGTATTAAGTGTTTGCAATTATTATTTGATTTATTTATTAAGACCAGTACTTGTTTATATGCACAACGCCTGTACATGTGTTGACATGGGGACATGGAAAAAACAAGACTTTCTTGTCAAATACTTCTTTCAGTAAATTGTTTTTATTTTCTACAGCACAAAGCAAAGATGCCATCAAGTGTGTGTATATATCTGGAAGGGATAGAATAGTATTTTGTGATCAAAATGCTGTGGGAGTGCGGAGTGACCTGAGGGGAATGATACTTTTGGACACTGCTCTCCAGCCACCAGTGTCAAAGACTGAGGACCTAGTCAGAGTAGAGATCCCCTTAGTAGAGGTACTTACATAACTCAAAAGATAAAACAAAAAGAAACAAACCAGAATGTAACTCCTAGATAAAATAGAAAAAAAAAAATTTAAAAAATGTAACTCCTAGATAAAAAAAACCTGAGTGTTACGTAGGGCTGCCGCGATACGGCAGAAGCGTACCACGATACACAACAACTGTATTGTGATATGTATTGCAATATTTTGACCTTTACATATGTGGTGTTTATTTTGTATATATTCCATAATAAAAACACCCTTTACATTATACAAACATACAGTGCTATGTTATGTAGTTTTACATCGATTTCAACCATGTTGTTGAGTAACAAAAATGTTCAAATGTGAGGTTTTTGTAAAAATTACGAGTCTGTGAAAAAGCTAGGCCAGACGACCGTAACCTAATAATGCAATATCTAAACATGATAGTGTCTGCAAATATTTACAGTTTTGAACCTAAATAATGAACAAATTTACGTACAATTGTCCTGGCAAAATACGCTTACGATCGTGATTAAACTTCAAAGGGATGATCGGCTTGCAGTGTTGTTTTGACACGTGTAGGAATTCGAAAATGGCGGCGGACAATGAAGCCTGAAATAGCTGGCAAAATCCCTGCAACCAATGTATTCACCGAACCTTAAATGTGTTAAGAGAATTATATATTCCGGTATTATTGATTGATGGAGCGAATCAACTTGATAATACTTCAGAAACTAGCCTAATGTCATATTGTTTATATTCAACGTCATGCAAATGTTTGAATCATTTGAACATTATACACGTTAGTTACAAACGTTTGACCGACATCAGAATCAAATGAAAACAACCACCCATAAGCCACATGGCTTCATATTATCGGAAAGGAAAACAAATACAACTTGCTGGTTATGTTTTAATGACAGGACGTTTTAATTATATCAAATTAATGAAATTATGATTCTAAGAAAATATATCGTAAAAAAACCGGTACAGGTAAACTGTATCGCGGTACAATATTTTTTGGTGGTGTATTGCAATACCCCAATATACCGGTTAACCGCGGCAGCCCTAGTGTTACGCATGGTCAGAGTTTCATATACTTTTACCGTATATTATATTTATGAGAGTAAAACATGAATTTTGTGATATAGTTAATGATGAATCTAGCAAGTGAATAATCAACCTACATTGTGTTGATGACAGGCTATCCAGCTGCTGAAGTCCCTAGTCAGTGCTGAGCTCCCTGGAGTGGATCATGTTGATGATGTTGTAAAGGAGCTGGAAAAACGAATAGAAGTTGTGCAGGAATCTACCAAAGGAAATCTTAAAACTTCCAAAGTATGTATCAACAGTTAACTTATTTTTGCACATATAGTGTGCACCAGCGTATAGTCTGCAGGTATATTTTTAGCCCACCATCATCAGATGGTGGGCTATTCAAATCGCCTTTCGTCCGTGGTCCGTCGTTCGTCCGTCCGTTAACAATTCTTGTTACCGCTATTTCTCAGAAAGTGCTTAAGGGATCTTTTTCAAATTTCATATGTAGGTTCCCCCAAGACCCTTGTTGTGCATATTGCATTTTGGGACCGATCGGTCAACAAGATGGCCGACAGGCGGCCATCTTGGATTTTGATGGTTAAAGTTTGTTACCGCTATTTCTCAAAAAGTACTGAAGGGATCTTTCTCAAATTTCATATACAGGTTCCCCTAGGGCCCTAGATGTGCATATTGCATTTTGGGACCGATCGGTGAACAAGATGGCCGACAGGCGGCCATCTTGGATTTTGATAGTTAAAGTTTGTTACCGCTATTTCTCAAAAAGTGCTGAAGGGATCTTTCTCAAATTTCATATACAGGTTCCCCTAGCACCCTAGTTGTGCATATTGCATTTTGGGACCGATCGGTGAACAAGATGGCCGACAGGCAGCCATCTTGGATTTTGATAGTTAAAGTTTGTTACCGCTATTTCTCAAAAAGTACCGAAGGGATCTTTCTCAAATTTCATATATAGGTTTTCCTAGGGCCCTAGTTGTGCATATTGCATTTTGGGACCGATTGATGAACAAGATGGCCGACAGGTGGCCATCTTGGATTTTGATAGTTAAAGTTTGTTACCGCTATTTCTCAAAAAGTGCTGAAGGGATCTTTCTCAATTTTCATATACAGGTTCCCCTAGGATCCTAGTTGTGCATATTGGATTTTGGGACCGATCGGTAAACAAGATGGCCGACTGACGGCCATCTTGGATTTTGATAGTTAAAGTTTGTTATCGCTATTTCTCAGAAAGTACTGAAGGGATCTTTCTCAAATTCCATGCATAGGTTCCCCTTGTACCCTAGTTGTGCATAGGACTGATGCGTAATGCCTTTCGGGACTGATCGGTAAACAAGATAGGCAACCGGCCGCCATCTTAGATTTCATTGTTGAAGTTTGTTACCACTATTTCTTAGAAAGTACTATAGCGATCTGTCTCAAATTTTATATGTAGTGTGTTTGAAAAAGTTTGAAAAGCAGGGAAAAGATCCCTCTTTCCATTGTCAGACATTGATCATTCTTTGGTGGGCGCCAAGATCCCTCTGAGATCTCTTGTTGGGTTTCGTTTTGGGAAAAAATCTTTATAAAAAAATCTCAATTTTTGCATCTTCACTCAAAACGTTTTGCATGGCCTCCAAACAATCTTATTGAACAAAATCAAATGATTCCTATTGTTTATCAGTGCTTTAAACAACCTTCTGTTCATTAAAATTAACTGGTAAGAGGAGTTTGACACGATGATTGACACATTGTTTGATTGCAAAAATCTTTAAAAAGCTTTTGGTACACATTAAAATCTTATGGTAAGTGATGAATTCTAAAACCAAACATCTTGGTTATGCTTAGTCAATAATGCCATATTTATTTTCAGTGGGCTACAGTTTGTGCTGAGCTTCCCCATGCCATCCTAAAGAGTGTGTGTTCTGGTCTGGTATCAGAGATGCGGAGACTGATGGTGTACAATCCAGGGTTATCAGTGGCCTCGGCTTTAAGTGACAGACTGACATATCTCTTGCCAAGTCCACAGCAGTTAGAGGGAACCAGTGCTCCATGCGAACGGGCGATGATGTACAGCGAGGCGGCGAGACAAGAGACATTTAAAAAGTGGCCTCACATGAACTACAAGTGTGTATTGTAGTAGGATTTTTTAGCCCACCATCTGATGATGGTGGGCTATTCAAATCGCCTTTTGTCCGTGGTCCGTCCGTCCGTCCGTTAACAATTCTTGTTACCGCTATTCCTCAGAAAGTGCTGAAAGGATCTTTCTCAAATTTCATATGTAGGTTCCCCTAGGACCCTAGTTGTGCATATTGCATTTTGGGACCGATCGGTCAACAAGATGGCCGACAGTCGGCCATCTTGGATTTTGATAGTTGAAGTTTGTTACCGCTATTTCTCAAAAAGTGCAGAAGGGATTTCTCTCAAATTCCATATACAGGTTCCCCTAGGACCCTAGTTGTGCATATTGCATTTTGGAACCAATCGGTGAACAAGATGGTCGACAGGCAGCCATCTTGGATTTTGATAGTTAAAGTTTGTTACCGCTATTTCTCAAAACGTGTAGAAGGGATCTTTCTCAAATTTCATATATAGGTTCCCCTAGGGTCCTTGTTTTGCATATTGCATTTTGGGACTGATCGGTCAACAAGATGGTCGACAGGCGGCCATCTTAGATTTTGATAGTTAAAGTTTGTTACCGCTATTTCTCAAAATGTGTAGAAGGGATCTTTCTCAAATTTCATATATAGGTTCCCCTAGGGTCCTTGTTTTGCATATTGGATTTTGGGACTGATCGGTCAACAAGATGGCCGACAGGCGGCCATCTTGGATTTTGATAGTTGAAGTTTGTTACCGCTATTTCTCAAAAAGTACTGAAGGGATCTTTCTCAAATTTCATATACAGGTTCCCCTAGGACTCTTGTTGTGAATATTGCATTTTGGGACCAATCGGTCAACAAGATGGCCGACAGGCGGCCATCTTGGATTTTGATAGTTGAAGTTTGTTACCGCTATTTCTCAAAAAGTGCTGAAGGGATCTTTCTCAAATTTCCTATACAGGTTCCCCTAGGACCCTAGTTGTGCATATTGCATTTTGGGACCGATCGGTGAACAAGATGGCCGACAGGTGGCCATCTTAGATTTTGATACTTAAAGTTTGTTATCGCTATTTCTTAGAAAGTACTATAGCGATCGGGGCCGCGGTGGCCGAGTGGTTAAGATGTCCCGACATATTACCACAAGCCCTCCACCTCTGGGATGCGGGTTCGAATCCCATGTGGGGCAGTTGCCAGGTACTGACCGCTGGCCGGTGGTTTTTCTCCGGGTACTCCGGCTTTCCTCCACCAACAAACCTGGCACGTCCTTACATGACCCTGGCTGTTAATAGGACGTAAAACTAAACAAACCAAACCAACTATAGCGATCTGTCTCAAATTTTATATATAGTGTGTTTGAAAAAGTTTGAAAAGCAGGGAAAAGATCCCTCTTTCCATTGTTAGACCCAGATCATTCTTTGGTGGACGCCAAGATCCCTCTGGGATCTCTTGTTTGCATGAGAATCTATTTCTTAGACTACAGCAAATTTTCTTTTGTGGTATTTTTCATCTTTTCATGTAAGACACAAGAACTTCCTTTGTATGTCAGAGTTTTCCTTTATAAAATTCCTTTTCGAGAAGAGATTGAGGGATCTAAGAGATTACATTCAATCTATGATTATGTTATTATGTTCATTTATTACATGGCCAAATTCTACACCTTTCAGATGGGCCTTGCCAGATCCTATGTCCCAGGCGGGTTTTTATCACCAACCAAACTCTATTGGAGATGACAGAGCCATGTGTTTTACTTGTAATGTGTGTCTGGTGTGCTGGGAGCCTACAGATGAACCCTGGTATATTAAATTATCAATAACATTCACTCAACACAAACTAGGCTTATTTATCACAAGTAAATCTATCAAGATGGTTCATTGTGTGTAATTTGACATGTGTAATAATATATGAAATGTATTGAAAGACATGAATTGTGAAATGATTTGGAGTGAAATGTAATTTGAATAAGCTAGGTAAGGTCCTTTCATTGGCTTAGAATATTGATCATAATGTTCTTCCTGTGTTCATCAGTTTTGATTTTATGTGTAATATATTACTGTATTGATCCCTGTTTCAGGTCAGAACACGAACGCCATTCACCAGCTTGTCCATTTGTTAAAGGAGAATACACACAAAATGTACCTCTCAGTGGTAAATATCTTATTAAATATCTTCTCAATCTTTAATGAAAACAAGCCTTGATCTTCAAAAGAAAGAAAAAATAGATATTAAGTTATTCTTTTTTTTCTTCTGCAGTAACCTATGCAAGTCAGCCGGCGAGAAAGCATGGGGATAGTAATGAAAAGGTATATGTAGATCAACATTGGTATTCATCCTTACGTAAAGTGTTTCTAAAACATAACTTATCTCAAACATTACAGAATTTTTAATTTGATAAAGTCATCCAGTAATATACAATCACTTTCACCTTCCATACATATACTGTGCATAATGCAGTTATTGAATCTTCAGTCACTTTACAATAAAAGTCCTGTGTTGTGTATATTTTATGTATTGTGCACACTGGTTTACGTTATACTTTAAATCATACACAACATTCCTTAAAGCTTTTCAATTTCACTGTTGAACAGATCGAATGCCTGAGTACGACCAATACAGACGATTTTGTGGCAACATCAACCCTAAATGGAAACATTGTAGTTTGGAACATCTCCAAGATATCTAAGGTAACATTGTAATTATACAGGTAAAATTCAAAATTAACAAACATCTCATTTATGATTTTATAATGTAGTACTCCAGTTAAATTGAATCAGAAGGGTACACACCTGACGACCGCTTAAAACTGTGTATTTGATTGGCTAAACCTCTCTCAGCTGAT
The DNA here is from genome assembly GCF_041381155.1 of Argopecten irradians. Taxonomy (NCBI): domain Eukaryota; kingdom Metazoa; phylum Mollusca; class Bivalvia; order Pectinida; family Pectinidae; genus Argopecten; species Argopecten irradians. Next base: position 64,487,577 of record NC_091136.1, on the reverse strand, counting down.
AGTGATAACTTTGTATTGGTTATTCCTTGTAAGTCCATAAAGTGTGTGGTAATAATAGGAATATTGGTTTTTCCACAGAAACACTGTCAGTTTAATGTAGACCCTACGGCCACTGTAATAGCTATGAAGACTGGCCTACAGATTGATCGTCCGAGCGTTAGGGAGATCCAAACTCAGACAACAGATGTGGAATCTCTCCAAGGAGCTGAACTGTCTGATAGGTACACCTAAACTTTATATCCTTACTAAATACTACTTTATCTTAGGTTTTAAAATTAAGAATATTGCACATCAGGTTTTAAAATCAAGAATATTGCACGTCAGGAAGAACGGGACAATAAAAATAAGGTTTATAAAGACTTGTTTCCTTTTCCCGGTCTTATTATATTGTCTTCAACTGTTAAATATAGTATGATCCAATTAAGTTTTATTTATATGATGGTGAAAATGAAATTTAAAAACAAAAACTAATTTGGTTTGTTCATTTTTAAATTGAATACTGTATATAACCTATAGTGTCACTACTGTTAGACTAAACTTGAAATTGTACCTGACCAACATTAAAAGGGATGAAACAAATGGTTCTCACCTTCACGATTTGGAAGACACTATGATAATATACCAGTATGTGCTGTATAATCTGCCTTGCGAAAATAGCTCAATAAAAAGGGGCTAAACAATAATTTTAATATCGTTCTACTTTTCAGTGCAACAAATGGCGATGGAGAAGCAAGTGAAGACAAACAAGAAGTTTTATCCACTAATGGTAATGATGTAAAGCAGGATGATGATAAAGTGAAAGATCAGGAGTCACTGTACGAGATTCCTCTGCATAGCAAGGCTGATAAATCAGGTAAATATCTACATAGCAAGGCTGATTAATCAGGTAAATATCTACATAGCAAGTCTGATAAATCAGGTAAATATCTACATAGCAAGGCTGATAAATCAGGTAAATATCTACATAGCAAGGCTGATAAATCAGGTAAATATCTACATAGCAAGCCTGATAAATCAGGTAAATATCTACATAGCAAGCCTGATAAATCAGGTAAATATCTACATAGCAAGCCTAATAAATCAGTTAATATCTACATAGCAAGTCTAATAAATCAGTTAATATCTACATAGCAAGCCTAATAAATCAGTTAATATCTACATAGCAAGCCTAATAAATCAGTTAATATCTACATAGCAAGTCTAATAAATCAGTAAATATCTACATAGCAATTCTGATAAATCAGGTAAATATCTACATAGCAAGCCTGATAAATATCTACATAGCAAGTCTAATAAATCAGGTAAATATCTACATAGCAATTCTGATAAACCAGGTAAATATCTACATAGCAAGCCTGATAAATCAGGTAAATATCTACATAGCAAGCCTAATAAATCAGGTAAATATCTACATAGCAAGTCTAATAAATCAGTAAATATCTACATAGCAAGTCTGATAAATCAGGTAAATATCTACATAGCAAGTCTGATAAATCAGGTAAATATCTACATAGCAAGCCTAATAAATCAGGTAAATATCTACATAGTAAGTCTAATAAATCAGTAAATATCTACATAGCAAGTCTGATAAATCAGGTAAATATCTACATAGCAAGTCTGATAAATCAGGTAAATATCTACATAGCAAGCCTAATAAATCAGGTAAATATCTACATAGCAAGCCTAATAAATCAGGTAAATATCTACATAGCAAGTCTGATAAATATCTACATAGCAAGTCTGATAAAACAGGTAAATATCTACATAGCTACATAGCAAGCCTAATAAATCAGGAAATCATCTACATAGTAAGCCTGGTAAATATCTACATAGCAACCCTGATAAATATCTACATAGCAAGTCTGATAAATCAGGTAAATAACTACATAGCAAGTCTGATAAATCAGGTAAATATCTACATAGCAAGTCTAATAAAGCAGGTAAATATCTACATAGCAAGTCTGATAAATATCTACATAGCAAGTCTGATAAATCAGGTAAATATCTACATAGCAAGCCTGATAAATCAGGTAAATATCTACATAGCAAGCCTGATAAATCAGGTAAATATCTACATAGCAAGCCTGATAAATATCTACATAGCAAGTCTAATAAAGCAGGTAAATATCTACATAGCAAGCCTGATAGATATCTACATAGCAAGTCTAATAAAGCAGGTAAATATCTACATAGCAAGTCTGATAAATATGTACATAGCAAGTCTGATAAACCAGGTAAATATCTACATAGCAAGCCTGATAAATCAGGTAAATATCTACATAGCAAGCCTAATAAATCAGGTAAATATCTACATAGCAAGTCTAATAAATCAGTAAATATCTACATAGCAAGTCTGATAAATCAGGTAAATATCTACATAGCAAGTCTGATAAATCAGGTAAATATCTACATAGCAAGTCTGATAAATCAGGTAAATATCCACATAGCAAGCCTAATAAATCAGGTAAATATCTACATAGTAAGTCTAATAAATCAGTAAATATCTACATAGCAAGTCTGATAAATCAGGTAAATATCTACATAGCAAGTCTGATAAATCAGGTAAATATCTACATAGCAAGCCTGATAAATCAGGTAAATATCTACATAGCAAGTCTGATAAATATCTACATAGCAAGTCTGATAAAACAGGTAAATATCTACATAGCTACATAGCAAGCCTAATAAATCAGGAAATCATCTACATAGTAAGCCTATTAAATATCTACATAGCAACCCTGATAAATATCTACATAGCAAGCCTGATAAATCAGGTAAATAACTACATAGCAAGTCTGATAAATCAGGTAAATATCTACATAGCAAGTCTAATAAAGCAGGTAAATATCTACATAGCAAGTCTGATAAATATCTACATAGCAAGTCTGATAAATCAGGTAAATATCTACATAGCAAGCCTGATAAATCAGGTAAATATCTACATAGCAAGCCTGATAAATATCTACATAGCAAGTCTAATAAAGCAGGTAAATATCTACATAGCAAGCCTGATAGATATCTACATAGCAAGTCTAATAAAGCAGGTAAATATCTACATAGCAAGTCTGATAAATATCTACATAGCAAGTCTGATAAATCAGGTAAATATCTACATAGCAAGTCTAATAAATCAGTAAATATCTACATAGTAAGCCTGGTAAATATGTACATAGCAACCCTGATAAATATCTACATAGCAAGTCTGATAAATCAGGTAAATAACTACATAGCAAGCCTGATAGATATCTACATAGCAAGTCTAATAAATCAGTAAATATCTACATAGCAAGCCTGATAAATCAGGTAAATATCTACATAGCAACCCTGATAAATATCTACATAGCAAGTCTGATAAATCAGGTAAATATTTACATAGCAAGTCTGATAAATCGGGTAAATATCTACATAGCAAGTCTGATAAATATCTACATAGCAAGTCTGATAAATCAGGTAAATATCTACATAGCAAGTCTAATAAATCAGTAAATATCTACATAGCAAGTCTGATAAATCAGGTAAATATCTACATAGCAAGTCTGATAAATCAGGTAAATATCTACATAGCAAGTCTGATAAATCAGGTAAATATCTACATAGCAAGTCTGATAAATCAGGTAAATATCTACATAGCAAGCCTGATAAATCAGGTAAATATCTACATAGCAAGTCTGATAAATCAGGTAAATATCTACATAGCAAGCCTGATAAATTAGGTAAATATCTACATAGCAAGCCGAATAAATCAGTTAATATCTACATAGCAAGTCTGATAAATCTGTAAATATCTACATAGCAAGTCTGATAAATCAGGTAAATATCTACACAGCAAGCCTAATAAATCAGTAAATATCTACATAGCAAGCCTGATAAATCAGGTAAATATCTACATAGCAAGTCTAATAAATCAGTAAATATCTACATAGCAAGCCTGATAAATATCTACATAGTAAGTCTAATAAATCAGTTAATATCTACATAGCAAGCCTGATAAATATCTACATAGCAAGTCTAATAAATCAGTAAATATCTACATAGCAAGTCTAATAAATCAGGTAAATATCTACATAGCAAATCTGATAAATCAGGTAAATATCTACATAGCAAGTCTAATAAATCAGTAAATATCTACATAGCAAGTCTAATAAATCAGGTAAATATCTACATAGCAAGTCTAATAAATCAGTAAATATCTACATAGCAAGTCTGATAAATCAGGTAAATATCTACATAGCAAGCCTGATAAATCAGGTAAATATCTACATAGCAAGTCTAATAAATCAGTAAAAATATCTACATAGCAAGTCTGATAAATCAGGTAAATATCTACATAGCAAGTCTGATAAATCAGGTAAATATCTACATAGCAAGTCTAATAAATCAGGTAAATATCTACATAGCAAATCTGATAAATCAGGTAAATATCTACATAGCAAGTCTAATAAATCAGTAAATATCTACATAGCAAGTCTGATAAATCAGGTAAATATCTACATAGCAAGCCTGATAAATCAGGTAAATATCTACATAGCAAGTCTAATAAAGCAGGTAAATATCTACATAGCAAGTCTGATAAATCAGGTAAATATCTACATAGCAAGCCTGATAAATCAGGTAAGTATCTACATAGCAAGTCTGATAAATATCTACATAGCAAGTCTGATAAATCAGGTAAATATCTACATAGCAAGTCTGATAAATCAGGTAAATATCTACATAGCAAGCCTGATAAATCAGGTAAATATCTACATAGCAAGCCTGATAAATCAGGTAAATATCTACATAGCAAGCCTGATAAATATCTACATAGCAAGTCTAATAAATCAGTAAATATCTACATAGCAAGTCTGATAAATCAGGTAAATATCTACATAGCAAGCCTGATAAATCAGGTAAATATCTACATAGCAAGCCTGATAAATCAGGTAAATATCTACATAGCAAGCCTGATAGATATCTACATAGCAAGTCTAATAAAGCAGTAAATATCTACATAGCAAGCCTGATAAATCAGGTAAATATCTACATAGCAACCCTGATGAATATCTACATAGCAAGTCTGATAAATCAGGTAAATATTTACATAGCAAGTCTGATAAATCAGGTAAATATCTACATAGCAACCCTGATAAATATCTACATAGCAAGTCTGATAAATCAGGTAAATATCTACATAGCAAGTCTGATAAATCAGTAAATATCTACATAGCAAGCCTGATAAATCAGGTAAATATCTACATAGCAAGTCTGATAAATCAGGTAAATATCTACATAGCAAGTCTGATAAATAGGTAAATATCTACATAGCAAGTCTGATAAATCAGGTAAATATCTACATAGCAAGTCTGATAAATCAGGTAAATATCTACATAGCAAGTCTGATAAATCAGGTAAATATCTACATAGCAAGCCTAATAAATCAGGAAATCATCTACATAGTAAGCCTGGTAAATCATATCTACATAGCAACCCTGATAATATATATCTACATAGCAAGTCTGATAAATCAGGTAAATATCTACATAGCAAGTCTGATAAATCAGGTAAATATCTACATAGCAAGCCTGATAAATCAGGTAAATATCTACATAGCAAGTCTGATAAATCAGGTAAATATCTACATAGCAAGCCTGATAAATCAGGTAAATATCTACATAGCAAGCCTGATAAATCAGGTAAATATCTACATAGCAAGTCTGATAAATCAGGTAAATATCTACATAGCAAGCCTGATAAATCAGGTAAATATCTACATAGCAAGCCTGATAAATCAGTTAATATCTACATAGCAAGTCTGATAAATCAGGTAAATATCTACATAGCAAGTCTAATAAATCAGTAAATATCTACATAGCAAGCCTGATAAATCAGGTAAATATCTACATAGTAAGTCTAATAAATCAGTTAATATCTACATAGCAAGCCTGATAAATATCTACATAGCAAGTCTAATAAATCAGTAAATATCTACATAGCAAGTCTAATAAATCAGGTAAATATCTACATAGCAAATTTGATAAATCAGGTAAATATCTACATAGCAAGTCTAATAAATCAGTAAATATCTACATAGCAAGTCTGATAAATCAGGTAAATATCTACATAGCAAGTCTGATAAATCAGGTAAATATCTACATAGCAAGTCTGATAAATCAGGTAAATATCTACATAGCAAGTCTAATAAATCAGGTAAATATCTACATAGCAAGTCTGATAAATCAGGTAAATATCTACATAGCAAGCCTGATAAATCAGGTAAATATCTACATAGCAAGTCTAATAAATCAGGTAAATATCTACATAGCAAATCTGATAAATCAGGTAAATATCTACATAGCAAGTCTAATAAATCAGTAAATATCTACATAGCAAGTCTAATAAATCAGTAAATATCTACATAGCAAGTCTAATAAATCAGGTAAATATCTACATAGCAAGCCTAATAAACCAGCCTAATCAACAATGCCGGAAGAATTATCAAAACATATTTATGCCCAGTCAACACATGGCTTCATTACCAGCCGCCATTTTCGAATTCATACTCGTATGTCAAAACAACACTGCAAGTTGATCGGCCCTTTAAAGTTTGATCACGATGGTATGCTCATTTTGCTAGGGCAAATGTAAGTACATTTGTTCAATATTTCAGAATTGATATGTAAATATTTTCTGACACAATCATGTTTAGTTATTGCATTTGGTATTGATCGTCAGGCTTTTTTCTCAAACAGATTCACATGTCGATCTAACGTAAACAAGAATCTCAAATTGGAACGTTGTTTTGTAATTAAACAATTAAAATTGATTTATAACTTCGAAAATAATTACTTGTTAGTTTAAAGTGTAAATAATTTACGCATATATCAAATGAAGGAAAGGATATTGCCTGTTCACATGCGTATGTATATATATAGGGGGTCAATGCCATCTCTGCCTATTATCTCCGGTTATCTGAATATTTTCTTCTGGAAAATGTCCAATTCAAATAAGTGGAATCCTCTGTATGTCTATTATGTTAAAATCTTTGAAGGAAAAATATACATTTCTATAAGTTGAAGTTAATAATACAGTCAAAATTGCCTTAGCGACCTTCTGAATTCAGCGACCTTCTGTCTTAAACGACCAAAATTATTCCTCCCAGCGAAAATTACTATATAATCTATCTTTATTAAACGACCGTCTGTCTTATGCGACAAGCGACCATACTTTTAGGATCTAACGACACTCGATGTTCTGTATTTAACGACCCAAATCACACATGCATTTGTCTCCTATTCATATATAAAGCCAAGCCGGTTAACTATCCTGTAGGGCTTCCAACCCAGCCCCATTAAGGCAAGACAAAAGAGCTATCCATATGGCTTGGTTATATATACACGAGGTGTTCACTTTGACATAAATTAGCACTTCGGTACCGATGGCCGAAGCCGTCTGCATGTCTGAGCTGGATATTGCAAGGAAAATGTCTTATTTATTCACGATGTTTGTGATAAAAATCAAGAATAATCACTTCCAAAACCAACTAAAATAATGATGAACAATGATTTACTCACATAAGAATGACATGAATGTAGAAATATGGTACTGAAAATGTATCGGCGTACATATGTAGCTAAGCATGATGGCAGCCATTTTGGGAGATAGCAACAGAGGAGTCGGAAATAGCTGATTTCCGGATTTTTTTTTAAATTATTTTTTTTCACACTATTTTTTCTATTTTTTTTTTATCTATAAAATAAATGAATAAAATGATAAAAAAAATTTAAAAAAAAAATAAAAATTATTTGTATTTTTTTCTGCTTTTAAATACATTGTAATTTTGTAGCTAATTATGATATATAAGTGGTAGGCCTAAACAAATATTTGTTTTAGAAATTTTTAATCTTATTCACGAATAAAAACAGAAAGATAAATAAAAAATAAATAGATAATTGAAAAATAAAAGTGCCTAAAATTAAATACATAATTAAAAGATGTATTAGAATATGTGATATATTATATATTTAATAATTTCCTTTTATTGTGACTGTTTTTAGTACAACAAAACTGTCAAAACATGTCCCACAATATACATTGATACATGTATTTAATTGTTTCGAAAGGGGTGATTCAATTAAGAGACCAACTGTCATATGTGACCTATTTTTCAATCTCCTTTGGAAGGTCTCTTAAAACAATTTTGACTGTACATGTATATGATATCTGGTGCTAAAGAATACATGATTTCAATATGTAGATCTAATATTGTAAATTTTCAATCCTTTTGACAGAAGCAAGCACACGGCCTCGACCCTGTGAAGATGTGCGAGTGAAATCCCTTTGTGTCCTTAGAAAGCCCAATACAGAAAAGTGGACTTCATCCAAACAAAATAGCAGTGGAAACAGTGGTACAAAATCTAAAAGGAAATCCAGATCTTACCCTCAGCCGACGGTTGTATGTGGTGCTTCCCTTAGAAGGACAAATCTGGCCCTATCTAACAAACAGGTTCAGAACACTGATATCACCTCCGAAGTTCAACTCATGAACGAGGTGAATGAAGTGGTGAGCTGTGATTCTAATCCAAGGATTATAGAGGATGAGGATGAAGATGGGTGTCAGGATGCATTGTTGAATTCTACGGAGTTTGTGCCACATATACTTTTATTAGCTGTTAAAGATGATAGTAGAAAAAGTAGTAAACATAAGGAAAAGGAAAGCAAAAAGACATCATCTTCCTTATCAACCAGTGCGCTGAGTTACGTGAATGTGCCAGTGATGGGGTCGGGGGACAGTGTGACTGTTAGTAGCAGTAACTGGGCACAGATGGATCCAATGTTTGATCCTGATCCCGATCCTGATGTCCAGATAACAGGGATCACCCCAGGACCTAGTTCTAACTTCACTGGTACCATCAATGTGTCCACTAGTGACAATTCACCTGTCGCCGCAAAGGAACAAAACAGTCCACCTGAACCAGAGCCGGGCAAGTCTGATGCTACAAAAAAGACAGAAGATGTAACAATAAAAAACACTCCAGTGACCTTAAAGTTACGTGCTGGGGCTGTCTTACAATGTGTAGAACTTCCAGAAAATCTGCGCTCTGATAACTTTGAAATTTCTCACATTATTCCTACATTAGATGGAGAGCATTTGGTGGTGGTGGTGAAGCCTAGAACCAGACACTGGAACATGGCTGCCTCAGCTGACAACAACGCTGTGATATCCAATTTTGTAACTAACAACTGTGATGACACTGAGGATCTGAGCTCTCCAAGCTCTGTGTCTGATATGAATGTAGATAATGAGGGGGACTGTCACGGCGGCTGTATACTAGTGTACAGCTTTACGTACGGTAATGAGTATGCTGTGTTAGACGAGACACCTGTAGTGATCAGGGGTATGGGCAGAATTAATCAGAGTGTGAAAAATATTCTGGTGCTTCCTCATGATGTGTGTGACTTGCAAGAGGATGATGATGACTTTGCGATGTATGGACAGCAGGGTCAAGTGCCAAATTCAGTGTCTACTCGGTCCTCAGCCGATATCTATGGTCAGATAGCAGTAACTCTAGTCAGTGGTCAAGTGTGGTTTCTCAACCTTTGTGATCTCGGTACAGTGGCAGAGGTCTCCCCTCCGAGTGGTGACACGTTTGTGTCCTCTACATACTGTACAGGTAAATTTCATTCTGCTGGTAATTTCAATGACTGGTGAAGTTTTGTTGAAGTAAAACTCTTATGATTTCACTGTAAGACATATCCAATGTTTAATGGATTCACCCATCAGTCTCCTGATATATTTGTTTACTAATATATTAGCATGGATAAGATTTGCATTGAGTTAAAATGATATATTTGAAATTTGTGACAAACAAGATACCTGCATCTTCATTAAACAAATGTTTGCTGACTTTGCAGGCATTGAAAGACTGTGTATATGCACAGCCCATGGAAAGCTTCATTTCTACCAGCTCTGTGACCACGGCCCATCCCAATCCAAGCCGCGGCCACTGGACTCGCCTGATGGTCTGTGCAATGGGGAGTTAACTACAGAGTGTGACAGTAGTCAGAATAAACCAGAACTTGAGAGTAAGGAGTCAACGGAGAAATGTAGCCCTGGTAAGTAGCTTATAACTGTTGTATATGGATGTAAATAAAATACAGTTGGGATAAACATGATTAAATACAAAGTTCTAAACATGCAAAGTGCTGTCAGCTAAATGAAAACCTTTTCCCCCCATTAGGTTCAGACATGTTAGCCAAACAGGCAGTCACTGTAGAGAATCTGGTGATCCTTCACAACTTGATACAGTTTGAGAATTTGATGCCGCGGTTTACTGCCACTGTGCCTGCCTGCTGGACAGAGATCCAACAGGAACAGCAACAGAGGCGCCACCCTCAGCACCTACAACACCAAGGAGAAGCAACTCAACACACAAGGACATGGAAGCTCCAACAGGACTGGTAGGTTTTGTTTTTGAGACTTTTTTTTTCAGTCATCAAAAATGTTGTCATCAGGATAGTTTTAGAAAGTTTCATGGTGTTTACTGTGTTATAATCATAATGCTTCTATATTCAGTATTGCTTTGTTACCATATTTTAATTATAGAATGAGCATTAATTGAAATTTCTGATCATATTTCTCATTCAGCAATACTTGGGAGGAGCACATGTTGGAGATAGTTCTTCCACGGCCATGCTGTGTTGGACATGTGGATGTGAAGTTTACACTACAGCCCCAGTGTAGTAATCCACCAGACATACAGGTCACACTGCTCAAACAAAATATCACCAGTCTCGGTCGGCAGCCCACTGTGCCATCAAGTCCCAGTGGTATGGATGTGGACAAAGGAATAGACTTTGGTATGTCCAAAGCTGGCAGTAGCTCTGAATCCCAGGAGACATTCTGTAAGCCGACGGAGAGTTCCAGTAATAATGTGCTGGACCCTCTTTTCCAAGAGAGTCACAATGCTGAGATACTATGTGGCCCTATAAACTTATCCAGCTGTTTAGACCTATCGGGAAACAGTGGCATCATCACACTCACTAGTCCGCAGTTAATGAGTTCCAAACCTAAAGCTTTTCTACTGCACTTCAGAGGCTTTGCTCAGAACAAGAATTCAGATGAAAAAACAAATGATAAATCAAAGGTAAGTGGCCGAATTAAATTAAAAACACAAAAGAAGGCCACAATCAGAAATGATATTTTGTGATACAAAGCCCAAGTCAATAATCATTTTCTGAAAAAGGAAATGGCAGCCATTTCCTGGTCTTTTGTCAGATAAATTAAATTGAGTTAAGTTTCATTAAGTTTTGTTGAATTTGTTCCATGTGGAGGTGTGAGCATTATGTTTTTCATAGGTATTCTTTATATTCTGATGATAATGTTTGAATTTGAAATATTTTTCAGTGCAAAATGCAATGTGAGTCATTAGATAAGAATATGGATTTAGCATCAATACTTGAAGTAAATTACATACCTGTACCATAATTTGATAATGTATATGATGTTTATAGGACTCAAAAAAGAAATCGGCTCCAGCTAATAGTACAGCACAGAAGATGAAGGTAATGAAGACTGCATTTGACAATGACCTGTTCGTACCACTTAAAGAGACAGTGATCTCGGCTCTACCCAGGCCCAAGTTACCTGAAAACTTGCAAGGCTGTGATTGGATACAGGAGCTCTCTATCACTATCCGCAAGTCCAAAAAGTTGGCCCTTCCTAAAGAAAAGTATGTTGACATAGTTACTGATTGATTGAGATATCAATTCATACTATTAGGAGTGATGGATTGATTTGCTTCTATGTGACGAGAGAATAATTATTGCAATCATTATTTACCTAAGGAAGGAGATTTTCACATCACACAATAATCTCTAGTCATTTCATGTTTTGTTATAAGCAATTTGTCAGAATAATTTTCATCTCTCTAAATATATTTTCATTATTAAGAGAAACATTATGAAGCAAGAAATTATTGTTTTTGTCTGGTTAACAAATCATCTAGTTACCCCTCCCCTCTCCTTCAATAGCACAATGTATGTATAATGTATACATCATTTAATCTATTTCAGGTTACAGAGAATATCAATGATAGAAAGTACAGAGTTTCATGAAAATTTATTATCAGCCGTGGGATCAGAGGATGACTTTACATTTGATGGGATTAGTAAACAACATTGGCAGGATATGATTCTGGACATTCTTATGTGGATCACTGCCATACAGAGCAAGGACCCAGAGAAAAAGTAGGTCAAACGCTAAAGATAGCAATGTATAAACAATAGGCATATCTCTCTCTGTTAACTGATGATCAAAATTATACAGAGCAAGGACCCAGAGAAAAAGTAGGTCACACGCTAAAGATAGCAATGTATAAACAATAGGCATAGCTCTCTCTGTTAACTGATGATCAAAATTATACTGAGCAAGGACCCAGAGAAAAAGTAGGTCACATGCTAAAGATAGCAATGTATAAACAATAGGCATAGCTCTCTCTGTTAACTGATGATCAAAATTATACAGAGCAAGGACCCTGAGAAAAAGTAGGTCACACGCTAAAGATAGCAATGTATAAACAATAGGCATAGCATTCTCTGTTAACTGATGATCAAAATTATACAGAGCAAGGACCCAGAGAAAAAGTAGGTTACATGCTAAAAATTGCAATGTATACTTGCTAACAATAGACAAAACTGTTTAATGGCGACAGAGAAAGGACTAAAATCCATTCCCTGGGGAATTCGATATAAGCCGGTTCGACTCTTATATGATAGTAATGTAGTAAGTTAACTGATATCATTTGTTTTGTTACAGAACTTCCCAAAAGTCTTTGCCCCAGACCATTCAGGGTAAACTTGGATCTTTGATCAAAGCTTGTTTTATCTATGGATCACGGACCACAGCTCACAAATGTGCACGACTATTAGCTATGTGCATGGAGTAAGTTGACCTCAATAACTATTGTTAGGCAACAGTTATATCAAATTTTGTTTTGTATATTCACCAAAAATATTTTTGTCAGCAGCAGGGGACTAATTTTAGAAACTGTAAAGCAAGTGTTGTACATGTACTTCCAAATACCCATACAGGGATAATTTTGGATGGAGCCCTTTGTCCTCTGCCTTCCAAAGATTATCTTAGAGGTTCAAGAAGTGTTTTATTTCTTAGTTCATACCTTGTGAATTCTTCACTTTAAAAAAGTCATAAAATTATCTGAAATTAAACCATTCATTTCTATGCAAATTCTAAGCCAAAAAATCACGGACTTAATAATGATGATGACATTTATTTATTCAGTAACCACAAGCAGTCAACAGACTCTGACATGACCCCGACCTTCAGCTTGAATTTACTACAGGCTTTGTTGGAGAATCTGAAGCTGTTACCATCAGCTCATTCTGCTGGGGCAGTCAAATGGTTCTACAGCATGCTCAACCGTGTCAAATGTGTGGATACAGCGACCGTGGCTCAGCATTGTGCTGAACTGATGATCTTCACTGCTAAACACTACTACGACAGACTGTTACCACTACACTCCATACTTAAGTCAAGGTCAATAGCTCCTCTCATGTCAGTAGAACAATTTTTTAATTCAAGTTTAACATACATGTTTTTTTTATTAAACTGCAAAATAACCTCAGTTCTTTCAATAATCACAGGTGTAGGCTACTCTCATCATTGATATATTCACAAAATTAAATTTTAGTGAAAGAAACAAATTACAGATAAATGAAGGCAGATAATATACTCTCAATAAAAACTGAATATTTTTGACCTGCAAGAATATCTATCAGTATAGTTATCAGTCATTTACCATGTACAGTAAAACTCACTTGTGCCGAACACAGTTGAATCAAATATATTGGATGAGTCGAATATTTTAATAGGTGTCTCGATTTATTTCCTTCTTTATATTTAGTAAATAAAGCACGGATGAATAGAACACAGTTGAATCGAATACTGCTGTTGAATCAAATAGATTTTGCTGTCCCTTCCTTTTAAAATATACCAAAATTTACTTTTTTGTGTCGAACATTCCGGCGGCACACTGTCTCAGGTAAAAATCCAGTCTTGGTCTGATTGACCGAATATGACTGATCATCCATAACAGTGCTAACAAACATTATTGTTCGATCAAAACCTAAAGCCCATTGTTTACACTGGTGCACAGGTAAAAGCAAAATACCTAAATTGTACATATTTGAGAGCAACATCTTCAAACCGTCATAATTTGCGAGTTTATGTACAGGGACAATGATACACAGGAGGAAAATCACGAGACAAATTTGTAAAAAAATATTTTGCAATCAATTTCATCCTCTCTTTATATAATACAATTTAAATGAAATCTTTATTCATATAAAAATTGATGTAATGATGTGAAATTATTTATTCCTTCTCAAAACCTTGTGGAAGTAGTATGTACACGATTAACAAACACTGTGATTGGTTCAGCTACCGCGACCTTCACCTTCTTAACGCAGCAGTAACATGTAGTGCTGTCTGTCGAACAATTGTAGATTTGTTTACCTTGTCTTTCATAAATTTGATGGAACATACATCCACTTAAAGCCATACTGCAAGTATGTACATGCTAATCGTTCTAATTTGTTTCGTTTTCTCTGTTTCTTTTGTGTGTAACGTTATATATATGTATCATGTAGTGCTAATGTCGATGTGTAACGCCACGTGGCTAATCAAAAATGTTAGTATTTGATAGTATGTTGTGAACTGAATCATCCATTATTATTTTATAATTAACCTGGAAACAGTCGGTAAAGTCAGTACAACAATTAGATGTCAATGTCTTCATGAACAGTAAAACACGGATGAGTTGAACCATTGGATAAGTCAAATATTTTGCCTGGTCCCAATGACTTTGACTAATCCGTATTTTACTGTATGTGTAACCATCCAGTAGTATAGTTATCATTCATTTACCATGTATAAGTAACCATCCAGTAGTATAGTTATCATTCATTTACCATGTATGTGTAACCATCCAGTAGTATAGTTATCATTCATTTACCATGTATGTGTAACCATCCAGTAGTATAGTTATCATTCATTTACCATGTATGTGTAACCATCCAGTAGTATAGTTATCATTCATTTACCATGTATGTGTAACCATCCAGTAGTATAGTTATCATTCATTTACCATGTATAAGTAACCATCCAGTAGTATAGTTATCATTAATTTACCATGTATGTGTAACCATCCAGTAGTATAGTTATCATTCATTTACCATGTATGTGTAACCATCCAGTAGTATAGTTATCATTCATTTACCATGTATGTGTAACCATCCAGTAGTATAGTTATCATTCATTTACCATGTATGTGTAACCATCCAGTAGTATAGTTATCATTCATTTACCATGTATGTGTAACCATCCAGTAGTATAGTTATCATTCATTTACCATGTATGTGTAACATCCACCAATGTAGTTATCATTCATTTACCATGTATGTGTAACCATCCACCAGTATAGTTATCATTCATTTACCATGTATGTGTAACATCCACCAATGTAGTTATCATTCATTTACCATGTATGTGTAACATCCACCAATGTAGTTATCATTCATTTACCATGTATTTGTAACATCCACCATGTAGTTATCATTCATTTACCATGTATGTGTAACCTTCCACCAGTATAGTTATCATTCATTTACCATGTATGTGTAACATCCACCAGTGTAGTTATCATTCATTTACCATGTATGTGTAACCATCCACCAGTATAGTTATCATTCATTTACCATGTATGTGTAACATCCACCAATGTAGTTATCATTCATTTACCATGTATGTGTAACATACACCAATGTAGTTATCATTCATTTACCATGTATGTGTAACCATCCAGTAGTATAGTTATCATTCATTTACCATGTATGTGTAACATCCACCAGTGTAGTTATCATTCATTTACCATGTATGTGTAACCATCCAGTAGTATAGTTATCATTCATTTACCATGTATGTGTAACCATCCACCAGTATAGTTATCATTCATTTACCATGTATGTGTAACCATCCAGTAGTATAGTTATCATTCATTTACCATGTATGTGTAACATCCACCAGTGTAGTTATCATTCATTTACCATGTATGTGTAACATCCACCATGTAGTTATCATTCATTTACCATGTATGTGTAACATACACCAATGTAGTTATCATTCATTTACCATGTATGTGTAACCATCCACAGTGTAGTTATCATTCATTTACCATGTATGTGTAACTCCACCAGTGTAGTTATCATTCATTTACCATGTATGTGTAACATCCACCAATGTAGTTATCATTCATTTACCATGTATGTGTAACCATCCACCAGTATAGTTATCATTCATTTACCATGTATGTGTAACATCCACCAGTATAGTTATCATTCATTTACCATGTATGTGTAACCATCCAGTAGTATAGTTATCATTCATTTACCATGTATGTGTAACCATCCAGTAGTATAGTTATCATTCATTTACCATGTATGTGTAACCATCCAGTAGTATAGTTATCATTCATTTACCATGTATGTGTAACCATCCAGTAGTATAGTTATCATTCATTTACCATGTATGTGTAACCATCCACCAATGTAGTTATCATTCATTTACCATGTATGTGTAACCATCCACCAGTATAGTTATCATTCATTTACCATGTATGTGTAACATCCACCAGTATAGTTATCATTCATTTACCATGTATGTGTAACATCCACCAGTATAGTTATCATTCATTTACCATGTATGTGTAACATCCACCAATGCAATTATCATTCATTTACCATGTATGTGTAACCATCCACCAGTATAGTTATCATTCATTTACCATGTATGTGTAACATCCACCAGTGTAGTTATCATTCATTTACCATGTATGTGTAACATCCACCAATGCAATTATCATTCATTTACCATGTATGTGTAACCATCCAAGTATAGTTATCATTCATTTACCATGTATGTGTAACATCCACCAGTTAGTTATCATTCATTTACCATGTATGTGTAACCATCCACCAGTATAGTTATCATTCATTTACCATGTATGTGTAACATCCACCAGTGTAGTTATCATTCATTTACCATGTATGTGTAACCATCCACCAGTATAGTTATCATTCATTTACCATGTATGTGTAACATCCACCAATGTAGTTATCATTCATTTACCATGTATGTGTAACATCCACCAATGTAGTTATCATTCATTTACCATGTATGTGTAACATCCACCAATGTAGTTATCATTCATTTACCATGTATGTGTAACATCCACCAATGTAGTTATCATTCATTTACCATGTATGTGTAACCATCCAGTAGTATAGTTATCATTCATTTACCATGTATGTGTAACATTCCACCAGTATAGTTATCATTCATTTACCATGTATGTGTAACCAT
Organism: Argopecten irradians; assembly: GCF_041381155.1. NCBI lineage: Eukaryota > Metazoa > Mollusca > Bivalvia > Pectinida > Pectinidae > Argopecten > Argopecten irradians. Next base: position 64,470,164 of record NC_091136.1, on the reverse strand, counting down.
CCAGTAGTATAGTTATCATTCATTTACCATGTATGTGTAACATCCACCAGTGTAGTTATCATTCATTTACCATGTATGTGTAACCATCCAGTAGTATAGTTATCATTCATTTACCATGTATGTGTAACATCCACCAGTGTAGTTATCATTCATTTACCATGTATGTGTAACATCCACCAATGTAGTTATCATTCATTTACCATGTATGTGTAACATCCACCAATGTAGTTATCATTCATTTACCATGTATGTGTAACCATCCAGTAGTATAGTTATCATTCATTTACCATGTATGTGTAACATCCACCAGTGTAGTTATCATTCATTTACCATGTATGTGTAACATCCACCAGTGTAGTTATCATTCATTTACCATGTATGTGTAACATCCACCAATGTAGTTATCATTCATTTACCATGTATGTGTAACCATCCACCAGTATAGTTATCATTCATTTACCATGTATGTGTAACATCCACCAGTGTAGTTATCATTCATTTACCATGTATGTGTAACCATCCACCAGTATAGTTATCATTCATTTACCATGTATGTGTAACATACACCAGTGTAGTTATCATTCATTTACCATGTATGTGTAACATCCACCAGTGTAGTTATCATTCATTTACCATGTATGTGTAACATCCACCAATGTAGTTATCATTCATTTACCATGTATGTGTAACCATCCACCAGTATAGTTATCATTCATTTACCATGTATGTGTAACATCCACCAATGTAGTTATCATTCATTTACCATGTATGTGTAACCTTCCACCAATGTAGTTATCATTCATTTACCATGTATGTGTAACATCCACCAATGTAGTTATCATTCATTTACCATGTATGTGTAACATCCACCAATGTAGTTATCATTCATTTACCATGTATGTGTAACATCCACCAATGTAGTTATCATTCATTTACCATGTATGTGTAACCATCCACCAGTATAGTTATCATTCATTCATCATGTATGTGTAACATCCACCAATGTAGTTATCATTCATTTACCATGTATGTGTAACATCCACCAATGTAGTTATCATTCATTTACCATGTATGTGTAACCATCACAGTAGTATAGTTATCATTCATTTACCATGTATGTGTAACATCCACCAGTGTAGTTATCATTCATTTACCATGTATGTGTAACCATCCAGTAGTATAGTTATCATTCATTTACCATGTATGTGTAACATCCACCAGTGTAGTTATCATTCATTTACCATGTATGTGTAACCATCCACCAATGTAGTTATCATTCATTTACCATGTATGTGTAACATCCACCAGTGTAGTTATCATTCATTTACCATGTATGTGTAACATCCACCAATGTAGTTATCATTCATTTACCATGTATGTGTAACATCCACCAGTATAGTTATCATTCATTCATCATGTATGTGTAACATCCACCAGTATAGTTATCATTCATTTACCATGTATGTGTAACCTTCCACCAGTATAGTTATCATTCATTTACCATGTATGTGTAACATCCACCAGTATAGTTATCATTCATTTACCATGTATGTGTAACCTTCCACCAGTATAGTTATCATTCATTTACATGTATGTGTGAACATCCATTAATGTAGTTATCATCATTCATTTACAATGTATGTGTAACCATCCACCAATGTAGTTATCATTCATTTACCATGTATGTGTAACATCCACCAATGTAGTTATCATTCATTTACCATGTATGTTAACATCCACCAATGTAATTATTTATCATTACCATGTATGTGTAACATCCACCAATGTAGTTATCATTCATTTACCATGTATGTGTAACCATCCACGAGTATAGTTATCATTCATTCATCATGTATGTGTAACATCCACCAGTATAGTTATCATTCATTTACCATGTATGTGTAACCTTCCACCAGTATAGTTATCATTCATTTACCATGTATGTGTAACATACACCAGTATTGTTATCATTCATTTACCATGTATGTGTAACCATCCAGTAGTATAGTTATCATTCATTTACCATGTATGTGTAACATCCACCAGTGTAGTTATCATTCATTTACCATGTATGTGTAACATCCACCAATGTAGTTATCATTCATTTACCATGTATGTGTAACATCCACCAATGTAGTTATCATTCATTTACCATGTATAAGTAACCATCCAGTAGTATAGTTATCATTCATTCATCATGTATGTGTAACATCCACCAGTATAGTTATCATTCATTTACCATGTATGTGTAACCTTCCACCAGTATAGTTATCATTCATTTACCATGTATGTGTAACATACACCAGTATTGTTATCATTCATTTACCATGTATGTGTAACCATCCAGTAGTATAGTTATCATTCATTTACCATGTATGTGTAACATCCACCAGTGTAGTTATCATTCATTTACCATGTATGTGTAACATCCACCAGTATAGTTATCATTCATTCACCATCTATGTGTAACCAATGTCCTTGTGTTACAGGTTTGGTTTATACGGTCAGCCATTTGACCCTGACCTTTTTGACACTGATCTTCCTATGGCTCTCAAACAGACCATCCCGGTGACACCTAACTACGCTACTGCAACTGGTGGTGGCTCCACTGTAGGTAACAACAATAACAACTCGGTGATTCCTACACTCATCGCTGATGAAATGGACTTTTACGATTTGTTCAATCCTCCCTCAGAAAAGTCATCAAAGGCTCAGCTAGAGTATGCTAGGAGCAGCATATTTGGACTGTTGGAAGTTGAACCTCTTCATTTCTTCTGTCATTCAACGAGTGATGGGACAAAAATGGAGAGACTGGATACAAGTGCGACTGGCCACTCTGCCTCCCTCAACACTTCGGGACTGTCTGGTACCATCAACTTTGGCGAGGCTCTGCCGTCACAGCCTCCCACAGCCAGCGCATCAACTCTAGCATCCATGTCATCCAACATGACTAAACAACTGATACAGGAAAACAGTCAGAAAAGCCACACATTTAAACACAAGACCACCTTCAAACACAAGATTGACCACATCAAAGATGCCATCAAGATTCTGTCAGAGGTGAACAAAACCATTTCTGATGACCTCACTACGAAAACTGTCACCTCCGACCAGCCTCCCACCCCCAAAACCACACCACAGGTGATGACCCCTCCCATGACACCACCTAATGAGACTTGGCAGCAGGTAGGTGCCAGAATGTGGTGGTGGGTAGGTGCCTGTTGTAGATTATGGTAGGGGTAGGTGCCTGTTGTAGATTGTGGTAGGGGTAGGTGCCTGTTGTAGATTGTGGTAGGGGTAGGTGCCTGTTGTAGATTGTGGTAGGGGTAGGTGCCTGTTGTAGATTGTGGTAGGGGTAGGTGCCTGTTATAGATTGTGGTAGGGGTAGGTGCCTGTTGTAGTTTGTGGTAGGGGTAGGTGTCTGTTGAAGATTGTGGTAGGGGTAGGTGTCTGTTGTAGATTGTGGTAGGAGTAGGTGCCTATTGTAGATTGTGGTAGTGGTAGGTGTCTGTTGTAGATTGTGGTAGGGGTAGGTGCCTGATGTAGTTTGTGGTAGGGGTAGGTGTCTGTTGTAGATTATGGTAGGGGTAGGTGCCTGATGTAGATTGTGGTAGTAGGTGTGTGTTGTAGATTGTGGTAGGGGTAGGTGTGTGTTGTAGATTGTGGTATGGGTAGGTGTCTGTTGTAGTTTGTGGTGGGGTTAGGTGCCTGTTGTAGATTGTGGTAGGGGTAGGTGCCTACTGTAGATTGTGGTAGGAGTAGGTGCCTGCTGTAGATTGTGGTAGGGGTAGGTGCCTGTTGTAGATTGTGGTAGGGGTAGGTGCCTGTTGTAGATTGTGGTAGGGGTAGGTGCCTGTTGTAGATTGTGGTAGGGGTAGGTGCCTGTTGTAGATTGTGGTAGGGGTAGGTGCCTGTTGTAGATTGTGGTAGGGGTAGGTGCCTGTTGTAGATTGTGGTAGGGGTAGGTGCCTGTTGTAGATTGTGGTAGGGGTAGGTGCCTGTTGTAGATTGTGGTAGGGGTAGGTGCCTGTTGTAGATTGTGGTAGGGGTAGGTGCCTGTTGTAGATTGTGGTAGGGGTAGGTGCCTGTTGTAGATTGTGGTAGGGGTAGGTGTCTGTTGTAGATTGTGGTAGGGGTAGGTGCCTGTTGTAGATTGTGGTAGGGGTAGGTGCCTGTTGTAGATTGTGGTAGGGGTAGGTGCCTGTTGTAGATTGTGGTAGGGGTAGGTGCCTGTTGTAGATTGTGGTAGGGGTAGGTGCCTGTTGTAGATTGTGGTCTGTTGTAGATTGTGGTAGGTAGGGTTGTAGTGCTGTGTGAGATTGTGGTGTAGGTGGTTGAGATTGTGGTAGGGGTAGGTGCCTGTTGTAGATTGTGGTAGGGGTAGGTGCCTGCTGTAGATTGTGGTAGGGGTAGGTGCCTGTTGTAGATTGTGGTAGGGGTAGGTGCCTGTTGTAGATTGTGGTAGGGGTAGGTGCCTGCTGTAGATAGGGGTAGGTGCCTGCTGTAGATTGTGGTAGGGGTAGGTGCCTGTTGTAGATTGTGGTAGGGGTAGGTGCCTGCTGTAGATTGTGGTAGGGGTAGGTGCCTGCTGTAGATTGTGGTAGGGGTAGGTGCCTGTTGTAGATTGTGGTAGGGGTAGGTGTCTGTTGTAGATTGTGGTAGGGGTAGGTGCCTGTTGTAGATTGTGGTAGGGGTAGGTGTCTGTTGTAGCTTGTGGTAGGGGTAGATGTCTGTTGTAGATTGTGGTAGGGGTAGGTGTCTGTTGTAGTTTGTGGTAGGGGTTGAGGGTTGAGAGGGAAGGTGTCTGATGTAGGTTGTTGTGGGAGTAGGTGCCTGAAGACTAACGGTTATTTGAATATTTCGGTTATTTGCATAAAATTCTGCGGTCCCGATTTTTTCCTTCTTTATCTTTGTTTTTCAACTCCGTGTATTTGCATAGACTTTTACATGACCTCCGGTTATTTGAATAAAATATTTGGGAAATTCTAAAAATAAAATAGAATATTTTTCAATTTTGCAATATATTTTTTAACGAAATTCGCCGATATATGTTTCAAGATACTTCGCTTTTACTAGAAATCATCATGGTGACAGATTAACACTATCGTTGGCTTGTTATTTTATGCATAAATCTGCAAAGGTATTCGACGGTGTTACGATTAACATCAGCAGCGGTGGATCAAAACTTTAGTATAATCACTGACTCAAACATCTGATTAAAGCATTTGCACTTTCAAATATGTTTATTTATTAACGTTAGGTACCTTAGTTCGCGATTGTTTGGAGAAACCATGCTTCCTTACAACAATCGCCATTCATGAGTAGTCTCGTTCAAACAGAGTCTTGTTGACTACGACAGACATGTTTGAATCAAGCGTCTCGTTGAAAGAGACATAAAAGCATGCAAAGTCGGCGTGCAATGACTACCTCAAGTTTCGTACAGTATGTAGGATACAAAAGATACCTGCTACGTTGTTTCATTGCTACTTGAATATGCATTTATTTCTGAAATGTATCAAGCTATTCGCCGCATAGATCAACAATACAGAGAGAATTTTCAAAACACATTTAGGTCCAGTGAACGCATGGCTTCATCACCTGCCGCCATTTTCGAATTCATAAACATGTGTAAAACAACACTACTAGTTGATCGGCACTTGGAAGTTTAATCACGATCAGAAGTTCATTTTGCCAGGCAAATGTACGTAAATTTGTTTATTATTTAGGTTCAGAATTGTAGACACAAATTCAATCCTGTTTAGTTATTGCATTTGATATCGATCGTTTAGCTGTTTCTCAAATATTCACGTGTCGATCTAACGTAAACAAGAATCTAATATTGAAATATTTTTTGTTATTGAACAATTAAAATCGATTTACAACTTCGAAAATAATTCCTTGTTGTTCGTTTTAAGTGTAAATAATTTACGTATTTATCAAGTAAACGAAACGATATCTATTTGCCTGTTCACATACATATGTGTGAGGTCAAACGAAGGTGCAAAATGTCATCCCCTCCTATTCGAATACTCTGGTTATTTGCATATTTTCTTCTGGAAAATGACTTATTCAAATAAGCGGAATCTTCTGTACTGGTTTTTATGGGAATAGTGGTGGTGAGAAGCTATGTGGTTGTATAATGTGAGGTGGCAGTATATAATCATTTACTTAAAGATGCTCCACTGCTGACAAATACTATTTTTTCACTATCAAAAACAGGAACAGATGAATTAGTATTTTTTCTTCAGTTACAAAAGTTACTTACATTACACCATTACCACCATTGAAAAGTTTGAGCTTCTAATTTTACTTCAATTAAGAATATAGAAAAATAATTAATTTGCATCCGGAAAAAATTCCGTGGCACTATATCCTACATGGAAAGAATTACTGATTAAGCGCGTACCAAAGGCAAAATAAATCATTTTATATTATTTTTTGTGTTAATTAGACATATACATATACACGATTAAGCATCAATTATTGTTCAAATGATGAATATCATTTATGCTCTGTCGGCGGTGGAGCATCTTTAATGAAAGTTGCTAATTTTGTAAATATATGATGGATAACATCAAAAGTAAATATCTTCATATAGATATTCTTAAGGAGTTATTTCATAATAAAACTATTAATATTCTTCATTAACTGCTGGATATTTACTTTATGAACTGTTTTTATTTGTAGAATCAAGGTAACAACGACAAGTCTGACAACCTGAAACAGCAGTATACTCAGGCCCAGAAGTCGTCCTTAGGGATTCCAAACACACAAACCCTGTTACAGCCTCCCCCTCTACAGGTCCTAGTCATCGAACGCATGCACTCGGGTACGTACAGCTGTCCTAGATATTTAGTATTCAATGACTTCCTTATACACAAGTAGATTTTTAGCCCACCATCATTAGATGGTGGGCTATTCAAATCGCCTTTCGTCCGTGGTCCGTCGTCCGTCCGTCCGTCCTTCCGTCCGTCCGTCCGTTAACAATTCTTGTTACCGCTATTTCTCAGGAAGTACTGAAGGGATCTTTCTCAAATTTCATATGTAGGTTCCCATAGGACCCTAGTTGTGCATATTGCATTTTGGGACCGATCGGTCAACAAGATGGCTGACAGGCGGCCATCTTGGATTTTGATAGTTAAAGTTTGTTACCGCTATTTCTCAAAAAGTGCTGAAGGGATTTTTTCGCAAATTTCATATACAGGTTCCCCTAGGACCCTAGTTGTGCATATTGCATTTTGGGACCGATCGGTCAACAAGATGGCTGACAGGCGGCCATCTTGGATTTTGATAGTTAAAGTTTGGTACCGCTATTTCTCAAAAAGTACTGAAGGTATCTTTCTCAAATTTCATGCATAGGTTCCCCTTGTACCCTAGTTGTGCATAGTACCTTTTAGGACTGATGCATAATGCCTTTCGGGACTGATCGGTAAACAAGATGGCCAACTGGCTGCCATCTTAGATTTCATTGTTGAAGTTTGTTACCACTATTTCTTAGAAAGTACTATAGCGATCTATCTCAAATTTTATATGTAGTGTGTTTGAAAAAGTTTGAAAAGCAGGGAAAAGATCCCTCTTTCCATTGTCAGACATAGATCATTTTTGGGTGGGTGCCAAGATCCCTCTGGGATCTCTTGTTAGGTCATCTGACCCGAAGGGTCAGGATGACCTATTGTCATCATGCACTGTCCGTCGTCGTGCGCCTTACGTAAACTTTTCATTCAAATGACTTCTTCTCAATAACCGAAAGGCCGAAGGGTACTGATATTTGGCCTGTAGCATGCTGGGACAAAGGGCTACCAAGGTTGTTCAAATGAATGACCTTGACCTTCATTCAAGGTCACAGGGGTCACTTCTTCTCAAGACCCAGAAGGCCCAGGGTACTGATATTTGGCCTGTAGCATGCTGGGATGAAGGGCTACCAAGTTTGTTCAAATGAATGACCTTGATCTTCACTCAAGGTCACATTGGTCAAATAGGCTAAAAATCCTTTAAACAACTTCTTGTGATTAACTAAGAGGCCTAGAGACCTGATATTGGGCCCGTAACATGCTTGGATGAAGGGCTATCAAGTTTGTTCAAATGAATGACCTTGATCCTCATTTAAGGTCACAGGGGTCAAAAAGGCTAAAATCTTTAAACAACTTCTCAAGAACCAGTAGACCAAGGGTACTGATATTGGGCATGTAGTATGCTGAGATGAAGGGCTACCAAGTTTGTTCAAATGAATGACCTTGATCTTCATTCAAGGTCACATTGGTCAAATAGGCTAAAAATCCTTTAAACAACTTCTTGTGATTAACTAAGAGGCCTAGAGACCTGATATTGGGCCCGTAACATGCTTGGATGAAGGGCTATCAAGTTTGTTCAAATGAATGACCTTGATCCTCATTTAAGGTCACAGGGGTCAAAAAGGCTAAAATCTTTAAACAACTTCTCAAGAACCAGTAGACCAAGGGTACTGATATTGGGCATGTAGTATGCTGAGATGAAGGGCTACCAAGTTTGTTCAAATGAATGACCTTGATCTTCATTCAAGGTCACATTGGTCAAATAGGCTATAATCTTTAAACGACTTCTTCTCAAGAACAGAAAGGCCCAGGATATTCATGCTAGGATGAAGAGCTACCAAGTTTGTTAAAATAAATGACCTTGACCTTCATTCAAGGTCACAGAGGTCAAAAAGGTTAAAATCTTTGAACGACTTCTTGAGAATAGCTAGGAGGCCTAGAGACCTAATATTGGGCCTGTGACATGCTGGGATGAAGGGCTTCCAAGTTTGTTCAAATGAATGACCTTGATCTTCATTCAAGGTCACAGAAGTCAAATATGCTAAGATATTAAACGACTACATTGTGTTGTGCTAATGACCGTTGTGGCCCATGGGCCTCTTGTTACCTATATATCAATCTCAAAAAGTTTCCTTTATGGGAATATTATATAGAATTTCTTAGCTGATATAAATATATCGTTTCATATGATCATTTCTGAATGCATGAAAAAATATGAATGAAAAGTTTTGTTTGCGGAAATAAAGCAAACACACAAAAAGCAATTTCAAATATAAAAGTTGTGAAAACTGTTAAAAGTCATGATATGACCTTAGCCTGCCTATGAAGGCTTTGAAGTTATATCTAATTTGTGTGTTTAGGTGCCCGTCGGTTTGTGATTCTGGACTTCGGTAAGCCGGTAGTACTTACTGATGTGGTGATCCCAGCATGTGCAGACCTCGCCTCCCTGTCTATAGATGTGTGGGTACAAGGGGAGGAGATAGATGGACAGAGGTTTGTCGTGGCTGGAGATATCGGCAGCAGATCTCTTATCATGAATGATATTATGCCTGCCCCGGTATGCAGATACCTCAAGGTAAGTTATGTTTAGATAAACTTATCATTAACATCAAGTTTACCTTACAAAAAATGAAGCAAATTATTGTCAGGAATGATGTGAAACCAAAGTGATGACATTGTAATACGGAGGACTCCACATAATCGAATAACGGTTATTTGAATATTTCGGTTATTTGCATAAAATTCTGCGGTCCCGTTTTTTTCCTTCTTTATCTTTGTTTTTCAACTCTGTGTATTTGCATAGACTTTTACATGACCTCCGGTTATTTGAATAAAATATTTGGGAAATTCAAAAAATAAAATCGAATATTTTTCAATTTTGCAATATATTTTTAGCGAAATTCGCCGATATATGTTTCAAGATACTTCGCTTTTACTAGATATCATCATGGTGACAGATTAACATTATCGTATGGCTTGTTACTTTATGCATGAATCTGCAAAGGTATTCGACGGTGTTACGATTTACATCAGCAGTGGTTGATCATAACTTTAGTATAATCACTGACTTAAACGTCTAATTAAAGCATTTGCACTTTCAAATATGTTTATTTATTAACATAACGTACCTTAGTTCGCGATCGTTTGGAGAAACCATGCTTCCTTACAAGAATCGCCATTCATGAGTAGTCTCGTTCAAACAGAGTCTTGTTGACTACGACAGACATGTTCGAATCAAGCGTCTCGTTGAACGAGACATAAATGCATGCAAAGTCGGCGTGCAATGACTACCGCAAGTTTCGTACAGTATGTAGGATACAAAAGATACTTGCTACGTTGTTTCATTGCTACTTGAATATGCATTAATATCTGAAATGTTATCAAGCTATTTGCCGTTTAGATCAACGATACAGAGAGAATTCTCAAAACACATTTAGGTCCAGTGAATGCATGGCTTCATCTTCTGCCACCATTTTCGAATTCATACACATGTGTAAAAACAACACTACTAGTTGATCGGCACTATGAAGTTTAATCACGATCGGAAGTTCATTTTGCCAGGCAAATGTACGTAAATTTCTTTATTATTTAGGTTTAGAATTGTAGACACAAATTCAATCCTGTTTAGTTATTGCATTTGATATCGATCGTTAAGCTGTTTCTCAAATATTCACGTGTCGATCTAACGTAAACAAGAATCTAATATTGAAATATTTTTTTGTTATTAAACAATTAAAATCGATTTACAACTTCGAAAATAATTACTTGTTGTTCGTTTTAAAGATGCTCCACCGCCGACAGAGCATAAATGATATTCATCATTTGAACAATTATTAGTGTTTAATCATGTATACATAAGTCTAATTAACACAAAAAATAATTTGAGATAATTTCTTTTGCCTTTGGGTTATGCGCAATCAGTACTTTATTCCATATAGGATATAGTGCCACGGAATTTTTTCGGGTTGCAATTAATTATATTTTATATTTTTAACTTGAAGTATAATTAGAAGCTCAAACATTTCAATGGCGGTTATGATTTAAAGAAAGTAACTTTTGGAACTGAAGAAAAATATTAAATCGTCTGCTGCTGTTTTTGATAGTGAAAAAAATATTATTTGTCAGGGATGGAGCATCTTTAAGTGTAAATAATTTACGTATTTATCAAGTAAACGAAACGATGTCTATTTGCCTGTTCACATACATATGTGTGAGGTAAAACAAAGGTGCAAAATGTCATCTCCGCCTATTCGAATACTCCGGTTATTTGCATATTTTCTTCTGGAAAATGACTTATTCAAATAAGCTGAATCCTCTGTAGTTGAACATTGAATGAATGAGTACCTGGAGAAAAGATAGTTAAAAGAATTGAGTTTGTTTTTTCCAGATCACTACTATTGGTAGATACGGCAGTGGTGCAACAAGAACAAAAATTCCAATAGGCGCATTCTATGGACACAGTTGTATCTTACCCTGGGAGTGGAACAGTTACTTGGAACAGCAGAACTCTCAGGGCAGTAGTATGTCAGGGAGTCAAACAGAACTGCCAAACCAGCCTCAGTTGTTAGCCCAGCTGAGTGTGTACATGTCGCTGTTGGAGGACATTCAGTGCCGGTACAGTCTGGCTAGGACCAGGCTGGAAACATTGTTGGCCGCTGTTAATACACAGCAGTATGCTAGTGGACATATACAATACTATCTGAAGAAGCAGAAGAAAAATGATTGTGATAATAGAATTTTACAGGCCTACAATGACTGCCTTCAACTTCAGCTGCAACAGAATTTGGCTCAACGGGCCACTGACAGACTACATTGTGCTTTAGGGTTCAAAAGTCATCGTGTAGATAGTTCTGGTACACTCAACACACGACTACGTCAGGCATGTACAGACAAGCTACGTTTTCTCCTGGAACAAACGTTAGACACGCTACTCAGTCTAACAGTTGTGTCGCCAAGTATACCACAACCACCAGCCTCACTGTTCAAAATGTTGGACCCTGTAAACTCAGAAATGTTGTTCAAACATTTGTGTGTCCATGGGACAAAGAAGATCCAGATCAGTATGGGCATGTTATTGATGCGAGTGTGTGGCAGTCAGCAGTGGTGGGGAAACTTCTTAGGCAATGCTCTACAGGAATTCTTCCACTCTGAAAATACCCAGATCTTCTCTCAAGACAGGTAGGAATGAACCAATTGTACACTTTCCATCAAAAGGCATTATTGTAATGAAATGTAATAAAATAAATGTTAATTCTAGAAAAAACATTCCTGATAAGGAAATATAGACAGAATTAAAAATTAAGATATAGCAGTAATATAGGATTGATAAAAAATCATCCAGCATGTTTCAAAACAAAAAAAATATTTGTGTCATTTAGATAGTTTTAAAACCTTTATAATATAGTCTGACTGACTGACCTCCATTGTATGTTGAACCTTGACCATTTTATTGTAATTGACAGGGTGTTTGTGTTGCTGCTGGCGATGGGACAGAAGGTACTGTCCGGGCCAAGCGCTGTACACATCATGGAGAGTCTGTTAGACATGTTGGCTCGTGTCCTCAACCCACTCATCAGCAACCAGCAAACCATGCAGTTCGGTCACACAGGTATGACAAACATCATAAATGGTATGTTACTGAACGACATATATCATACTCGATATGTTACTGAACGACATATATCATACTCGATATGTTACTGAACAACATATATATCACACTCAATATGTTATTGAACAACATAGTTTATCATACTCCATATGTTATTGAACGACATATATCATACTCCATATGTTATTGAACGACATATATCACACTCCATATGTTATTGAACGACATATGTCATACTCCATATGTTATTGAACGACATATATCATACTCCATATGTTATTGAACGACATATATCACACTCCATATGTCGACATATATCATACTCAATATGTTATTGAACGACATATATCATACTCCATATGTTATTGAACGACATATATCATACTCCATATGTTATTGAACGACATATATCATACTCCATATATTATTGAACGACATATATCATACTCAATATGTTATTGAACGACATATATCACACTCCATATGTTATTGAACGACATATATCATACTCCATATGTTATTGAACGACATATATCATACTCAATATGTTATTGAACGACATTTATCATACTCCATATGTTATTGAACGACATATATCATACTCCATATGTTATTGAACGACATATATCATACTCCATATGTTATTGAACGACATATATCACACTCCATATGTTATTGAACGACATATATCACACTCCATATGTTTTTGAATGACATATATCATACTCCATATGTTATTGAACGACATATATCATACTCAATATGTTATTGAACAACATATATCATACTCCATATGTTATTGAACGACATATATCATACTCCATATGTTATTGAATGACATATATCATACTCCATATGTTATTGAACAACATATATATCACACTCAATATGTTATTGAACGACATAAATCATACTCCATATGTTATTGAACGACATATATCATACTCAATATGTTATTGAACAACATATATCATACTCCATATGTTATTGAACGACATATATCATACTCCATATGTTATTGAACGACATATATCATACTCAATATGTTATTGAACGACATATATCATACTCAATATGTTATTGAACGACATATATCATACTCCATATGTTATTGAAAGACATATATCATACTCCATATGTTATTGAACGACATATATCATACTCTTTACTTGTTATTTTCTGGTCAATTTCAAATCACAAGATGCCGCCACAGCCACCATCTTGAAAACACATTTTGAACTTCTTCATAAGTTCTATCAGTGCAATTTGGCTGAAATTTGCCTGAAATGATCATCACATGATCTTTAAAAGGTGTTGTTACATCTCTGGTTAATCCCAAATCGAAGATGGATACCATGACATTTCCTATACGACTATTGCCAGGGTAGTCAGATGACTGTTAAGGCCGTTGGGCCTCTTGTTTCTATATTTGTACAGGTTTGTGTAAGACTGATAGATCTCAAGTTTGATATATATCTTTTTTCTGTATTTGTGTGGAATTGAAAGATCTGGTGTTTTATATAAATATCTTGTTTCTGTATTTGTGTATAATTGATAGATCTCATGTTTTATATAAATATCTTGTTCCTGTATTTGTGTGGAATTGATAGATCTCATGTTTTATATGAATATCTTGTTTCTGTGTTTGTGTAGAATTGTTAGATCTCATGTTTTATATAAATATCTTGTTCCTGTATTTGTGTGGAATTGATAGATCTCATGTTTTATATAAATATCTTGTTCCTGTATTTGTGTGGAATTGATAGATCTCATGTTTTATATGAATATCTTGTTTCTGTATTTGTGTATAATTGATAGATCTCATGTTTTATATAAATATCTTGTTCCTGTATTTGTGTGGAATTGATAGATCTCATGTTTTATATGAATATCTTGTTTCTGTGTTTGTGTAGAATTGTTAGATCTCATGTTTTATATAAATATCTTGTTCCTGTATTTGTGTGGAATTGATAGATCTCATGTTTTATATGAATATCTTGTTTCTGTATTTGTGTAGAATTGATAGATCTTGTGTTTTATATAAATATCTTGTTTCTGTATTTGTGTAGAATTGATAGATCTTGTGTTTTATATAAATATCTTGTTTCTGTATTTGTGTAGAATTGATAGATCTTGTGTTTTATATAAATATCTTGTTTCTGTATTTGTGTAGGATTGATAGATCTTGTGTTTTATATAAATATCTTGTTTCTGTGTTTGTGTAGAATTGATAGATCTCATGTTTTATATAAATATCTTGTTTCTGTGTTTGTGTAGAATTGTTAGATCTCATGTTTTATATAAATATCTTGTTCCTGTATTTGTGTGGAATTGATAGATCTCATGTTTTATATGAATATCTTGTTTCTGTATTTGTGTAGAATTGATAGATCTTGTGTTTTATATAAATATCTTGTTTCTGTATTTGTGTAGAATTGATAGATCTTGTGTTTTATATAAATATCTTGTTTCTGTATTTGTGTAGGATTGATAGATCTCACGTTAGTCGGCTGGATACTGTTGTTTCTGTGTCGGAATCTGGACCACACGTTTGTTGGAGGATCAAATGGTGAAGATCGTCAGATCAAACGGGATAATGGTAAGACACAAAAATGTTGATTTACAATTATTTGAAAATATAAACAGTAATTTGATACAAATATTGTTATGAGTACACAGACACTAATATCTAATAAATCAATAAATAAATAATTTGTAATTTGTTTCTATGGACAATTCAATAAGGTGCAAAATTATGAAAATTCAAACCTCAGGTTTGTCTTCAAAATATAAGCCTGTTTTAGTGAAGAATTGAATGCCATTGGTACTCCCTAAGCTATCTATGAAGTTTACTCCAGTGGCATGATCTTATACATTGCACTGTGTAGAGTTACTTTGTAAAAGTACACTTTTGATATTGTCATCAAAGTGTTTGTGGTAGGTAATGTTTTATTATCTTTACCCCACAGGCAATAGTTTACCAAATAGATGGAACTTCATACAAGGAGACCACAATTCTGCCCAAAATAAAAGTAAGGTGAAGAGTTCCAAGGTTTATCGCTGGTCCATGCACAAGCGCCTGCTGCACCACAAACAGAAGCTCATGGATCTTCAACAGGCCCAGAAAACATTCTTTAACTCTGACAAATCACTGTCAGGCAGCAGTACCTCTCTCCTCAAACAGCAGGAGAAACAGTTCCGTAAGGAGCTATCTCAGTACGCCTCCAAGGTAAGGATAAAAAGGCCACTGTACCATCAACATATGGTAATGACAGATTCTCTAGGAAACATTTGCTGTGCATGCATGGGACCAATAAATTTTGTGACAAATCCTATCAACTAAGCACTTTCTAAATAAATGTAATGCTGATTTAAATGTATATACTCTTTGTTGAACAGTATGTCAACAAAATTTTCCAGATGAGGTCCAATGTGGACGCACTGCGTAAACTACCAAAGATGGAGGAGTCTGCGGGTGCTAGTAAGGGTAATGGAGACTTTGATCCTGAGGGCGTCCTCGTGTTACCGAAGGACAAAACTCTCCGGGTGGTACGAGGACTCATGGCTCTTCTCCTCAGCATGGACTTCACATGTAATGTTGACCTGTTTCTAGTCACATGCAAGGTAAGTCTATTACAATGTTTATCTTTTTCAAAGATTACTCAGCCAGTATTGGGACTAATTCATGTACTACGTGACACCCGATAATGTTTGTGTGGGACTAGTATCTTAAGTGGTGATGGGATGTGAAATGTTACTCTTTGTAATCTTCATGTTATCAGATATCACGTGGTACATGAATGATTCCCATTTCTTTGTTTTAAATCTTCTTATGGTTTTTCTTTGAAACACAGACATTTTGTTTAATAACAGAGTGATTTACTCATGAAAAAAAAAAAAAAAGTTTTATAAAATGTTATAATTTGAATGACTTACACTAAATGTAATTTGAACTATTGACACTGAATCTAAGATCTTGGTTAATTTGTGACCCAGGTGCTTGCTACTATATGTGTAACAACACGGCCAGCAATCACACTGTCTGAGGCCATGGGGCAGGAGCAGTTGGAGAAACTTATCCTTCTGGCATCTAACATGGAGTTCAGTCACAGCAACATCAGCTGGGGAGGACCGTGGGCTGGCCATGCTATCACATGTCTATTACAGGATATCCTTGATGGTACACTTATCCTCTCACCTTTGTGGGGGCCAATACATATATTGGGAGCTGAAGATATAGGGAATCACACTTATCCTCTCACCTTTGTGGGGGCCAATACATATATTGGGAGCTGAAGATATAGGGAATCACACTTATCCTCTCACCTTTGTGGGGGCCAATACATATATTGGGAGCTGAAGATATAGGGAATCACACTTATCCTCTTACCTTTGTGGGGGCCAATACATATATTGGGAGCTGAAGATATAGGGAATCACACTTATCCTCTTACCTTTGTGGGGGCCAATACATATATTGGGAGCTGAAGATATAGGGAATCACACTTATCCTCTCACCTTTGTGGGGGCCAATACATATATTGGGAGCTGAAGATATAGGGAATCACACTTATCCTCTTACCTTTGTGGGGGCCAATACATATATTGGGAGCTGAAGATATAGGGAATCACACTTATCCTCTCACCTTTGTGGGGGCCAATACATATATTGGGAGCTGAAGATATAGGGAATCACACTTATCCTCTTACCTTTGTGGGGGCCAATACATATATTGGGAGCTGAAGATATAGGGAATCACACTTATCCTCTTACCTTTGTGGGGGCCAATACATATATTGGGAGCTGAAGATATAGGGAATCACACTTATCCTCTCACCTTTGTGGGGGCCAATACATATATTGGGAGCTGAAGATATAGGGAATCACACTTATCCTCTTACCTTTGTGGGGGCCAATACATATATTGGGAGCTGAAGATATAGGGAATCACACTTATCCTCTCACCTTTGTGGGGGCCAATACATATATTGGGAGCTGAAGATATAGGGAATCACACTTATCCTCTCACCTTTGTGGGGGCCAATACATATATTGGGAGCTGAAGATATAGGGAATCACACTTATCCTCTTACCTTTGTGGGGGCCAATACATATATTGGGAGCTGAAGATATAGGGAATCACACTTATCCTCTTACCTTTGTGGGGGCCAATACATATATTGGGAGCTGAAGATATAGGGAATCACACTTATCCTCTTACCTTTGTGGGGGCCAATACATATATTGGGAGCTGAAGATATAGGGAATCACACTTATTACATATATTGGGAGCTGAAGATATAGGGAATCACACTTATCCTCTTACCTTTGTGGGGGCCAATACATATATTGGGAGCTGAAGATATAGGGAATCACACTTATCCTCTCACCTTTGTGGGGGCCAATACATATATTGGGAGCTGAAGATATAGGGAATCACACTTATCCTCTTACCTTTGTGGGGGCCAATACATATATTGGGAGCTGAAGATATAGGGAATCACACTTATCCTCTCACCTTTGTGGGGGCCAATACATATATTGGGAGCTGAAGATATAGGGAATCACACTTATCCTCTTACCTTTGTGGGGGCCAATACATATATTGGGAGCTGAAGATATAGGGAATCACACTTATCCTCTTACCTTTGTGGGGGCCAATACATATATTGGGGAGCTGAAGATATAGGGAATCACACTTATCCTCTTACCTTTGTGGGGGCCAATACATATATTGGGAGCTGAAGATATAGGGAATCACACTTATCCTCTTACCTTTGTGGGGGCCAATACATATATTGGGAGCTGAAGATATAGGGAATCACACTTATCCTCTTACCTTTGTGGGGGCCAATACATATATTGGGAGCTGAAGATATAGGGAATCACACTTATCCTCTTACCTTTGTGGGGGCCAATACATATATTGGGAGCTGAAGATATAGGGAATCACACTTATCCTCTTACCTTTGTGGGGGCCAATACATATATTGGGAGCTGAAGATATAGGGAATCACACTTATCCTCTTACCTTTGTGGGGGCCAATACATATCTGCAAACTAATATTTGGAGCTGAAGATATCGGGAATATCTTTTATCCTATGTTTGATTTGTTTTATATAAATGGTTCACCTAGAGATAACTTTGTATAAGCTATAATTTTCAAAGATTATAGCTATGTATTTCAAAACCTCCAAAAAACTGTCCATTGAAACAAGGAAATAAATGATTCTGTGCCCTGAGTAATGAATGTGACCTGTAAAAGTTTGTGCATTATAACAATGTTTGTTTGATAGCCTGAATAATATTTTGTTGTACTGTAGGAGAAAAGTTCTATCCCTCTAACAATGACACTACAGAGTTAACTGAGGAATGTATCAGTACTATGACAGAGACAGACGACAGCTTACCAAGTAGTGTCGGGCTGCCAACCATGGAGGACAGTGAATCTGGGGCTGAAACACAAGGTATCTGTTAGGGAAACTATAATGTTGTCACTTTATACAAAAAATTAAATCAAATATGAATCTTTCATCTAAGTCAGATTTAATTATGGTCATAGTTAGGTTTCAGTAGGATTAAACCGTCAATTCTTTGTAGATGCTGACTCGTCTGAGAGCAAAGATGATTCAACAAAGATGAATTTCGACAAGGAATCATCCATGATGGTTGACCTGCTGTTGAATGGAGAGGAGGAGTATGAAGAATCGGCTGCCAAGTTACATGCCTATGTGACGGGCCATGTCAACAAACCTCCACCACCCCCCATGTCTCCCTATGAAACACCAATACCAACCACCAGTCTCAACGGGGCTCTGGAAATGAATTCATCAGGGTATATATTTATCCTCTTGGTATAGTATAAACTAAACTTAAAATTGTGATCTATTTTGATCATACTTTTTAGGTTGTCACCAATTCACTCTTAGGTATTAACTGCAGCAAATGAATTTTGTAAGGCAGGTTAGGCCAAAGTTTGATCAGCATTTTCAGCAGACAATATTTGGCAGCCCTTTATGTCACTATTTCATCACTATGCAATAGCTAATACAGAGGAACTTGGTTGATACGAACTCAGAAAATTCGACAACCGGGCTTAATACGAAGTACTTTACCGGTCCCGGCCAAAGTTCCTCTTTATCTTTGTTTACAAACTAGGAAAATTCGAATTAGGAAAACTCGAAAATTTGGATAATACAAAGTAAATTTCTGGTCCAAATGACAAAAATAATGCTTTGAGCTTTTTAGCTCACCTGGCCCGAAGGGCCGGTGAGCTTATGTCATGGCGCGTCGTCCGTCGTCCGTCCGTCCGTCGTCCGTCCGTCAACATTTCCTTTAAATCGCTACTAGTCATAGAGTTCTGCATGGATTGTAACCAAATTTGGCCACAAACATCCTTGGGGGAAGGGGAACAGAACTTGTATAAAGTTTGGCTCTGACCCCCCGGGGGCAGGAGGGGCGGGGCCCAATAGGGGAAATAGAGGTAAATCCTATAAATCGCTACTTGTCCTAGAGTTCTGCATGGATTGTAACCAAATTTGGCCACAAACATCCTTGGGGGAAGGGGAACAGAACTTGTATAAAGTTTGGTTCTGACCCCCCGGGGGCAGGAGGGGCGGGGCCCAATAGGGGAAATAGAGGTAAATCCTATAAATCGCTACTTGTCCTAGAGTTCTGCATGGATTGTAACCAAATTTGGCCACAAACATCCTTGGGGGTAGGGGAAAAGAACTTGTATAAAGTTAGGCTCTGACCCCCCGGGGGCATGAGGGGCGGGGCCCAATAGGGGAAATAGAGGTAAATCCTATAAATCGCTACTTGTCCTAGAGTTCTGCATGGATTGTAACCAAATTTGGCCACAAACATCCTTGGGGGAAGGGGAACAGAACTTGTATAAAGTTTGGCTCTGACCCCCCGAGGGCAGGAGGGGCGGGGCCCAATAGGGGAAATAGAGGTAAATCCTATAAATCGCTACTTGTCCTAGAGTTCTGCATGGATTGTAACCAAATTTGGCCACAAACATCCTTGGGGGAAGGGGAACAGAACTTGTATAAAGTTTGGTTCTGACCCCCCGGGGGCAGGAGGGGCGGGGCCCAATAGGGGAAATAGAGGTAAATCCTATAAATCGCTACTTGTCCTAGAGTTCTGCATGGATTGTAACCAAATTTGGCCACAAACATCCTTGGGGGAAGGGGAACAGAACTTGTATAAAGCTTGGCTCTGACCCCCCGAGGGCAGGAGGGGCGGGGCCCAATAGGGGAAATAGAGGTAAATCCTATAAATCGCTACTTGTCCTAGAGTTCTGCATGGATTGTAACCAAATTTGGCCACAAACATCCTTGGGGGAAGGGGAAAGAAACTTCTATAAATGTTGGCTCTGACCCCCCGGGGGCAGGAGGGGTGGAGCCAATAGGGGAAATAGAGGTAAATCCTATAAATCGCTACTTGTCCTAGAGTTCTGCATGGATTGTGACCAAATTTGGCCACAAACATCCATGGGGGAAGGGGAACAGAACTTCTATAAATGTTGGCTCTGACCCCCCGGGGGCAGGAGGGGCGGGGCCCAATAGGGGAAATAGAGGTAAATCCTATAAATCGCTACTTGTCCTAGAGTTCTGCATGGATTGTAACCAAATTTGGCCACAAACATCCTTGGGGGTAGGGGAAAAGAACTTGTATAAAGTTAGGCTCTGACCCCCGGGGGCATGAGGGGCGGGCCCAATAGGGGAAATAGAGGTAAATCCTATAAATCGCTACTTGTCCTAGAGTTCTGCATGGATTGTAACCAAATTTGGCCACAAACATCCTTGGGGGAAGGGGAACAGAACTTGTATAAAGTTTGGCTCTGACCCCCCGAGGGCAGGAGGGGCGGGGCCCAATAGGGGAAATAGAGGTAAATCCTATAAATCGCTACTTGTCCTAGAGTTCTGCATGGATTGTAACCAAATTTGGCCACAAACATCCTTGGGGGAAGGGGAACAGAACTTGTATAAAGTTTGGCTCTGACCCCCTGGGGGCAGGAGGGGCGGGGCCCAATAGGGGAAATAGAGGTAAATCCTATAAATCGCTACTTGTCCTAGAGTTCTGCATGGATTGTGACCAAATTTGGCCACAAACATCCTTGGGGGAAGGGGAACAGAACTTCTATAAATGTTGGCTCTGACCCCCCGGGGGCAGGAGGGGTGGAGCCCAATAGGGGAAATAGAGGTAAATCCTATAAATCGCTACTTGTCCTAGAGTTCTGCATGGATTGTGACCAAATTTGGCCACAAACATCCATGGGGGAAGGGGAACAGAACTTCTATAAATGTTGGCTCTGACCCCCCGGGGGTAGGATGGGTAGGGCCCAGTAGGTGAATTAGAGGTAAATATTCGAATTCCTTCAGAAAAGAAACAATGAACCTGTATTTAGAACATTACTTGGCATTACAAACCAGGTGAGCGATACAGGCCCTCTGGGCCTCTTGTTAGAATTAACATAATTCACCAGACACCGGTGATAGAGTTGACATGCTCAGTGTTACTTTCTGTATAACTTCCTATGAACACATGTGGTTCGGTTACGTAAGTTATGCCTGCTATTTATATGTGCGTGTAAAATTGGTTGTAACTGCTGAATCAATATTTTTGATATATTTCGGTTTTATAAGCTCACCTGGTCTGAAGCGCCATTGAGCTTATGTTATGGAGGGGCGTCCGTCGTCCGTCTATCTGTCTGTCAACATTTACTTTAAATCGCTACTTGTCATAGAGTTTTACATCGATTGTAACCAAATTTGGCCAGAAGCATCCTTGGGAGAAGGGGAATGGATTTGCATAAATTTTTGCTCTGACCCTCTGGGGGTAGGAGGGGCGAGGCCAAATAGGGGAAATCCTTTAAATAGCTACTAGTCATAGAGTTCTACATGGATTATAACCAAATTTGGCCTGAAACATCTTTGGGGGAAGAGTTACAGAGTTTTTATAAATTTTGGCTCTGACACCCCCAGGAGCAGGAGGGGCGAGGCCTGATAGGGGAAACAAAGGTAAATATTTCAATTCCTTAAGAAAAGAAACAATGAACCTGTATTCAGAACATAACTTGGCATTACAAACCAGGTGAGCGATACAGGCCCTCTGGGCCTCTTGTTGTTTTAATTTTGCAACCACCATCGACGATTTTAACATCTCCCTTGCTTACATCGTTTTACGACATGGAACTAGTAGATCTATATACAGACTAAGTAAAGAGATTGTCAGTAGACTTGAGAACTCGCTTAATTCGAACACTCGGATAACTCGAAGTTTTATCTCAGTCCCTTCGAGTTCGTATTTACAGAGTCTAAGAATAATAGAATAATAGTATAATAGAAATTATTTCAGAAATTTCTTTATTAATTATGATTTTCTGTGTTTTAGAGTGTTTTCTGCAGAGATGGAAAAGGTGGAAAAATTAATGGTTCAGAAGCTAATAGGTCAAAATAAACAAATGGCTGAGATGACAAAAGGAGACAAAACGCTGTCGAATACTGGCACCACTCTTCAACAGATGCCGTCACTCCTCGGCTCCACGATATCTGCTTACCCCGGAAGTCTACGCTCTAGTGTGATGGCTATTGTCCAGGGAATGTCTACAGCCATGGACGCCAGGCTAGAGTTTGGACTGGAAACACATGCTGAAATCAGACTCAAGGTCAGCTCTCAAACAGATCTGTTTATATGCTCCTACATATATAGTGTTACCTACATTAGTCCTATCCCATCTTATACCAATGATTCTATCTTGATTTTATATTGAAACAGGATCGTTTACAGGTATGAACATTTGCTCCAATTCATCTTTAGTTAATAAGACAAAATAGTAGAGAACATGTAATCATGACATTACTGTATAATTACTAATATTTGCGGGGCTTTAGTTGCACTAAATTCGCAGATTCACCCAAATATGCTAAATTTGATACCTCCCGAAACTGTCAGTAAATGACGCTTTCAAAGGCTACAAAAAGATTCGGGGAAAAAAATTCCCTGTGAATAATTTCCAAACAGTAAATCACAAAATTTTACCACCACCACTACATTTAAAGGATTTGTGCAGTCAAAAATGATAATTTCAGTTTATGCTGGAAATGGCTTTATTAGCATGTGTAGAAACCTCTCCGTGATGTTTCAAATACTCTAATTTATGCTCAAATAGCAGGTATCTTCATAATCCACACAAAAATAAAAGTTTCGGATTTTGTGTCGAGGAGTTCAGCAATGAATAAGCTTTAATTAGATAATATTTTCCTGTAGTCTGTAAGTCTATCTTTGATACATTATGAATTGCAAAGTTTGTGACTCTAAAATGAAATTTTACGTAACAATTTAAGAAATCCTTGATTAAAGCATCAAGGATATGATGCCTGACGTACGTACACACCGATGATTGATCATTACAAACATTGTGTTGTGTGTTGTTAACCGAATATATTGAGATACATTTATTACAATACCGTAAAACGTTTCAACATGTGGTAGAAAGAATTTATTTTTGATATTATAAAAAATCAAAATATTGAGATATAAAGCAAAACAAACTACATTTTTCAGACGAATAGATACACCGATATAGATATATAATTAGCCATGCCTTTGGTTTGATGGTTATGTAATACCAAGACCAGGATGTTGTTTACCTGTACACAACGCCATTCATCGAACTCACCTGTAATTACCTGGCCGCGGGCAATTTGCTATTCGGAGGACTATATCGGGTAATTGCTATTGTCTTACTGACAACCAGGTTAGGACATCCGCTAATTGGATTGTGATTTGAATTATGGAAACCTCATACATCTATGCTCTGGGGTTTTTATTGTCACCTCGATCTAGCTCCTTTTCTTAAAATGAATATGTAAAAGCAAATGGAAATAAAATATCCCTGATCATACCTAGGAATATATATTACAGATATATATATATGTCGTACACAGGTAAAACAATAATGGAAATTGACTTATTCAGAAATAAAAATGGTTCTAAGAACTATTTCAACTAAAGGTTTAACATTGAAAATTATTCCAGTCTAGTACTGTAATTATGGGATCGTGGTATATAGCAATCATCCGTAATTTCTAACGTATTGGTAAAAATTCCAAGCATGTATGTACAAGAAGGGTTACAACATTACCAGTATACTTATATATAAATATACTTATTCAAATATACTTATTCAAATATCACTAAGTGTATTTTTAAAAAGATACAAGATATTATGTCTATTTATAATGCCTGTATACATATATGATATATATATTTCATTTTTCATTTGAACACTATGTTGTTACTTTTTGGATTATACGATAAATGTTCATATCATTCTATTAAATCTTGGTATGATATACAAAAGGATCGACAATGAATATACTATTTTAAGGATGTAGTATAATTTTGAAATAATGAATTTAAATCTACACTTATACTGTAATTTAGAAACATATATCAGAAATATCATTGATGTATTTCTGCTTTTTAGTAAACGTTATGGATAAAGTTTCAAAGGCAACAATATAGATATACATGTAATTTTCAGTATAAGATTGGTACTGTTACTCCAATATCACATAACTGATAACCGTCCACATTTTATTTTTACTCAAAAACTGTGCCGTGTTTGCATCGTTAAAGCAGAAGTTTGAAATAAAAACACGGATTCTAGATATATTCATGCTAAATTTTGGATTTTACTCGTAAAAAGATAGTGTTAGATTATAATGTTTTTTTATTACACAGAAATTTACATTATATGCTATCTAAATCTCAGTCCAGACTGATC